>NW_004443980.1:7541959-7561651 GCF_000243295.1 Trichechus manatus latirostris
GCATCTTAGTCTTCAAGGTGACATCTTTGCTTTTTAACACTTTAAAGAGGTCTTTTGCAGTGGATTTGCCCAATTCAATGTGTCATTTGATTTCTTGACTGTTGCTTCCATGGGTGTTGATTTTGGATCCAAGTAAAATGAAATCCTTGACAACTCCAATCTTTTCTTCATTTATCAGGATGTTGCTTATTGGTCCAGTTGTGAGAATTTTTATTTTCTTTATGTCAAGGTGTAATCCCTACTGAAGGCTGTGGTCTTTGATCTTCGTCGGTAAGTGCTTCAAGTCCTCTTCACTTTCAGCAAGCAAGATTGTGTCATCTGCATAATGCAGGTTGTTAATGAATCTTCCTCCAATTCTGATGCTGTGTTCTTCTTCATATAGTCCAGCCTCTCAGATTATATGCTCAGAATACAGATTGAATAAATATGGTGAAAGGATACAACACTGATGCACAACTTTCCTGGCTTTAAACCACACAGTATCCCCTTGTTCTGTTCAAATGACTGCTTCTTGGTCTAACTACAGGTTCCTCATGAGCACAATTAAGTGTTCTGGAATTCCCATTCTTAGCAATGTTATCCATAATTTGTTATGATCTACACAGTAGAATGCCTTTGAGTAGTCAATAAAACACAGGTAAACATCTTTCTGGTATTCTCTGCTTTCAGCCAGGATCCATCTGACATCAGCAATGATATCCCTCATTCCACCTCCTCTTCTGAATCTGGCTTGAATTTCTGGCAGTTCCCTGTCAATGCACTGCTGCAGCCACTTTTGAATGATCTTCAGCAAAATTTTTTTTGCTTGTGATATTAATGATATTGTTTGATAATTTCCACATTCAGTTGGATCACCTTTCTTGGGAATAAGCATAAATATGAATCTCTTCCAGTTGATTAGCCAGGTAGCTGTCTTCCAAATTTCTTGGCATAGACGAGTGAGTGCTTCCAGCGCTGCATCCATTTGTTGAAACATCTCAATTGGTATTCTGTAAATTCCTGGAGCTTTGTTTTTTGCTTATGCCTTCAGTGCAGCTTGAACCTCTTCCTTCAGTACCATCTGTTTCTGATCATACGCTACCTCCTGAAATGGCTGAACATCAACCAATTCTTTTTGGTATAGTGACTCTGTGTATTTCAACCATCTTCTTTTGATGTATCCTGCATTGTTTAATATTTTCCCTGTAGAATCTTTCAATATTACAACTCGAGGCTTGAATTTTTTCTTCAGTTCTTTCAGCCTGAGAAATGCTGAGTATGTTCTTCCCTTTCGGTTTTCTAACTCCAGGTCTTTGCACATTTCATTATAATACTTTACTTTGTCTTCTTGAGCCACCCTTTGAAATCTTCTGTTCAGCTCTTTTACTTCATCATTGCTTTAGCTACTCAACATTCAAGAGCAAGTTTCAGAGTTTCTTCTGACATCGATTTTGGTCTTTTCTTTCTTTCCTGTCTTTTCAATGAATCTTGCTTTCTTCATGTATGATGTCCTTGATGTCATTCTTCAATTCATCTGGTCTTTGTTCTTTAGTGTTCAACGTGTCAAATCTATTCTTGAGATGGTCTCTGAATTCAGGTAGGGTGTACTCAAGGTCACACTTTGGCTCTCATGGACTTGTTCTAATTTTCTTCAGCTTCAACTTGAACTTGTATATGAGCAAGTGATGATCTGTTCTGCAGTCGGCCCCCTGGCCTTGTTCTGACTGATGATACTGAGTTTTCCATCATCTCTTTCCACAGAAGTAGATGATTTGATTCCTGTGTATTCCATTTGGTGAGGTTCACGTGTATAGTCCCTGTTTACATTGTTGAAAAAAGGTATTTGCAATGAAGAAGTCGTTGAACTTACAAAATTCTATCATGTGATCTTCGGCATTGTTTCTATCACCAAGGCCATATTTTCCAACTATTGATCCTCCTTCTTTGTTTCCAACTTTCACATTCCAATCACCAGTAATTATCAATGCATCCCGATTGCATGCTCAATCAATTTAAGACTGCAGAAGCTGGTAAAAATATTCAGTTTCTTCATCTTTGGCTTACTGGTTGGTGCATGAACTTGAATAATAGTCATATTAACTGGCCTTCCTTGTAGGTGTATGGATATTATCCTATCACTGATGGTGTTGTACTTCAGGATAGATCTTAAAATGTTCTTTTTGTCAATGAATGCAATGCTATTCCTCTTCAAGTTGTCATTCCCGGCATAATAGACCATATGATTGTCTGATTCAAAATGGCCAGTACCAGTCCATTTCAGCTCAGTAATGCCTAGGATATCAATATTTATGTATTCCATTTCATTTTTTATGATTTCCAATTTTCCTAGATTCATACTTGTACATTCCAATTCCAATTACCAATGGATGTTTGCAGCTGTGTCTTCTCATTTTGAGTTATGCCACATCACCAGATTAAGCCTGACTCCATCCACATCATTAAGGTCAACTCTACTTTGAGGAGCCCGTTCTTCCCTAGTCATCTTTTGAGTGCCTTCCAACCTGGGGGGCTCATCTACCAGCAGACAGTGTTCCACTGCTATTCATAAGGTTTTCACTGGCTAATTTTTTTCAGAAGTGGACAGCCAGGTCCTTCTTCCTAGTCTGTCTTAGTCTGAAAGCTCAGTTGAAACCTCTCCACCATGGGTGACTCTGCTAGTATTTGAATACCAGTAGCATAGCTTCCAGGATCACAGCAACACACAAGCCCCCACAGTACAACAAACTGACAGACACATGGGCGTTTGTTAGACTAGAAGTCCGAATTTAGGCTGCTGTCTCTAGGAGAAGGTTTTCTCTCTCTGTCGGCTCTGGAGGAAGGTCCTTTTCTCTTTGAGCTTCTGCTCCTGGGTGAACATTATGGGGCTTGACAGCTCTCTTCCCTCCATCTCTGTTTCTTTTGCTTGCCTGTTTAATCTCTTATACATCTCAAAAGAGAGTGACTCAAGACACACCCTACACTCATCCTGTCTCATTAACATAACAAAGACAACTCATTCTCAAATGGGATTATAACTATAGGTATACAGTTTAGAATTTACAACACATATTTTGGGGGACATAATTCAATCATAAAAACTGATTTCTAGGTAATAGGGTAATAAACTAGTGGACAAATTTCTAAGTTAACTTAGATAAATTATTTGATGTTATTGATGTTATTTTTCAGGGGCAAGTAGAGTCTTTTAAGATATTGTAAAATATCAATATATACTTAATCTAAAATAATATCACAATGACTATATTCTCAGTGCCTGAGAATATACTCAGAAAATAAACACTTGCTGGCTGATGGATAGGTGTGGGAACAATAATGTACTTCTTAATAGGACTGCTCTGGCACAGAAGGCACTACCCATAATAGAAAATTCCCATTACTGTACCCCAAAGTGTCCTTGAAGCCAGAAGCCTTTCTAAGGATAAATGAGCTTGTGCAACAAACTAACAAATAAAACTGAAAATACAGAAAAGGTCATGTAGTTGTCTTAGTGACAGAAGCACTGCAGGACCTCTGAGGCATTGTGGTGAAGAAGAGGCTGTGACTCAGGGCCTAGACAATGGGAAACAAGACATACAGGAGATGCCATAGTTTGGATATTAGAATATTGGGCAAATTGTGTGGTGGAAAAAAATTGATGAACATGCAGTTTGCTGACGAAAATAAGGGAATCAGTATATGGGAAAGCATCTTGCACAATGCCTACCCCATAGTACATACTGGTTAAGTGGTTGGTTGGTTGGTTGGTCGGTTGGTCAGTCGGCTGGCTGGCTGGCTGGATGGCTGGTTGGTTGGTTGGTTGGTTGGTTGGTTAATTGGTTTGTTTGCTGTTTAATGGATTTCTGTTAAACTCCATGGAGGGTCCTGTGTCTCTGCCTATGGCTGCAAGACACATTCTGAAAGGAATCAGTGTGATGGCCTACAAGAGGGCCAATGCCAGCTACTAACAAATTACACTCCAATGAAAATCCAGCATAACTGAGGAGTTCCAAACAGCAGAATCCTCCCTTCTGTGCACCCATTTGGTCTTCTCTGCAGAAGGTCATTCCTCTGCCAGTACTCAGTGGGATATATTGTCACCCGGTGACACAGACCGTAATATCTGAAAAGAATGCTCCTGCTAAAAGCAGCTCATCACAGCTCCCCTTCTTTCTCCTCCCAGCAAAGTTGCACCACAGGGACCACAGGGACCACAGCCAAGGGGAAGAGCCACCTGGGTTCTACAGAAGTAACAAGAGAATAAAGAAGATTCGGTCTGAGACAGATCTGAGGAGTCTGGTGACCACATTTACTGAGCCAAAATCAGAATACAGTCTGAGAAAGGAATAGCATATTTGATATCACGACTGTAATGAAATGTCTAGGAGATCAGTCTAGAAGTCAGGCTAATTTCCTCATATTCCAGATGCAAAAGCCAGATTTGAGGATTCCTCCCATGTCCCTGGATTGACTGACAGCAGAGCATGGACAAGAGCCACGTCTCCCAAGTCCAACACCAACATCTGTTCTGCCATGCTGCCTCACCTCACAACAAGGGATCAGCCATGAATACACCCACCAGGAATTCTCAGTGCCTGGACATGCTCGACTGAAGCTTCTCCTGCACCTCCCCTTCCCATCGGGACACCCTTCCTCCATCCCCACCAAAGTAAAAGTAAAGGGCCAAAAAAAAAAAAAAAAACTTAATTGCCATCGAGTTGCGTCAATTCCAACTCATGGTGACACCATGTGTTACAGAATAGAACTGCTCCATAGGGTTTTCTTGGCTCTAATCTTTACAGAGGAGCACTGGTGGGGCAGTGGTTATGCGCTCAGCTGCTAACCAAAAGGTTGGTAGTTGGAACCAACCAGCTACTCTGCAGGAGGAAGTTGAGGCTATCTGCTAACGTAAAGATTACAGCCTTGGAAACTTTATGGGACTGTTCTGCTCTGTTCTGTAGGGTCGCTATGAGTCAGAATTGACTCCACAGCAACAGGTTTGGTTTTAATCTTTACAGGGGAGTCCCTGGGTGGCATAAACAGTTAAACACTCGAGTACTAGCTGAAAGATTGGTGGCTGGAACTCACCCAGAAGCACCTCAGAAGACAGGCCTAGTGATCTGCTTCTTAAAGGTCACTGCCTTGAAAACCCTATGGAGCAGTTCTACTCTGCACACATGGGGTTGTCATGAGTTGGAATCAACTCAACAGCAACTAACAACAACGATCTTTATGAAAGTCAATCGCCTGGGTTCTGACTGCCAACCTGCAGGTCAGGAGCCAAAAGCAAACCATTTGTACTACCCAGGGACCTTAGGTGACAAATACCTACCTTTAACTTCAGACTCAGCTCCCTCTCTATCCTCCTTTTACTTACCCCTACTTACTGCTCCCAGTAAACACCTACCATATTATAAACTGTGTATTTAAAAAAGCAAAGATTGATTTTTTAAAAAATAGGATCACTAATATCGTAATATATTAGTCATTAAATTGATCACGGACTTTAATAAACCAGGAACTTCAAGAAATCAGGTCATGTCTAACATCATCAGACCCAAAATTTAACACATTCTTGTTTTCTTTCCTTTCTTTTATTTTCTAATTTTCACAGGAATCTGGTATAGATGGGGAGAGAGGGACCATAGCAGATAATAGTTCTATTATTTGGTGCAATGTTCTCTTAATAGTGATGATAATGTGACCCTACAGAAGTAACTTATTCTCTGAGCTGCAAGTTCCTCATCTCTGAAACTCAGGCCTACACTAGATGATTATCTACAAAGCTCTAACAGACTACAGATTTAGAGATCAGTGATATGAAAGGAAACTGAAGAGCAGAGGCAAAAAGAAGACTATATTGAAGAAGGTGAACGAGCTGGATTCATTTCCCAGGGCTTCCCTAACAAAGTCCCACAAACTGGGTGGCTTATAAGAACAGAAATTTATTGTCTCACAGTTCTGGAGGCTAGTGGTCTGAATTCCGGGTGTCAGCAGGGCCATGGGCACTAGGGCAAGATCCTTTCTTGTCCCTCTCACTTTCTGGTAGCCCCAGGCATTCCTAGGCTTGCAGCTGCAGCATAACTCTGTTGTCACTTGGCTTTCTTCCCTCTGTGTGTCCCTCTGTGTCTCCGTGTCTCTTCTCTTTTACAGGACAGTCCTCAGATTGGATTAAGACCCACCCTACTCCAGTATGACTCAAGTTAACTGACAACATCTTCAAAGATTCTGTTTCCCAACAAAGTCAGGTTCACAGGTACCAGGGGTTAGGACTTCAGCATATCTTTTCAGGGGACACAATTCAATCCATAACAGGAGCTACTGCAAACTATGTTGCCACATAGAGTTTTGTGGGCATGACAAACTCAAAAAATGTTCTGTAAGCCTCTATTCATCAGAATTAAATGCCCTCCCCTTTTAAAGTGTCTTTTCAAGTTTCATATACCCATTTAATGTCTATTTTTCACTTCAAAAAGCTATAAAGAAAAAAATAACACTATGGCAACATAAGATTATTATCATTTGTTTTTGTGTGCCATCTAGTCGATTTTCACTCATAGCAACTCTATATGACAGAATAAAACTTCCCCATTGGGTTTCCCAGGCTATAACCTTTACAGGAGCAGATCTCCAGGTCCTTTCTCCCATGGAGTGGTGGTTCAAACCACTGACTTTTCAGTTAGCGGCAATACACTAGCATTCTTAAGGTGCTGAATTGTGAACCATGAGGAACTCCTATATCATTCCAGAGGGCAGAAGAAGGATCAATGGTTAAAAATTACAAGAGAAGTTACTCTTTCATAAAAGAAAGATCTTCCTAACAATTATAAAAAACCAAACCAAATCTGTTGCCACAGTAGAACTGCATAATAGGGTTTCCACAGAGCGGCTGGCGAATTCAAACTACTGACCTTCTGGTTAGCAGCCATAGCTCTTAACCACTGACAATTATAGGTGTCCCAGATAGAATCAGTTCTTTAGTAAGGTGATCAAATTCTCTACAGGATTGCATGACCATCCACCAGGACCTTGGCAAAAGACATTTTTATATTGAGTGAAGATTGACAACATGATCTCTATATCCCATATAATGCTAATATTTGATGAGTGTATATTCTGTAAGTAAACACATCTAGGTGGAATTAATTATTACTGAAAACTCCTAAGTCTGGAAACATGCAAATGAAATTAAGAAGACAAGGATAGCCAAAGGCACAATTGTTAAATGTAGGAAAGTTGGCTTTCAGGTATCAAGATCAGAGTCATGCTGGTTTACATGTAGGCTGTTCTAAGAGATGACGTTGGAGTGACGAAGGGGACAAGGGCACAGGTTATTAACAGATCAGATGCTAAGGTAAGCACTGGATTTCGTTTAATAGGACTTACGGAAATCAAGAATTTCAAATGAAGAAATAATATAATGCCTGTTGCTATAATGTGGCAATTATGTATAGAATCAATTGAGTTAATTAAATTCTAAACTCCAGTGATTATTCTGATTGTTACTAAATCCCAGAAATATAAGTGGACAAACCTGAAACATAGAAAGTAGTGGGTGCTTTTCACGGTGGAGGCCAGGGCAGCGGTAATGTCATAATTATATTAAATAAATTAGAAAGCATAAAGCATATTGTCTCGAAAAGAAAGAAGGTGAGCTTAAGTTTGGGTTTGGTTGTTATATTTAACTCTTTTTTTCTATTTAAATTGCTTATTGCTAAATTAATATGACCAAGTTAAAAATACTGGAAAATAAATGAAATGAAGTCACTAAACCTTGATATAACTACTATTTCTACTTTAGTATATCTTTTATTACATAATGTATATTCAAATAAATATATACTGTGCAATTTTATAACTCAATAATGTGTTATAAGCATTTATATGTTATCACAAAACCTTCATAACCACAATTACAATATTTGTATAATATTCTATTGAGTAAACGTCAAAATTTACTGAAAGTAGATTTAAATAACCTATGAAATATATAGGTTATTCCCAATTGTTCAATGATTTATGAGTTATCACAAAGACTGTTGTTGTTGTTGTTGTTAGGTGCCATCCAGTTGGTTCTGACTCATAGTGACCCTATGTACCACAGAACGAAACACTGCCTGGTCCTGCACCATGCTCACAATCATTGTTATGCTTGAGCCCATTGTTGCAACCACTGTGTCATAGAGGGTTTTCCTCTTTTTTCCTGACCCTCTACCTTACCAAGCATGATGTCCTTCTCTAGGAACTGATCTCTCCTAATAACATGTCCAAAGTATATAAGACATAGTCTCGCCATCCTTCCTTCCAAGGAGCATTCTGGATGTCCTTCTTCCAAGATGGATTTGTTCATTCTTTTGGCAGTCCACGGTATATTCAATATTCTCCTCCAACACCACAATTCAAAGGTGTCAATTCTTCTTCGGTCTTCCTTATTCATCGTCCAGCTTTCACATTCATATGAGGTGACTGAAAACACCATGGCTTGGGTCAGGTGCATCTTAGTCTTCAAGGTGACATCTTTGCTTTTCAACACTTTAAAGAGTCTTTTGCAGCAGACTTGCCCAATGCACTGTCTTTTAATTTCTTGATTGCTGCTTCCATACGCGTGGATTGTGGATTCAGGTAAAATGAAATCCTTGACAACTTCAATCTTTTCTTCATTTATCAGGATGTTGTTTATTGGTCCAGTTGTGAGGATTTTTGTTTTCTTTATGTTGAGGTGTAATTCATACTGAAGGTTGTGGTCTTTGATCTTCATCAGTAAGTGCTTCAAGTCCTCTTCACTTTCATCAAGCAAGGTTGTGTCATCTGCATATCTCTGGTTGTTAATAAGTCTCCCGCCAATCCTGATGCCCTGTTCTTCTTCATAAAGTCCAGCTTCTCGGATTATTTGCTCAGCATACAGATTGAGTAGGTATGGTGAAAGGATACAACCCTGATGCACACAACTTTTTGACTTTAAACTACACCGTATCCCCTTGTTCTGTTCAAATAACTGCCTCTTGATCTATGTACAGGTTCCTCATGAGCACAATTAAGTGTTCTGGAATTCCCAGTCTTCGCAATGTTATCCATAATTTGTTATGATCCACACAGTCAAATGCCTTTGCATAGTCAATAAAACACAGGTAAACATCTTTCTGGTATTCCCTGCTTTCAGCCAGGATCCATCTGACATCAGAAATAATATCCCTCGTTCCATGTCCTCTTCTGAATCCGGCTTGAATTTCTGGAAGTTCTCTGTCAATGTACTGTTGCAACCATTTTTGAATGATCTTCAGCAAAATTTACTTGTGTGTGATATTAATGATATTGTTTGATAATTTCCACATTCAGTTGCAACACTTTTCTTTGGAATAGACATAAATATGGATCTCTTTCATTCAGTCGGCCAGGTAGCTGTCCTTCAAATTTCTTCGCATAGATGAGTGAGCCCTTCCAGTGCTGCATCTGTTTGTTGAAACATCTCAATTGGTATTCCGTCGATTCCTGGAGCCTTGTTTTTCACCAATGCCTTCAGTGCAGCTTGGACTTCTTCCTTCAATACCATCTGCTCCTGATCATATGCTACCTCCTGAAATGGGTGAACGTCGACCAATTCTTTTTGGTATAGTGACTCTGTGTATTCCTTCCATCTTCTTTTGATGCTTCCTGTGTCGTTCAGTATTTTCCCCGTAGAATCTTTCAGTACTGCAACTCAAGGCTTGAATCTTTTCTTCAGTTCTTTCAGCTTGAAAAATGCTGAGCATGTTCTTCCCTTTTAGTTTTCCATCTCCAGGTCTTTGCACATGTCATTATAATACTTCACTGTCTTATCAAGCTGCCCTTTGAAATTTTGCGTTCAGCACTTTTACTTCATCAATTCTTCCTTTCGCTTTAGCTACTTGACATTGCAGAACCCACTTGATGGCTCGTAACAACAACAACAGCTCCACGTTCAACAGCAAGTTTCAGAGTCTCTTCTAACATTCATTTTGGTCCTTCCTTTCTTTCCTGTCTTTTCAATAATCTCTTACTTTCTTCATGTATGATGTCCTTCATGTCATTCCACAGCTTGTCTGGTCTTTGGTCATTAGTGTTCAATGCATCAAATCTATTCTTGAGATGGTCTCTAAATTCAGGTGGGATATACTCAAGGTCGTACTTTGGCTCTAGTGGGCTTGTTCTAATTTCCTTCAGCTTCAACTTGAACTTGCACATGAGCAATTGATGGTCTGTTCCACAGTTTCAACTTGAACTTGCACATGAGCGATTGATGGTCTGTACCACAGTCGGCACTTGGCCTTGTTCTGACTGATGATACTGAGCTTTTCCATCATCTCTTTCCACAGATGTAGCCAATTTGATTCCTGTGTATTCCATCTGGTGAGGTTCACGTATATAGTCGCCATTTTGTTGGTGAAAAAAGGTATTTGCAATGAGGAAGTCATTGGTCTTGCAAAATTCTATTATGTGATCTCCAGCATCGTTTCTATCACCAAGGCCATATTTCCCAACTACCGATCGTTCTTCTTTTTTTCTACCTTTCTCATTCCAATCTCCAGTAATTATCAGTGCATCTTGATTGCATGTTCAATCAATTTCAGACTGCTGAAGTTGGTAAAAATCTTCAGTTTCTTCATCTTTGGCTTACTGGTGGGTGCATAAATTTGAACAATAGTCATATTAACTGGTCTTCCTTGTAGGTGCATGGATATTTTCCCATCACTGACAGCATTTACTTAAGAACAGATGTTGAAATGTTCTTTTTTATGATAAATGCAATGCCATTCCTGTTCACATTATCATTCCCAGCTTCGTAGACCATATGATTATCTGATTCAAAATACCAGTCCATTTCAGCGCACTAATGCCTAGGATATTGATAGTTATATGTTACATTTCAATTTTGACAATTTCCAATTTTCCTAGATTTATACTTCATACATTCCACGTTTCGTATATTAATTGATGTTTGCAGCTGTTACTTCTCATTTTGAGTCATGCCACATCAGCAAATGAAGGTCCCAAAAGCTTGACTCCATCCTCGTGATTAAGGTCGACTCTACTTTGAGGAGGCAGCTCTTCCCTTGTCGTATTTTGAGTGCCTTCCAACCTGAGGGCCTCATCTTCCCGCATTATATCGGACAAGTTTCTAAGGTTTTCGCTGGCTAATTCTTTTCAGAAGTAGACCACCAGGTCCTTCTTCTTAGTCTATCTTAGTCTGGAAGCTCAGCTGAAACCTGTCCACCATGGGTGACCCTGCTGGTATTTGAATACCAGTGGCATAGCTTCCAGCATCACAGCAACACCCAAGCCCCCACAGTACAACAAACTGACAGGCACGTGGGGGCTAGTTTATAGTACACTGAAATATGTCCACATCGGTTAGTAAATAGCCACTGCCAAGCCATACCCTGAGTGCCCCATCTTCTGTCCCTCCCTTGGAACCACCTGACATCCCCAGGGTCCCAAACTGAAATGGTTAACACCTGGCCACATACAGGGCCTGTAGGACCTGCTCCAGCACTGTAACCAGAGTTTCAACTGGTCAGTGAGCATTTCTTAGCAGTTGTCAAACATTTTGACACCTCAGAGTCAGAGGCTATGACATTTGTAAAAATTAACTCAGTTTTAACAGGTTACATTTAAGGTATTAGTGCTTGCTATAAATTCTAGGAAGAATAACTATTTCATACGGTTCATCCTCTTCTGATAATTCTAGCCTTTTTTAAGATTACAAATACCTCATGAAGTGGCCCCAAGTACTCCCCAGCCCCCACCCACCTCTCCCCCACACTCTGCATAGGTGCCTTTCTTCATCCCTAGATGTCTCAAATGGCCTGGGTCTCTTTCTTCTTTCCCCCTGCATGTACTCCACTCAACTCCTCACCTCCACATCAGTAAATCCTGGTCCCCACAGATAGCCTTTTCTTCTTCTCTTTGTGTAGAGAAAGAGGGTCTATAAATATTTTTTGATTTGTTGATGTGGTACAGTCTATATTTTTACTGTTGTCCGAAAGACATTAGGGCTTTGTAAGATCATAAAAGTAGTACTGTCAGGGTTGCTAAGGGATCAGGCAACTCTGAACTCAATGAGCAAGCTATTTTCTCTCTGAAATAAATACTTGAGGGTGTCTGACTGTAACAGAAGAAGAAATAATTATTCTTTGTATTTAGTGAATAATGCATGTAAGCAATTTATGCTGAAATGTTTTTCCAAAAATGCTATTGAGCCAAAGCAATCCATCAGTGTTTTGCCAATTATGATAGTCAGTACTTAAGTAGCTCTCTCCATATACACTCCAAATTTAGTATACATCTGTCTTAGTTATCTAGAGCTGCTATAACAGAAATACCACACAAGTGGATGGCTTTAACAAACAAATTTATTTTCTCACAGTTTAGGAGGCTGAAGTCCAAATTCAGAGTGCCGGCTCTAAAGGAAGGCTTTCTCTCTCTGTTGGCTATGGAAGAAGGTTCCAAGCTTGTCTTTTCAGCTTGTTTCCGGTTCCTTAGAGATCTCCACGTATCTTGGCATCTATCTTATTCAAGATACACTCTACACTAATTCTTCCCATTAACATAACAAAGACAACCCATTCCCAAATGGGATTATAACCAAAGGCAAAGAGGTTAGGATTCACAACACAGATTTTTGGAGAACATAATTCAATCTATAACATTCCACCCTTTGGTCCCCCAAAATTCATGCCTTTGTCACTTGTAAAACACATTCACCCCATCACATCGTCCCAAAAGTCTTAAATTAACTCCAAGTCCAAAATCTCATCTTCTAAATCATCTTTAATCATGGGTGAGACGTTAAGTGTATTCCATCCTGGGAAAAAAATCCCTCTTTATCTGCGAAATCTACAATACAAGTTATATGTTTCCAAAGTACAATGGTGGAACAGGAACAAGGTAGACATTTCCATTACAAATGGGAAAAATTGGAGGGAAAGAAGAGCTAACGGGCACCAAGCAAGTCCGAAACCCAGCAGAACAAATTAAATTAGCTCTCAAGTCTTAAAAATAATACTGTCTTCTCTGAGACTATCTGGGCAATGGTCCCGTCCTCCAGAATCTGGGTGATGGCTTTCTGGATTCTGGGTGGAGGCCACTCGGCCCTGGGCTTTAGTTCCACCTTCCAGGACTTCTGGAATGGCAACTCTGCTCCTTCGGCTTTAGGCAGGCCCATTCTCCTAGTCCATCTGAGTGGTGACCCCACCCCCATGACCCTGGAAGTCCCCATTCTTCTTCCCCTTGGGCACGGCAGCCCTGCCCTCAGCACTGGGTGGCAGCCCCATTCCCCTGGCCCCACACTCTGGAACTGAGTTGGCAAAGATCCAACTCTTTGAAACCTGGGAGACTGCGACCCCAACCTTTGAGATCCAGTAGACCATGGCCCCACTTTTTGAAACTGAGAAGGCCCTGCTTCCCATGCTCCTTCCAACAATTCTGCTGATCTCCGAGCTGTTCCAGGGATGGTACTTTTCTTTTCTTGGAGGATAACAGATGTAGTTGCTTTGGCCTGTTTTCTGTCTGCAGAATTCCAAGAGGCAGATAGCATTCGTTCCTTTCATTCTTTCTCTGTTCTCTTCAGTTTAAGCAGATGGGTTTTCTGATGTGGTAGTTGGTTAGATCCATCAGTCACAGGCTTAGTATCTTTAACAAAAGTTTTTTAGCCATGTCCTTGGTGAAAATTCTAGGATATGTGTCTTTATTTTGTACAACAGAATTTTCCAAATCTTTTAGTTCTGCTTTCATTTTGCACAGTTCATTTTTAAGTCCATTTCTTTCCTCTCATATTTTACTGTAAGCAGCAGGGAGAAATCACATAGTCCCTTTAAGATCTTGTTTAGAAATCTCATCAGCCAGATAGCCAAGCTCCTCATTTACAAGTTCTACCTTCTACCAAACATTTGAACATAATTCAGAGAAGTTCTTTGCCATTGCAAAGGCTGGCAAGTCCCAAGTCCATGGGTGAGGAATCAGGCATCAGGCTTCTCCTACTCACATAGCTGCAGAGGCTGATGAACCCAAAATCCACAAGTCAGATGGCAGCCTGTTGGCCCAAGTTCCAAGAACTGGAAGTCAGATGCTGACAAGCGAAATGCAGGATCCAGAGCAAAACAAAAGCCAGTGATCTTTGCCAGAAGGTCCACATATATTGGATGCAGGCCACACTCCCAAGGAAACTCCCTTTCAACTGACTGGCTACTCATAGAAGATCTCATCATGGAAGTGATTACATCATTATATGACAGCCAAACTGCATCATAACTGCCAAACCACTGAGACTCATGGCCCAGCCAAGTGGACACACAACGTTAATGATCACACTGCTTAATCAGGAGCCCATCCTTAAATTTAGCTACCATAACCCGTGAGATGGCACAAGCCCTAGAAGACCAGCAGGTCAATCTAAACTTCCTTGCATGGGCCATAATGGATAAAATACTGGCTTTAGACTACATCCTGCCTGAATAGGAAGGAGTGTGTATGGTCACCAACACCCCTTGCTGTGTTTGGATTCATGCCACCAATCAGTTGAAACAATCAATCCATCATGCCATATGAAAGGAAGCTAAATGATTATCTCAAATAAGACCTACAAGTCTCCCCTGGAACTTATTCAGTTGGTTGAGTCAGGGATCCTAGGATACATGGCTAAGCTTAATACTGCAGATTGGCCTCATTTTGCTGATCAGGATGCTGTTGATAATAGCCCTAATCAAGTGTTGTATGAGACAAATTAAATGAATTTAGTCCCAGCCCCTATTAGTTCATCGAATCTAAGTCACTGACAGGTAGTATACTTATGTGAAAATTTGGGTTTGGTCAAGAATGTATAGATGGAGCAGAAGAAAACCAAACTCTCAAAGAAGAAACTAGTCTACAAGACTAATTGCCTACATGAACCACAGCTTCATCTATCCACAGACCACAAGAACTAGATGGTGCCCCGCTACCACTACCGATCGTTGTGACCAGCAACACAATAGATGGTCCCAGATAGAATGGGAGATTTAAAAAAAAAAAAAACACCAGAGTTACTGGACCAGTAGAGAATAGAGGAACCCCCAAGACTATCTCCCTGAGATATCCTTTAAATTTTGAACTAAAACTACTCTCCAAAAAAGACCAAAACAAACCTGTTGCCATCGAGTTGATTCCAACTCATAGCAACTTCCAGAGGTCATTTTTCAGCTAAACAACAGATAGCCTCATAAAGCAAAGAATATCACCCATGAGTTCTGTGCTCCTTTAAAAAAAAAAAAATCTATATGAGACAAAACAGTCAACATTTACCCTAAATCAAAGATGAGAAGGTCGGGGTAGGGGGAGAGTGAAGCTAGATTAAAAAGTGGAACAACCAGAACATAAATAATGAGCATATTGGCACAATGTGTAAAATGTAACAGTGTCACTGAACAATATGGATAGAAATTGTTAAATGGGGACTTAATCCACTGTGTAATCTTTCACCAAAAACTCAATTTTTTTTTTTTAAAGAATATATAGAGCTAATGGGTAGATTGTTTACAACGGCAGTTCACCATGAGCCTTGAGTGTCCTTTCATGTCCTTGAAGTGTGTTCCAAATTACAAAGCCTGACCATCCTCTGATATTGTGCAGTTGCTGTAGTTAGTCACATAGGCAAATTAAGTAGGTCAAGGCAACCACAGCATGATAACCTTGAAACTGGTTGCTCCCTGAGGGGAAGGAGGGACCGACTTGTTTGCTCCTTGCTACAAAAGGTGCTGAACCCTTGGCCCCATGTTCCTCTCCTGCACACAACCTACTGCACACTTAGCCACCGGCTAGGCCCATTGTGTTGCCTATGAGACTTGATGACAGGAAAACCAATGCTGCCATGTGATGCTCCTGCTGTTTGCTACACTGTGAATAATAAACGGTATCACTTGAGTCACTGCCTACTTTGAGCACTTAATGTCGTTCTGAAAGTTTTACTACTTGCTTTATTCTATGAGGCTGGAGTTCTTCCCTAAAAATAAGTAAATCATTGAACGAAAAATATAATTATAGTAAGCCAATAATGAATGCTAAAGAGAATGTGAGTCTCATTAGAAAAAATATGAACTATAAGCATAATGGGTTTAAAGGCATAATAGAAAGTTAATGAGAGAAAGTAAATATAATCCCAGTCACTAAAAATAAATATGTATATACATCCATACTTGAAGCAGAAAAAAAGGATAGGAATAGCAATCTAGTATGCTTAATAAAATTTAGAAAATGATAGAAAATCCATAATTAATGTTAATAATTTGTTTATAAATAAATCATAACAAGTAATAGTAATAAAGCTTGTGGTTTAAGAGAACACAACACCTCTTATGGATTTTTTGACTTTGATTTATTCTCGTGAAAAAAATGGATCAGATATGAAGATATAATGTGGATTCATGTAATTCAAAAATTCTGGAAGAGTTCTCAGTATGGAACCAAAAATACAAAAATTATTTAATTTACAAGAAAGCAAAATGTGTAGAAAAATCATGGGTTCACACATTCAGTCCATTAAAAATCTGAGAGCTTGGAGTAGTGCTGTGGTGGCATGTATTTAACAACCAGTTTTATGAGGGACAGGAAGTGATTTGTAGTGTATGCCTATTTCCATTGTGTAAATCTTCCCACTATGGCCAATTTCAACCTACTAATGTGAAGTCCTTCCTTGGCTCAAGGGAGCGGGCGTGGCGTGTGCTGGGCCTGTCCAGGCTTTTGCAGAGGCGGTCCCTCCCCTGGTGACACAGTAGTAAGACTTCGGCTGTTAACCAAAAGGTCAGCAGTTTGAATCCACCAAGTACTCCTTGGAAACCCCATGGGGCAGTTCTACTCTATCCTGTAGGGTCTCTATGAGTCGGAATCAACTCAACAGCAACGGGTTTGGTTTGATTTTGTTGTTGTTGTTGTTCATTTTTACTTTCTTTTTTTAGGGGGAGTAAATATTCTTTTTTTTTAATTATACTTTAGATGAAGGTTTACAGAATAAGCAGTTTCTCATTAAAGAGTTAGTACACATATTGTTTTATAACATTTGTTAACAATCCCACAACATGTCAGCATTCTCCCTCCTCAGACTTGGGTTCCGTATTACCAACTTTCCTGTCCCCTGCTGCCTTCTAGACCTTGTCCCTGGGCTGTTGTGCCCCATTAGTCTCGTTTTGTTTTATGGACCTGTGTAATCTTTGGCTGAAGGGTGAACCTCGGGAGTGACTTCGCTACTGAGCTGAGAGGGTGTCCAGTGGCCATACTCCCGGGGTTTCTCCAGTCTCTGTCAGGCCAGTCAGTCTGGTCTTTTTTTGTGTGTGTTAGAATTTTTCTCTACGGTTTTCTCCAGCTCTGTCTGGGATTCTCTGTTGTCATCCCCGTCAGAGCAGTTAGTGGTGGTAACTGGGCACCATCTAGATGTACTGGACTCAGTCTAGTGGAGGCCATGGCAGTTGTGGTCCATTCGTCCTTTGGACTAATAGTTCCCTTGTATCTTGTTTTCTTCATTCTCCCTTGCACCTGAAGAGGTGAGACCTGTGAAGTATCTTAGATGTCTGCTCGTAGGCTTTTAAGACCCCAAACGCTACTCACCTAGGTAGAATGTAGAACATTTTCTTTATAAACAATGTTATGCCAATTGAGCTAGATATTCCCCAAGACCATGGTTCCCACAGCCCTCAGCCCAGCAATTCGGTCCCTCAGGGAGTTTGTATGTGTCTATGGAGTTTCCACGACCTTTCAGCGTACAAGTTATGCTGGCTTCCCCAGTATTGTGTACTGTCTTGCCCTTCACCAAAGTTACCACTTATCTATTGACTATTTAGTATTACCTTCCCCACCAGTCCCATGCCTCATAACCATCAAAGATTGTTTTTTGTGTGTGTGTGAACCTTTTCATGAGTTTTCACAGTAGTGGTCTCATACAATATTTGTCCTTTTGTAATTGACTTGTTTCACTCAGCATAATGTCCTCCAGCTTCATCCATGAGATGCTTCACAGATTCATCATTGTTCTTTATCATTGTGAAATAATCCATTGTGTGTATGTACCATAGTTTGTTATCCATTCATCTGCTGATGGACATCTAGGCTGTTTCCATCTTTTTGCTATTGTGAACAATGCTGCAATGAACATGCGTGTGCCTATGTCTATTTATGTGACTGCTCTTATTTCTCTAGGATATATTCCTATGAGTGAGATTGCTGGATCATATGGCATTTCTATTTCTAGCTTTCTAAGGAAATGCCATATCGTTTTCCAAAATGGTTGTATGATTTTGCATTCCCACCAGTAGTGCATAAAAGTTCTGATCTCTCTGCAGCGTCTCTAACATTTATTATTTCCAATGTTTTTGATTCGTGCCAGTTATAGGGTGAGATGATATCTCATTGTGGTTTTGATTTGCATTTCTCTAATGGTTAGTGATTGCCAGCATTTCCTCATGTGTCTGTTGCTGCTTAAATGTCTTCTTCGGTGAAGTGTCTGTTCATTTCCTTTGCCCATTTTTTAATTGGATAATTTGTCTTTTTGTTGTACAGATATTGAATTTTCTTGTAGAGTTTAGAGATCAGACCTTTGTCTCAAAAGTAATGTCCCCTCAAATTTTTTCCCAGTCTGTAGGTTCTGTTTTCACTCTTTTGGTGAAGTCTTTTGATGAGCATAAGTTTTTGATTTTTAGAAGATTCCAGTTATCTAGCTTATCTTCTGGAGTTTGTGTGTTGTTGGTTATGGTTTGTATCCTGTTAATGCTGTGTATTAGGGCCTCTAATGTTGATCCTATTTTCTCTTCTATGAACTTTATATTTAGGTCTTTGATCCATTTTGAATTAGTTTTTGTATATGGTGTGAGGTATGGGTCCTGTTTCATTTTTTTTGCAGATGGACATCCAGTTTTCCAGCAGTATTTGATGGACTTTGGGCCCTTGTAGAAGATCAGGTGACCACAGGTGGATTGATTTACATCTGGGTTCTCAATTCTGTTCCATTGGTCAATGGATCTGTTGTTCTACCAGTACCAGGCTGTTTTGTCTACTGTAGCTGTATAGTAGGTTCTGAGGTCAGGTAGTGTGAGTCCTCCAACTTTATTCTTCTTCTTCAATAGTGCTTTACTTATCCAGGGGTTCTTCCCTTTCCATATAAAGGTAATAATTAGTTTTTCCATCTCTTTAAAGAATGTTGTTGGTATTTCGATTGGGATTGCATTCCATTTGTAAATTGCTTTGGGTAGAATTGTCACTTCCACAATGTTGAGCCTACCGATCTATTAGCATGGTATGTTTTTCCGTTTATGTAGATCCCTTTGGGTTTCTTGCAGTAGTGTTTTGTAGTTTTCTTGGTATACGTCTTTTACAACACGGGTTAGATTTATTCCTAAGTATTTTATTTTTTTAGGGGCTATTATAAATGTAATTGTTTTCCTGATTTCCTTTTCATCGTTCTTCTTATTGGTGTATAGGAATCCAACTGATTTTTGTATGTTTATCTTGTATCCTGCTACTCTGCTGAATCTTTCTATTAGTTCCAATAGTTTTCTCATGGCGTCTTTAGGGTTTTCTATGTATACTATCATATCATCCCCAAACAGGGACAGTTTAACTTCTTCATTACCGTTTTGGATGCCCTTTATTTCTTTTTCTTGCCTTATTGCTCTAGCTAGGACTTCCAGCACAATGTTAAATAGGAGTGGTAATAAAGGGCATCCTTGTCTTGTTCCTGTT
>NW_004443980.1:7562652-7589768 GCF_000243295.1 Trichechus manatus latirostris
TTTCTTCTTTTTTGATGTGTGCATCTATTGCTATAAATTGTCCTCTGAGGACTGACTTTGCTGTGTCCCAAAGGTTTTGGAATGATGTGTTTTCATTCTCATTTAATGCTAGTAATTTTTTTATTCCATCTGTGATTTCTTGTATTACCCAGTGGTTTGTAAGCAGGGTATTATTCAGTTTCCATGTAATTGATTTTCTTTCTTTGCTCTTCCTATTGTTAATTTCTACCTTGATGGCATTGTTGTCAGAGAAGATATTTTGCATTATCTCAATGTTTTGGATTTTGTTGAGGGTTGCTCTCTAAGATGTGGTCTATTCTGGAGAACATTCCATGTGCTTTGGAAAAGAATGTGTACTTTGCAGCTGTTGAGTGTAGTGTTCTATATATGTCTACGGGTCAAGTTGGCTGATTGTGGCCTTTAGGTCTTCTGTACCTTTGTTGAGTTTCTTTCTAGATGTTCTCTCCTTTACCGAGAGTGGTGTGTTGAAGTCTCCTAGTATTTTTATGGAACTGTCAATTTCTCTTTTCACTGCTGTTACAGTTTGTTTTATATATTTTGGAGCCCTGTAATTGGGTGCGTAGATGTTTATTATTGTTATGTCTTCATGATGGAGCATCCATTTAATCACTGTATAGTGTCCTTCTTTGCCTTTTATGGTGGATTTTGTTTTAAAGTTCATTTTATCTGAGATTAGTTTTGCCACTCCTACTCTCTTTTGGTAGCAGTTAGCTTGATGTATTTTTTTCCATTCTTTGATTTTTAATAACTTTATGTCTTTGTTAATAAGGTGTGTCTCTTGTAGACAGCATATTGATGGATCCTGTTTTTTAATCCGTTCTGTCACTCTCTGTCTCTTTATGGGTGCATTTAGGCCATTTACATTCAGTGTAATGATTGGTAGGTGTGAGTTTATTGCTGTCATTTTGTAGTGCTTTTTTTGGTGGTGCTGATGTTTTCTCTGTTCCTCTTAGTCTCCTGTGCTGAATTCCTTTTGTTTGTGGATTTTTTTTCATTTGTTTTGTTTTTGTAGGCTTTGTTTTTACTGAGACTTTATGTTTTTCTTCTTTATTTTGATGAGTAGGTTTGTTGACTTTCTTTGTGGTTACCTGGAAATTTACCCTTATCTTCCTAGGTTTGAACCAGTCTATATTACTTGGTATCGCCTTGCCTTCCTCTCCATTAGAAGGTTCTATACCTACACCGTTTATTCCCTCTTTATTGTTCTGATGTTGTTGTTATTTACAGATTAAGCTTTATGGTTCTTTATTGTAATTCTTTTGGTTTTGGATAGTCCTTGAGAGTTCATTTCCTAGGTTGGTATCTGGCTGGTACGGTGTTGTGTCCTAGATTCAGCCTGTGGTCTGATGTTGTTTCTTCTCAGACCAAAGGACTCCCTTTAATAATTCTTGTAAATTTGGTTTTGTTTTTACATAGTCCCTTAATTTCTGTTTCTCTAGAAATGTCCTAATTTCACCATCATATTTGAACGAGAGTTTTGCAGGATATATTATTCTTGGCTGTCAATTTCTTTCTCTCAAGGCTTTATATGTGTCATCCCATTGCCTTCTTGCCTGCATGGTTTCTGCGGAATAATCCGAGCTTAGTCTTATGTTTATCCTCTGTGTGATTTTTCATCTTTTCTTGAGCTGCTCTCAGGATTCTTTCTTTGTCTTTGGTTTTAGCGAGAGTGATTATGATATGCCTTGGTGATTTTCTTTTGGGTTCTATCCTATATAGGGTTCGTTGAGCTTCTTGGATGATCAGCTTTTCATCTTTCATGATATTGGGGGATTTTTCTGTCAGCAGTTCTTCCATGAGCCTCTCTGTGTTTTCTGTTCTCTCCTCCTGTTTTGGAACTCCGATCACTTGAAATTTTTGCTGTTGGTTGTATCCCACATAATTCTCAGGGTTTCTTCATTTTTCTTCATTCTTTTTTCTGATTTTTCCTCAGAGTGGTAGCCAAGCGTTTGTCTTCAATTTCACTGATCCTGTTTTCCATCATTTCTAACTTGCTCTTCAGCCCTTCTATGACACTGTCTGTTTCTGAAATTTTATTTTTATCTTTTGGATTTCTAATTGTTGTTTTTATATGATATCTAGGTGTAAAATTATTTTGGCATTTTGTTCCTGTATTATTTTCCTGAATTATTCCATTTTTTGTCTGCATTTTCCCTGAATTTGTCTGCCTTTTCCATGAATTTGTCTATTTTTTCCTCATTTTTCTGTTTTTTGCTTCAACTCTTGGATAGCTCTGAATATTAGAGATTTGAATTCCCTATCAGGTAGTTCTAGTGCCTTTTCTTCCACTGGAAAGTCATCTGGTGTTTTATTTTGGATGCCTACTGGAACCATCTTTTCCTTTTTTTATATGTTTTGATATTGTATGCTGTTTTCAGGACATTCAGTAGTTATTTTCTTCATTTATTGATTGTATATTTTTTTGTTTCATCTTTATTTTTTGTTTTATTTGGTTACATCTGAGCAGGCGGGCTGTGCATTCTTTGTTGTTTGCTCGTCTGTGGGCATGATACTTTTCACCTCCTTGTCCAATGGGCAGGGTCAGTCACTCAGGTATGGTACAGCAGGGCATGTCCAGCTGAAGGGGAGTTGCTGGGATGGGTTGTTTGTGGCACATACTAGCATCGACAGGGCTGGCCAGGAATCAGTGCAGGGCAGGTTCCAGTAGGCGGTGCCTGTGCTGCTCGGGAGTGTGATGTTCAGCACACGGTGCAGGTAGGCAGGAAGGAGGGGGTAGATTGTGATGTGTGGAGCTAAGCTGGGTATGGGAAAGAAGGGAGAGAAACAGGAGCCAAAAACAAGGAAACAAAAAGGAGTTTTAAGGAGCTTGCCTTCTGAGTAGAGAGATGAGAGACCGAGAAATGTAGAAAAACAAAAAGAAAAAAAAGAAAAAGGCTAAAAGAGAAAACATAAATAAAAATTAGAAAATAAAAAGAAAAGCACCCAGGAATCCCACCAGTGAGGCTGCAAAGACTGGGAAAGTGGCCCCCAGGCCACAAAGTACAGCCTGGCTAGAAGGGCTAGAGGTGTCACACAGCTCCAGGTATTCAGGATACAGGAAGAGAAGTTAAGTATAGAGAAACAAGAAACTGAGAAATGAAGAAAGACAAAAAGGGAAAAAGAGAGAAAAGAAAACAAACACAATGAACAAAAAAACACACAGAAAAAAACAAAAAAGGAAAAAAAGAAAAAAGAAATGCCCCCAGGGATTCCACTTTGCAGCTGTTCAGACTGAGGAAATAGCAGTACAGCCTGGCTAGAAGGGGCTCCCAAGCCGAGAAAAGAAAAAGAAAACAAAGAAACAAATAAAAACAAACAAAAAAAGCCCCAGGGATCCCACCAGTGTGGCGAGGAGGGCTGGGAAGCAGTTCTGCAGTCAAGTAGTTTTTCACAGCCTATCAGGAAGAAGCAAAGATGGCACATGGATCCAGTTATTTGAGATAAAGGTGGGGGAGGTGGTGAGTGGTGTGGAAGAAACCAAAAGAAGCAGAAAAAAGCAACACCAGCAACAAACAAATGGCACTCAAAGAGCCGGCCAGTATTGACATGTGGAATCCAAGTGGCAAAGGGCTGAAGCCGTGCCTCCTGGCCAAGAGACTGTGGCCACAGGAAGCAGAAGAGCCCAGGTAGGTGTGAAGAAGGGTGGGGGGTGGAAAAGCATATATTGCTGGTTACCGGTTGTTCTGTTTCCTGCTGGGAGCTCCTTGAAGCTGCTTTCCTGTACTCCCTGTTCAACAATCTCCACAGGAGTCCAAGATGGTGACTCCGTGCTGCGTTAGCTGATAGGAGACCTCTGCCCATATCTCTCCTTGCTCTCTGTTCTCTGTCAGTTTCTTATTCCATTCAGTGCTTGGCTGAGTTCTTTATCTCTAGACTTGATGCTTAGGGTTGCAGGATTGACGTTTGTCTCCATTTGACTTAGTTTTTGGGGTCTTTGTTGTGGAGGGATGGCGCGGTGCTTCTGTCTATAGTGCCATGTTGGCCAAAAGTCTGATTTTTTTTTTTTAATGTGAAGTCACTGATCACAGCATTGCATAAATGGCTCTTGTGAACCAGTCCAAGCCAACCCCAGCATACCACTGAATTGAGGACAATGGGCAAGATATTGTATTAGATTAAGTTAGAAAAAATAGCCCCATTAAACATTTAATGCCCATGGGAGACAGTACAACATAATGACAAAAAGTTAGGCTTGTGTGTCAGGTAAAGGAGCCCTGGTGGTGCAGTGGTTAAGTTCTTGGCTGCTAGCCAGTAGGTCAGTGGTTTGAACCCACCAGCCACTCCACAGGAGAAAGATGTGGCAGTCTGCTTCCCTAAAGATTAAACCAAAAACCAAACTCATTGCCATCTAGTCAATTCTGACTCATAGCGTTCCTGTAGGACACAGTAGAACTGCCCCACAGGGTTTCCAAGGCTATAATCTTTACAGAAGCTGACTGCTACATCTTTCTCCCATGGAGTGGCTGCTGGGTTTGAACTGCCAACCTTTTGGTTAGCAGCTGAGCACTTAACCCCTGCATCTACCACCAAGGCTCCTTCTGTAAAGATTACAGCCTTGGAAACCCCATGGAGCAGCTATACTTGCCCTATAGGGTTGCTATGAGTCGGAATCACCTCCAAAGCAATGGGTAGTATCAGATATATTTGGATTAAAGAGCCCTTCACCATTTACTATTGTGTGGCTGTAAGCAAGTTATTTCAGTGTTCTTAGACTTACTTTCCTATATGCATAATAACAAGAGTACCCATCCTATGTTGTTCTTCTAAGAATATAATGAGATAATGCATGTAAGTACTTGGCACAGTGCCTAGCACATAGTACAAAAATATTTTTTTTAATGTTTTAGTTATCAATAGAATATGCCTGAATTCCTTAATATAATGCACATGGTCCTTTTCAATCTAACTGGGAAACCACAACCCCATCTCTGTTCCCTGAAAAGGCCAAGCAAGTCCAGACTTCTTTACTTTTGTATTATTCCCTCTGCCACTTCTCTCCCTCACAAATATCTACTTATCGTTTAAGTTCCTGCTAAAGTGTTTGACTCCTCATTAACTTTTCCTTTATCATTCCCTCAAACTTCCCTCCTGAAAGATTAATCACTTAATTAAGACTGCTTCCTCATCCTTTTGTGTATATCTTTATCATAGTATTTATCACAATTGTATACATCTATGTATGTCCAACAAGGCCTTGGGTATCATAATCATTTGTTTACATGACTACTACCTTGATAGTAGGTCCAATATAGTGCTTGGCCCAGTGCCTCAAATATTTTTGATGACTTAATTAATGAGTCCAAACAATAATTTTGAAGGGCTGGAATAAGGAAGACTTTATTAATCAGGATTCTCTTTACTTAAAGTAACAGAAACCCAAATTGAGCTACCTTAAGCCAAAATAGAATGTAGTAGAGAGGAGTAAACTTTGTTTCCTATATCCATCAGAATCTAATTATAAGAAAGAAATCACATCAGTAATTTAAGCAAAGAAAATATTAATAAAAAGGATTGTTAACTAGATTTTTTTAAAAAGTAGTTTACTAAAAGACATAAAAAAGAACCGTACTAACTGCAGAAAATGAGAGAAAAGTGAGTAAGGAGGGAACTTGAGAACTTAAAGGAGAGGTGACACCTCTGCAAGACTAAGATTCTGGCCTTTGAGGAGAAAGTGTGGCTGCTGCAGAAACAGGCTGCTACCAGTGAAGGTGAAGAAGAAATTAGCTGCAGGTCCCTTGCCAGAACTCTGGGAGCAGGTCACTGCTGTGGTAAGAGCTACCAGGACCCCACTGATAGCTGATCGGCATACCTCCATGCAGACAGCAAATACAGGACACAGAGAAAAGAGAAGTACCTTCTTTCTCCTCCAGCCTTGCCATCTCCCTCCAGCACCACCTATTGGCAAAGCCTAATGTCAAACTTACTTGCTTTGGACACTTATCAGGAAAGACATCATGTTTGGTAAAGCAGGGAGCTAATAAAAATGTGGGAAACCCTCAGTGAGATGGATTGACAGAATAGCCACAACAATGGACTTGAACATACCAAAGATCATGAAGATGGCTCAGGACTGGGCAATGTTTCACTCCATTATACACAAGGTCATCATGAGTTGGAGCCAAGAAGATGGCAACTAACAACAACAATACTAAGCCAGTTGGCAAAAAAGAGTGTAGTTTGCAAAGTCTACATGCACTATCACAAAATAAGACAAAAAAAATTTCAGAGATGAGAAGTAATAAATAATTGGCACACACCCCCAAATAGGAGTAAGTGCTATAAAAACCAAAACAGCTCTTGGGACTTCAGGAGCTAGGACCAGAGACTCAGGCACTGTCCATATCTTACCTCTCTGGTGTCCATCTTGCTTTTCTGTAAGAATCACCCCATTCCACCATTCTACCATGATGGGCTCTCTCATGATTCAGAGATCGTGGACATTGGCACCATTCAGGACATTTTTCAATCATCAAGACTAAAGTGGAGGTTCAGGTGTGTGGAACCTGGGAGGAGTTTTTCTCCAGTTCATGGAAATAAACTCTGACTCTTGAGTCATCAGTCCTCCTTCTTTAATAAGTCTCTGTGGCCAAGAGGGAGCACAACTGTCATGTCCTATATCACACATGCCCTCCTCTGTGAACAGGGGAAGTAGGGGTATGTTTATAGCCCCTACCAGAACCACATGGGTAAAATGGAGAAGAAAGAAGAATTTCCAAAACGAAAGGGTAGAAGAAAACAATACAATAAACATCCACTACAAATACTTTCAAAAACATAATTTATGCCACACGTTTCTTGTCTTCAGGCCAGTATCTAAGACCCTGTGAATGCAGGCAGAGGTGGAAGTCTGCAAGTCTAAGACTCAGAAAGACAACTCTGCTTCTACACAGTGAAGCGGCTCACCGTGCTTGATCTCTGTTCCTGTTTTAGCACTGACTGAAATACAGTATGTATGATCAAGGGACAGTGGCAGACACAATGATGGATGACAACGTGGTGAGTCAGAATGCTGGTTGAATTTGACTGTCGCCACTACTTAAGTGCAGAAGAAAAAAAGGATGTGAAAGGCAAGCCGAAGTTTTATATATGATAGAAGATTGGTTTTAAATTAAAAATATATCTCCTTTTCATATAACCTATAATGATTGTGACCAAAGGGCTTTTATTTAAGGAGAGAATATACACTACTGTGGTACTTTATTTAATGCTCAATTTATTAAACTCACACATATGACTAAAAAAACACTTTGAAATTCAATCTCACTGAGCACTCAGCCATTAATTATAAATCTGATTAAATTTCTTTAAATAATTTAAATGGTAATTACAAATTTAGTATGGATGATTCTTTTGAATATATCAAGCATCTAAAACAGCAGACAAACCATATGCAAGTACAATGATTACAAAATTTATAATACCTTTACATTAAAGTTAGTTGTCATTGGTTTAATGCTAAACCAACGTATTTAACTTTGTTTTCATATTCTTATCTCTATTTTGAAACATTCCTTGTGCTCCCATTTTAAAACTTTCTTCTTGTTGTTATTGTTAGATGCTGTCAGGTCAGTTTCAACCCATAGCGACCCCATGTGACAGAGAAGAACTGCCCCATAGGGTTTTCTAGGCCATAATCTTTACAGGAGCAGATATAGGTCTTTCCTTTGCGGAGACACTGAGTTCAAACCATCAATCTTATCAGAACTTAACCAAAGCTTCTTAAAAGCTTTTTAGAGATTTGTTAACCTAGCAAGACTCAAAAGAAAAAAAAAAAAAACCCACAGTCTCAAAAGGCAAGTTTGCAAATTCTGGGTTGTTGACTAGGGGACTCTGGGTTGGAACATTGGGTCTGATTGTAATGGCCACAGTGGTTCAAACATGTGACATTCAGCATCATAAAGTGAATCTCATTATGTAACTAATGCTTTAAGTTTCAAGTTTTTAAAACTTAGTGCCATACCTGAAAATGATGTATTTTTAAAGTTTTGAATATCCTGGTCCCTAATCTATTCACAAACGAGCCCTGGTGGTGTAATGGTTAAGCACTCCGCTGCTAACTAAAAGGTTGGCAGCTCGAATCCACTCAGTGACTCCACAGGAGAACTACCTGCAGATCTGTTCCCATAAAGATTACAGCTTAGAAACCCTATGGGGCAGTTCTACTCTGTCACATGGTGTCCCTATGAGTCAAATTCAACTCGGTGACATCTAACAATTATTGACGTACCAGTACAATATAGGAACCTAGTCTATAGACCCTGCTTAAAAAGTATATATTTCTTACTATATTTTTACTTTAAAAACCAGAATCATGTAGACTTTAATCTCTATGACTAGCTTGCCTCTTTAGGGGATAGCTGTTGTTTTGTTAGGTGCCATTGAGTCAGTTCTGACTCATAGAAACCCTATGTACAACAGAACAACACAGTGTCCAGTCCAGTGCCATCCTCACAATTGTTGGTGTTTGAGCCCACTGTTGCAGCCACTGTATTAGTCCATCCCACTGAGAGTCTTCCTCTTTATTGCTGACCCTCTACGAAGCATGATGTCCTTCTCCAGAATTGGTCTCTCCTGATAACATGTCCAAAGTACATGAGACGAAGTCTCATCATCCTCGCTTCTAAGGAACATTCTGGCTGTACTTCTACCAAGACAGATTTGTTTGTTCTTCTAGCAGTCCATGATATATTCAATATTCTTCGCCAACACCATAATTCAAAGGCAACAATCCTTCAGTCTTCCTTATTCATTGTCCAGCTTTCACATTCAAAGAGGCAATAGAAAACACCATGTTTAGATCAGGCACATCTTAGTCCTCAAGGTGAAATATTTGCTTTTTAACACTTTAAAGTCTTTTTAAATTTTTGCTCAGTGCAATATGTCATTTGATTTCTTGACTGCTGCTTCTGTGGGCATTGATTGTGGATCCAAGTAAAATTAAACTCTTGACAATTTCAATCTTTTCTCCGTTTATCATGATGTTGTTTATTGGTCCAGTAGTGAGGATTTTTGTTTTCATGCTGAGATGTAATCGATACTGAAGACTGTATTTCTTTGATCTTCATCAGTAAGTGCTTTAAGTCCTCCTCACTTTCAGCAAGCAAGGTTGTGTCATCTGCATAACGCAGGTTGTTAATGAGTCTTCCTCCAGTCCTGATGCCCCGTTCTTCATATAGTCCAGCTTCTTGGATTATTTGCTCAGCATACAGATTGAATAAGTATGGTGAAAGAATACAACCCTGACACGCACCTTTCTTGATTTTAAACCAAGCAGTATCCCCTTGTTCTGGTAGAATGACTGTCTCTTGGTCTATGTACAGGTTCGGCATGAGCACAATTAAGTGTTTTGGAATTCCCATTCTCTGCAATGTTATTCGTAGTTTGTTATGATCCACACAGTTGAACGTATGTGTATAGTCAATAAAACACAGGGAAACATCTTTCTGGTACTCTCTGCTTTCAGCCAAGATCCCTCTAACATCAGCAATGATATCCTTTGTTCCACATCCTCTTCTAAATCCATCTTTAATTTCTGGCAGTTCCCTCTCGATGTACTGCTGCAACTGTTTTTGACTTATCTTCAGCAAAATTTTACTTGTATGTGATATTAATGATATTGTTCGATAATTTCTGCATTCTGTTGTATCACTTTTCTTTGGAATGGGCACAAATATGGACCTCTTCCAGATATCCGTCTTCCAAATTTCTTGGGATACATGAGTGAAGTGAGCGCTTCCAGCATTGCATCCACTTGTTGAAACATCTCAATCAGTATTCCATCAATTCCTGGAGCCTTGTTTTTTGCCATTCCCTTCAGTGCAGCTTGGACTTCTTCCTTCAATTCCGTCAGTTCTTGATCATATGCTACCTCCCCAAATGTTTGAATATCAACCAGTTCTTTTTGGTACAGTCACTCTGAGTATTACTACCATCTTCTTTTGTTGCTTCCTGCATCGTTCAATGTTTTGCCCAAAGAATCCTTTAATATTGCAAGCGAGATTTGAATTTTTTCTACAGTTCTTTCAGCTTAAGAAATGCTGAGTGTGTTCTTCCCTTTTGGTTTTCTACCTCCGGGTCTTTGCACACTTCATTATAATATCTTACTTTGTCTTCTCGAGCCACCTTTTGAAATCTTCTCTTCAGCTCTTTTACTTCATCTTTTCTTCCATTTGCTTTTGCTATTCCATGATCAAAAGCAAGTTTCAGAGTCTCTCCTGACATCCATTTTGGTCTTTTCTTTCTTTCCTGTCTTTTTAATGATCTTTTCCTTCTTCACGTATGATGTTTGTGATGTCATCCCACAACTCATCTGGTCTTTGGTTGTTAGTGTTCAATGCATCAAATCTATTCCGGAGATGGTTTCCAAATTCAGGTGGGATATACTCACGGTTCTATTTTGGTTGTCGCGGACTTGTTTTAATTTTCTTCAGCTTCAACTTGAACTTGTATATGAGCAATTGATGGTCTGTTCCACAGTCAGCCCTGGCCTTGTTCTGACTAATGACGCTGAGCTTCTCCATCATTTCTTTCCACAGATGTAGTCGATTTGATTCCTGTGTTTTCCATCCAGTGAGGTCGATGTATATAGTTGCCACATATGTTGTTGAAAAAAGGTACTTGCAATGAATAAGTCATTGGTCTTGCAAAATTCTGTCATGTGATCTCTGGTGTCATTTCTATCACCAAGGCCATATATTTCAACTACCAATCCTTCTTCATTTCCAGCTTTCACATTCCAATCACCAGTAATTATCGATGCGTGTTGATTGCATGTTTGATCAATTTTAGACTGCAGAAGTTGGTTAAAATGTTCAATTTCTTCATCTTTGGCTTAGTGGTTGGTGCATAAATTTGAATAATAGTTGTATTAACTAGTCTTCCTTGCAGATGTATGGATATTATCCTGTCACTGACAGTGTTGTACTTGAGGATAGATCTTGAAATGTTCTTTTTTGACAATGACTGTGACGCCTTTCCTCTTCAAATTGTCATTCCCAGCATAGTAGATATATGCTTGTCAAATTCAAAATGGCCAATTTCAGCTCACTAATGCCTAGGACACCGATCTTTATACGTTCCGTTTCATTTTTGACAACTTCCAATTTTCCTAAATTCATACTTCATATAGTCCACATTCCAATTATTAAAGGATGTTTTTAACTGTTTCTTCTCATTTTGAGTCATACCACATCAGCAAATGAAGGTCCTGAAAGCTTTATTCCATCCGTGTCATTAAGGTTGACTCCACTTTGAATGCCTTCTAACCTGAGGTGCTCATTTTCCAGCACTATATTAGACAGTGTTCCACTGTTGTCTGTAAGGTTTTCACTGGCCAGTGTTTTAGAAGTCATTTCCCAGGTCCTTCTCCCTAGTCTGTCTTAGTCTGCAAGCTCCACTGAACCTGTCCACCATAGGTGACCCTGCTGCTATTTGAAATACCGGTGGCATAGCATAAAGCATCACAGCAACACACAAGACACCACAGCAGGGCAAAATGACAGATGAGTGATGATTTAGGACACTAGGCTAATTTACTTTATTTAAACAAAACTTTTGAAATCTTCGTGACCAACAGATCTGATTAACTTTTGCACCCAGTTTTACTAGGTTATTCTATGTGACCTTCAATACTAATCAGTACTACTTGTTCCCAGTAGAGCTTCTACTTTACACAAGATTACTTTCTTGCTTACACAGACAGAAACAAGTGTTTTTATTAAAATACATATCACTTATAGAAGAAATGAAATATCAAATATAATAATGCACCCTACCTTAAAAAGTAATATTTTAGAGAAGAGACTGAAAAGGTAATTAAAAAAAAAAAAAAAAAAAACCAACAAAAACAGCCCAGATGGCTTCTCTGGAGAATTCTACCAAACATTCAGAGAAGAGCTTATACCAGTACTACTTAAACTATTTCAGAAGATAAAAAAGGAAGGGATCTCTGAATTCATTCTTTTTAGCCAGCATAACCTTGATACCAAAACTAGGCAAAGACACCACAAAAAAATAAAATTAGAGACCAATATCTCTCAAGAATATAGATGCAAAGATTCTCAACAAAATTCTAGCCAAGAGAATTCAGCATCATATAAAAAAAAAAAAATACACCACCACCAAGTGGGATTCACACCAGGTATGCAAGGATGTTTCTACATTAGAAAATCAATCAATGTAATCCGCCACATAAATAAAAGAATCACATGATCATTTCAATAGACACAGAAAAGACATTCAACAAAATCCAACACCCATTCCTGATAAAAACTCAATAAAATAGGTGTAGACAGGAAATTTCTCAACGTAATAAAAGGCATCTATAAAAAACCAACAGCCAACATCATTCTTAATGGAGAAGGGTTGAAAACATTCCACTTGAGAACAGGGGCAAGGCAAAGATGTCCTTTATCACCACTCTTATTTAACATTGTGCTGCAAGTCCTAGCTAGAGCAATAAGGCAAGAAAAAGAAATAAAGGGCATCCAAATTGGTAATGAAGAAGTAAAATTGTCCCTATTTGCAGATGATATGATACTATACATAGAATACCCAAAAGATTCCATGAGAAAACTATTGGAACTAATGGAAAGATTCAGCAGAGTAAACATACAAAACATACAAAAATCCATTGGATTTCTATACACCAATAAAGAGAATGACAAAAAGGAAATCAGGAAAACAATACCATTTATGATAGCCCCTAAAATATAAAATACTTAGAAATAAACCTAACAAGGAATGTAAAAGACCTATACAAAGAAAACTACAAAATACTACTGCAAGAAAAGAAAAGAGATCTACATAAATGGAAAAACATACCATGCTCATGGATAGGTAGGCTCTACATTGTGAAAATGACAATTCTACCCAAAGCAATCTACAAATACAATGCAATCTCTATCCAAATACCAGCAACATTCTTTAAAGAGAAGGAAAAGTTAATCATTAACTTTATATGGAAAGGGAAGAGGCCCTGGATAAGTAAAGCGCTATTGAAGAAGAATAAAGTAGGAGGACTTGCACTACCTGCCTGCTATACAGCCACAGTAGTCAAAACAGCCTGGTACTGGTACAACGACAGATACATTGACCAATGGAACAGAATTGAGAACCCACATGTAAATCCATCCACCTACAGTCACCTGATCTTCGACAAGGGCCCAAAGTCCATCAAATGGGGAAAAGACAGTCTTTTTAACAAATAGTGCCGGCAAAACTGGATATCCATCTGCAAAAAAATGAAACAGGACCCATACCTCACACAAAAACAAATTCAACATGGATCAAAGACCTAAATATAAAACAAAAAGCTGTAAAGATCATAGAAGAAAAAATAGCATCAACACTAGAGGTCCTAATACATAGTATTAACAGGATACAAACCATAACTAACAACACACAAACTCCAGAAGATAAGCTAGATAACTAGGATCTCCTAAAAATTAAACACTTGTGCTCATCAAAAGACTTCACCAAAAGAGTAAAAAGAGAATCTACAGACTTGGAAAAAAAAAATTGGCTATGACAAATCCAACAAAAGTCTAATCTCTAAAATCTATAGGAAAATCCAACACCTCTACAACGAACAGACAAATAATCCTATTAAAAAATGGGCAAAGGAAATGAACAGACACTTCACCAAAGAAGACATTCAAGTGGCCAACAGACACGTGAGGAAATGCTTGCCATCACTAGCCATTAGAGAAGTGCAAATTAAATCCACAATGACATACCATCTCACCTCAGCATTACTGGCACAAATCAGAAAATAACAAATGTTGGAGAGGCTGTGGCGAGAGGAACTCTTATGCACTGCTGGTGGGAATGCAAAATGGTACAGCCATTCTGGAAAACTATATGGTGCATCCTTAGAAAGGTAGAAATAGAAATACCATATGATCCAGCAATCTCACGCCTAGGAATATATCCTAGAGAAATAAGAGCCATCACACGAACAGATATATGCACACCCGTGGTCACTGCAGTATTATTCACAATAGCAAAAAGATGGAAACAACCGAGATGCCAATCAGCAGACGAATGGATAAACAAACTATGGTACATATACACAATGGAGTACTATGCAAGAATAAAGAACAATGATGAGTCTGTGAAGCATCTCACAACATGGATGAATCTGGAGGGCATTATGCTGAGTGAAATAAGTCAATCACAAAAGGACAAATATTGTATGAGACCACAGTTACAAAAACTCATGAAAAGTTTTATACACAAAAAGAAACAATCTTTGATGGTTACGAGGGGAGGGGTGTGGATGGGAAAATCACTAAATAGACAATAGATAAGTGGTAACTTTGGTGAAGGGTAAGACAGTACACAATACTGGGGAAGTCAGCAAATTTGTCCAAGGTAAGGTCATGGAAGCTCCCTAAAGACATCTAAACTCCCTGAGGGACTGGATTGCTGGGCTGAGGGCTGTGGGGACCACGGTCTAGGGGAACATCTAGCTCAACTGGCATAACATAGTTTATATATTCTACATTCTACTTTGGTGAGTAGCATCTGGGGTCTTAAAAGCTTGTGAGCAGCCATCTAAGATACTCCACTGGTCTCCCTTTCAGGAGCAATGGAGAATGAAGAAAAGTAAAGACACAAGGGAAAGGTTAGTTCAAAGGACTAATGGAACACAATTACCACAGCTTCCACCAGACTGAGTCCAGTACAACTAGACGCTGCCCGGCCCACCACTGACTGCTCTGACAGGGATCACAATAGAGGATGCTGGACAGAGCTGGAGAAAAATGTAGAACAAAATTCTAACTCACAAAAAAAGACCAGACATACTGGCCTGACAGAGACTGAAGAAACCCCAAGAGTATGGCCCCCGGACACCCTTTCAGCTCAGTAGTGAAATCACTTCTGAGGTTCACTCCTCAGCCAAAGATTAGACAGGTCCATAAAACAAAACAAGACTAAAGGGGCACACCAGGCAAGGGCCAAGGACTAGAAGACAGGAGGGGACAGGAAAGCTGGTAATAGGGAACCCAAGGTCAAGAAGGGAGAGTATTGACATGCTGTGGGATTGGTAACAAATGTTACAAAACAATATGTGTACTAACTGTTTAATGAGAAGCTAGTTTGTTCTGTTAACCTTCATCTAAAATATAATAATGAAAAAAGTAATAATATTTTTAAATATCTAGGAACATGTAAGCTACCAGACCCACTACCATCAAGTCGATTCCGACTCATAACGACCCTACAGGACATAGTAAAATTGCCCTGTAGGTTTCCAAGGCTGTAAGTCTTTACAGACTCAGACTGCCACATCTTTCTCCTGCAGAGTGGCTGGTGGGTTCGAACCACTGACTTTTTGGTTCGCAGCCTGAGCGCTTTAACACTGCAGCACCAGGGCTCCTTTATATAACTACCTTTTGTACACTTTATGTTAACCTTTTTACTTGGGGTATCATTATGAATCTTCTTTTTACAGATGTAAATTTCTTATTACCATCACTATCATCATTTGATGCCATTGGGAGTCTCCTTAAGCAAATTTATTGTTTTACTACTGTCCCTTTTTTGCTTTCTGGCAAAAATAGGATATTCCAGACATATCCTGATTTTTTTTCCTGCCCTAAGGGAGAGAACCAAATACCCTCAAGGAAATCTGGTCCCTTTTATTAGGGGAGCAAAATTAGAGGCTAAAATCTGGGCACCCTAGAAATAATAATGGGCAAAAGACATGAAATGTTGTTGGACTCTTTTTAGTAATGTCTAAGCTAGAAAAGGTCCCCTGATGGTGCAAACAATTTGCATTCAGCTACTAACCCAAAGGTTGGCATTTCAAACCCAGCCTGTGGCACCACAGAAGAAAGGTCTGGCAACCTTCTTGTGTAAAGATTACAGCCAAGAAAACCCTATGGAGCAGTTCTACTCTGTAACACACAGGTCTCCATGAGTTGGAATAGACTTGAAGGCAACAGGTTTGGTTTTTGGTTTAAGCTAGAAAATTATTGTATATTTAAAAGTCTGACTTCAAGATAATTTTCCAATTTACTACATTATGTTATTGTTTCCTTCTTTTCTTATAGCATGTGATTTCATCAACCACTAGGAGCTTCTCTTACACTGACACCAAGATCTCAAAAGTTCAGCAGAGTGAGCTTCAAAAGGGAGTAAAAGCTTAGGATTCTGCATTTCTTATACATCAAAAGAATATTTACATCTAGCAACCTAAAAGTAGAATGAAAAGAGAAGCACCCATGCCTGTGGTCCTAGTTAGAGAATCCCCACCCTCACTTCTTTGGAAAATTGCAGGGCACTAGAGGTTGGAGGAAGGGAGCCCTGGTTGTGCAATGGTTAGGTGCTTGGCTGCTAACCAAATGGTTGGTGGTTTGAGCCCACTTAGCAGTTCTGCGGGAGAAAAGACCTGACAATCTGCTCCCGTAAAGACGGCGGCTTATGAAACCCTTGGGGGCAGTTCTGCTCTGTTATGTAGGGTCTCTATGAGTCAGAATTGACTCAACAACACACAACAGCAGAGGTTGGAGAACTGAGGAGAGAGAAAAAGACATATTTCATGAAACAGCTCAGCCAGTTTCACATGGGTCCATGGATGATGGTGCTACATAAATTAATCCTACTTAAAGAAAATTTCTAAATACTCATGTATTACAAATACATTTATTACAAAATCATCTAGTTCCATGAATGAATTGACTATATAGCAGTTTCATTGTATATTCTTAAACGTAATAAAGTATGATGCAGGGACGATGGCAGCAGTGGCAGCATAGTTTCTGATTCTCCTTAAATCCCATCTTAAAAAACAAACAACTGGGAAAGCAAACTAACACAGATGACCACCTTCAACAAACTTAGATGACAAGGCATCCTCATGCAAAATATGGGTAGGTGTGGACAAACTTTCACAGTTATAAAATATGCACAGCGTCTGTGCAGAAGGAGGCAAAGGAAAACCACAAGGCCTCTGAACATCATAAGAATCCTAAAATAGCCAGCTGGAACTCATTGGGAATTTCAGAGAACCAATGGGAGAACAGCAGCTGAAACTGGGAGGGTGTTGCACACTCAATAGTGGGTGAGTGCAAGGGCCTTCCAATAAGTTCTAAAGAAGCTGGAGCCAATTGTGCCCCATCATCTCCCAATTCTAACCACCTAAGCTCCCTTCTAGGATGAAGCTCAACGCTGAGGATAAACAGCAAAAAGAATAGGATCCAAAACGAGAAGCTCAAGGACGGTGGAGAAAAGGAAAGAAGAGGTTCACATAAAAGTTGGGGAGGAGAACACAGCTAGGATATCACAGAAAGTAAACCACCAGATTTTTTTTTTTTTCTGAGCAAGTATTGATGAGCACATCCTTTATCCTCAGAATCTAATTTCCACATAAAAATACTTATGGTTCTGTGAATTATTAATTGAAGAAAGATGGCATATAAATAAAAGAGCAAATACAATTAATATTTTACAGCAATTTGCACGTAGTTCTTTTTGCCGGAGTCCCTGGGTGGTGCAAATGGTTAATGAGCCCAGCTACTAACCAACAGGTTGGAAGTTCAAGTCCACCCAGAGGCACCTTGGAAGAAAGTCCTGGAGATTTACTTCTGAAAAATCAGCCATTGAAAACCCTACGGAGTACAGTTCTATTCTGTTCTACTCTGACACACACGGGGTGGCCATGAGTTGGAGTTAACTGAATGGCAACTTTTTTTTTTTTTCCTTTGCCTAGAATGTTGTTCCTCTTACAAACTCTTACACATCTTTCAAAACCCAACCGCAAAGTTTACTCTGATTCTCCATAGCCGACTTAGTGTCTTTAACGAAGAACTTCCTTAGCATTGTAATCATACTTGTATTTCTGCACTTTCACTTTGCATTATAATTTTCTGTTTATAGGTTTGTACCCATCACTTGACTGTGAGCTCTTTCAGGGTAAAGACTGGTGTTTTTTCATTTTTTATTTTATATTCTTTTTGTTATTACCAAAATATAGTACCAGGCTGGCGTCAAAATTAGTATGATTGAAGAATGACACAGTTATTTGCTCTGGCATCTGACCAACTTTAGTAAAAACCTTTTAATTTTTATTCCCCTCTTAATCACAATCTTTCCATATTTCCCTAAATAATTTCCAGTTCCTGCCTTTTTGTCCTAAAAATTATCTTTCTGGTTCTTTTTTTTTTTTTTTTTTAATTGTGCTTTAAGTGAAAGTTTACAGTTCAAGTCAGTTTCTCATACAAAACTTTATACACACATTGCTATGTGACCCTAGTTGCTCTCCCTATAACATGACAGCACACTCCTCCTTCCAACCCAGATTTCCTGTGTCCATTCAGCCAGCTCCTGTCCCTTTGTGCCTTCTCATCTCACTGCCCATTTAGTCTCACGTATCTACTTGAGCTAAGAAGCACTCTCTTCAGGAGTATCATTTTTATGTCCCATAGTCCAGTCTAATCTTTGTTTGAAGAGTTGGCTTCAGGAATGGTTTTAGTTCTAGGTTAACAGAGAGTCCAGGGGCCATGTCTTCCGGGGTCCCTCCAGTCTCAGTCAGACCATCAAGTCTGATCTTTTTACTAGAATTTGAGCTCTGCACCCCACTTTTCTCTTGCTCCTTCATGGACTCTCCGTTGTGTCGCCTGTCGGAGTGGTAATTTGTGGTATCCAGGCACCATCTAGTTCTTCTGGTCTCAAGCTGATGGAGTCTCTGGTTTATGTGGCCCTTTCTGTCTCTTGGGCTAATATTTTCCTTGTGTCTTTGGTGTTCTTCATTCTCCTTTGCTTCAGGTGGGTTGGGACAAATTGATCTTAGGCGGCCGCTTGCTAGCTTTTAAGACCCCAGACGCTACTCACCAAAGTGGGATGCAGAACATTTTCTTAATAAACTTCATTATGGCAATTGTCCTAGATGTCCCCTGAAACCATGGTCCCCAGACTCCTGCCCCTACTACTCTGTCCCTCGAAGTGTTCGGTTGTATTTAGGAAACTTCTTAGCTTTGGTTTAGTCACATTGTGCTGACTTCCCCTGTAGTGTGTGTTGTCCTTCCCTTCACCGAAGATAATTCTTATCTACTATCTAGTTAGTGAATAGCCCTCTCCCATCCTCCTCATCCTTGTAACCAATAAAGAATGTTTTCTTCTGTGTTTAAACCTTTTCTTGAGTTCTTATAATAGTAGTCTCATACAAAATTTGTCCTTTGCAACTAACTAATTTCACTTAGCATAATGCCTTCCAGATTCATCCATGTTATGAGATGTTTCACAGATGCATCGTTGTTCTTTATCGTTGCATAGTATTCCATTGTGTGAATACACCATAATTTGTTTATCCATTCATCTGCTGATGGGCACCTAGGTTGTTTCCATCTTTTCGCTATTGTGAACAGTGCTGCAATGAACATGGGTGTGCATATATCTATTCGTGTCACGGCTCTTATTTCTCTAGGATATATTCCAAGTAGTGGGATTGCTGGATCATATGGTACTTCTATTTCTAGCTTTTTAAGGAAGCACTGAATCGATTTCCAAAGTAGTTGTACCATTTTACATCCCCACCAGCAGCATATAGCTGTTCCAGTCTCTCCACAACCTCTCCAGCATTTATTATGTTGTGTTTTTTAGATTAATGCTAGCCTTGTTGGGGTGAGATGGTATCTCATTGTAGTTTTGATTTGCATTTCTCTAATGGCTAATGATTGTGAGCATTTCCTCATGTATGTGGTAGCCACCTGAATGTCTTCTTTGGTGAACCACCAGATTTTTTAACACTACACAAAATGATAGAAGAGGACGCTCTTCTATGTGAAAGTTAGAAAAGTTATCCTAACCAACTCCTCCTTCTAAAAGTTTAAGAGAACAAAGTTCATGTAAAAATAAGCAACAGAAAATGAGTGATATCAAAATCTCATACAAAATCAATATAAGAAAAAGGAGAAAAGGAGCAACATATGTATAGCTGAGGTTGACGTGATTATACACTAGGAAATGGCTTCTGGGGATGGATTGCCAGGTGAGATGGAAGGAATGTTGACTATATGGGAGACAGTGAGTAGATACTTTTAAAACGGCGCATCTAAAAATAATAAAATGTCTGTTTTGCACTTCCACATAATTTTAAAATTTGATGCAATCTTTGGAGTTGGTCAGAAAAAGAAAAGAGATTATTCTCTCCATTGTATAGCTGGGAAACTTGAGGCTCATAGAGGGTGAGACTTTTTCAAGATCACATTGCTTAAATTTCCAAAATAAAAGCATGCCAGAAAGGCATGAGCACAACATACATGAAAACTATAACCTAGTATTTTAAAATGAGCTAAAAGATATTAGAAAAAATAATAAAAGACATGAAAGATCAACATAAATCAGAAATATAACACAGAACAAGGTGATAGAAATCAGGAGAGAATTACAAATAAAAAAGTCATTTCAGAAAAAAAAAAACACTAAACTAGTAAGAAGAAGAAGACGAGAGAGAAGTAGAAGGTATAAAGGAAGAAAAATTTAAAAATCAAATAGGTATAAAGAAACAGATAAAAAGCATTTGAGAGAAAGTTACAAATACTTAAAATAGTCACAGAAGACCCAACATACATAAATATTAGTGGCCAAAGAGGAATATCAAATCAAGAAAACAGGGCAAATGTAAAAAATGTGATTTTATAAAAAATTTTCTTTATTTTAAAAAAAATTGAAACTATCTGAAACCACATATTATAGATCTAGAAATTACTAGCGCCAAGATGTATTTTATAAAGTTAGTGCAATTTAAGAAAAAGAAAAAAAGTTGGGTATCTAAGCAAAAAACCACATTACTTGTAAAGGAAAGAAAATAAGTATTTTTATCAGACTTTTCAACAGGAATGCCTTATGCCAAAGAAAAATAAGTAACACATTTAAGATATCAAGCAAAGCAAATGTGAGCCAAGGATTTTTTTTTATCCAGTGAAACCAACTTGCAAATATAAAGACCACATCCAACTATTAGCAGCATGCAAGAACCCAGAGAATATTTTTACCATGCTTTTACTGGGGAATCTACTAAAGAACAAGTTTAAGACTACCAAAATAACTAGAGAAACATTGACATAAGGACTGGTGGTGAGCATTAAAATATAATATGTACTTACGTGTAGAACTGGGAGAGCCTGGGTGGTGCAAATGGAACAGTTAAGTGTTCACTATCGAAAGGTGGGAAGTTTAAACTCACCTACAGGCACCTTGGAAGACAGCCTGGAGATCTGCTTCTGAAAGGTCACAGCCTTAAAAACCCTATGAAGCTCTGGATCCTGCATCTGGCTTGTCATCATCTGACCTCTGGTTCTTGGGACTTGAGCTAGCAGCTTACCTGCTGATCTTGGGATTTGATGGCTTCCACAGCCGGTGAGCCAGCAGCCTGCCCTCTTACCTGCCAGTCTTGAATTCGTCAGCCCCTGCAGCCATGTGAGTCAGCAGAAGACTCCAGCCTGACACCTGACCCACAGACTTGGGACTTGGTAGCCTCTACAACCCCCTGAGCCATTTCCTTGAGACAAATCTATACATGTTTTTACACACTTCACTGGTTTTGCTTCGTTAGCGAACTCAGCTCACGTAGGGTCACCCTGAGTCAGAGTCAACTCAACAGCAATTGTTTTTTTGGTTTTTTTTTTTGTTTGTTTGTTTGTTTTTGAGCTAAGACTCCATAATGGTTTAGAATGTGATAATTTTGTATTTAATGGCTATATGCTCTCACAATAAAGATATCATGCAACAATTTTTAGTGGCAAAAAATGAGAAGAGCATGTGCCAATAAAAATAATTGTTTAGAAATAAAGTAAAATTTATTTTTAAGTGCTTTATATTTCACACCCGTCTTTTGCTTATTAATCTGAATTTCCAAGCATTTCTGTTTAATAGGAAGTCTCCTTTTTAGCATCACCATTGTATTGGAAAGGTAAATTCATTTACAGTCTTATCCATGCTTAGAACAGAACGGTACATAGAGCAGGAACTCAGTAAGTGGTTATGAAACAAAGTAAAATATGTCCCCAAAAGAGTAAGGGATCCAAAAGTGTGTTTGAGAGCAAAAAGGATATCCAAGGGAAGATAAATCAAACCAATTTTCATTTTAGGCAGCACTAAAGAGAAGAATGTGGCATTTTTCTCCATAGAACTGAAAAGGTTCATAGGACAGAAGTCAGAGGTGGGGGAGCCATTCCAAGAATGCAGGCAAAACCATCATGAATGCCCAAGAATGGACAATATTTTCCAAAGCATCTGCACGGAGTGTAATTTTTATTTTTGAAATGAAGAATATTTTTTACACTAGGCACAGAGATCTATCAGACTAGGTTTGATTACAAGGAAGCAACCCTTTAGAGATCAGAATTTCCTCCCCTAGGAAGCAGATAACCAAGGGAGGTAGGTGTGGGTGGGTTTACAGTTGCTTCAAGATGTCTGTAAATCCATATGTTAGTAAGAAAGCTTATAGACTGAAAAATATGCCTTCCACATGAATGTTCTATGGCTGTTCAAATATGAGCAGCTGTTTTTATATTTAGTAAAATTCTAATTCATTTTAAAACATTGTTAACATAGTCACTTTTTCTCACAGGTCTAGAGAATTGTTATGTACATTTAGATTCATTAACCAGATTTTCTCCCCAACATCTAGTTTCTCTCTCAATCTCTTGCTCCCTCCCTCCCTGCCCTCCTCCCTCCTTCTTTCTCTTTCTCTAATTCTCTCTCTTACTCTCTTGTGTGCTCACTCTTGATGCTTTTGCTCTCTCCCTCTCTCTCTTTTATTTTGCTAATCCATTTGACAGTAAACTGTAGATCTCATGTCCGTTTACCCCTAAATACTTTAACATGCATCCCCTAAGATCAAGACTAAGAACATTCTCCTATATAACCACAATATGATGCTCATACCTATGAAAATTAACATTAATTTAATAGTAACATACAGAGAGAGAATATTTAAATTTTACCTATTGTTCCAAAAAATTCTCTAAAAGCTTGGGTTTTTTTCCTGATCCAAGATCCAAACAAAATTCAAGGAATGCATTTGGTTGTTTTTTCTTCGGTTACTTTTAGTATAGAATAGTCCCCCCACATTTTTTGTTTTTCATGGTGTCGATTTTTTGCAAGAGGCCAGGCAAGTGGTCCTGTAGAATATCCTACATAATGGCTTTGTCTGATTGATGCTTCATTGATAAATTCAGCTAAAATACTTTTTTCGAGAATATTACAAAGTGATATTGTATACTTCTTATTGCAATGAATAATAAAATATAGTACATAATGCCAGTTGTCCCACTATTAAGGACACTAAATTTGATTGCTTGGTTAAGATGATCATGAGCAGATACCTCCATTGCAAAGAGTCATTTTTCCCTTTGTACATAGTAAGTAACCTAGGAGTGATACTTCAAGGCCATGAGAATATCCTGTTCCCCAACAACTTTTAACCTTTTGCCATCAAGTCAATTCTGACTCATAGTGACCCTATAGGGCAGAGTAGAACTGCCCCATAGGGTTTCCAAGGCTGAGTTGCTATGAGTCGGAATCGACTTGACGGCAATGTGTTTGGTTTGGTTTGGTTTGGTTAATCTTTACAGAAGCAGACTACCACATCTTTCTCCTACAGAGTGGCTGTTAGGTTCAAACTGCTGACCTTTTGGTTAGCAGCTGAGCACTTAACCACTGCTCCACCAGAACCTTTACTCAATAGTTATAACATCCTTTGATGACCCTTGCCTGGTCAATTATTCCACTGGGGATTGCAAGATGGTGATTTTCTGACTTTACTATTCTTTCTGCATTTCTTAGCTGACATTTTATAGTAACATTCTCAATCAATAGATACAGCAACAACTACTGCCATGTAAGAGTGCAAATCTGCAATGGGGTTGCAAGCCACAAATCTAGGCAGACGCTAGAAATGGGGCTAGTGATGGTATAAATGTTCCACTTCCTCACACAGCAAAGCCTCTTGCACCACTACAGAGGACAATTAGTTCACCTCTCAGAAGTTCTGTTGATTGACGGAACTACTATCTGAATTATTTGTGAATATTTCATCATTAAGTTTAATAAGGATAAACATAATTTTTTTAATAAAAGATTTTTTAAAACCAAACAAGTTGCCGTTAAGTCAGCTCTGACTCATGGCAGCTCATGTATGTCAGAGAAGAACTGTGCTCCACAGGGTTTTCAATGGCTGATTTTTCAGAAGTAGATCACCAGGCCTTTCTTCTGTGGTGCCTGTGGGTGAGTCCCAAACACCAATCTTTTGGTTAGCAGCTGGGTGTGTTAACCGTTTGTGCCACCCAGGGATTCCTTCAAATAAAAATAAAACAAACAAACAAAAAATAGAACCTCATATTAGGATTAGTATTAGGATTCTAAACAGCTATAGGGGAAACTGAAAGCAGGCTTATCAGGGCTATGGAAGCACTAAGCAAATGACTGTACAACCCCTACCTCCATACATGCTGAGAGCAATAGAATTTTAATATCTGCTGCTTAATTTGTCTGAATTTTCCTTAATTTCCAATGTGTTCAATGCAAAGACTATGTGGGGCCATGTTGTTACACTTTTGTGCAAGGCACATTACTCTATAATTTGTGATTCCCTGGGCTTTTTTTTTTTTTTTCTTTTTGAAAATCAGCCAGAAATTGCTACAGGTGCAGAAATCAGCAGCTTGCAAACCGCATTCAAGGAGAAGAGAGACCAGTTCCATTAAGTGAGTACGTGACATGTAAAGCCTTCAAACAGGCACAGTCATAGGGGCCTGATTGACTTGTATTCTGAGACAAGCTAAGACCTTGGCTGAGCACTTACAGTCTTGCACCTCTCATTTTAACAAAAGCACTGAGTGAAATGACAGTTCCATTTCTTAGAAATGCCTCCATGGAGATGTATAACTAGTTAGTTCTGTAATTTTAAGATTTCAAGATTTATTAAATTTGCCTGCATAAATGATGATGGCCTCTCTTTTCTGATCTAGGAGTCATCTTCTCCAAAGGTAGGGAGTTAAATACTGTAGATATCAAAGATTGTTATAGGCAATAGGCCATACCAGTCATCTGGATTATGCTGTGATTATTTATTATTGGTAATCCCTGGGTGGTGTAAATGGTTAAGCTCTTCACTGCTAACCAAAAGGTTGGTGGTTCAAATCCACTCAGAGGCACCTCAGAAGAAAGGCCAGGTGATATACATCTGAAAGATCACAGCCATTGAGAGCACAGTTCTACTCGGACACACATTGGGTCATCATGAATTGGAATTGGCAACTGGTTTGGTTTTTTCAGGTAGGTCAAAGTCCCTTAAAACCATGTATATCTGACTCTCCACTGAATAGTTCCAAATGGCAGTACATATCAGGATCACTGGCGTGGGGGGATTGGGGGGTTGTTTTAAATATGAACATGCTTGACTGCAGTAAAGCTAAGTCTCTGGGAGGGTGTTCCAGGCATGTGGATATTTTGACATCTTCCCAGGTGATTCTGATGTGCAGCCTCAGGCAAGAACTCTACAAATCCAAGCCGAGTACTAGTTATACAGTATTGAGAAAAGTTCTTAATATCCTCTGAATGTGTCTTCATTTGTATGTGACCAGGTCGCAATGGCATAAAAATATAATCAAATGCCAACTTGTTTTATCTTTTATGCTTTTTCAATTCTTAAAATCTATGCATATATTTAATGTCTTGCTTTTCTCTGAAAAGCTGTTACTAAAGTCACGGTGAGTCTTACTTACAATGGATAATATCCTTGGATGAAGAAGTAAGGTTTGGACCCAAAGGCAATGTCAATGCCCCAGAGTTGATGTCACCCTTCTCACAGTGTTCCGTCAGCCACACATTCCCCTCCCTTTGCCTCAGTTCCAGAGAAAGAGAGCTTAGAACAGAAAAAAATTGAGTCTGAAAAGTCAAGTCAGACCAACTGAGTCCTTGGAAATTTGAATCTCTGTAGGTGTTGGTAGCTAATTTTGGGCACTCAAAATGAATTTATTTTGCAACATTCCAGAATGTAAATATGATGCTCAAAAAAAGTACTCAAAATTAGTCCTACTCAAATGTCAAGTCTCAATTTATGTTCTTATACAAGTTCTGCCCCTCTTCATGATACCTTCAAAAGACATACATCTTCTTGCTTCCTGGTCTTAATTATCTCTTCTGAGACATGCTTAAGGGTGTGTAACTGACCTTAATGAGTTTGGGACCATACCAACCATCATTGCTCTTCATCATCTTATTTTACTGAGAAGGAAGAACTTTGTAACAGTAAAACTGAAACATCCTGTGTAGGGGCACCAACATGACAATGTACCAGTTCTACCTATCTCAGGGTGTCAGGTATGTCTAAAAAGAACTTCAAACTCCCTTACCTTTCTCCTCTTTGATCTCCTTTGCATGAGTTTTACTAGTGAAGGAATATTAAACTTTCATGAAGAAGAGAATATCAAAAAGTATACCCCCCTAAAAAAAGAACAAAAACACAGTCATCTAAGATACTCCAGTGGTCTCATCCCTTTGGGAGCAAGGGAGAGTGAAGAGAACAGGATACAAGGAAAAGATTAGTCCGAGGCCTCTACCAGACTGAGTCCAGTACAGCTAGATGGTGCCCGGCTACCACCACTGAATGCTCTGACCAGGATCACAACAGAGGGCTCTGAACAGAGCTGAAGAAGGATGTAGAACAAAATCCTAACTCACAAAAAAAGACCAGATTTACTGGCCTAAAGGAGACTGGAGAAACCCCGAGAGTATGGCCCCCAGACACACTTTTAGCTCCGTGGTGAAGTCACTTTCGAGGTTCACCGTTCAACCGGGGAATAGACAGCCCCATAAAGCCAAATGGGACTAATGAGGCACAGCAGTCCAGGGACAGGACTAGAAGGCAGAAGGGGACAGGAAAGCTGGTGATAGGGAACCCAAGGTTGAGTAAGGATAGTGTGATGTGTTGTGAGGTTGTTAACCATTGTCATAGGGCAACGTGTACTAATTATTTAATGAGAAACTACTTTGTTCTGTAAATCTTCATCTAAAGTGAGAACGACAGCACAATTGGAAGAGCGTAGTCGATGTCACTGAACTGTGCATGTAGAAATTTTTGAAATGGT
>NW_004443980.1:7589932-7614009 GCF_000243295.1 Trichechus manatus latirostris
CTGAAGTACAAAAAAAAATTTTTAAAAAAAGAGTGATTGATGAAAAATTGGAAATAGCGATGATTGCTACACAACATGGTGAATGTAGTTAATATCACTAAATTATACACGTAAAAATGATTGAAGTGTTTTGTTACATATATTTCACCACAATAAAAAAAAATTGCTGTCAAGTCAATTCTGACCCATAGCAACCCTATAGGACAGAGTAGAACTGCCCCATAGGGCTTCCAAGGCTGTAATCTTCATAGGAACAGACTGTTACATCATTCTCCCTCAGAGCAGCTCGTGGGTTCGAGCCACTCATCTTTCAGTTAGCAGCAAAGCGCCCAACCAACTGCGCCACTAGGGCTCCTTTGGAGGGGGCGGGGTTGTAAATGATCCCACAGCAGAAATTTCTTTTATTCTAAAATTCAGCCTCCCTCTTGCATATTCATGACAGCTTCTGGCCTAGCAAATTAAAAAATAGTAGTCCATAGCTCTATCTCACCAAATGATCATTTATTTAATTGTTAGTTAAATGTCTCTTTTCTCTTTTGCTGGGTAATAAAGTATCTAAAGGCTAGGACTTGCCACTGTTATTTTCCAAGTGCTAGGCACATAGTAGAAAATCAATATATTTTTATTGAATGAATGAATGAATAAATGAACTAAAAAAATCATTAAAATCATGGGAAACTCATTTCACAAGTCACTCCTGACTCAGTTTGGGGATCCCCAGACTTTTTGCACAAAGATATCCAATAGCAGTGATTTTCTTCCTTATAATATCTCAGCACCTCCCTCGAGCAATCCTGGTGCTCTCCATGATGCCCCCGGGCCCACGTCATCGCCAAAGACACTCACTTGAACACAGATATGGCTCCTATCACCATGTGGACATTTCTTATTTGGCCATGGGTATCATTTCTCATCTTCCTCTTAACAATTGCCACACTGAAAGGGGAAATACAACTCTTCTACCTGAGTCGAATCCATTATTAAGTTACAAAACAGAGCCGCCTTGTGCTCCTGGGCGCCAACATGGCCCCAGGACTATACACAGCTCATTCGTATGGCTCATTAGAAGCCCAGCAGAGCCCCTACTCCAAGAACTTGGCATGACCTCCCCAATAGAATATGTTTGGAAGATAACTCAAGGGACCCTACATCATGTTTCCTATTTCTCCCTTCAAACTCCCAGTGAATACTCAAACCAAATTTCTCAAGCTCCTCTGTCTCTGAGATCTCCCCGGTACTTTCCAGTTTTCTGGGGATCCTCTTTTCAGTCCTTTGGCCAGAAATATGGGGCTGTAGTTATTTTTCCCTGACACACACTTCCACAGCTGCGCCCATGGGTGGGGAAAAACGGTGGGAAGACGAGAGGGGAGAAGAATGGTAAACTCACCACCAGTTTGCTGACTTCAAAACAGAGAAAAGGAAAGCCAAAAACAGAACAAAACAAAAAATCATTAGAGACCCTTGGAAGTAACAATATCACCAATTCCTTATTCTGAAAGCTGGCAACTGGAAATTTAAAAAAAGAATTAAATGGTTATCTTGACTTCCTACATGAACTGTATTACAGGTAACTAAATAGTCCTAGCTGATGAAGGAAAGTTCTTTTTTTTTTTTTTAAACCAAAGTATTATAGGTAAACAATACCAGTAGGAATAATAGATTTAGAAAAAAACCACTACTTTTCAACCTGTAAGTGAATGATCCAAGCAACAAACTTCAATGGGATGAAACCATTAGATAAAATGTTGATAACAGAACTTTACAATGGAGGGACCAAGCTGAAGGAAATGAATCTTGGCTTCCTAATGCTTAGGATGACCAGGCAGTATTGCCTCCTGATGTGATGCAATAGGAAGCACACAGCATCCATCACCTATGACATATTGTTGTCAAAAATGTTGAGCCTCAACCAATTCAAGTATCTAAAGCTAATGTTCATTTACAGGAAATATACCAACCCCTTGCCATCAAGTCTATTCCAACTCATAGCAACCCTGTAGGACAGAGTAGAATTGCCCCATAAGGTTTCCAAGGAGCAGCTGGTGCATTCGAACTGCCAACCTTTTGGTTAGTAGCCGAGATATAAAAACAAGTTAAACAACATCACAAGAAAGCAAACAAACAAATGTAAAATGTAGGACCAGCTACAGGACAACTGACCAGGTTTCTGCAACAAGTCAAAAAAGTCACTTGGTATAACAAGCCAAACAAGTCAAAACGGTATTAAAAAACCAAAAAATTGGGATGGAGTCCCTATAGAGGAGAAGAGTTTTGGGAAACAATTATGGAATCCAATGCATAGATCTTGCTCGAATTCTGACTTTAAAAAAAAAAAAAAAAAAGAGGCATCTTTGAGACAATGGTATTGGATGAGACTAAGGAATTATCAATAATTTTATTAGTTATGATAAAGGCATTGTAGCTATATAAAAAGTCTGTATTTTAGAGATGCACACTTAAGTGTGAGGATGTAAAAAAGATTTGCTTTATGATACTTCAGAAAAGAAAAAAAAAGATATATGTAAAATGAATATGGAAAAATCTTGATAATTCCTAAATCTGAATGTTGAACATATGGAATATCATTATACTAGTCTCTATTTTTATATATGTTTGGTAATTTATTTTATTAAAAACATGGCTTAATAAATGAGTTGCCACTAAAGATACTGTGAATATATTCCAAAGTCTATGGATTAGGCTCCAAAAGCAACTCTTAAAAAGTAAATAACAAAAGATTCTGCTGCCTTATGTTAAGTGAAAGATGTTGATCTTAAAAGACCACATAGTATATGATTTCATTTATATGAAATGTCCAGAACAGACAAATACATAGAGACAGAAAGTAGACTAGTGGTTGCCCAGGGCTGGGGGTCTGGGGATTGAGGGCAATGGTGAGTGACTTTAATGGGCCTGGGGTTCCGTTTTGGGATGAGCTGAATGTTCTAAATCGATTGTGGTGATAGTTGCACAACTCTGTGAATATACGAAAAACCTTTGAACTGTACACTTAAATAGGTGAATTGTATGGTATATGAATTATATCTCAATAAAACTGTTCTTTAAAAAAAGAAGAAGATTATGCCCTAGCAGCCTCATTCAAACATGTGGTTATCTTCCCAAGGTAAATATTTTAAAGGAACAAAACTCCTTTGAGGTATATGTTCTAACATGTTTGATTTAATATGTGCTAACTTTCATTTGTAGTCTTACATGTTTTATTGTTTACCATAAGGTAATAATCATCATATCTCTTAATACAATCAAATCCCAGATCCTTCACTGGTAATGAGAAAAATGGCAGGTAGAATGGGGGACAGGGTGTTGCTGGACCTCACAACCATCCTTCTCATGCAGAGATTCACCTTCTCATTGACTACATAGCTGCCTCATGGAGGGTTCCACTTCTCTTTAATATTCTGGCCTAGTCAGGACATAGAACCCTCTCTCACATCACCAAGCAAATTGAGGCGAGGCTGAAAGATTTACACAAGATTTTAATACAAATGAGGGAATAAAAAAGAAGAAAATGAGCACTGAGTGTTAACATGTAACTAGATCAGGGCTACTCAAAGAGTGGTCCTGAACCTTGAGTCAGAATCAACTCAACGGCAGCTGGTAACTGGTAAACCAGCAGCATCCGTATCACCTGGGAGTTTTTAACAATTGCAAATTCATGCATCCTGCTCCAGACTTACTGAGTCAGAATCTCTGGGGATAAAGCCTAGAAATCCATGTTTTCGGAAGCTCTGAAGTGATTCGGATGAGTGCAAAAGTTTACGAACCACTGAACTTGATACTCCAAAGATTCTGATTCAATTGGTTTGTGGGGACCTTTTTAAAACTCCCAATATCCAGGCCAATTAAATCACCCTGGGGATAGGAGCCAGGAATCAGTAGCTTTTAAAACTCCCCTAATGATTCCAATGTGCAGCCAAACTTGAGAACCATCAGTCTAGAATATAGTACAACCCAGGCATCAGTATTTTTTAAAAGCTCCCAGGTGATGCTAACGTGCAGTCTGGATTGAGAACTTATCTCACATTCATCTTCAACTAGGAGTCTTCTAAGGCATCTCACTGTCTGCCTCATGGGGCCATGGCACTCATCATTTTTCCCCTGTCACCAGGAATGCACACAAGTATGCCTTAATGCTGCAAAACCCAAGAGAATAAGAACTAAAAAGGCCATAAACTCTCTCCTCTACTCTTTAAGGTGTGCCTTCCACATTCTGATAATAGGAAAATAATAATTAACATTTATAAAGTGTTTACTATGTGCCAGAACCATGCACAGCACTTTACCGGCATTATCTCATTTACTATATTTTTACACAAATGACGCACTTCTTCTACATTTGTCAACCAAACCCTCCTCCTTTGAGATATTTTCATAAGCGACGGTATGCTAATTTTTTTTACATGTTGCTGTAATTCTCTCGACATCTCTATGAGGTAGCTAGAACCATTAACCTATTTTACAGATGAGTAATCTGAGGTTTATAAAAATCTAAGCTCAGTTTCCACTCCACATATTTATAATTTCAAAGCTCCAATTTTTAGCCATTGTGCTTTTCAGCCTGTGTTCTTGGTTTATGGATGCAAGTTAATTAGTGTCTTAAGAGTCTCCCACTCCCAGTCTTTCCAGCTGCTTGGGACTGTAGTTCTCTGCTTCAAGGTTATTGTTTTTACACGTCATTAAATCCCCTGCAGATTGTTTCTTCTCTGGGAATCACTAACACGGTTTGAAGCTTGCATCACCCATGAAGAGTGTGGACATTGTATTGTTGTGTTGTTATTATTGCTGTGGAGTCAGCGCCAACTCATGGTGATCTTATGTGTAACAGAATGAAATACTGCCCAGTCCTGTGCCATCTGCATAATCTTTGGTATGTTTGAGTCCACTGTATTAACCTTGGACATTGTATTAACCTAAGTAATTAACATGAGCTGCTATAACAAATAGCCCCCAGATCTCAGTGTCTATGTACAATAAACTTTTGTTTCTTACTTATGCAACAGATCGATGCAGGCCAGGAGACTCTCATGACCAGCTCTCTCCAAACAGTGGCTCAGGGACCAAGGTTCCTTTTATCTTGTGGCGCCATTATCTCACAGCAGAGGGAAGAGAATGTGGAAGACTCTGTAGGGCATTTTATGGCCAGACCTAGTAGTGGAGTACATCATTTCTACCAGTGGTTTGCTGATAAACCAGCTCTCTTGGTGGAAGAAAAGGAAGCATTTGCCAAGTTCCAAGGCATAAGTACTCCAGCACTTTATTGCTACCAACAATTTAGCAATCAGCTCACAAAATTCCTGAAGCTTTAACAATTGACTCTGACAAGCTGCTATGAGCTGGCTCCAGCACACCACTGACTTCTACCCACAACAATTGGCCAAAACTCACTCATATGGTCCCAGTGGAGGCCAAAGGGGCTGCAAAATGTAGGCCCTGGATGGGCAGCACTTTCAGTAAAAACCCTACACTGTGCAAGAGAAGCACAAATCTATGATGGTCCGCCACCTGTCTCCTCCACACAGGCGCTTTCAGGTGATGGCTATGCAAACACTTGGTGCAAAAAAGTAATGAGAAAAAAGTTCTTTGAAGCTTCACCAATTCTAGAAGAAAAGAATCCTCTGAAAGGATCCCAGACTGGCTCTGGGTATTTTGTGACTAGAGGTGTTAAATCTGTCGGTCCCCATTCCTAAGGACATTGTCCGTTAGGGACCTGGCCTCAAGGAACTAAGAAACAATTCCTAGCTGTACCTCAGATTCAGACCTGACCCAAAGACTGAACCAAAAATACATCCTCACCATGGCTGTCAAGCAGATAAACCTAGAGTAGAAAAAAGTGGAAATCAACTTGAACTGAGCCATGATGACACCTAGAGTACCACCCCCAAATCAGATGGAAATTATGGTGCTACCGTATACCAGCAGTACAACTGCTGAGGAATGTGCTGTTACGCATCAAGCATTCCAGATGGAGTGTCAGACATATGCAGTGTTATGTGAGCTACCAGATTGACAAAGTCTAGGAAACTCCCTCATGAATTTGCAGGCAGGAAACCAACTGGCACACAGATTCCTCAGAAATGGAGACTTCTGTTAGGAAGGAGCAAGGAGGTACATGGAAGACATATCTGGGCTAATTCAAGGTCCCCACCCTTTTTCACCTGCTGAGACAGGATTCCTTGAAGACAGACTGTTGCTGTGGGGCTGGTTAGCAAGCAACCATAAGAGCCACTGGCTGTCAAGGCTATGCACTATCAGAAGTATTCTTAGGAAGAACAGGGCCAGGAATAAGAAAGGAAGCTCTGAGTGGTTGTGTGCCACTGAATTGTCATAGCAGTGTTACAGCTTGGAGGTAGCACAAATGCCTGGATATCAGGTAAAATTTTGTACAGTAGGACATTAGAATGTCCCTGCGTGACACACGGTTTGCACTGGACTAACCTAAAGGTTTGTGGTTCAGGTTCATCTGGCAGTGCCATGGAAGAAAGGCCTGGTGATCTGCTTCTGTAAAAATTACAGCCAAGAAAACCCTATGGAGCAGATCTACTCTGTAACACACGGGTTCACCATGAGTCAGAATTGACTTGACGGCAACAGGTTTTGGTTTGGACATTAGAAATTAACGTGGTCTCAAATCCACAAAAGCTTACATTTCTCCAGAAAATGACAAACAGCATTTGAAGGAGTGCATGGTAAAGTCAGGAGTCACTTGAAAGAGGCAACATGAAAGAGAGAGGTATCCTGCATATGGGTTCAAAGTCCAGAGTTTTGTAGGAAGCTACAAGGTGTCAGGTAGTACACCTTGGAGAACTGAGCCCAGTTGAAGCACTCAAGGTGGGTGCCATTCTCAGGGAAACCAACATGGAAACACTCAGACTTGACTAGAGATATGAATTCTTGCTATTAGTGGAGTAGACATGGGAAAAAGAGAGGATGGAATTGGATGCCCTCAGGGAAGGCACAGTCTTGAAGAACTAGAGATAAGGCAGAAGTAGCCTAGACCTGTGAGGTCAAATCTTTGGCAAGCAAAGCCATCAGATCCTGCTTGGGATCAGGTAGGATGCCAGGCCGCATCACCTGCTTCCACTATCTCAGAGTTGGTTGCAAACAGCAAGGCTATGACCAATCGGATACCAACCCCCAACTCGTTTGAGACCCAACTCCTATGGGGCAGATTTAGCATCAATGCTGGGACTATCAGGACGTTGTTGAGGTGAAATGTCCACCATGTATATCTGGGATCATTCATGGTCCCCACACTGTTTCACCTGCCGAGACAGGATTCATGGAAGTTGTGATATGAAGGGACTACTGGGGCACACAGGTACCACAATACACTCAGTAAATTAACCATTGTGCTTCTCTTGCAGGGCACATAGATCCTGGAGAAGAGGCTGAAGTGGTCACAGTACCTACCCAATGCTGCTTTTCCTTCTCAGAATGGATTCCAGAATGGGGAGGGTGAGACATTTCAGGCTGAGATGCACTCTGAACGAGAAGACAGCAGGAAGGACAGCCCAGATAAGGATGGTGTCCACTCACTGGTGCAACTGAGTTTGACTTAACAATACTTCCTCAAGTTCCTCAAGACATTGGCTTACCCATAGGGTACTCACCTGGCTGGGCTGTGGCAGGAGAGCTGTGCCAAGAGGCGAGGGCACAAACCTCCCAAGCATTTTAGCATCTAGGGTGTGCTGAAGAGTCACCTAAGAGAGCTCCTTAAACTAGCCATGGACCCACCTCTCAATCTTTTATCTGCCCCGGAAGTCAACAAGTTTAGTCCGAAGACAATTGGTTGTTTTCTAACGAGAGGGATGACTCTGAACACATTTAGTGCCTGCTATGCAGACCTGCCTACAGACTGACTTTTATGGAGAGGGGGCTGCAGTGCAGAATGGGCATAAAAGAACATCCTCAGTGTTTACAAAAAAAAAAAAAAAAAGACTGAGAGCTCTGCTTCAAGGCAACATATGACACAAGTTGAGATGGAACATCTTTTCAATGTCAAACGTGGAAGAGGCTGGAAGCAACCTGGACTCTGAGTCTCCCTTCTGTATCAACCCAGCAGAGAAGTCCCCCACCCCCACAGCATGGGGAAAGGCAGTGGATGGTCACCTCACATGGTCATCACATGCCATCACACAGGTAAGTCATCCCCTAACTCTAGCTGGAGTCCCCAGGATTTTGTAGGTAGAGAATGAGTCAGAGAACACAATTCTGTTCCTGTCATTGTGATCCCCTTTTACTCCCAGCATATAGGGCCTGGGGAAAGGTAGGTGCCATTGTTTAAATCCAACTTGCCTTGGTGATCTTCTCTTGCTGAGAAGGCAGATGGAAAGTTGGACAGTATGATCTGACTTGTACACACTTCATGAACAGAAATAAGCAATTCCTAGTGACTTTCTTCCATAGTTTGGGAATTATTGACAGTGTATCTATTCAAACACTCTAGTCAAACGTGTTAGTGATATAAGGTTTCTTGTTCCAATCAGCATAAGATTTTCCTTTATTTTCATCAGAATGAACCATGCTGGGGTGCTACAAAAAATGTGGATACACTCACTAAGCAGGCATAGTCTGCTGCTGTAGTCCTGCAGGTTCGATTACTTACATATATTTCAGCCGCCTGCCCAAACCATGACACACACCAGCAGCTAGCGTGCCAATATGTTTCTTTATTAGAGGTGGACAGAGATGACATTCGGAGGGAAGATGTTCAAGAATAAAATGTAGCCAACATGTTTCTAATTTCCTTGGTTAGAGTACCTACCTCCACTCCACGAAGAAATGGAAATCCTGACAACCAAAATTATCTTTCTCTCTTCATTAGCATTCTTATCATCCAATGGCCTTGGCACTCCTTAAAATATATAATTGTGTGATGCAATTTGATGTAGTGTTAGGATTCCTTCAGATGCAACTGATAAAAGCTCAAATCAAATTCGCTTAAGCAAAGCGAGGAAATTATTGGCTAATGGAACTGAAAATTTTAAAGGTGGATACATTTCTAACAGATAAAGCTAAGGTTCAAATGACATCATCCAAGCTTATTTGTACACACTATCTTCACCTCTCAACTCTGATTATCTCTGCTTCTCTCTGTGTATTTACCTCATTCCTTCCCATCAAAGGCCTGACCCTCAGTAAGCCGGGAGGCTTACAGGTCATGCTCCAAGTGGGAAAGAGACATTCTGTCTCCCAGCATCTGTATTCAAAATCTCACATGAACTCTAATTCTGTCTTCTTGGAATTAGACCACACTTGACGGTGAGGGAGACAGGTCCCTTGATCAGCCTGGCTGAGCCCATGCTCACCCTAGAGGACAGAAGAAGACAGTGACAGCAATTCACTGGAGCCCTGGGGCTGAAGGCGGAGCAGTCACCACTGAAAGAGGGGGCTGGGCAGATAAAACAACACATGTCTACCTCACATGGCCAACCCTAATTTTGGTTAAACTGCAAAGCATGTGTTGACAGACAGGTGAAAATACACTTTAAAAGAAGCTAGTAGTTTAAAATGTAAATGTTTCATTCTATTCTATGCCATTCATTTCTACTCTATTTTGTAGTATTTTATTTTTATTCTATTCTATTCTTTAATCCTCATCTCATTCCACTTTATGTTTAATACAGCTGCAGTTCTCTCTTTTCTCTTAGCACCTCCATCTCCCTCTCTCTGGTATCATCTCATTAGCATATATACATGTTGTCACATTTTCCATCAAAAACAAGCCCTCCTAAACACCACATCCCCTCCAGCTACCACGCAATTTCTCTATTTTTTACAGCAAAACTCAAGAGCTGTCTCTACTCCTTACCTCACATTCTGTTCTCAATCTAGTTCAGTCAGACTTTCATCTTCACCACTTCCCTGAAACTCCTCTTGTCAACAAGGTCATAAAATGATACCTACTTTGTAATTCTAGGGGTCAATTCTCAGTCTTCCTTTTGCTCAGCAACACGTGACACACTTCAGTCTTCTTGTAACACTTTTTTCTCTCGGATTTCAGAATTCTTTGCTTTCCTGGGTTTCCTCCCACCCCAATGGCTGCTCCTCCTCAGTCCCCTTTGCTATAGCAAGCCTTCCTCTTCTTCCTCACTTCTATACCTTGAAGCACTCCAGAGTTCAGTCCTCAGCCTTCTTCTCCTCTTCATCTCTACTAACTCCTTAGGCAATTTCATCAAATCCCATGGCTTCAAAGACCGTCTAAATTTATACTCCAACCCTGACCTCATCCTTCAACTCCAGATTTGTATATCCAACTGCTTACTTACCACCTTCGTCTGAATGTCTAAGAAGTACTTAAAGCTTAACATGTCCAAAATAGAATCTAATATTTGCCCTCTGCCCCAAAAAACACTTCTCTAATAATCTTTCATATCTCAGTAAATAGCAACCCCATCCTAGTTTCTCAGGTCAAAAATGTCAGAGTTGCCCTTGAATCCTCTCTTTCTTCACATCCCATTTCAAGCCATCAGACCCATATTGGGTCTACCTTCCTAACATATCCCCAGGCCAATACCAGTTAATCTAAGCCTAGACTATTATAATGGCACCTGACTGGACTTCCTTCTACTACTCTTGGTCCCTACAGTCACTTTTCCACCCAACAGCCAAACCACATTTTTGTTCTAAAATAGTAAGCTTCACAGAATGACATGCACAGCTCTACATAATATGATGGATCCCTATTTATCCAGCTTCATGTCCCATCCCTTACTCCCTCCAATCGAGCTACACTGGACATTTTGCTGTTCCTCAGATATGCTAAGTCAATCCCACACCAAGGGTCTTTACATTTGGTTTTCCCTCTGTGTGGGAAGCTCCTGCCCCAGTACTCACACAGATAGACTATCCTTGTTATTCAGATCTTAGCTCCAACATTACCTCCTCAGAAGACCTTTCCTAACCACCAGCTAACATACTCCTTATCCCTCACCATCCATCGCTCTACATATCCCCTTACACTACAGCTTTGTTCTTCTTGGACTCACCATCACCTGGCCTCATATTATATATTAGTTTGAATATCTGTTTATTATCTGACTCCTCAAATAGAATGAAAGACCTGTAAAGGAGAAACATAATTCCTATCTATTAACAACTGTATATGTGATACACAGATGATACAACCTTGCTTGCTGAAAATGAAGAGGACTTGAAGCACTCACTGATGAGTATCAAAGACTATAGCCTTCAATACTGATTACACTTCAACATAAAGAAAACAAAAATCCTGACAACTGGACCAATAAGCAACATCATAATAAATGAAGAAAATATTGAAGTTGTCAAAGATTTCATTTTACTTGGATCCATAATGAATGCCCATGGAAACAGCAGTCAAAAAATCCAACAACGTATTGCATTGGGCAAATCTGCTGCAAAAGACTTCTTTAAAGTGTTAAAAAGCAAAGATGTTACTTTGAAGCCTAAAGTGCACCTGACCCAAGCTATGGTATTTTCAATTGCCTCATATGCATGCAAAAGCTGAACAATGAATAAGGAAGATCAAAGAAGAATTGATGTCTTTGAATTATGGTATGGGCAAAGAATATTGAATACAGACAGCATGCACTGACAGAAGAACGAACAAATCTGTCTTGGAAGAAGTACAGCCAGAATGCTTCTTAGAAGCGAGGATGGCGAGACTTATTTCACTTATTTTGGACATGTCATCAGGAGAAACCAATCCCTGGTGAAGGACATCATACTTTGTAAGGTAGAGGGTCAGTGAAGAAGAAGAAGACCCTCAAAGAGATAGATTGGCACAGTGGCTGCAACAATGAGTTCAAACATAGCAACAGTTGTGAGGATGGCGCAGGACCAGGCAACGTTTTGTTCTGTTGTACATAGGGTCACTATGAGTCAGAACTGACTCAATGGCACCTAACAACAACATCTGTATACTCAGCATCTAGAGCACTGCCCGGAAAGTGGTAGGTCCTTAATAAACAGATAATAAATGAGGAAAATGCCAGAGACTGTTTAAGAGAAACTGGGAGAAAAAATGAGAAACTCTCAGAATAACTGGAGCTGGAAAGAGGTTACAGAAAACATCCCTCTATTCAATTAGAGAGTTTTTATTAGAGACAGAACATCTCTAACCTAATTACATCTGCAGAAATCTAACTGATTTTTTAAATATTGCTAAAAATGCACAGCAAACACTGCAGGGAATGTCAAACTTCTGACAGGAAAATGACAGTTGAAATTTGTCAGGAATATGTAATGAACATCTTCTGACTGACTAGGCTACGATTAATAGATTGCATCTGAGAACTAATATGTTTAAATAATGCATCTGGAATTTGATAGTTTTTAGTTGTCTTTGTAAATTTATGTTATGTGGTATTTTTTCATTTATTATTAAAGGCTATTAGTATTCATTATTTATAATTTAAAATTTGTCTTATGAGCTAAAAGAAATATTCAGAGGCTACTTTCTCATATTCCTTGATATTTAATTTCTTCATTTACACACTGTTTTCAAATTTCCCAGGTATTGCTAAACCAAGTAATTGGCATCTTTTTTCACAAATGGAGCACAATTAAGGAATAAGGTTATTGTTCTTAGAAACCTTAAGAGTCTATACAGTAATCACCTTCCAAAATACCAGTGGATTCTGCAAAACTGTAGTAGTAATATCAGTAGCATCAGAACCTCTCTAACTTCATGGGGAATAATGAGAACCATTATCAGCACAAAGCTGATTCCCATGAGGTGGAGGTGAGGCATACCTTCACTCTCCAACCTTTTTACCAATTCTGACACCAGCTGAACTCCCACGGCACTCTCTACTTCTGTTCTGGGTTCAATAATCCTTTGTAATGGCCACACAGAACTCACAGACCATACTTACGGTTAAGTGGTTTATTAAGGAAGTAACAGCGTACAACTCGGGATCGGGATCAACAGACTACAAGCCACGATCACGATCAGGAAGCATGTAGGCAAAGTCTCCCTTCTTCAGTTCAGGACAGCTCTCTCAGCTCCTCACAACAGGACAGGCCTCCTCTCAGACCCCTGAGGACAAGCTCCTCTCAGTCTCCTGAGGACAAGCGCCTCTCAGTCTCCTGAGGACAGGCTTCTCTTGGCCCTGTTGTCTGTCACCACTGACTCTGCTGCAGGGCCTTTTCCAGGCCTGTCGCCACTGACTCTGCCACTGGGCTGCTTCTTGGCCTGTCGCTGTCTTCAGTGTTACAGCCGTTGACCCATGTTACACCTGTTTTAGGAGGTTCCTTGCATCCTCTCTCTCCTCTCTCTCTGCTTCTTCTCTCTTCTTTCCTCCTTCTGCTTCTTCCTGCTGCTTCTCTTCTTGCTTCTTTCTGTCTCAAAAACCTCCCCGGGGCTTGCTGCTTAAATACACAAACTGATTGTCAGTTTCAAGGCATGGCTCTCCCACCAGCGTCACCAACTTACCAATCCCTTCTCGGTAGGCCACAGATACTTCATTTGCATAGTAGGCTGCAACTCACCTCATTTGCATAGTCAATTGACCAAGCCCTGAAAGATCCATACCAATCACAGGGCAGACTACAGCCCAGGGCCAGACAAAATGTATCGACACCTAGCTGTTTACAATTTACCCAGGAAATGTCAAGCAACCTGACAAAAGTAACAAACACTCCCAGGTCAAAAACTAGGGCAAAAGTAACTACTCAGTGCTTAGAGGAAAAAAAATCTCTAAACTGTTTTACCAAAGAACCAAAGCAAAGGGCACATAAAGGAACTCATTTCACCATGCATTAAAACTCCCTTTTGATAGGCTCTGCTTCTACCATCACAGCTTGGTAGGTAACAAGTTATGGCCCTGCTTCCCTGCTTGTATGTAAATGGAACAGAAGTGGACAATTGATTCAAAATTAGCCATTCCAATGGTCTCTGCCTATAATCCTGAAATAGTTCTCAAAAACTCCAGCAAGAAAAATTCCACTTTTGAGAATATGGAATAGATATACTTTTCCCTATTCCTCTTGCTAAGCACAATTAAAAACCCTGGGCATTATATATAATATATAAAAAGACTCTGAAAGGTGGAGAGCAGGTGGACTATCTAGCGACCTCAAGACCCAAGAATAACATGGTTTTGACTTCTCTGGGTTTTCTTTTAATCACATATATCCCAAACCAGGTGCTGAACAAGCCAGCTACTCAGAGATGCCAAAAGTTTCCTAGAGCTGCTATAGCAAAAAGCCACAAAGTGGGTGACTGTGAAGAACATAAATTTATTGCCTCAAAGTTCTGAAGTCTGCAAGTTTGAATTCAGGGCATTGGTAGGGCTATGCGCTCTCTCTCTCTCTCTCTCTGATGGCTCCAGGAGAAGATCCTTCTTTGTCAATAGTCCCGGGCATTTCTTGGCATACATTGGCTTGTAGATGGATTCTCACATGGTGCCTTCCCCCTGTGTGTGACTCTATTTCCTGGTCTATCCTCCTCTTTATAATACACCTGTCACATAGAATTAAGACCCACCCTATTGGAAACCCTGGTGGCACAGTGGTTAAGAGTTCGGCTGCTACCCAAAAAGGTAGGCAGTTCGAATCCACCAGCGGCTCCTTGGAAACCCTATGGCGTAGTTCTACCTTGTCCTATAAGGTCACTATGAGTCGGAATCAACTTGATGGCAATGGGTTTGGTTTTTTGTTTTGTTTTGTTTTGTTTTGTTTTTCTACTCTGGTATGACCTCATTAACTTGACAGATAACATCTGCAAAGAGAAACCCCATTTCCCTAAACAAAATCTCATTCACAGGCATAGGGGTTAGGACTTCAATACATCTTTTAGGGTGACACAGCTCAATCCGTAATAGGTAAAGACATAAAAAAACCCCAATGAAAATCTACTCTCTCTGACAAAAGGACCAGGAAAGGGGCGGCTCATCAAGACAGAAAATTTCCATACAATAACCACTCTACTCCAAATAAACACTACAGAAAAAACTGTAGCTCCACCCCCCTCACCAGCCTTGCTAGCAAAGGTTGAGTGGGAATCCTAGACTTCCACCCTCATCAGGCTGTAATAAGGTACCCTAAAGCCCCACTGCAATGGTGTCTGAGTAGGTTGAGTAGGTAGCCATGTTGTTCATCCTTGCTGAGTGATAATCAACAGCCTTCTGTGTCCCCACCCCCTGCGATGTCAGTGGAGACTACATGGCAAACTTGGACTTCACCCCCACCCAGCAGGAACAAGGTACTCCTCCCCTCACCTGATAGGGTGATGTCAGAGAAGGTCTAGTGGGGAGTAGAGACTTTTACCATTGCCTGTAAGGAGGCCAGATCCTTTTTGTTGTCTTTGAAGGCCACATGGGGAGCAGGAATATGGCATTGCTACCCTTCCTATCCAGGAAGGAATGAATGGAAGCCTAGAGTGGAGCTGAAACTCCCTTCTTCATCCAGCAGTAACAAGGAGCCCCCTACAAGTCAATGGAGGCCAGTGGGTGGGGAACCTGGTTATTGACCCCCAGATGGCAGTAATGAAGGGCACCCCTTTTACCTTCAAGAGTAGTGTCAGAGAAGGCCATCTAAAACAGGTTTAAATAAGTTCTAGAGACTCATAACAAAATACCCAAATGTCAGATTTCAATTAAAAAAAAAAATCACTCATCATACAGAGAAACAAGATGATATCAAACTGAAAGAAAAAAGACAATCAGTAGACACACACACCCAGATAACAGAGATGTTAGAATTAGCTGACAAAGATTTTAAAGCAACCATTATAAAAATGCTTGAAAGAACAAATACATTTGAAACAAATGATAAAATAGAAAGTCTCAGCAAAGAAACAGAATATACAAAGAAGAATCAAGTAGAAATTTTAGAACTTAAGAATACAATGACCAAAATAAAAAAAAAAAAACAGTGGGTGGGCTTAACAGCAGAATGGAAAGGTCAGGGTTAAGAATCAGTGAACTGGAAGACAGAGTAATAATTCTATACAGAATAGAATAATTATCCAATTTAAACAGAGAAAACAGATTTAAAAAAAAATAACATCTCAGGGACCTGCAGAATTAAAACAAAAGCTCTAATATTCATGTCACTGGAGTCTAGGAAGAAAAAGAGTTGCCAAGGCTGAAAAAGTACTCCAATAAATAATGGCTGAAAACTTCCCAAATCTGGCAAAAGGCATATACCAACAAATTAAAGAAGCTTAGAGAACTTCAGATAGGATAAACCCAAAGCTATCTACACCAAGACACTTCATAGGCAAACTTCTAAAAAAATAACAAGAAAGAAATGACACCTTACCTATTATGTTGTTGTTGTTGTTAGGTGCCATCAAGTTGGTTCTGACTCATAGCAACCATATGTACAACAGAATGAAATACTGCCTGATCCTGCGCCATCCTCACAATCATTGCTATGCTTGAGCCCATTGTTGCAGCCACTGTGTCAATCTATCTCACTGAGGGTCTTCCTCTTTTTCACTGACCCTCTACTTTGCCAAAGCATCATATCTTTCTCCAGGGACTGATCCCTCCTGGTAACATGCCCAAAGTATTTGAGATGTAGTCTTGCTATCCTTGCTTCTAAGGAGCATCCTGGCTCTATTTCTTTCAAGACAGATTTGTTCACTCTTTTGGCAGTTCATGGTATATTCAATATTCTTCACCAACATCACAGTTCAAAGCTGTCAATTCTTCTTTGGTCTTCCTTATTCATCATCCAGCTTTTGCATGCATATAAAGCAATTGAAAACACCATGACTTGGGTCAAGTGCACATTAGTCTTCAAGGTGACATCTTTGCTTTTCAACATTTTAAAGAGGTCTTTTACAGCACATTTGCCCAATGCAATGCATCATTCGATTTCTTGACTTCTGCTTCCATGGGTTGATTGTGGATCCAAGTAAAATGAAACCCTTGACAACTTCAATTTTTCTCCATTTATCATGATGTTGCTTACTGGTCCAGCTGTGAGGATTTTTGTTTCGTTTATGTTGAGGTGTAATCCATACTGAAGACTGTGGCCTTTGATCTTCATCAGTAAGTGCTTCAACTCCTCTTCACTTTCAGCAAGCAAGTTTGTGTCATCTGCATAACACAGGTTGTTAATGAGTCTTCCGCCAACCCTGATGCCCAATCTTCTTCATATAGTCCAGCTTCTCAGATTATCTGCTCAGCATACAGATTGAATAAGTATGTTGAAAGGATACAACCCTGACACACACCTTTTCTAACTTTAAACCACACAGTATCCCCTTGTTCTATCAAATGGCAGCATACTTCTTAACAGAAAGTATGGAGGGCAAAAGGAAGTGGTATATTTTTCAAGTGCTGAAAGAAGAGAACTATCAACCCAGAATCCTATGTTCAGCAAAAATATCCTTTACATATGAAGAGGAAATCAAGACATTCTCAGATAAAGAAAAAATTAAGAGAATTTGTAGCCAGCAGAACCACCAAAAAGAATGGCTGAAAAAAGTTCTCTAAACAAAATGGAAATTATAAAAGACAGAGTCTTAGAACACTAGGAAGGAGAAAAGAACACAGGAGGTAAAAATATCAGCAAATAAAATTGACTTTCCTTCTTCTCTTGAGTTGTCTAAGTTATGTTCAACAGTAGAAGTAAAAATTATAACACTGATGTATTTCCAAATGTATGTACAGGAAATATTTTAAACAATTATATTATAAATGGAAGAAAGTAAAAGGACATAAAAGGTGTAAAGCTTCCACACTTTGGTGGAAGGCCCAAGATGGTGAGACTATGTCTTACATACTTTGGACATGTTATCAGGAGGGATCAGTCCCCAAGGACATCATGCTTGGGAAAGTAGAGGTTCAAGGAACAAAAGGAAGACCTCAATGAGGTGGACTGACACAAAGTGGCTGCAACAATGGGCTCAAGCACTGTGAGGACGGCGCAGGATCGGGCAGTGTTTTGTTCTATCCTACATAGGGTCACTATGAGACAGAACTGACTCTACAGCACCTAACAACAACAACAACAGCAAGGGTTATGAAGGGGGTGGCAACAGGAGGAAGTGGGTGTGGCTATGAAAGGGCAACGTGAGAGATCCTTAAGGTGATGAAAATGGTCTCTATCTTGATACTGTATCAATGTCCATGTCCTGATAATGACATTGCACTGTAGTACTACAAGTTATTACCATTGGGAGAAACAGGATAAAGGGTACATGGGATCTCTCTCTATTATATCTGACAACTGCACGTAAATCTGCAATTGATCTAAAAATAAACAATTTAATTTAAAATAAAAACTTTTTTAGACCAAGTCTTTACTGAAAGCTCAAGCTGAAAGAAGATTTTAAGTGGAGACTGGAGAGGCGATGTCGGACCAGGTAAAGCAGAAAAAGCCTTTTGCAGTGAATGATTGGAGAAGGAAGCAAATGTGACAGGTGAAGTAAGGACGAGCAACTAAGGAAAAGGAGGCATCTGAGGGGAGGGCTGTCTTGATTCCTCCTGACAGCTCAGCTCTCTCTTTCACACCATTGAAAGGCATTGCAGCCCTTCCTGCCCTTGAGATACATGAGAAGCATACCCCTGTGTCCTTCCAGGTAATGTTCCTTTGGGTTAAGCTAGTTTAGATGAGTTCTATTTCTTGCTGCCAAACAATTCCTGAACAAGACAGCCATGCTCACAATTAACTCTCAGAAAAAAAAGGAATGTAAAAAACCATGTAGGATACACCACAGGTAGATTTCCTTTGTTTTTATTCCTCTAGGACACTAATTTTTAAGGCTGATAGAATGAGAGATGGTACATTTATGGAAATATTCACAATATCACCAGTATTGATTATAATTGCAAACAAGTACCTGTTCAGATTGACAAACCTATGTCTTGCCCTTTTGGACTGAAATGTCCAAATTGCAGTAGGAAAATCTCATGAATTGTTTTTCTAGTAGTTGAATCAAGCTGTTTTGAGTCTCCCTTACTTCTCTCCTTCAACTAGCTCACATCCAAGAATTAGAAAAACAAAAGTAGAATGTTTAAGAGGAACATGATTGTTTGGAAGACATCCATTCTTCAAGCTGGACACCACAAGTGGTAATCAATTTCTATTACTGGGATGTGTGGACCATAGTGAAACTTAATTCGTATGCACTTATGTTTGTGTTGATTTTTATGCCTATGCAAAAGGTTGATTTTCATGTCTTTTTATAAAGCCAAGGAATTACTCAACTTAAAAAGCAATCCTCTCAGAAGCATTTGCCTCACTATTGTTTAAAGTAGCAGTTATCCTTCCATCTCATAAAATTCAATTTACAAAAATTAACCAGAACTGTTTTAGAACACATTTATTATATGTACTGAGGGGCACTCATCCATCTATTTATCCACTGATTTATCTATTCAACACAGTTACGGAACCCACACTGTGTTACACACTGGGCTACCTCGCCTGATACCAAAAAATCCTCACTGCTATCGATTCCAACTCATAGCAATCCTATATGACACAGGAGAACCACCCCATAGGGGTTCCAAGGCTGTAATCTTTATGGAAGCAGACTGCCACATCTTTTTCCTGTAGAGCAACTGGTGGGTTTGAACCACTGACCTTTTGTTAGCAGCCCAGCGCTTAATCACTGGTGCCATAGGGCCCCTTTCTCCTGATATAAAGACCTACAAAATACAGCCACAATCCTTACAACCCTCTCAGACACTGAAGGGATCTCCATCTGTAGTTGGTACATGAACCCGATGACATCTCACAATTGTTAATGATGAGTAAGCATATTCTGAGATGTACAAAGGAAATCAGCAGAAATTAGCCTACTCAAAATAAAACTGGTAAGGTTGTTTTACAGATTTTGTGTGTGAATCTAATCACAGAGTCTATCTCAGGGCCTGGCGAGTGAGAAAAAAGGTAAGGTGGAGCCTTTAGGAAAGTGTCAGGAGCTAGTGCTATGGAGAATGAAAGAATCAAACCCAAAAGCAACATAATACTTTAAGAAATTGGGGGCCTTGTACCAGGACACTGAAGAGTGCTTTTGAATAGAGACATACAAACTAAAATGAATTCTGTTCATAAAAGCTAAGATATAAGTATGGTGCTTTGTTATATCCCTGACAGTAAGAGAATTCTAAACCCCAGGAAACCACCTTCAAGCAGCTCTGCATATTCCTAACTTAGCAAATTAGAAAAACCTTATCCCTGACAGTTTCTGTGGAGCCTCTAACTTGCTTCTGCTGATGTAAAAATAAGGTTAAAATGATATAGACTTCGTAACAAGGTGAGCAAAGCTGCCGAGCTGTCTGATGGTATCACTTGAAGCACCTTCCTTCATGAAAGTACTTTGCAGTGAACATAGATTGCTACCAACAATCATAATTATAATACTAATTGCTCTGCTTACTGAGTGCCTACCACATACCAGGTACTTGGTACTTTCTCGATGTTGTTGCATTTAATCCTCACAGTAATCTTATGAACTAACCCTACTTTATGTAAGAGGAAACTGAAGCTCAGAATGGTTTGGCTAGCCTGAGATCACAAACTGGGGACAGTAGTGGTTCAGTGGCAGAATCCTCGCCTTCCATGCAGAAGACCCAGGTTTGATTCCTGGCCAATGTACCTCATGCACAGCCACCACCTATCTGTCAGTGGAGGCTTTCGTGTTGCTATGATGCTGGACAAGTTTCAGTGGAGCTTCCAGACTAAGATGAACTAGGAAGAAAGGCCTGGCAATCTACTTCCGAAAATCAGCCAATAAGAACCTTATGGATCACAATGGTCCTATCCACAACCCATCATGGGGATGGCACAGGACTGGGCAGCATTTCATCTCATTGTGCATAGGGTCGCCATGAGTCAGGGACCAACTCAACAGCAGCCAACAACAACAAGATTACAAACTAGAGTACCATATTGCCAACAACAAAAGTCAAACACCTTGTGTACACTTAGAAAAGGAAGGAGGATAATGGCAGTTTCCTCTGGGAAGTAAGCCTGGGAGTTGGTGAGTGAACAAGCAGAACTTCCTTTTTTATTTTATAGCTATCTAAACTGCTCGGTTTTTTACAAGGATAATAGATTACTTTTATAATAAAAGTGATTGAATCCCTTCATCTGATAAAACACTTGCTGTACGAAAACTCCAATCCCTTGAGTGCTGAACACACAGCAAGCACTGAGTAAACACTAGATAGAACAGAATTGGGTTAAAATGGGTATTGATTCCTCCTTTTAAAAAATGAAAGATTAATCAGAAAATAATTAGCTAAAATAAATAGAAATCGTGTTTGTATCATATTTTAAAAATACCATAGGATTATATATACATATGCATATAAAATATAGAAATGATATCTAAAGGCTACTAAACATTGTTCTGACATCAAAAAAAATATCAGCGATTCTCAACCTCTAATGTGCAACTGAATTGCTGTGGAGATCTTTTTACTAACATATGAAGAAAACTTGGCCCCACTCCAGATGACTTGAATCTAAATCTCTAAGGTAGAACATGGGCATATGTATTTTCAGAAATCTTCACAGAGGTTTCTTGAATGGAGCAGTGACTGCGAATCGCTACTAAAATTGTGCTTAAAAAAAAATAACCCAATAATTCCACTCCTAGCTATAAACCCAACAGAAATGAATGCTTATGTCCACCAAAATATACATACTAGGCTAAGAGCAGCACTACTCAAAAACTAGAAACTAGCCAAATGCCTACTGACGGTAGGATGAAGAATTAAGTTGTGGCATATTCAAAGGATGGAATGCTACAAAGCAATCTACAGCTACATGCAACAATATGGACGAATCTCACAGCAACACATTGAGCAAAAGCAGTCAGATACAGCAGAATATCTACTGCATGATTCCGTTAACAAAAAGTTCAAGAAATGACAAAACTTATTTATGCTGATAGAAGTCAAGATAGTTATTACCCTTGATAGTGGTTACCCTTGGAGTCAGGAGAGAGTGACTGAAGAGAGAATTTGAGCATTTCTGGGGTGCTAGAGCCTTGGTGGCATAGTGGTTAAGTGTTTGGCTGCTAACCAAAAAGTCGGCAGTTTGAATCAACCAGCTGCTCCTTGGAAACCCTATGGGGCAGTTCTACTCTGTCCAATAAGGTCACTATGAGTCAGAATCAACTCAGCAGCAATGGGTTTGGGTTTTTTTGGTAGGTATGTTTCTACTTCTTTTCTGGTCCCATGAATGCATTCAGCTCAGGAAAATTAACCAAGCCATACACTTATGATACATACGTTTTGCTGTAGTATGGTACACAACAATATAATATAAAAAGTTAAAATAAATACATTCAAAATGACCATAATAAAACAAATAGCAATAATTAGGCAGTTTAAAATTTTAAAACCAAGACACAATAAAATTTAAAATATATAGTTAAAGAAAATGTGATGCAATAGAAAGAGGAGTAAGTAAGGGAGGTAGGGGTCGGAATTCCGCCCCAGCACTGGCCTATTAAATAAACTCGGGTACATCTCTTGATTTCTCTGAGGTTCCTCCGTGTCGTGAATTCTTATTTCTCCTCTCTTGTAGGGTTGTTGCCAAGATTATACAAGATGTATATGTAAAACTTATTACTTGGCACAAGGTTCAGGAAACATTCACTCCTCTTCCTTCCTTCCTTGGCCCTAAAGCAAGATACAAATGTAAGTTTCATACAAGTAACTCTATATCCTTAAATGTAGTAGAGTATATAACCAGTTGAATAACTCGTATAAATGCAGGCAAGCATAATACAATACGATCTTTATACCAATTCAGAATTAGGCAATTTCAGGGGATTTTTAGGTATTTCCAATTGCACTCTTTGCTGGGGTGAGAAAGCTAATGGTGGGTGATGACTAAGCTACCAGACAGACAGACATTTTCTCCAGCAACCATATCCATAAGATATATAATATGATGTCTAAAAGAACACTGGCTGTGTGACACAGTGTTTTCAACAACCGGGAGCTGTGATCCTAACTCAGTGGGGTGTCACTAAAATAAGCATCACTGAAGTAAAAAGTGATGATCCAACTCCAGCAGCCAAATTCAAATGCAACAGAAAACATATCTGAGTACTGAAGGTTTTTAAGCTGAATGGGAATCAACACTGGTGTGTCTCTGTCTAGAAGGTGGCTCATTATCAGATATAGCTAGAGGAGCCAGCACATTGTCAGTCATGGTGCCCTGAGTAAACCTCAGCTGTGTGCTGAGTCTCTCTCCTAGTAGCCCTGTTCTCTTCTGGGTTCCAGAGAAGGCAGAATGGAGAAGATTGAGAGCAGCAAAGACTGGAAAATAAGACAAATATGCAAAACTTAAAATTAACCAGCACTATTCACACAACGTACATCAGAGTTGCATCTTTTCAACCCTGTATTCAATCTATACGCTGAGCAAATAATCCAAGAAACTAGACAATATGAAGAAGAATGTGGCATCAGGATGGAGGAAGACTCATTAACAACCGGCATTATGCAGATGACACAACCTTGCTTGCTGAAAGCAAAGAGGACTTGAAGCACGTACTGATGAAGATCAAAGACTACAGCCTTCAGTTTGGATTATACTTCAACATAAAGAAAGTCAAAATCCTGACAACTGGACCAATAAGCAACATCATGATAAACGGAGAAAAGATTGAAGTTGTCAAGGATTTCATTTTACTTGGATCCACAATCAACGCTCATGGAAGCAGCAGTCAAGAAATCAAACAACATACTGCACTGGGCAAATTTACTGCAAAAGACCTCTTTCAAGCATTAAAAAGCAAAGATGTTACTTTGTGGACTAAGATGTGCCTGACCCAAGCCATGATATTTTCAACAGCCTCATATTCATGCGAAAGCTGAACAACGAATAAGGAAGACTAAAGAAGAATTGATGTCTTTGGCATTTGACAAAGTCCAACACCCATTCCTGATAAAAAAAAAAAAAAACTCTCAAAAAAAATAGGTATAGAAGGCAAATTCCTCAGCATAATAAAGGAATCTATACAAAACCAACGGCCAACATCAACCTTAATGGAAAGAGGCTGAAAACGTTCCCCTTGAGAACAGGAACAAGACAAGGATGCCCTTTATCACCACTCCTATTTAACATTGTGCTGGAAGTTCTAGCTA
>NW_004443980.1:7614754-7661350 GCF_000243295.1 Trichechus manatus latirostris
CAAATAATCCTATTAAAAAATGGGCAAAGGAAATGAACAGACACTTTACCAAAGAAGACATTCAAGCGGCCAACAGACACATGAGGAAATGCTCGCAATCACTAGTAATTAGAGAAATGCAAATCAATACCACGATGAGATACCATCTTGCCCCAGCATTACTGGCATGAGTCAAAAAAACAGAAAATAACAAATGTTGGAGAGGCTACGGGGAGATTGGAACTCTTACACAGTGCTGGTGGGAATGCAAAATGGCACAGCCATTTTGGAAAATGACATGACGCTTCCTTAGAAAGCTAGAAATAGAAATACCATATGATCCAGTAATTCCACTCCTAGGAATATATCCTAGAGAAGTAGAAGCCATCACATGAATAGACATACGCACACCCATGTTCATAGCAGCATTGTTCACAATAGAAAAAAGGTGGAAACAACCTAGATGCCTATCAACAGATGAATGGATAAACAAACTATGGTACATACACACAATGGAGTACTACGCAACGATAAAGAACAATGATGAATCTGCGAACCATCTCATAACACAGATGAAGCTGGAAAACATTATACTGAGTGAAGTAAGTCAATCACAAAAGGACAAATATTGTATGAGACCACTACTATAAAAACTCATGAAAAGGTTTATATACAAAAAGAAGCAATCTTTGATGTTTACAAGGGAGATGAGGGGTAGGGATGGAAAAACACTAAACAGACAATAGATAAGTGGTAACTTTGGTAAAGGGTAAGACAGTACACAGTCCTGGGGAAGCCAGCATAACTTGTCCAAGCCAAGGTCATGGAAGCTCCATAAACACTTCCTAACTCCCTGAGGGGCCAAATTACTGGGCTGAGGGCCATGGGGATCATGGTCTCGGGGAACATCTAGCTCAATCAGCACAAAAGAGTATGTAAAGAAAATGTTTCACGTTCTACTCGGGTGAGTAGCATCTCAGGTCTTAAAAGCTTCTGAGTGGCCATCTAAGATACTCCACTGGTCCCACCCCATCTGGAGCAAGGGAGAATGAAGAAAGCCAAAGACATAAGGAAAAGATTAGTCCAAATGATTCATGGACCACAAGTACTACAGCCTCCACCAAACTGAGTCCAGTACAACTAGATGATGCCCGGCTACCACCACTGACTGCTCTGACAGGGATCACAGTAGAGTGTCCCGAATAGAGCTGGAGAAAACATAGAACAAAATTCTAACTCACACACACAAAAAAAAAGACCAGGCTTACTGGTCTGACAGAGACTGGAGAAACCCTGAGAGTATGGCCCTCGGACACCCTTATAGCTCAGTACTGAAGTCACTCCCGGGTTCACCCTTCAGCCAAAGATTAGACAGGCCCATAAAACAAAACAAGACTAAAGGGGCATACCAGCCCAGGGGGAAGGACTAGAAGGCAGGAGGGGACAGGAAAGCTGGTAATAGGGAACCCAAGGGAGAAGGGGAGTGTTGACGTGTCATGGGGTTGGTAACCAATGTCACAAAACAATATGTGTACTAATTGTTAATGAGAAGCTAATTGTTCTATAAATCTTCATCTAAAGTACAATTTTTAAAAAATGAAAAAAAAAAGAATTGATGCTTTTGAATTATGGTGTTGGCAAAGAATATTGAATATACCATGAAGAACAAACAAATTTTTCTTGGAATAAGTACAGTTATAATGCTCCTTAGAAGCAAGGCTAGTGTGATTTTGTCTCGCTTACTTTGGACATGTTATCAGGAGGGACCAGTCCCTGGAGAAGAACATCACACTTGGTAGACGGTCAGCAAAAAAAAAGGAAGACTCTCAAGGAGATGGATCGACACAGTGGCTGCAACAATGGGCTTCAACACAGCAATGATTGTGAGGATGGGGCAGAATCTGGCGGTGTGCTGTTGCACGTGGGGTCGCTGTGAGTCGGAACCAACTTGATGGCACCTAACAACAACAACAACACTTCACACAAACCACCACCTGTCTGTCAGTTTATCATACTGTGGTGCCTCGTGTGTTACTATGATGCTGGAATCTATGCCACCAGTTTTTCACATACCAGCAGGGTCACCTATTGGACAGATTTCAGCAGAGCTTCCAGACTAAGACAGACTAGGAAGAATGACTAGTCTTCCTGGAGATCTACTTGCAAAACTTAGCCAATGAAGACCTTAAGGAGCACAACAAAACATTGTCTGATATAGTGCCGGAAGATGAAAACACACTAACAATCATGAAGATGGCACAAGACCGGGCAACATTTCATTTTGTTATACTTAAGGTCACCATGAGTCAGAACTGTCTCTACAGCAACTAACAGCAACAATTCACACAAAGAAGAGAAAAATGGAAAACAATTCAATAACAATTGTTAATTGAGTTTGAATCAAAAGACTAAGGATTTGAGGGGAAAGTAACAGAAGTATATTGTCAACAAAATTAAACCCAGAGCTCAATCTTATGACATGCTTTTGGTGCTCTGTCTATTGGTTCCTTTACTGATTTCCTAGGCAAGAATGATGGCTCCTTCACTGTTTTTAGAACAGTATGTAACTATTGCTTCTGATTACAATAAGGTAAAATATGCCTGGAAGTGGAAGCAAAAAGTAGAATGGAAGAGAAAGGAGATGGTGGGTGAATACAGTTATTTTATATTCCACAATCTTCCATTACAGTCCTTGCCCACTAGAGTCAACTGCAAATGGCTCTAAAAGTCACAAATCATGATCATACACAAAATTGATACTAACAAAATTTGGGGGCAGTTATACAGTCATGAAAGATCAATATATTATATGACAGACTTCTGAATATCAAAAAGGATGACTAAAGACAACAGTAAAATATAACTTTGCTCTTTACCTTTAAATCTTTAGAAATTTAATTTTCTGTCATCTTCCAAAAGTGAATTGAATGCTTCAAAGATGGTATCAGTTCTGTGGCTAAGAAATAATTAAACAGGTTTGTTCATATGCTGAACTTTCACATGCCATCTACTGGAGAGACAGAGATGCAAGATGGAGTTTTCTAATTTATTCTTAGGGTGACTATAACAGGAAAAAAATGGGAATAAGAAAATTTTAAGGTGATAGAGAATTAATTGCTCTAGCGTAGGCATCAGCAAATTTTAGTAAAGGGCTGGACAATAAAAGCTTTGTGGGCCATATGGTTTCTATCGCAACTACTCGAATCTGCTATTGTACCAGGAAAACAGTCATACACAATATATAAATGAATGAGCATGACTCTGTTCTAATAAAATTTTATTTGCACAAACAGGCAATGAGCAGTATTTAGTCTGAGGGCCATAGTTTGCTGACCTCTCCTCTAGAGAGTATCACTAAGACTGTCTTCCTACTAAGAGCAATGTATCAAACAACTTTTTTACTAAATCTGGGCATGAGAAGACATCAGTTTTCAATGCCCTGTTGGATACCTCATGAGAGGTTAGGTTCTTCTTCAAGTCCTCTTACACTTAGAAAATCCAGAAGACTTTCCCTTTTTTGTTTAAAGACACATTTCACCTGTTTTCATAAACTTAGTAAGTGTACTATCAATACCTTAAAATGAATGAAAGATAAAGTCTTGACACAAAGTAGAGCTGGTAGGGGAAGAAAATCCATCCATGTGTCAGACTCGAACAGGATTCATCCCAATGCAGCAAAAAGACTTGCAGTTCTAAAATAAGGAGCGAAGACAATTCTACTTCCTTCTCTATTCCATGGCATCATGAAAGAAAGAAAAAAAACTAAGAATTGTAAACAAATGCAGGCTCCATCTTTAATGAAAATAATAGCCAGTTGTGACCTTGACCCACCATATATGAGAAAGGGCTGCCATATTCAGGGAGGTCCAACTGTGGGGTGGGAAGAGGCCATTTTTCCAAAGAGGTGGTAACTATGAGAGGGAAGATCAACAATTCCCTCTTTTGTAACAAAGAGAATGGAGTAGGCACACTGATGGCAAGCACTTCTCTGATCCCATTTGGCAAATAGAAGGCAAGGCTGAATGAGGAATCACACATTTTATCCTCAAGGAGCAGTCTGTCAGTGAGGCAGGGTGATGGTGGCAGAATATCTGCACTGATCACTCCCCTACAACATCAATCTCTGCTAGCGAGGGAGAAGGAAGATTGAAATCTTATCACACACACCTATGGTCATGAATGCACACACACACACACACACACACACGCACACACACTCACTCACACCTGTGATAAGGAACTTGACTGAACCAGACAGAAAACCCATTAGACAAGACCAGGCCCTGGCACTATAGGACCTATAGAGAAATTCTTTAAGAAAAGGGGAAAAAAGGAAGGGGAAAACAACCAGCAGACCAAAAATACTTCCCCCTCCCCAAAAAACTTCATTCCATGGAGAAGAAGAAAACTGTGATCAAACAAAATTGACATGAGTTTAGCGACCTTTATAAATCAATCTCCTCTATGCACAAGAGCATGAAGCACTGATTCAAAAGCTCAAGTAGGATTTGCAGGAACAACAGAAGGAGCTATAGCTGGCTCATGAAAGGAAACAGGAGCTCATGATAAGTAGTTACAGAAATGTAGACCATCTTGGAAGGAGCCCCCCACCCCCTGCCAAAAAAAAAATAGACACTGTTAAAACCCAGCAGGAGACAAGGAGGATATGACGGAGAAATACGAATAAAAGGAAATACAGATGAATAAGAGTTAGAAAGAAAATTGTAGCCATGAAGACAATTAAAGGCAACATAACCTACTAATAATTGGTGTTCCCGCAGAAGACAATCAAAACAATAAAAATAGCATATTTAAAGATGCAATTCAAGAAAATTATGGAGACATTCAAGAAATAATTTAATCTACAGATTTAAAAAGCATACTATGTTCCAGGAAAACTGACATAGACCAACTAAGAGTAATTTATATTCTGGAAACTTACTGGACTTCAAAAACTTAATACAAATAAACCAAAAGAGAGTCCTTTGGGCATCTAGACAAAAAGTTTAAGACACCTAAAAGGGGAAAAAAATCTCACTGACCTCATACTTCTCCACAGCCATACTCAACTCCAAAGAAACCAAACCTTTGACTCATAGTGATCCTATACAGGACAGAGCAGAATTGCCCCATAGGGTTCCAAGGCTGTCATCTTTACAGAAGGAGACTGCTACATCTTTCTTCTGTGGAGCTGCTGGTGGGTTTGAACTGCCAACCTTTCCATTAGCAGCCAAACACTTTAACCACTGCACTACCAGAGCTCCTTCAAAACCACCTGCAAGTTGCCCTCGACTCTATTCTAACTCATAGCAACCCTACAGGACAGAGTAGAACTGTCCCATAGGGCTGTCAAGCAGCGGCTGGTGGATTCGAACTGCTGACCTTTTGGTTAGCAGCCTGAGCTCTTAACCACTGCAACACAAGGCCTCCTTACTCAACTCCAAAAACCCCACTGCTGTCGTGTCGATTCTGACTAAAAGTGAGCAACCCTGTAAGGCAGAATAGAACTGCCTCATAGGGTTTCCAAGGCTGTAAATCTTTTGGAAGCAGACTGCTACATCTTTCTGCTGTAGAGTGGCTGGTGGGTTTGAACCATCAGCCTTTTGGTTAGTAGCCAAGTGCTTAACCAGTATGCCATCAGGGCTCCCCAGGTATATACATACATACACACATATATATGCAAAAATACTTGCAATTGTAAAGAAAATATATGGGGAATATGATTAGAAGAGAGAGCCTTCTACATGATTTGAATTTTTTACAATATATGCATTAATTATTCAAAGTCAAAAATAACATAAAGACTATTTTTTTTCCTAAGATTTATAAGATCAAGAAATAGCAGGATTCAAAGCCAATTCATATTCTATGGCTGTGTCACCTCGAGACACAGAAATGTGTCTCCTCGAGACAGAATTTCTCCTCGAGAAATTCTGAAATGTAGTTGTCCAGTCTTTTCTTCAGCCCATCTATTCTGACAATTCACACGCCCCTGGGCCTAAGTGCTTGCAGTTATAAGCAGGAAGATCCTTCGAACCAACTCACTCTAACACAGCCTTGTACGTCAGGGATGATGGGTGCCACGTGAGTGTGAATGATGATCTATGACAACCACCTAACTCCTGTGAAACCAAGGAGCAATGGTACTGCCATGGCAAAGGATAAACTCTTGAAAAGGGCAGGAAAAAGCTTCATCAGAGACACTGTGTGGCAGAAAGATGCAATGACAGTAGTGGACTGATGACATAAAGTGAAGGCAGGATTGACCCCTTTGGTCTAAAACTCCAGGGTCCTGGGTCAATTTGAGGGGTTCTGGGGATAGTGATGAGCATCAGAAGAGAGACATTGGATTTCTTGTCTTAGGGGAAGATGGAAGGTCAAATGATTACTTTTTACAAATAAGATATGTACTCATCTTTTATACTCCAAAATTGTGCAGCAGGTCTTAACAGGTATATTGGTATACAACGCATAACCTTATCTTGGACAACATCGTTGAGCATGATTTGAGATGGAAAATGGAACAGGAAGACGAATTGTATCTGAATGCATAGTGTGGCCTTAGGAGAAACTAAATGGAAGTAATGTTCTGATCCATTTCAGTGGTTTTGAGGGCACCATCAGAGATCTTTGTAAGGGCCTTGAGGGGCTTACCTGCCTGAATTATTAATATCAGATGGACAGAAAGGAACAATAGTTTGGATTTTAAACATAGTCTGATGAAAGTGAAAACATGGTTTTTCTGATATCCTGGTATATTCCCAAGGAAGTCAAACAGCCTGACTGACTGATCTATGGCTATTGAATCCATTGGGATAGAGGAATGAAACGTATGGTCTACCCATTTCATCCCAGCAAAAACCAAGAGTAGCTTTTTCCCACACTGTCACTCACCAACAAAGGAGGGAGAGCTCCTATATGGGTCAAGAGCAAGGGCAAAATCAGGCCATAATGCTTGGGGATAGAGCCTTCATTGAGAGGAGCAAAGACATTAACAATCTTCCCTCTGAGCATCATCTTTGGCTTTTTGTTGTTGTTGTTAGGTGCCATTGAGTCTATTTTCAACTTATAACAACCCCATGTGACAGAGTAGAACTGCCGCATAGGGTTTTCTAGGCTGTAAACTTTACAGGAATAGATCACCAGGTCTTTTCTCCTATGGAGCAGCTAGTGGGCTCGAACTGCCAGCCTTTCTGTTGTACGTAGGATTGCTATGAGTCAAAACTGACTTGATAACACCCAACAACAACAAATCTTTGAGACTACCAAAATTATTTTAGTTCAAATAATTCCTCACTTTCCTTATAAGAAAGAGGTTATCATCCTGCTTTATAATGGGAATCTAAGTGATAATCACTTCTCCCAAACCTAGGTTATACCTGGTAGTAAATTAGATATTTCAGGAAACACGCTTTTAGGTTGCTGACTGACTGGAGTGCTGTTTACCTCCAGAGTAAAAAAGTACCGAATGGCTTCCTCATGATCTGAAATAAATGTAATGCCTCTTGAAGCACCTACGTTATGACTCAGGCACCAGAGCTGGGCTGCATAAAACCACTTACAGCAAAAAATAGATAAGCCAAGGAGTAATCTCTACTAACTGAGCAGATGGTCATCATTTTACTAGTCTGCACAGAAGGCTTTGTTTGGGAAAAGAGTCCACCCCATATAGTCAACTAAGTCCTTTTCATGGCTGCAGATAAAAAAACCAGTGGCCAATGAGTCACCTCTGACTCCTGGCGACCCCATGTGTGTTAGAGTAGAACCGTGCTGTGATAGCTTTGCTTTTTACCAGAGGTGATATCAAAGGAATTAAAACATAATTTTTAAAAAAATGGGTCTTAGGTTGAGTTCCCTATGAAGCAGACTGAGACAGAGATTTGCATGCAGGAGATTTATTGGGGAGTGCTTTTGGATCAACGTTTGTAGAACACAAGAAAGTGGGATTGGCAGAGGGAGGAGTTTAACTGTGATGCCATCACATCAGAGGCCTCAGCAGATCCCATGGGGAGCTCTGGAACTCTGGGAGCCCTTTAGAGTCATCCAGCTTTGAGGCACAGAGCCGAATCTTTATAGCCTCACATCAGACCAGTCACTGCATGCTGACTGCCCCAGGGAGGGGGCGTGACCATGGGGAAGGCTGCCTGTTCAGCTGAAGGCAATTTTCCCAGGGAGAATCAGCTGTGAGCCATCAGCCCCCCACACTCCCAACAGAAGGCAAAATGAGTATTACCTCAGTCCTGAAGGGGGATTTGGGCAGCACACCACAGCATCCACCCCAGCAGCCAATACAGATGCCTCAAAAGGCGTATCTGACCTGTGAGTAACCATCCTACCTAATCTAACTCTCACGCCATTAACACGCAAGCTCTGTGTAAACACTGGTAGCCAAAGGCCTAGATTTAGCCCATACTGCTTTGTCCGTAACAAGTATTCATAAAACTGTAATAAAAGCTGCAAATAACCTTAGATGATTACTAACAAATTTATTTCCACAATATAAACCATATAACAAGAAGCTCCCTGACTGGCTTTGCTATGCCTAGAAGCCTAGGTATTTTTCATGAAGATAATGGCCTGAGGACATTAGGCGCCTCTCTGAGGAGAACTATAACACAGCAACCAGTGAAACAAAATTTAACATCAAAAAGTTTTAGAGTAACTCCAAAACATTGTAATTTTGTTTTAAGTCACATTTCTTTAATAACATTAAGTTAGTATCCCATTGTGCTAAGTAATGAAAAAGGAGTTAGAGGTTGTAGGTTTCTTCCTGAGCCTGCTTCTTAATATATGCCTGATAATCAATTCATTTATTCTTTCAAAACACATCTACTGGGAACCTTCCACTGCAAGACACCATGCTTGGGACTGAAGGCAGAGAGATGAATAAGAAGCTCATCATGTAATAGAGAAGACAGACACGTGAACAGGTCATTTAAATCAGCCACACATTCATTCACTCAGCAAACGTATCTAAGCATCAACTATGTGCCAGTCCATAAGCAAGACAGACACAGTCCTTGCCTTTCTGGGCTTACATCCAATGTGATAAGTATTAAAACAGATGACTACAGCAGGCAGTGGAGTCTTAGCCTACCTAGAGGAAGGTGGGGGTGGGGGAGGCACGGAAAGCTCAGTAACAGGAAACTGAATGACGACATTAAGGATAACAATAATCTTCACTGCATGCTTAAAATGTGCCAGGCTCATATATTAATTTACTTAACTTGCAAATCAATCCTATGTTAATCCATTAATAGTGTGATCATTTCCCTTTTACAGATGAGGAAACTAAAGCAAAGAGAGATTAAATAGCTTAACCAAGTTCACATAGGTGGTAAGCAGCAGGCCTGGGGTTCACAGAAGAGATCATTTTGGAACGGAGCCTTGGAAATTGAATAGAAATTCACCAGATAGACACAAGAAGGAGGGGCAGCGGGGTTAAGAGCATTCCAGATGCAGGGAATGGCAAGGACAAAAGCAAAAACATGGTCAGAAGCCTCCAAGTGCAGCCAGAATGCCAGATGCTTCCGGAGGAGTAACAAGAGTCTAGGCCAGAAAAGTGGGGGGCAGGGAGGAAGGAGGACAGGCAAAGAAATTTGTCGTGTGCCACACAAGGCAGAGACTGAAGGAATGTGGCCGTGAGAATGGCATTGTCAAACGTGTGTTTTAATAATATTGATTAAAATATTAATACGAATAAAAATGGCCAGCATTCAAGGAGACCATCCTATAAGCCAGGCATTATCTCACCTAAGCTTCACCACATTTTATAAGTGAGGAAACTGAGCCGTAAAGGTAGAACATAGATTGTTCAGGGTTCCACTGCTTATGAGTTACAGAGCTGGGATTCAACACCGAGGAAAGGTGACTGCAAAGCCAGTGCTCTCGGCCGCCTGCTTTCTGAGCCACGGCAATCACCACCCTCCACCTCCCCCAGCAACTCGGGCAGCAGGGCAGGGATGTGGAAGGGCAGGGAGACAGCAGGCAGGGCATGATGGAGAAACTCACGCTCCAACCCAGGGGACAGGTGATGTGGCCCTTAACTAAAGCACTATCTGTGGACTAGAGGAGAGGAGGGGATTTGAGAAATATGCATACAGAGGTAGAAGTGGAGAAGTAAGATCTAGAAGTGAGAAAGAAAGAAGAATTCTGGATAACCACCAGCTGTTTGAAGAGATGGTGACTCCATTAATCAAGAGAATGGATAGAAATAAGCACTGAGAGGAGTCCCTGGGTAGGACAAACAGTTAAGGCACTTGGCTGCTAAGCAAAAGGTCGGAGGTTTGAGTCCACCCAGAGGTACCTTGGAAGAAAGTCCTGGCTATCTATTTCTGAAAAATCAGCTATTGAAAACCCTAAAGAGTAAAGTTCTACTCTGACACACGGGGTCACCATGCGTCAGAATCTACTTGATGGCATCTGGGTTTGGTTAGGCACTGAGAGGTGGGCAGGGGAATAGGGGGTCAAGGCCTCCTGGGTGATGGATGGAGGGGTCCAGTGGGCAGCTGGCTATGTAGTTCTGGAACTGAGAAAAATAATCAGCTGCGAAGGTCCAGATTTGGCCATAATCAGCATGCTGAAGACATGAAAGTGGTTGAATTTGCCTAGGGAAAACAACGTTCAGGGCACAAGAAGATGATAATGGAAGAAACCTAGAGAACCCGAACCATTTAAAGAAGAATCTATTTTCTCATCTGTAACAATAGAGAAAAAAAAAAAAAAATAGCTGCCTTCCTTAGAAACCTACCAGGAAAGGGGCTTCTTTTTCAGGTAAAGCTGTTGTCCTTAGTGTTATTTCTAGAGAAAAAAAAAACAACTTATTTTCATCCACATCTGAGGTTTTGAATACTTCTAGGTGGTGTATTTCTATTAAATAAAACAGGCTAATTGAATGTTATGTGTGTTTAATAATAAATAAAAATAGTACTAACAGTTTATCAGAGTCAGAGCCAACGATCTGCTTGGCCCCTCGGAACATCCGTAGAAGCTGTCGGTAATTTCACTTTGAGCATGAACACGGTACCCTTTGAATGGAAGCTCCGCATACTTGCGATGCTCCCAGGACATACCATTTTCTAGCCCTATTTCTGTTAGCTTCTCACCCTTCACCCTCTAAAATATCACCTTGGGGCTTATCAGCCTTGTCAGGAGTCTATACAAAAGGCGATTTCCCCAGCTTCTTTCTTTCGAAAAGAAGGGAAACTTCCCAGCGTTAACATGTGGCAAAAAGAGAAAAAGCCTGTTTGGTCTGCCCTCCCCGGCTGCTGCTACCTTGCAGTTTATGACACACAGATAGAGGGAGGTCTGAAGAAATGAATAAGAGGCAGAGAGCAATTCCATCCGCGTGGAAACCAGGAGTCCCACGGCGCGGCCGCTCTCCTTACTTTCTTTCCTGTGCGGTTGCTTGCGTGTGACTCCGCGAGAGGCTGGTGAATGATTTCTCAGTGCGTGCCTCATTGAGGCCAGCTGCACCCTGAGGGAGTCACTCAGCGCAGCGGCTGGCGGAGGACACCCGCACGGACCTCGCTCTACGCTCGCCTGCGGTTTGAGAAGTCAGCAACAAAAATCAAATTACTATCATATTATGCTGGTGGAAGCTCTCGAAGAAGGGCCTCTACCCCGGCTTAAATACTATGAGAAATGCAGCAAGTCGTACGACAGCGAAGTGTGTCTGGTGTGTGGACCCTGAAGATAAATGTAAGTTCTTACGCTGCTCTATTTTACTGCTGTGTAATTTTCTTTCCGGCTTGAAGTCATGCTTGGCCAAGATGCAATCATTTCCATGAGAATTTCTAATGTGGAAAGTTGGCTGCTAATCTTTGCTTACGGCTTTTCTTTCTTTAATTAACTAAGCAACATAACACCTGCTGAAATTCCTGACTGCAGCTGTGACAATTCAGCTTAATACAGACTGAGAACTATATAACCCAAAGTACATCCAGTTACTACGGAATTAACACTGGATGTATGTATTTTTAATTGACTCTGCTGATGTAAAATGCGCACAGCCCCGCAGTTCTGGACTGCATGCTCTTTCAATACTGCTGTGGTTAAGCTAGTGTGAGCCGCATAAGCAAAAGAATGGGATACAGCTAAAAGAGATTCTTGGCAGTTACAAAACTTTTCTTTTTTGGCCAGGACCACGTTTTTCTCCCCGAATGCTCAAAACTCTGCAGCCTCTATGCTAAAAGTTCATTCTGCCTTTTTCACCTTGCTTGGGAGGAAACACAGAACCAAGCAGTGGACTCTGCTAAAATTGAGAAGGAAGAAAACATAGAGAGCGATTGCAGGTTTTTAACTCTTCTTGTAATAATGGGAGGGGAGGAGCCAGCAAAGGAACCCAGCTTCACTGTGACAGAGTGTGGGGACATACAGATGGATGGTGAGAAGAGGTTATAATTTGTTCATTTTTCTGTATTTCATCTGTGGAAAGTTCTGGCTTAGCCATGGATATTCTTTGTGATCAAAACACTTCTTTGAGCTTGACTCCGAACTCCTTAAGTCAATTCAATGATGACACAAGGCTCTACAATCACGATTTTAACCCGGGAGAAGCTAACACTTCCGATGCATTTAACTGGACAGTGGACTCTGAAAATCGAACAAACCTTTCCTGTGAAGGCTGCCTCTCACCACCGTGTTACTCCTTACTTCATCTCCAAGAAAAAAACTGGTCTGCTTTGCTGACAGCTGTCGTGATTATCCTAACCATTGCTGGAAACGTACTCGTCATCATGGCAGTGTCCCTAGAGAAAAAGCTGCAGAACGCCACCAACTACTTCCTGATGTCACTTGCCATAGCTGATATGCTGCTGGGCTTCCTTGTGATGCCCGTGTCCATGCTAACGATCCTGTATGGTGAGTGGCATTAGTTCCCCAGCTGTATCCACACCGGTATTGACAGCATGTGCATGCCATTAGCAGACCAGCAGGGGCTCAGGGGACAAACTGTAATTGGAAGGCTTTCGTTATAGACTAGGGTCCACCATGTTACTCTACTTACTGAAATTTTACCCTTACAATGGGATTTCACACATGAAAAATTCAGGCAACATATTATCTGTGATCACTGAAGAGTTTTGTGCTTTAAAACACGTGCATTTTAGGTAGAGACAGAATTATAAAGTCTTGTGCTTTAAAACACGTACATTTGCTGCAGAAATACTAATAAGTGCCCAATACAGTCATAAAGCAATAACTTACCTGTCCTTTGGAATCCTCTTGATTTTCCCTCCTTTGTATCCCCGTACAAATCTTCGGGGCTTCAGGACAGAAGCATTTTATCTTTGCCACACAGTTTTCAGCACTTCTCAAGGAGTGAGAAAACCTTCCCAATTACCTTGAGACATTTGCAGAGGGAACATCATTGGTGCAGTGGGTTTAATGCTGAAATATGCTGAGTCTCCATTAGAATAAATGAATTACTCCAGTTTTAATTGTTCCCTGCCCAAAGAAGCTAATTTGGAAATACGCCTTTGAATTATACCCTCAACTCTTTTAAAAATGCATATGCATAAACTCATCCCGTCTGGTTTGGAGGAGGATGGAAAACAAATGGAAAGAGATTAATCTTGCTTTCTTCTCAACAGAGTTTGAAACAGTCAAACCTCTCAGCAAGTCAGCAAACACTGGGACGGCTTCAGCGGGGAGCAGAATGTGATATTGTTTCCAAACTATGAGTAATACAGCCAGATTCTTCCTTAAAAAAGAGAGAGAATACGGAGACTACTGACACACACGTAATCAGCTGTCACCCCGAGCTTAGAGACAGGTTATGAGAGGTATCTGTAAGAGGGGATTTTCTGGCCAAATCTTAGATGGAGGCTAAAAAATATCAACCCAGCCCCGCGAAGTGTGAAGGGGGAAGAAGGTGAGCGACAGAGAGCAGCCAGCAGTTTACGAAGGCCAGCCCCCGCTTGCCCGCTCAAATACCACCACCAGGATGATTTCACTAAATCGCCTGTTATCTCCCGGACATTCTAAACTGGTTCTGGCTTCCCAAAACCCTGCTCCCTTTGGAGGCAAACTTCAGAGGGCAGAGGATGTAACTCAGAGCCCGGCACGTCCGGAAACCAAAACCCTAGCGAGAGGGCGGGGTGATCCTGAGCGACGCGAGTCAGCGGGTGTGGACAGGTTCGGCGTGTAACGGCGCCCCCTGGCGGCCGCCGCGCTCGGCGAGCAGCGGGTTCCTGCCCGGGGTTCGCCTCTTCAGGGGTTTGCTCTCCTACCTCCCCCACTGCGGGGCGTGGAGCCCTCTCCTCCGAGGAAGTACCCCCGTCTTCATCCCCGCCGCAGAAACCGCAACTGAGGCCCGCGGCTCCCTCCTTGCAGAGAAAAGTCCTCCAAGGGCCAAGATCAGTTCCGAACAGGCAGAATGTGGCTTCCTCTCAGGCGCTACTGAGGAAAAGGGTCTCGTTTTAGCTCAAGCTCTTTGCAAATAATCAGAGTGGAAGGCACTAGCTAAGTTAGGCTTATATTCTGCCCTTTAGGTTTCTAAATATCCACGTCGGCAGTTTTGGTAGACAGAGCACGTTTGCGTATGGAAGGTCTGCTCAGCTTTGTGGCTCTGCATTTTCAGGTAGAAAATGTGGTCTGTAGAAAATTTTCCTTCTCACCTACACATACATCGAGCACCATTGCTTACACTTACCAAAACTAATTAAGGTTTATATGAACGTTTGAACGTTTGAGCCCCCTCCAAAACAAACAAAACCAGGACAATTTGCTCATGCCCATAAGACATATTCTATCTTCCTGAAACAGGTGACCTCCTGCCTGTTCTCGTTGGAATCTGGGAAGCTTTAAACCACCTGGATGCTCACAGTCCAAGTCCTGCTACCATCCTCCTACCGTCCCAACGTTGTTGTCTCATAGCGACCCTATAGGACAGGGTCGAATTGCCCCATAGGGCTTCTGAGGCTGTAATCTTTACGGACGTAGACTGGCACATCTTACTCCCGCCAAGTGGCTGGTGGGTTCCAAGATCCGGTTAGCAGCTGAGCGCTTTAACCACTATGCCACCAGGGCTCCCTTTCTACCCTGTAGAGATTGTGATTTTACTGGCCTGGGGTTTGATCAATGGTTTAAAGCTCCTCAGTCGATTCTAATGTGCAGCGAGGGATTAAACGGCTGTGGCTCTCCAAGTGTGGGCCTTGAACAGCTGCATCAGCAATGCCTGGGAATTTAGAAATGCAAATTATCCAGCCCTACCCCAGACCTACTGAGCAGGAACTTGGGGATGGGGTCTAGATGTCTGTTTTAAAAAGCCCGCTGGTTAAGAGCTACAGCTGCTGACCTTGGCTGCTAACCAAAAGGTGGCAGTTGGAATCCACCAGCCGCTTCTTGGACTCCATGCGGCAGTTCTGCTCTGTACTATAGGGTTGCTAGGAGTCGGAATGGACTTGATGGCAGCGAGTCCAGGGGATTGTGATGCCTGCTAAAGTAGGAGAACCACCGCCCTGAAACAAAAGCGTTTGTGCTTTTCATCAAGGTTTTCTTCAGATTTTTCCCACAACCCGTAATTTAAGTTTAACACCAAAAAGTAGTGTTAGGTAATCCCGTATTTTTCATTTTTACGAATAGAGATGTAGTCCCAATCTGGATTTTCAGTCACTCATTCATTGACACCAATACCATTTATTGAGAGACTACGGTGGGCCTTCACTATGTGAAGCTAAGCAGTTATAACAATGACTAAGGGATGGAGAAATAGAAGTGAATAAGCAATAACAGTACAATTTAAGAGGCGCTTCAATAGAGAAGCCCAAAACCCTTCACAAATTCTGACCTAAGTCATTAAAAATAATAGTAAAAGTAGGCTTTGCTAGGCAGAAAAGAGAGAGAGAAATGCTGAAGAGGGAGCAGGGTGAGTTAACCCCACCACGTAGACATAATTTCAGCCACTAGAAATGTTCACACCTTGTACCCATCAGCTCATGGACTCACTAGGTGTGTAGAGTAGAGCTGTTCCATAAGGTTTTCAAGATTGTGACCCTTCGGATACAGATCTCCAGACCTTTCTTCAAGGCATCTCTGGGTGGGTTCGAACAGCCATCCTTTCAGTTAGTAGTCAAACATTAACCATTTCCAGGGTCTCCGTGAGTCAGAATCGACTCCACAGCAATGGATTTGGTTTTGAGTTTTGGTATTTATCAGCCAGTGTACTTTTAGTATAGTTAAGTACAGTTGCTATTAGGCTTTTTTTCAAATATTGAAAATACCTTGCTGCCCATTGCCACCTATGCAAGATGGAAACGGTTGTCACAAGGTATAATCCATACTCTGACACAAACCTTCTGCCTGGTAGGGTACCGGTGGCCTCTGCCAAGCAAGCTGTGCGCAGTCTGGATCTACCTGGACGTGCTCTTCTCCACCGCCTCCATCATGCACCTTTGCGCCATCTCACTGGACCGCTACGTCGCCATCCAGAACCCAATCCATCACAGCCGCTTCAACTCCAGAACAAAGGCCTTTCTGAAAATAATTGCTGTTTGGACCATCTCGGTCGGTAAGTGGGAACCACGTTTCACGGTCTTACTCAACATGATGGTTCCTTGCTTTCCATGTGGAGACTTGTTCTGTGTGTTGCACTAAAACCTGACATTCAGAATGTATTGTTTTGTTTGTTGCAAGATATGTTACAATGTAGTAATTATCAGATTTGCTTGAGGAAAGAAAATGTCTGTTTATGGCACTGGCTGACAGCATAAGTTTGTATTACTTTGCACAGGTAGGAATATAGACATCAATAGAGACGAAATCCAGGATAACCGTGCCATAGCCACTTCCTAAGACGTTTTCCTCATCTCTTACTTTCAAACTCACTGCTGTAAATCCTGGGCTTCCCAGAGACCTCAGCCTTTGAAAACCACTGGACTTATGGGCAATATGAGGATGGATCAGTTGCCATCAAGTCAATTTCAACTCATGGCAACGCCATGTGCGTCACAGTAGAACTGTGCTCCATAGGGTTTTTGGTGGCTGATTTTTCAGCAGATCACCAGACCTTTCTTCCAACGCACAGCAGGGCAGACTTGAACCGCCAACCTTTCAGTGAACGACCGAGTGCATTAGTTGTTTGCATCAATATGAGGATGTTGTTGTTACGTGCCGTCGAGTTTGCTCTGACTCATGGCAACCTTATCTATAACAGAACAAAGCGTTGCCCAGTCTTGTGCCATCCTCACAATTGTTGGTACGTTTGAGTCCATTGTTGTGGTTATTGTGTCAGTCCATCTCATTGAGGGTTCCCCTCTTTTCACTGACCCTCCACTTTATAAAACCTGGTCTTTCCTGATGACTTGTCCAAAGTAAGCAAGCTGAAGTCTTGCCATCCTCGCTTCTAAGGAGCATTCTGGTTATATTTTTTCTATGACTGGCTTGTTCGCTCTTCTGACAGTCCTGTTGTTGTTAGGTGCCGCTGAGTTGACTTTGACTCATAGCGACCCCATGTGACAGAGTAGAACTGCCCCATAAGGTCTTCTAAGGCTGTAATCTTTTATGGGCACAGATCACCAGGTCTTTCCCCAAGGAGCCGCTGAGTGGGTTAGAACCCCCAACCTTTTGGTTAGCAACCAAGCACTTAGCTGTTGCACACCAGGGCTCCTTCTGGCAGTCCTACAGACTGCTATACTAGAGAATACCAGGCCTCCTGGGCTAGAGAGAGGGATCCGGCACTGCAGTTCTCAGGGACAAGATGAGGATAGAGGAAGGTGGCAGGGTTTGCTCAGGGGCCAGACGTCTCAACCTGCCCAGGGCATCTGCAGTCCTTCCTCCTGTTAGGACTCCACATGCCAGAGGTTTTCAGCCCACTTCCATTGGGGTGATTCCCCACATTTACCTCTGGCCAGTACTGAGCTTCTGTTACACACCAGACAGCCACGAAAGCCCAGGTGATGGAAGCGAGGGCGGCAGCTTCCTGGCAGCTAAGTCAATTGCACCTGTCACTTCAGCAGGCCTGATTTGTAACCACAGATTCCCTGAGATTCATTGCAGAGTCACAGAGCTTTTCAGGAAGAAATGTTGCTCCTGCTTAAGGCTGCATGGGGGCCAGTATCTGCTTTGCTGTTGTTGTTAGGTGCCGTCAAGTCGGTTCCGACTCGTAACGACCCTGTGTACAACAGAACGAAACACTTCCCAGTCCTGTGCCATCCTCACAGTTGTTATACTTGAGCCCATTGTTGCAGCCACTGTGTCAGGCCATCTCGTTGAGGGTCTTCCTCTTTTTCGCTGACCCTCTACTTTACCAAGCATGATGCCCTTCTTCAGGCACTGATCCATCCTGATAACATGTCCAAAGTATGTAAGATGTAATCTTGCCATCCTCACTTCTAAGGAGCATTCTGGCTGTACTTCTTCCAAGACAAATTAGTTCGTTCTTTTGGCAGTCCATGGTATATTCAGTATTCTTCACCAACACCACAATTCAAAGGCATCAATTCTTCTTCGATCTTCCTTATTCATAGTCCAGCTTTCACATGCATATGAGGTGATTGAAAATACCATGGTTTGGGTCAGGCGGATCTGCTAGTGTGAGAGAATATGAGATTTGATGGCAGGCTTGAAATCAGGTAGTTATGAGTCTACCTACAGGTCTGTGATAAGAATAATACAAATGAATATAGCAAACACAATAATATGGTATCTTGACTTTTTTAGTTCCTATTGTTTACTTTGCTGCTAAACCTACAATCTGCAGAGTAGGTGGGCCCATTTTACAGATGAGGAAACTGAGCTTCAAAAAGTGAAGTGACTTGTGCAAGCTCTCACAGCAAGGATTTTGTTTGATTATCATGGGAACACTAACAAATGACACTTGTATGATCTGCATATTTTGAAAGCAATCTTGTCTACTTTCTACTTTGAACTTCGCCTTGCAGCGTGAGGAGGACAGAACGGAAGATCTTTTTTTTTTTTTTTTTTCCCTAATTTGCTGTATTAGGGAACCCACACAGAGCGTTTTTGTCTTGCTAGGTTACATCTCCAATTAGCAGCAGGGCTAGGACTCTATATTTCTGGCGCCAAGCCCTGCTCTTTCTGCTGGGTGCACCACCTCCCTTCGGAAACAGTTTTTGCTTCAAGGAAATGCTTGTGCTTTCTGGGTCTGTTCGATCTTGGGCTCATTCTACTGGGAGCAAGAGAATGAAAGCCCAGCGGTTCCCAATCCCAGCTGCACAAGAACCCCCTGGGGAACATTCTGATTTAATTGGTCCAGGGTGAGGCCACGTGATTCTAAGGTGCAGCCAGGGTAAAAGTCCACTGAGACAGATTGTCAGAGAGGGAGATGTGATTAACAAAAGAGGGCCGGGAATAATGCATATGAAATAAGCAAAGCTATCGGCAGATGTACTCTAGTCTTCCTCCATACACTGTCCTGACAGTGGGACACCTTATCCCAGCCATGTGGACTCCCCCATCTTACCAAACCCTTTGCCATTGAGTCAATTTCAACTCACTGCACCCCATGTGGAACAGAGTAGAACTGCTCCACAGGATTTCCTTGGCTGTAATCTGAAAAAGAGCAAATCACTAGGCCTTTCTTCTGTGGTACCATGGGTGGGTTGGAACCACCAACCTTTAGGTTAGTAGTCACACTCAAACTATTTGTGCCACATAGGGGCCTTTTCCCCAGTCCCTGGGTGATGCAAACAGTTAAGCGCTTGTCTACTAACCAAAAGGTTGGTGGTTTGAACCCACCCAGGGTGCCTCGGAGGAAAGGTCTGGTGATCTCCTTCCCCCATCTTAGTCAAGCTTAATTTTAGCAATAATAGTAATGGCTAAGTTTCTGAGTGCCTACTTCAGACCTAGTAGTACACAAAGCACTTTACGGAAAATAAGCTGCAGAGAAGTAAGATTGCAGAGAATGATATAGCTCATAAGCAGGAGTCAACCCAGGTCAATCTAACTCCAAATTCCATGTCCTTTCTACTGTGCTACCTGCCCAATGAAGCAGTCTGCCTCCCGGCTCTTTCCAGCTGTCACCCAGGGGGCGGGCAGGCGGGAATGGCTGTGGATGTGCTATTCAAGGGTCATCATTTATCCATTGGGCCAAGAAACTTTTAAGTCTTGTCTTAGTTATCTAGTGCTATAACAGAACCACCACAAGGGGATAGCTTTAATAAACAGAAATTTATTTTCTCACAGTTTAGGAGGCTAGAAGTCTGAATTCCGGGCGCCACCTCTAGGGGAAGCCTTTCTTTCTCTGAGGGCTCTGAGGAAAGGTCCTTGTCTCTTCTCAGCGTCTGTTTCTGAGTTCCTTGGTGATCTTCACGTGGTGTGGCATCTGTCTTCCCCATCTCTGCTTGCTTGCCTGGTTGCTTGCTCAAGCTGCTCTTTTGTGTCTCAAAGGAGATTTACTTAAGACACACCCTACACTAATACACACTCATTAACATATCAAGGAAAACCCATTCCCAAATGGGATTATAACCATAGGCATAGGGGTTAGGATTTACAACACATGTTTGGGGGGGGTGGGGACACAATTCAATCCATAGGATGTATCTACTGTGTGCTTGGCACTGTATATACTAGTATGACTAAGATATGCATTCAAAGATCTCACAGGGAAGTAAGGAAACATATAAGAAAAACAAAACATATAGGGCTCTATACCAGACATCTGAGTGGTGCACGGCAGGGGAGGGCATAAGTGGTGTGATGGTTATCTTTGTGTGTCAACTTGACTGGGCCATGATTCTCAGTGGTTTACAGTTATGTAATGGTGTAGTTATCCTCCATTTTGTGATATAATATAATCACCTCCATGATGTGATCTGATGTGATCAACCAACTAGTTGTAAGGGGAGTTTCCTTGGAGGTGTGGCCTGCATTTAATATATATGGATATTCTGGCAAAGCTTCCTGGCTTTTGCTCGCTCTGGATCCTGCATCCAGCTCATCATCATCTAACCTCTGGTTCCTGGGACTTGAGACTGCAGCCTGCTCTATTGCCTGAATCTTGGATTCGTCAGGCTCGATAGCCTGTGAGCTAGCAGCCTGCCATCTAATCTGCTGATCTTGGGTTTATCAGCCCTTGCAGCCTCCAGCCTGACACCTGACCCACAGACTTGGGACTTGCCAGCCTCTATAGCCGTGCTTCACTGGTTTTGCTTCTCTAAAGAACCCAGCCTAAAATGGGTGGTAAATGTAAAAAAGAAAAAGTCAATTCTAATCAAGGAACTGAAAAGGTTTAAGGCAAATATTCTCCTGTATTTCCTTCTAGTTTTTCTGTTTCTATTGTTATTTTGTTTGTCATTTGGTTTTGGGGTTGTGGTTTTTGTTTTAATTTAGAATCTTAGTCCAGCTAGAATTTATTTTTGTATATGGCCTGACTTGTTTTACTCCACCAGTCATTAAAGTCTTAGCAACATCTATCGATATAATCACCGTCTTTTCCCCCTTTAGTTTGTTGATATACTCCAATTTTTGATAGATTTTGAAGTATTTCAAAAGAGTAGTTCACTAGTCTTACATTCCTGGGAGATATCCATAAGTAAAATTGGACTTGGCTGATTTTTTTGGTTGGTTAGTTGATTCATTATTCTTACCAAGTTTCTTTTGCTAACTTTATTAAATGAATTTGGGAGGTTTTCCTTTTATCCCTCTATGGCCTAGAACATCTAGGTCCCTGCATGGTGCAAATGGTTCAACCACTAACCTAAAGGCTGGTGGTTTGAACCCACCTAACAGTGCTGCAGAAGGGAGGCCTAGCCAAGAAGATCCTATGGGGCAGTTCTACTCTGTAACGCATGGGGTCACCATGAGTTGGAATTGACTCCACAGCAACATGTATGGTTTTTTTTATGTTGTAGAACTAGTTGACGTAAGTAAAAATGATATGCTCTTTTAAGGCAACATAGCACTCAGTTCTAAATTTCTCTTATTCTAGTGCCTTTGTAAATGGTACTTTTAATTACATCTCCAACCTCTTCAATTGTTATTAATTTGTTTACATTTTTTACCTCTTCTTGTGTTATTAGCTGCATACAATTTTCAATTATTAGCTCTTGTATTGATACTTTTATCATTATTAAATGTTTCACTTTATTTCTAGTGATGCTTCTTGCCTTAACATCTACTTCATCTGATATTAGTATAGGTATACAGGTTTTCATTTGGTTATCATTTTCAGAATGTATCTTATTCCATCTAATTACTTTCAAACTTTCTGTGACTTTATGTTTAAAGTGTGTGCTTATAAGTAGCATATAAAGTTTCATTTTGTTTTTATCCAATTAATCAATCTTTGTCTTTTAATTGGTGCATTTGATCCATTTAAACTTAATGTAATTGTAAATATATTTGGGTTTCATCTACCCTCTTACAATTTGCTTTCTATATTCCATTTTCTCTCCATTCTTGCCTTCTTTTGGAATAATCAAGAATGAATTATTAATTCATTATTCTTTATAAGTTTGTTAGGTATTCATTCTTTTAATATCCTTTTAGTGATTACAGCATTCATCTTTGACCTATATATAATAATAATATAAATTAGTACTTTTAGCCCTTCTTGAGTAATACAATAACCTTAGAACACTTTAATTCCATTTACCTGCCCTTCCTCGCCCCCCCAGCCCTGTTGTCTTTTGGTAATTTTTCATGTTTTCTATTCCTGCAGGTCTTTTTAAACCCATAAGACATTATTACAATTGTTCTATGTACTTAGTATTTATTTCCCACATAGTGACACTTTCTGTTGCTGTTTATTGCCTTCTTGATTTCTGTGTTTTAGCCTGGGTTCGTGTTCCTTATTCCTGAAGAACTTCTTTAGAATATCGTTTAGTTTTCTCCCAGTCTTTGTTCTTCTAGACATTTTTATTTTGCCTTCATTTTCTGAAATGTTTCTATTTTTAATTGGGATAAAAATCACGTAACATAAAATTCACCATTTTAACTATTTTAAAGTGTACAATTCAGTGGGTTTTAGTACATTCATAATGTTGTGCAGCTATCACTACTCTTTATTTCCAATTCATTTTCCAATTTATTTTCATCACCAGAAAAAGAAACCACATACTATTAAGCAGTCACTCCCCATTTGCCTTCATTTGAAATGCATATTTTTGCTAGGTATAGAATTCAAGGTGGGCAGTCATCTTTCTTCAGCACTTTCCAAATGGCATTCCAGAATTTCTGGCATATATTATTTGTTTGTTTACTTGATTAGTTGTTTGTTTTTTAGAACTCAGCTGTGAGTCTTATTGTGGTTCCTTGGAAAGTAATGACCTCCTCCTGCTACTCCTTGCTGCTTTTAGGATTTTTCGTCTTTGCATCTTAGAAATTTCTTGTAATAGTTTTGTTTTTATCCTGCATGCAGTAAGAATTCATTCTTGGATTTGTGGCTTGATGTCTTTTGTCAGTTTGGGAAAACTCTTGACCATTATCTTTCCAAATGTTGATTGTGCCCTTTTCTCTCTCTCCCCCACTTCTGGGACTCCACTGTCATGTATCATAGAAATTTTAGTCATCTTTCTTATGACTCTTAAATGCTTTTCTACATTTTGCATCCTTTTCTCTTCCTGCTTTAGTTTAGATATTTCTATTGACTTTTCTTCTAGATCACTAATCTTTTCATCAGCTACTTTTAATCTGCCATTAAACCCATATATTACATTCTCAATTCGAGTTACTGTATTTTGGGTTCTAAAATTTTCATGTGATTCTTTTTTTTTTATGTATTCTAGTCTCTGGAATAAATTTCATGTTGTCATCTATTTTCTTAAATACTAATCACAGGTATCTGGATATCTGGATTACCTGATGATTTCTGTTATCTGGGTTTGTTTCTTACTTGTCCTGTCACTTGATATGAGGAAGGAAAAGGTGGTAGGAAATAAGGCTGGAGGGTAGGACAGGCCTCGTATGGCAGGCTAAGAAGCATGCACTGTATTCTGTCACTAATACCAGGCCATTGAGAAGTTTTATACTGGAGAGAGACATGCACATGAAAAGATTTACATTTTAGAAAGATCTTTCTGGCAGCCATTTGGAATATGGATTAGAGAGGGGAGAGAATGAAAGTAGTGAAAACAGCCAAGAGACTTTTTTTTTATTGTACTTTAGATGAAGGTTTACAGAACAAATAGTTTCTCATTAAACAGTTAGTACACATATTGTTTTATGACAATGATTAACAACCCCATGACATGTCAACACTGTTCCTTCTCAACCTTGGGTTCCCTATTAACAGCTTTCCTATCCCCTCCTGCCTTCTAGTCCTTGTCCCTGGACTGTTGTACCCCATTAGTCTCGTTTTGTTTTATGGGGCTGTCTAATCTTTGGCTGAAGGGTAAACCTTGGGAGTGACTTCATTACTGAGCTAAAAGGGTGTCTAGGGACCGTACTCTTGGGGTTTCTGTAGTCTATAGCCAAGAGACTATTGAAGCGGTCAAACAGGCAGCAGTGAGAACCTAAACTGTGTAGGCACTATGGGAATGGGGAGTATGAGAGATGCTAAAGAGCCAGAAGGCCTTTTCCTGGAACCTCCATTTCATTAGCAGCAGCGGTGGCAGCATTGTCATAATTATCTCCACAGCTATCATTTATTGAGAACTTGTGTGTATCTCAGAGAAATTAACTTCACAAAGATCATACAGTTATTTGAGTAGAGAATTTAAACAGATTTCCTGGCTCCAAAGCCAAACTGTTTCAAATTGTCCCTTATAAGTGATCTGAGTGTGTCATTGAAAATGGCAAGTCTCCATGTGAGGAGAATTCTGGGTCTCTCGCCACTAATCTCCATTACTGTCAACTAGAACTGTTTTCCTGCTTTACATATTGGCTTCAGCTTAATAGTTCATTTGAATGAAAGATTGTGCAGCCAAAAATATTGAAAACTATTTTACTACTATTCCCTCTAGTTTCAACAGCCACCACCCATTGACTGATTAAATAATATATCAAAGACATGCTCTATACCCACAATGGCAGAAACTGCAGTGAATATAATGACATGTTACACAAAATTGCTCTCAAATGAAAAATGCTGCTCTCAGATAAAAAATGTAGGTGCAGATATAAGGCTAGCACGCAGTTATTCTAATACCAAGAATTACAAACATTCAAGTCAAGAAGTGCTGTAAAGTATTTTGGGTGATCAAGAATGAAACAGTTACATCTGCATAGTGGATCAGGAAGCCTTCCTGGAGGAGGTGGCCAACCTTCAAGGTTTGCTGGGGTTTTCACCAAACAGCGACAATGGTAACCACATCACAGTTTTAAGTTCCTTGCTCTACATATGCCTGAGCTTTGCTCCTATTTTTCCTCTGCTTACTACTACCTGCTTGGTCATTTTATTGCTCACCAAAGCTTCCATCTAATTCCAAGGAAAATGAAAATAATTACAAATCTATTTGTGAGCTTCCCCTAGGTAAAACAGTGATGACAGTAAAGATTAAAGCATTAGATTAAGAGCGATTCTGGGATTCTCTGTAGATTTCATTTTTCTTTCACACACCTAATTTCCATGATCAGAGGTAACTGCAAATTTAGCATCATATATAAAATGATCAAACCCTTTCCACATGATGATCACATTGCTAATGCCATATGAGGAAAAAACTAGATGCTACTTTATTTCCTGGCCACCTTTAGCAGGTAAGGGTATATATCAAAAAGAAAGAGTGAAAATGACCATTTGCATGTTGTCATTCTCTGGCAGGCAAGCAAAGACACCTATTTAAATTTTTTATCAGTTATTTCATTTCAGAAATACATTTGCAGCACATGAGATAACTTTGCAGTGTTGTGGATCTAACTAGAAAGGTTTTCTTTCCTCAAGGCTAAGCAAGACCACATATTTTCTGCATTATTACTTCTGTCATAGGAGAAAAGGCAAGCTATGTCAAATTTGTTTGGGTCCTTTGCCCTCACAAGCTGTGATACCAGGCATAGTATCTTCAACTGAAAGGTTAGGTTCACTGGATCCAACTGTTTGCTTCGGGCACATCACAACATACCTTCCTAGACAGTGCAGATGTCTAAGGAAGCTTTGAGGGGCAGTATATCAAGGCAGCAGATAATTCCTCAACCAGAATGACTCAGGGGGCTAATCCAGAGGCCACACTGTCTGCCCAGTCACACCATCTCAAAGGGAGATGTGCCAAAACAGGTGCCCACACATCCCGGTGTGCCTGCGACAGTCCCCATTTACGTGGGTTATCCCTGTATGCCAATTCCAAAGAAAGGTGATCCAACAGGATGTGAAAATTATCAAACAATATCATTAACATCATATGCAAGTAAAATTTTGTTGAAGATCATTCAAAAGCAGTTGCAGCAGTATATCGACAGGGAACTGCCAGAATTTCAAGCCAGATTCAGAAGAGGATGTGGAATGAGGGATATCATTGCTGATGTCAGATGGATCCTGGCTGAAAGCAGAGGATACCAGAAAGATGTTTACCTGTATTTTATTGATTATGCAAAGGCATTTGACTGTGTGGATCATAACAAATTATGGATATCATTGGGAAGAATGGGAAATCCAGAACATTTAATTGTGCTCATGTGGAACCTGTACATAGATCAAGAGGTAGTCGTTCGAACAGAACAAGGGGAAACTACGTGGTTTAAAGACAGGAAATGTGTGAGTCAGGGTTGTATCCTTTCACCATACCTATTCAATCTGTATGCTGAGCAAATAATCCGAGAAGCTGGACTATATGAAGAAGAATAGGGCATCAGGATTGGAGGAAGACTCATTAACAACCTGCAATATACAGATAACACAACCTCGCTTGATGAAAGCGAAGATGACTTGAAGCACTTACTGATGAAGATCAAAGACCACAGCCTTCAGTATGGATTACATCTCAACATAAAGAAAACACAAACCCTCACAGCTGGACCAGTAAGCAACATCATGATAAACAGAGAAAAGGATTGAAGTTGTCAAGGATTTCATTTTACTTGGATCCACAATCAACACCCATGGAAGCAACAGTCAAGAAATTAAATGACGCATTGCATTGGGCAAATCCACTGCAAAATACCTCTTTAACGTGTTGAAAAGCAAAGATGTCACCTTGAAGACTAAGGTGCACCTGACCCGAGCCATGGTTTTTTCAGTCGCCTCATATGAATGTGAAAGCTGGACGATGAATAAAGAAGACTGAAGAAGAATTGGCGCCTTTGAATTGTGGTGTTGGAGAAGGATATTGAATACGCCATGGACTGCCAAAAGAATGAAGAAATCTGTCTTCAAAGAAGTACAACCAGAATGCTCCTTAGAAGCAAGGATGGGGAGACTACATCTCACATACTTTGGACATGTTATCAGGAGAGATCAGTCCCTGGAGAAGGACATCATGCTTGGTAAAGTAGAGGGTCAACGAAAAAGAGGAACACCTTCAACAAGATGAATTGACACAGTGGCTGCACACACAATGGGCTCAAGCATAACAACATTTGTGAGGATGACACAGGACAAGGACTGGGCAGTGTCTTGTTCTGTTGTACATGGGGTTGCTATGAGTAAAAACTGACTCCGCAGCACCTAACAACAACAGATTTCTCTTTGCCTGGCCATCTCTCCTCAGACTTGTCAGTTTTGTTGTTAGCTGCCGTTGAGTTAGCCCAACCCATGGTGACCCCACGCACAACAGAATAAAATGCTGCCCAGTCCTGTACCATCCCCGGTGGGTTGTGGATCAAATTGTTGCGATTGATAGGGTTTTAATTGGCTGATTTTCAGAAGTAGATTACTAGGCCTTTCTTTCTATTCTGTCTTAGTCTGGAAGCTCCACTGATACCTGTTCAACATCATAACAACACCCAAGCCTCCACTGACAGACAGGTGGTGCCTATGCATGAGGTGCGTTGGCAGAGAATGGGACCTGGGTCTCCTGCATGGAAGGCGATAATTCTACCAGTGAACCACCACAGCTTTCACACTTAGGAACATGATTATGATAGAACACATAACAGAAAGGCTGTGTTTGTGGAGGACGTGTCCTTGGTTGTTGTGGTGCAATAGGTTTTCTTTTATGTGGACTTTCTGGCCTTAGGTTTTTAATTCTCCCAAAATGACTGGCAGGCCTGCAATCTGCTAAAAGATTGGTCTGTTTGCTATCTGTATAAGCGGCTTGCAAAGATAGGTCAGTTTACAACTGCACCTTTACACAGATTGGCTGGAGGTGAGGGGGAGGAGCCACCCAGTAGTTGACCTTTACTAGGATTGGGCAGAAACCCCACCTAGTCTGACCTTCACCAGGATTGGCTCGGGAGCCCTCCCAGTGACTGAAAAAATCCTTAAACAGAAAGGCTCAAATGGGGCTTCCTGATGTTGAGAGCCAGGAGGAGAGTGCATCTTTTGGACATGGTGCCCTGTGTTGAGAATCTTCTAGAAAAGCTGTAATACAGGCCAAGGGCTGTAGCACTGAGCTGGAAACACTGAAGACTGAGAGAAACAGTGGCAGGCACAGCACAGAGCACAGCCAAGTGGCAGAGAAACGGTGGCAGTGGTGCAAGCATCAGGAACCAGGAAATCAGCAGACGAGGGCAGTGGGCCACTGGAGAAGACGGCAGTGGTGAGTGAATCGGCCCACAAAGCAGAGCTGGCCACCTCCGGGCAGGAAGTCACCAACGGAGCAGAAGCTAGGGCATACACTGTACAGGGGTTGCCCATAAAACGGTTTTGTCTTGACAGCTGTCGTAACGTCAGTGTAACCCTGGAACTGGCCCAGGATTATCCCAAAGCTGATGGTTAAGAGCCGGACTAGCAAGCACAGGGGCCAGACTTGGCTGAAAAAAGTCACACAGAGAGAGAGAACGAACATAGCCATGCCACAACCTACCTGACTTAATGACATACCTGCTGAGAGAGAGACACCTGCTATCACCTGGCCCACGGTGTGTCCCTACAGTGACACAGAAATGGACATACAACCAGAATGCTCCTTAGAAGCAAGAACGGCAAGACTGCATCTTACATAATTTGGGCATGTTGTCTGCAGAAGGACATCATGCTTGGTAAAGTAGAGGGTCAGCAAAAAAGAGGAAGACCCTCAATAAGATGGATTGACACAGTGGCTGCAACAATGGGCTCAAGCATAAGAATGATTGTGAGGATGGGGCAGGACCAGGCAGTGTTTCATTCTGTGGTATATAAGGGTCGCTATGAGTCGGAAGAGACTCGATGACACCTAACAACAACAACTTGGGAAGGGTGAGCGGGTTCCCTTTTAGACATAAGTGGGTTCTTCCCCTGTGATGCTAAGTGGGGTCCTTGTATGGTTGGAGGGGACCGATTCACTTCAAACTTGTTCCTGTTGTTTGCTCTTTGCTTTCTATAAGTAATCTGTTCTTATTGTTTACTATTTACCATCTATGAATAATAATGATGACTTTCAATTACAACATCGTGTAAGTGTCTTGTGAGTACTACCCAATCAGATCGGATAGCAGAGTCCTCATCCTGGCAGTCTTATCGCTGCCTGTAATTTTGAGGCATCAACTGAGTCAACTGAGTTGTCCTTCAGGACACTAGCACGCTGAATAGCTGATCACAGCTGCCACTCTGTCTCTCTGCATGACAGACTGTAGTCACAGCTGTGAGACAACATACTCAATAAAACAGTACTCAGTAGCATGTCCCGAGTGTAAGCATAATGTGGCACACTCTCCATGGTAAAAAAGCGATGCTTCCTTTGCCCTTTGTGAGTCTGTTGGTTTGGCCTCCCTCACAGACTATGAATGCCTTTGCTCATTTTCTCATCATTCTTCCTGGAGTTGTAGGAGCGACAGACTTTTGCTACTTCCAACCATTTAAAGCAGAAGGAACAACATCCATATCCTGCCTCCTCGTGCCCACCACCTGCCCTTGGGCTGTGGTGGGACCCTCCAGACCACTGAGACTTCCATTTTCTCCAAATCAATCAGTCCCTTCCTGGCTGGAAGATAAGAATCTTCACCAAGCCAGAACCCATGGTAGAGCAGCTGATCAGTTTGTTATCATCAGCACCATTCGTGTCCTAGTACCCTGCTCCTTTATTGGCTAACAAAACTTCAATCCTGGATCACTCTTGCAATCAGCTTTCCTGTTGCTACCCTCGTGGAGCTAAGGGCAGCTGGAGGAGGTCACACACTGTGAATTGAATGGACCATCTATCTGAGGTTTCCAACCTCAGTTGGACCCTCATCATTGCTGCCAGTCCTTCAGTTTGTCCTTATTGGTTTTTTCCAAGCCATTTTTACTCTTTAATCCTTTTCTACCCTCAGATTGCCAGTCTCTATACAGATGACCTTGTCTCCTCCTTCTCTAAGACAAAGTCCAGCAAACATAATTTCTTTTTCTACTTTCCAATTATACCCATGTTCTTCCTGAGTTCCATGTCTCTAACTCTCAATCTTCCCAAAAGAATTTTCCTTGACTCCTCGCCGTCCATCTCTCTCCAATTTGTGTTATTTCCTCCCAAGAATTCTGCCTTTGCGTTCTCCATTTTGTCACCTGTCATTCACTCTTCAAAGCACCATCTGGCTTCAACCTTTCTCCCTTTTACTCCCTTGTCTAGGTCACTAATGCCTTCCTAATTTCCGGCCGAATCCAAAAGACTTTGTTTCTGTTTTAATAATGTACTCAAGTAATACATGAATACATCCTCAATGGGAAAGAGTCAGACAGCTCAGATCTATAGAAAACACAAAGTGAACTTGCCCTTCATCCCTCCCTGCCTCTCCAGACCAGCATCCACCAGCATCGTGTTAACCTTGAGCAGTGCTGTTCCTGGTAAATGAAGCCCGGAAGCAGGAGAGGACGGAGTGTTGCCAAGCAAAGCTCCCTCAGATTTCAGTCTTTTGAGAATGCCTCACGGTCCCCTTCCCTTTATGTTCCCTTTGACTGTGTGTTTGCCTTTCAGTCAGCTCCCCCTAAACTGTGCCGACCTCTACTGCAGTCCATTTTCCAGTATTTGCTTTGGGTTGCCGTTCCTTCATGTTCTGTTTTTCTCTAAACTGGATCCTACCTGCTGTCTGTCTTCCAGACAGTCTTCATTTCTTTGTGAAATACTAATGAAACAGCACTCTTTTCCTTTTCAAGTATTGGTACGATTTGTTCTGATTGATTCTTTTCATCTTTTTTTGTCATTAAGTAGACTTATAGGAGGGTTGTAGAACTGCCCCATAGGGCTTCCTAGGCTGTAATCTTTACGGGAGCAGATAGCCAGGTCTTTCCTCCCGCGGAGCCACTGGTGGATTCAAACTGCTGAACTTTGAGTTAGTAGACGAGTACTTTAACCACTGTGCCACCAGGATTCCTTAATCTCTATCTATCTTAGTCTATGGCATTAATAACCACTCAGTCTCCCTCACTCCCACATCCAAGCAATTGCCTAGTCCTTTGGTTTTTACTACCTCATTATTTCCTAAATCAGACTTCTCCTTCCATTCAGCCTTCAACATCTCTCTCCTGTTCTACTGCAAACACTTCCCTGTCCACAAATGTGTTGGTCTCATATTCATTCTCCCTGCCACTGAAGTCGGCCACATGAGACACGTTTAACTAAATCACGCTCATGCTTTAAATCCCTGAATGCTTAATCCGTTGCCTGTAGCATTGTTACTGTGGTTAACTGCCATCGAGTTGGCCCTGACTCATAGTGACCCCATGCACAACAGTACCAAGTGCTGCCCAGTCTTGTGCCATCCCTATGATCAGTTGCAGATCAGACCATTGTTATCCACAGGGTTTTCTTTGGCTGATTTTCAGAAGTAGATTGCCAGGCCTTGCTTTCTAGTCAATCTTAGTCTGGAAACTCCACTGAAACCTGTTCAGAATCATGGCAACACGCAAACCTCCACTGACAGATGGGTGGAGCTGTGCATGAAGTGCACTGGCCGGGAATCAAACTCAGGTCTCTTGCATGGAAAGTGAGAATTCTACGCCACTGAACCACTACTGCTTCCTGCCTTTAGAGTATAGATCCTGAAATAAGAGAGACGAGGCCCCATAAATATGGACCCTGCCCACACCTGTTTCCTCTCCTACCATACTTTGCCTCACACTTTATTCTTCAGCTATGATAAATTGACCATACTCCCATGCAGTTACATTGTTTCACCTTTGTTCTTATATCTTCTTGAAATGCCTTCCCATCCCCTTGCCTGGCTAACTCCTTCCTTTCTTCTCGTTTGACATTACCTCCTCCAGGAAGCCTTCTTCACTTCTCCCTTCTCTCCAGGGATTAGGTACTTGCCCTGATTTGATGCTTCCATAGCCCTCCCATATCTATCTTTTCATGTATTCGATTATAGTATAATCACCTGTTATTCTCCCACTGGACCACAAGTTCCCAGAGACCAAGGAATGGAAAGCAAAACAAACAAACAAAAATCGCAATTCATCTTCAGCCCGAACTACATAATAATAAATAATGCCTGTTCAGCCATGCATGCATACAAAAATTAATTTATGGATTCTGAGGCTGAAGGCACCCTTAAGAAATTTTTATGTCCTTGTGCTCTGGGTTTCATACAGCTATAATTTTCACACTGCTTTCCCCATACTTTGATTAAAAGCCTAAATATTTATATAAGAATAAACTACCTTTCTTCTTCCACTTAATACTGTAGTTATTATAAATGCTTAACTAGTAGGTTCTAGAAGAAAGGGCTGTTGGTGTATCTAGGTTTTTTCACCAGGAGCATTGTCCTTCTGTAAATTGAGTTCTCCCATGTCAGAATCCTTAGAGCATCTCAGGGCAGGTATTTTTCCCTTTCAGTTGATTCCTTTAAAAAAAAAAAATAGCTAGAAAACAGATGTAATCTGTCCCCTGGAGGCCTCATGGGTTTCCCAGGTAGGACGTCACCATAGTGACTATTCGTCAGTGGAGTCTTCATATTCCACAGTCCAGGCATCAGCTTTGCAAGTTCAGGTTACTAATTTTGTTTCTTTATCCAGGGATAATCGCACTCTGGGAAGTTGACTTGCATGAGTCAAATTCCAATTAACTACTAATTGGAAATGTAGGTAATACGTACCCATTTTCCTGGATCCACTCATGTGCATGGGACACCTATACCTTCCTGGTAGGGCAATTCTCTCAGAAATCTGTATGAAATAGCAATGCAAAGGTAGTGAGGATCCACAAGGGGTCAGGTGCTGTACGAGAAAGTGGAGGATGCAGTGAGAATGGAATGAATGTAAAAGCACCTAGCAGAGGGTTTAATACATTCTCATAAACTTTTTAAAAATATAAATCTGTGCTGAAATGAGTTCCTTTTTGTGGCCTTTTGTCTTGGTTCTTTAGAAAAACAGCTTAAGAGATTTTTCCCCTAAACCCTGAGGAGCTACCTTTGCCCTAGTTTTTCTACTGCAGAGGGTTTCTTACTTTTGTCCAGGTTGATTGACATTTCTTGGGTAAGCTGTAAACAACTTAATGGTTTGATGCTTTTTGTCTGTCTCTGGGCTACAGCCTGCCCTGTGATTAGTCTATTTTATGTACCTTGCAGGGATTGATCAATATACTATAGGCTATGCAAATGAAGTGACTATGGTTCACCAAGGGGATTGGTCAGTTCGTGGCCCTGCTGGTAGAGCCATGTCTTGAAATTAACAAGGAGTTTGTGTATGTATGCAGCACAGAGGTTTCAGAAAGAAAGAAAGAAAGGAGGAAAGGCAAGAGATGCAAGAATAGAGAAGAAGCACAGAAAAAGGAGGCAAGGAACCTCCTAAAAGAGCTGTAACATGGGTCAAGGGCTGAAACACTGAAGAGGCCTGGAAGAGACCCTGTGGCAGAGCCAGCAGTGATGGGCCCAGAAGGGGCCCTGCGACAGAGTTGGTGGTGACAGCAGAAATTGCTGCCAGGAATACAGCTAAGAGAGCTGAACAGAGCTGCTACACTGGCCATGAGCTGGGTCAGTTAGCAGTGAAGGGCTGACAGCAGCAAGGCTGAAAGCAAAGAGACCTGCACAGTTGAGAGGGAGTGTGCACAGCCACAAGGAAGCCTGTCCTGAGGGGGCTGAGAGGGGGTGTGCACAGCAGAGAGAAAGGAGCTGAGGAAGCCGTCCTGCACTGAAGAAGGGGAGATGTGCTCTCCACTTTGGGGGAGACTTCCAGACTTTGCCTACATGCTTCCAGATCCTGATCCCAAGTTGTACCCCTTAATAAACCACTTAACTATAAGTGTGGTCTGTGAGTTCTGTGTGGCCATTGCAACAAGAATTATAGAACCCAGAAGAGAAGTAGAGAGTGTCATGGGAGGGATGGCTGGTGTCAGAATTAGTAACAAGGTTGGAGAGTGGAGGTATGTGTGACCTCCACCTCATAGGAATCAGCTTTGGGCTGATGGTGATTCACTCTCCTCCTCCTGAAGTTAGAGGACTTCAGGCTCTACCAGAACCTTACAGAATCAAAACACAGTACACAGCAAGGAACTTACAGTGTCGTGAGAAACAGCTAGCTATAACAGAAAGCAAAATTTGCCATTTTAATAAAGATTCAGAGAACTCTGGGAAGAGTTGGAGATCAGTGAAGGTTGTGTGAAGAGGGAAATGTCTGAGCTGAGCCTTGAAGGATGGGTGGAATTCTTCAGTGGGAATGGAGAATGGGACAAGAACTTTCCAAGAAGAGAAAATATGGAAGAAAGGCATTATGACATGGCATGATAAGCAAAGGAATAAGATGTATGAACTTTGGTGTTCTTTAAGGGGTGTTTTTGTAACTCTGTAGCACTATGACGAATTGCCCTTTTCCACTCTAGAGATATTTCTGTCTAAATAATCAAGTCTGGTTGTCTAGAATCAGAATATTCTTTCCCCTGGAGGATACTGAAAGAATGTTGAAGAATTCCTAGCTATCAGGCTCTTCTTTTTCAATATTTCTTCTTAGTCATCAAAATAGCCTGTTATAACATACATTAATATTAAAGTTCCAAGATTAGCAGTTACTTACATTAGTCATGTTGTAAATTAGATTTGCTGGTGACTTTTATAGAGGCCCTTGGAATCGTTGGATGACACAGAGATACATGTTTTTATCAGAAACATTTTCAAAACTTGTCTTCTGAAGGGTCACTTCTCAGGAAGGTTTCTGCAGAACAACAGTTTCGTCCATTTTACGATGATCCTTTTGGGTTTTAATTTCAGAAGAGGGAATTTTCTGACTTTCACTTTGCATTCTGCTTAGGGGTCTACAATGACGTTTGTTTTTATTTTAACCACAAGGAGTTGAGAAGCATAAAGTATCCTGGCACTTAAAGTGATGTCTTCATAAAGTTAATTTTTGAATCTGTCCTCATTTTTCTTATTAACTTTTTAATTAAGTAATGCCTGATTTCGGGAATTAGGACAGTTGAGTGGGGTGGGGTGTGGAGGTGAACAGAACCTTCTTGTTCAATTTCTAATGGAGTGTGCCCATAGAACCTTTACGGTAACAGTCATTAATGCTTCCCATTCTCTTCATTTTTTGAAGTTTTATACATGTAAAATTAATCTATCTCCTATTTTTTCTCTTTATTTTCCATGGGATGGATTCATCATGATTCCTTTTCATGTTCCTACTCATTTTTAAATCCCAGATGAACCACTGTAAAAGTTTATATGAGGAACCATGTTTATAGGCTACGTTCACATTCATGGTGAAAACAGTGTCGGGTTAATTTTCATCAGGCATTTGATTCAAGGAAACCACCCAGTTGATACACGTGATATAGAAGCTTTGGAAAACACCCAGTTGATATAGAAACTAAAGATCTGTCTACCCATGGGTGCTCTTTGTTTCTCTAGTAGACCAAGCAATCCGTCTTTGGTAAGGGCTGTTGCTTATTAAAATTTTGCTTTAACTGATGAAAGACATCCAAATCTGTCTGGAAGAGAGTTGATTGTCATTTATTGGCAGTGTTTGAAGCACCGTGGTTATTGCACCTACTATATGGGTTTTAGATACTAGCTTCTGAATGTCTGGTAAATTTCCATGATGTGCCACACACCATATACTTGTGGCTTCTCGCCTCTTAAAGGGAAAGGAGAGGTTCCACTTAACGTTTCTCAGCTACTCTAACTGTCCAACACATTTCTACACAAGCTTACTAGAGTTGTGTTGTGGCTCCAACCATTCTATTCAGGCATCACCATTCTTTTTTTTTTTTTTTTTCCTGGTATATATATTTTATTTGTTGTTGTTGAGAATATACACAGCAGAACACACACAAATTCCACAATTTCGACATGTAGGATTCAGTGACACTGATTACATTCTTCAAGTTGTGCAATCATTCCCACTCTCCTTTTCTGAGTTGCTCCTCCTCCATTAACATAAACTCACTGCCCTGCAAGTTTCCTATCTCATCTTTTGAGTTGCTGTTGCCAATTTGTTCCCATACAGATAGTTCTTAAAAGAGCACAGTACTAAAGGCAGACATTCTTTGCTAGGTAAGCTAAACTATTATTTGGTTTTAAGAAGTCTTCAGGGGATATTTTTTGTTTAAGGTTTAAAGATCATCTTAGGGCAATAGTTTTGGGGATTCATCCAGCCTCCATGGCTCCAGAAAGTATGGATTCCATGAAAATTTAAAATTCTGTTCTGCATTTTCTCCCTTTTGATCAGGATTCTTCTATAGAATATATGATCAAAATGCTCAGTAATGGTAGCCAGGCACCATCCAGTTCTTCTGGTCTCATGGGAAAGGAGGCAGTTGTTCATGGAGGCAGTTAGCCACACATTCCATTTCTCCCTCCTGCTCCTGACTCTCCTTCTTCCTCTGTTGCTCCTGATGAATGGAGACCAATTATTGTACCTTTGATAGCCACTTGCAAGCTTTTAAGACCCCAAGCACTATGTAATAAACTGGGAGATAGAACAGAAACACTAAACACAATATTAGTCCAATTAGCTGGGATGTCCCACAAAATCATAACCCTAAACCTCCAATCCAAGAAATCAAATCCCATGAGGTGTTTCGTTGTACATAAGCAGCTTCAGCAGCTGTGCTTTTAGCTGTTGCTATTGTTGTAAATACATCTATCACACAACTTTTCAGGCATCATCATTCTTAAATGCATATTGAATCATCATGTGTTGGATGCTAGTGATGCAAAGACACCACTCTTGCCTTCATTCTCTCTGTCTTAACAGATGTTCCTCCGTGATATACTGGAAGACAGTATCCTTGTTAATTGGTTTACCTTCTGAAGCCATCTAGCAAAGTGTCTGAACCATATAGGAGGAAAAAACACACACATACGATCTTAAACAGAAGCTGAATATATGTTGGTTGAATGAATGAGTTAATGAATGTTGAAAGAAGGCAGGGAGGAATAAAAGAAATGAACATAAAGGAAGGGACAGGGAAGTAAAGGGAGAGAGACATGATATCCTCTGGGGTCTGTAGTTTTGCACTGATAGTGAGTTATTTTCAAAGTAGTATGTACGCTTGCGTCTGCCGTTTCACATATGGGACCTCATTTGGCAAAGTACAGCAAGTGAAAGTTTAGATGAATATCTCTTTAGAAGATTTTCCAATATTTTCACGAATTTAATGCCTGTTTCCATAGAAACAGTTCTGGCAAGGCTGATCATAGACAGAAGCTAAGCATGAAAGACATACAACATGAGAATTTCAGGTTCCAATGGTCAGGCAAAAGCCAAATGTCTTTTCAATAACTTGGTGCTTTGAACTCAGCAGGAGAGAGCCTTATTAATTAAAGCAAGAAATATTTTTATTAAATTAATGAGGTTTCCTTTTTAAATGTTTACATTTCTCATAAATGTGAAAGCAGTTACAGGAACAGTGTTGATAGGGATGCTGCCCCAGGGGAACGGAGAACTTTTAGATTCTGGTTAAAAAAAAAAAAACCCATTGCCATCGAGTCAATTCCAACTCATAGCTACCCTATAGGACATAGTAGAACTGCCCCATAGTTTCCAAGGAGTGCCTGGTGGATTCGAACTGCCGATCTTTTGGTTAGCAGTTGAACTCTTAACCACTACACCACCAGGGTTTCATCTGCCCTCCATCAACCCTTTCTTCAGTGAGCCTCTTAGCCAGCACTTGCTTACCTGCCTATTTTGAAGCATTTTATTCACCACATTTGGACAAACCTTTTATAAAGTATTGAAGAAAAGCAAACTTGAAAGCTCAATGAAAGAATACAACTGAACTGTGAATGAAAAATAGTTTTCTGAGCCTCGATAATGACCACCGTCAGACCAGTCTGTGAAAGAATGTGAAAGAGACACAAAAATAATGGCCCATACCTGAAAACCATTTCACTCTTGGACGAGAAACTACTTAGTCTCCGTGAAGGATGGCCTTTCCTTACACCACTGCCTGAGAAACATGGAAGTGGATAAGAATTACAGGGAAATACATATTCTCATGGCTCCTTCTCAGAGATTCTGATTCAGTGAGGGGCGGCCAAGCAATCTGTACTGAGAAACACTACCTAAGGTATCATTTTAAGATTTGAGTGAATGTCTTAATGTATGCTCTCATGTGCTGCATATACACCTGTTTTTAAAATTTCACAGTAAACTTTATTTGCAAGGGATCACGTAAGCACTTTCGTTAATAGTAAACAGAGTGGTTGAAGCAACTGTCCAACATAGCACATTAGATTTTTAAAACTCTTAAGGGCAAAGGTGGAGCCCAGGTAGTATAGTGAGGAGCTCGGCTGCTAACCAAATGGTCAGCAGTTTGAATCCACCAGCCGCTCCTTGGAAACCCTATGCTGCAGTTCTACTCTGTATCGTAGGGTCACTCTGAGTCAGAATCAACTCAACAGCAGTGGGTTTTTTGGTTAAGGGCAAGGATTATATCTTAGTTGTCTTTGAGTTTCTTACCACTAGCACAATATGGTTGTGGTTAGCTGTTGCTGAGTTTGCTCCAGCTCATGGCGACCCCGTGTACAACAGAACAAAACATTGCCCAGTCCTGTACTGTCTTCACAATTATTGGTATGCTGGAGTCCATTATTTCGGCCACTGTCTATTATGAGTGCTTTCCAGCACGGTGTCAGGCAATATTCTGTTGTGACCCATAGGGTTTTCACTGGCTAATTTTCATAAGTAGATTGCCAAGCCTTTCTTTCTAGTCTGTCTTAGTCTGGAATCTCTGCTGACATCTGTAAGCCATGGTGACCCTGCTGGTATTTGAAATACCAGTGGCATAGCTGCTGACATCGCGGCAATACGCCAGCCACCACAGTTTGACAAACTGATAGACAAGTGGTGGACTAGCACCAACCAAACCCGTTGCCGTCAAGTTGATTCCGACCCATAGCGAGGCTATAGGACAGAGTAGAACTGCCCCATAGGGTTTCCAAGGAGCGGCTGGTAGATTTGAACTGCCAACCTTTTGGTTAGCAACCAAGCTCTTAACCACTGAGCCCAGTAGACACTTAATAAATGCTTCCAAAACTGATGACTGAGGAGCCAATCCTGATTTCCTCGAGCAGGTGCTTCAATCTTGATTCTTTGTAATCTCTACTCATGTGGTTGTCTTTGATTTAAAGTCTAAATTTAAGAGTAGTTTTCATTCCAAATTGGTCAGGGTGAAAAAAGTACCTCCTTGGTGAGTGTAATTAATGTCACTGAATGTAAAAAAATGGTTAAAATTGCAAATGTTTTGTTTTATATGTATATATATACCACAATAACCCATTTAATATAGCTGCTTCTTACCAAAAAAAAAAAAAAGTACCTTCTCACATCTCAAAGAGCACCATGATATTTCAAAGATGTCACTGTCCATTAAAAACACATTACCAGAATTTACGAGGAAAAATAAAAGATATGACTAAAGTAATTTCCCTGGTGCCCTTTTGAGAGAGTTTAGAAAATCATAAGTCTTATGTGGGATTCGTCTGGCATTAAATTACATTTTGATAATCCTCTCCAACTCTATAATATCATTTTCTACTGTTAGATTTTAACACCTAAAATTGTCAGCAAGCCTCTGAACAAAGATGTGTTTGTTCTGTTGGCAAGGGATTCTGTTTGTAAGTCTCCACATGACCTTCAGAGCCATGCTCAGATCAAGTCGGGTGTCACGTGCGGGCAGGGGCTGGCTGACCCCTCTTACTGCTTAGTCAACACATGGGCAACTCCTATCTCTGTTTGCCTACCTGGAAAGTTAACTAACAATCAGTAATTATTTTGAGATAAGATTGGTTCTTGGTTGAATAAACTGAATCATAGACCCTATCTAAAGAGTAATGCTAAATAGTCTATTTTCAGAATGAGATGCTTGATTTTTTTTCTTCTTTCCATAATGGTTGAATGCAGAGCAGACAATTGATTATTTAGTAGCCTGTCCAATGGCTCAGCAACCTATTCAATGGCTCAGCAGCCTGAGATAATAGGATAGCAATAGAATTAGACCAGGAGAGAGCCGATGGACCAGAAGGGGCTCTCTTTTAATCCAGCCTCCTACTTCAAGTAGAATTGAGTAGAAAGCCATCATAACACAAGGCAGAGTTGTGTGATTGACTTCACTTTGTTTTCCAGGTCAAAATTAATCTGTTAAATTTATTGGCTTTAAATAGAGATTTTTCACAAGAATGGAATAAGAAATCTGAATTGAGTTGCATTTATAATTTTTTAGGAAGCTTTTTCCACATTATTAAGCTTCTAGCATGTGCCAAGTCCAATTACTGATGAGTTGAAATAATCCTCACAATGTACAAGGTTCTATAATTTTGGAAAGGACAAGGAAGGAGGAATGATGGGTTTGGTTAATTTAGTGCAAATTAATGGCAATAAGCTAGCAACATTTTGAAGTTATATGTCGTCCGGCACCAAGCTCATCTGAGGCACGTGTCTATAACACGTTGTAATGCAGTTTGACAGCAGATAAGAAGCTGCACTGGAAAAATGAGATGAGCAGAGTGTGGAGATGATTCAGGCGCGTACATGGAAACATTGTTGAATTGGCAACATTTTGTTATATATATATTTTTACCACACACACACAAAAGACAAGGAAAGACTTACAGATTGGAAGAAACAAAGGAGAAGTAACCACTCAAAGCAACATAACATCATAGACAGGATCTGGGAGCCAAGAAAGGGCCTTAGTGAAAAAACGTTGATATTCAAATACAGTCTACAGTTTGATCAGTAATATTGTACCAATGTTAACTCCCTATTCTTGGTTAGGTAAGATGTTGTTGTTAGTTGCTGTCAAGTCGATTGTGACTCATGGAGCCTCATGTGTGCAGAGTAGAACTGCTCCATAGGGTTTTGAATGGCTGTGACCTTTTTGAAGCAGATCCCCAGGCCTGTCTTCCAAGGCGCCTGTAGGCGTGTTCAAACCCTCAACCTTTCCGCTAGTGTTGAGCGCTTTACCATTTGTGCCACTCAGGGTATTAACATTAAAGAAAGCAGGGTGAAAGAGATAAGGAAACTGTGCTATTTTTGCAGCTTTTCTGTAAGTCTAAAATTACTTCCAAATAAAGAGGTTTTTTTTTTTTTTTTTAATGCACAAAAAAAAAATGAGATGGGTGGAAAAAAAAAGATTCAAGGGACATGGGCTTGAACCCTGCTTTTGATGTCATGTGGAATATGTACCTCAGTTTCTTTATTATGAAATGAAGAGCTTGGACTACTAAATCCCCAAACTAACTTTCAACTCTACAATGCTATTATATAATTTGAACCCTGTAGTCTTGGTGTTAAATGAGACTATTTAGGGGCATCCCAAGCAACACTTAATACATATGGAATTTTTCAACTGACACCATCTTCTTCCAACCACTAACTTAGCTCTCATGTCACTAATTTTTGCCCAATTACGCATCACAAGTCTTCAGATTAAAATTTTATATAACTGATTGTCTTAGTTAACTAGTGCTGCTCTAACAGAAATACCACAAGTGAATGGCTTTTAACAAACAGAAATTTATTCTCTCATAGTCTAGTAGGCTACAAGTCCAAATGCAAGGCATCAGCTCCAGGGAAAGGCTTCTCTCTCCGTCAGCCCTAGAGGAGGGTCCTTGTGATGCATCAGTCTTCCCTTGGTCTGGGAGCATCTCAGTGCAGAAACCTCAGGTCCAAAGGATGCGCTCTGCTCCCGGCACTGCTTTCTTGGTGGTGTGAGTCCCCAATTCTTTGCTTGCTTCTCTTTCCTTTTATCTGTTGTAAGATGAAAGGACACACCCTAGGGAAAGTCCCTTTACATTGGCTCAAGGATGTGACCTTAGTAAGGGTGTTATACAATCCCACCCTAATCCTCTTTAACATAAAATTACAATCACAAAATGGAGGACAACCACACAATACTGGGAATCATGGCCCAGCCAAATTGATACACATATTTCTGGGGAACATAATTCAATCCATAAAACTGATACAGCTTCAAGATAAAAGACATCTAGCCCAAAACTTCCAGGTATTTATTTTGCACAACAGGTAGTGCAATAGTTAACTGCCAGTGGATATATAAGGTATCACGCCACCCGTTTTTTTTTTTTTTCATTTTTCCTTTTGTAAAAAAATAAAATGGAATTGACAGTAAAGCAACAGCATTAGAAATAGCTTATTCCTAACACAACTGTTTTCATTTTTTATATTTTGTCTCCCATATACAACATATCTTAGCAAAGTTGCACTATTATTATATTCTGATCCTTTCTCATAACATTGTATTATTAACACACTTCCATTTTTTCATATAGGCTTCGTAATTATGATTTTTATTCCCTCATGTTGCTATACCATAATCTATTAGCCAATTTCATAATTCCATTTCCAATTTTGATTATTAAAAATAAAGAATAAACTCAAAGCAGTAATTTGGCATTTGTACCTGATTTATCTTATTCTACCTCTACATTAGTCTGTATTTGTCCCTGTCATTTCACTTGCCTGTAATTATCTCAGGTATATTTACTTAGGTCTGAATAATTTCTTCAACCACTTTTTATTCCTTTAATCTAATTTCCATTTTTACCTCCTTCAGATCCTCTAAGGCCACTTTATCACCATGGGCTCAGTCATTGCTGGATTGAGAATTATTTAACAATAATATACATGGGAATAAAAAAGGAAAGACTTGCAAAAAGTCTTCTTTCTATACAATTTCTTAAATAAAAATTAGTATTATTTTAATAAGAAGTATGGATTTTTTTTTCTGTGTGGCAATGTTAATAGCAGTGAATAACTCTTTTGTTCCATCTTTAGAAATGGCAATATTTCAGTAGTTGGCGAATGTAGTTAAAGTACTTTTAGATGCTTCAAAGATGAAAAGCTGCCCTAGACTTCCATAGGGAAGTACCTGAAGATAACAGAAATTCTTAAAAAGGATAAAGTAGGAACTCAGTTAAATGCAAGGAATTTCAAATATACTGCCTGTGAATTGTTGTTGTTGTTGTTAGGTGCCGTCAAGTCGGTTCTGACTCATAGTAACCCTATGCACCACAGAATGAAACACTGCCCAGTCCTGCACCATGTTCACAATCATTTTGCTTGAGCCCATTGTTGCAGCCACTGAGTCAATTCCTCTCATTGAGAGTCTTCCTCTTTTTTGCTGACCCTCTACTTTACCAAGCATGATGTACTTCTCCAGGGACTGGTCCCTCCTGATAACATGTCCAAAGTATGTAAGACGTAGTCTTGCCATCCTTCCTTCTAAGGAGCATTCTGGTTGTACTTCTTTCAAGACATTTGTTCGTTCTTTTGGCAGTCCATGGTATATTCAATATTCTTCACCAACACTACAATTCAAAGGCATCAATTCTTCTTCAGTTCTCCTTATTCATTGTCAAGCTTTCGCATGCCTATGATGCAACTGAAAATACCACGGCTTGGGTCAGGCACACCTTAGTCTTCCAGGTGACGTCTTTGCTTTTCAACACTTTAAAGAAGCCTTTTGCAGCAGATTTGCCCAATGCAATGCACTGTTTGATTTCTTGACTGCTGCTTCCATAGGTATTGATTGTGGATCCAAATAAAATGAAATCCTTGACAACTTCAATCTTTTGTCTGTTTATCATGATGTTGTTTATTGGTCCAGTTGTTTGGATTTTTGTTTTCTTTATGTTGAGGTGTAATCCATACTGAAGGCTGTGGTCTTTGATCTTCACCAGTAAATGCTTGAAGTCCTCTTCACTTTCAGCAAGCATTCCTGTGAGTAGGTTTTCTTAAAGAAGAAGGTAAAATAATTACACATCTTTGAAGGTGCTAATTCCCTAATTTTCAAGATGAGAAAAAGAACCCCAGCAATGATATTTTGGGGGAATGTTAGATAGATAGTATGTAATTCCTTGAGTTGGAGTTTAAAGTTGGTCAAATAAATGCCTCCTCCAAATCAATGATCTTTGGAATAGTTTTATTTCTTCTTGGCAATGCCATCATTCTCGAGAACCTTGTACAAATGTTAAATTTCAATACCAAGCTGTCAGAGCTTTGTGTTCTATTTCGTCTTCAGATTGCATTTCCAGCCACACAGCAGCCTTTGTAATTCCATTCGCCTTGACTCTCTGACCCAGCTCTGGCAGCTTTCTGCATCTGTGAATGCTGAGCTTTCAGATTATTTAAATGTTATATGCTTCCTGAAGTTTGACCTTTCTAGGGAAAAGACATCCCTGTAGCTTTAGAGAGATGGAAAGAAAAATGTTTGAAAATGGAAACAAAACTTCCATTGTTGTTGCTAGGTGCCATTGAGTCGGTTCCAACTCAGAGTGACCTTATGTACAACAGAACAAAACACTTCCTGGTCCTGCACCATCTTCATAATCACTGCTGTTTGAGCCCATTGTTGCAGCCACTGTGTCAATCCATTTCCAAGCATGATGTCCCTCTCCAGGGGCTGGTCCCTCCTGATAACATGTCCAACGTACATGAGACAAAAATCTCGCCATCTTCACTTCCAAGGAGCACTCTGGCTCTACTTCTTCCAAGGCAGGCTTGTGAACATGGTGCTGTAGTCAGAAGCACCACGCCGTCCCTCCGCAGCAAAGGTCAGAAAAACTAAGTCAAACAGAGTCACACATCAATCCTGAAACCCTAAGCATCAAATGAAGAGATAAAGAACTCAGCCAAGCACCGAATGGAGTAAGAAGCTGACCGAGAACAGAGAGCGAGGAGAGATACATGCAGAAGTCCCCTATCAGCTACCACAGCACACATCCGCTATCTTGGACTCCTATAGAAAATAAGTGAACAGGGTGTACAAGAAAGCAGCTTCACAGAGCTTCCAGCAGGAGACAGAACAACCAGTAACCAGTGATATACGCTTTCCCACCCGCCACCTTTCTTCACCCCCACTTAGCCTCCTCTGCTTCCTGCAGACACAGTCTCTTGGCCAGGAAGCACCAGCTTCACACTGGTGTCACTTGGATTCCACCCGCCCACATTGTCTGATTCCCTGAGTGCCTTTTGTTGGCTGCTGGTGTTGCTTTTTTCCACTTCTTTAAATTTCTTCCTTACCTCTCACCACCTCCCCCTCCTTTCTCTCAAATACTTGGCTCCGTGTGCCATCTTTGCTTCTTTCTGAAAGGCTGCAAAACACCACTCCACTGTGAAACTGCTTCCTGGCCGGTGCCATTGGGCTGTTGAAACCCCCGGGGCTTTTTTGTTTGTTTCTTTGTTTGCTCTGATTTGTTCTGTTTTGATTTCTTTGTTTGTTTTCTTTTTCTTTTCTTGGCTTGGGAGCCCCTCCTAGCCGGGCAGTACTACGTGGCTTAGAAGCTACTCCCTTACACTGCACAGATGTACAGGGACATCCCTGAGGGCACTTCTTTCTTGTTTTTTTCTTTTCTTTTTTTTTTTTTTGGTTTTCGTATTTTTCCTTGTTTCTTTGTTTTGTTTTCTTCTCTCTCTTATCCCCTTTTTTCTCTTTCTTCATTTCCAGTTTCTTGATTTATTCATTTTTTTCTTTTACCCTTTTTCTTTTTTTCATTTTTGTTTTTCCCCATTTCTCGGTCTCTCATCTCTCCACTCCAATAGCAAGCTCCCTTAGCACTCTTTTTTATTTGTTTATTTTTGGCTCCTTTTCCTCTCTCCTCCCTCTCCTCTTTCCCATACCCATCTTAGTTCCACACACCACAATCTACCCCCTCCTTCCTGCCTACCTGCACCGTGCGCTGAACGTTACACTCCCAAGCAGCACAGACACAGCCTACTGGAACATGCCCTGCACTGATTCCCAGTCCACATTGTCAGCCCTGGTATGTGTGACAAACAACGCATCCCAGCAACTCCCTTCAGCTGGACCCGCCCCGCTGTACCATACCTAAGTGACTGACCCTGCCCATTGGAGAAGGAGGTGAAAAGTATCATGCCCACAGACAAGCAAACAACGAAGTATGCACAGACCACCTGCTCAGACATAACCAAATAAAACGAAAAAGCAGGATGAAACAAACAAATCTACAATCAATAAACAAGGAAAATAACCACTGAATGCCCCAAACACAGCAGACAATATCAAAACAAAAACAGGACAGGATGGTTCCAGTAGGCATCCAAAGTAAAACACCAGATGACTTTCCTGTAGAAGAAAAGGCACTAGAACTACCTGATAGGGAATTCGAATCTCTAATACTCAGAATTATCCAAGAGTTGAAGCAAAAAGCAGACAAAAATGAGGAAAAAATAGATAAATTCATGGAAAAGGCAGACAAAAAATGGAAGAATTCAAGAAAATAATATACGAACAAAATGCTAAAATAAATTTA
>NW_004443980.1:7662509-7699024 GCF_000243295.1 Trichechus manatus latirostris
GCCCGGCTACCACCACTGACTGCTCTGACCGGGATCACAGTAGAGGGTCCTGGACAGAGCTGGAAAAGGATGTAGAACAAAATTCTAACTCACAAAAAAACGACCAGATTTACTGGCCTGACAGCCTGGAGAAACCCTGAGAGTATGGGCCGTGGACACACTTTTAGTTCAGTGGTGAAGTCACTCCCGAAGTTCACCGTTCAGCCAGGGATTGGACAGCCTCATAAAACAAAACAGGACTAATGAGGCACAGCAGTCCAGGGACAAGGACTAGAGGCAGGAGGGGACAGGAAAGCTGGTGATAGGGGACCCAAGGTTGAGAAGGGACAGGGTTGACATACCGTGGGATTGTTAACCATTGTCATAAGGCAATATGTGTACTGTTTAATGAGAAACTATTTGTTCTGCAAACCTTCATCTAACGTACAAAAAAAAATTGCGTGAGATCAAATTGACAACAGCAACTCAAAAGATTTGATGGGAAGCCTAAGGGCAGTGAGATGAAGATAATGGTGACGGAATAATTTGGAAAAGGATAGTGAGAATAGCAGCACAACTGGAAGAATGTAACTGATGTCACTGAATTGTTCATGTAGAAACTTTTGAAATGGTGTAACTTTGGCTATGTAAATTTTCACCAAAAAAAGTTCCTCCAAGGTCGAGAAGGAAGAGTGTTGACATGTCGTGAGGTTGTTAACCAATGTCACAAAACAATATGTGTACTGACTGTTTAATGAGAAACTATTTGTTCTGTAAACCTTCATTTAAAGTACAATAAAAAAAAAATTTAAAAAAAAAATGAAGCCAAGGTAGACTTGTTTGTTCTTCTGGAAGTCTACGGTATATTGAATATTCTCCAACACCATAATTCAAAGGCATCAGTTCTTCAGTATTCCTTATTCATTATCCAGCTTTAGCATGCATATGAGGCAATTGAAAACACCATGGCTTGGGTCAGGGTCATCTGAGTCCTCAAAGTGACATCTTTGCTTTTTAACACTTTAAAGAGGTCTTTTGCAGCAGATTTACCCAATGCAATATGTCCTTTGATTTCTTGACTGCCGCTTCCACGGGCATTGATTGTGGATCCAGGTAAAATGAAACCCTTGATAACTTCAATATTTTCTCAGTTTATCATGATGTTGCTTATTGGTCCAGTTGTGAGGATTTTTGTTTTCTTTATTTTGAGGTACATCAGTAAGTGCTTCAAGTTCTCTTCGCTTTCAGCAAGCAAGGTTGTATCATCAGCATATCACAGGTTGTTAATGAGTTTTCCACCAATCCTGATGCCACTTTCTTCTTTATATAGTCCAGCCTCTCGTATTATTTGTTCAGCATACAGATTGAGTGAGTATGGTGAAAGGACACAACCCTGACACACATCTTTCCTGATTTTAAACAACACAATATCCCCTTGTTCTGTTCAAACGACTGCCTCTTGGTCTCTGTGCAGGCTCCTCATGAGCACAATTAAGTGTTCTGGAATTCCCATTCTCTGCAATGTTATCTATAATTTGTTATGATCCACACAGTCGAATGCCTTCGCACAGTCAATGAAACACGGTAAACATGTGTCTGGTACTCTCTGCATTCAGCCAAGATCCATCTGACATCAGCAATGATATCCCTTGTTCCACATCCTCTTCTGAAACCAGCTTGAATTTCTGGCAGTTCCGTGTCAAGGTACTGCTGCAACCATTTTTTAATTATCTTCAGCATAATTTTACTTGCATGTGATATTGATGATATTGTTCGATAACTTCCGCATTCCACTGGATCACCTTTCTTTGGAGTAGGCACAAATATGGATCTCTTCCAGTCAATTAACCAGGTAGCTGTACTCCCAATTTCTTGGTATAGACAAGAAACAGCTTCCAGCACTGCATCTGTTCGTTGAAACATCTCAATTGGTATACCATCAATTCCTAGAGCCTTGTTTTTCACCAATGCCTTCAGTGCAGCTTGAACTTCTTCCTTCGATGGCATCTAACAACAACAACAAATTTGCAAAATTATTCATATTATGTATTTTTCCAATTGCCTAAGGCAACTAGCTACTTAAAAAGTGATTATCTCTTTACAGCAGTGCTAGGACAATTGATGAACCATTCGTCCTGTTTTCTACTTTGTATTCTGCATATTTTGCACTTCAATCGAGACAAAGAAAATTAAGATTGCAGGACATTTCTCAGTAACTTATAAAGTTTATTGTTATTGTTTCTCTAACTGTTTTTCTGTTCTAGGAAAATCTTTAACTTAAATAAACAGCAATTTAAAAAAAAACCATTGCCATCGAGTCAATTCTGACTCATAGTGACCCTATAGGGCAGAGTAGAACTGCCCCATAGGGTTTCCAAGGAGCAGCTGGTGGATTTGAACCACCAACCTTTCATTTAGCAGTCAGACAGGTTAACCACTGCACCACCAGGGCTCCAACTTAAATAGTAGATGTCAAAACTGTGAACAGTGGGTCTGAGATTTTATCCTACTTTCAAGCTAACAAATTTGCCTGCCACAGTTTCATGGATGCTGACATAAGACTCGTATGTTAAAGACAAAGGACTTTATTACTCGGAGCAAAAGCAGAGTATCATCATTGTCTTGCCTTTGCCCCAGTTCCCATGGGTGATGAGAAGAGGGCCAGGTAACACCGGCACGTGCATTACAGGGAAGGAACGTGAACTTAGCGCGCTGAATCTTTCATAACGAGCCGTAAGCACTGTCCTTGCTGCCAGGCGAAGACGCTGCCTCTGCTTTTCAAAGCTATTCACTATTCAAACATCTGAGAGAACAGCAACTCAGAGACCCATGGAGAATTGTCTCCCAACAGTTTTATCTGACACTGCGTATGCATGTTCACCAAACTGTGTCATAATATGGGTATAAATTCATCAATGATAAACTGTGGAGCAAGACAGTCAAGTTGAAAATGGCCCCTTTCCTGAGACTCTGATAATTTCTCGAGGTATTAGGTTAGGGTTGGGCTTCATTTTCCAGTATAAGGAAAGTCAGTTAGCATTAGATTTTAGAGACGAAGTATATAGCACAGTACCTATATAGTGAGTGGCACAAGTAGTTTGCAATTAGCCACTAACCTAAGGTTGGTGATTCAAACCCACCCAGCAGCACCACAGAAGAAAGGCCTGATGATCTGCTTCCATAAAAATTACAGCCAAGAAAACCTTACGGAGCAGTTCTACTCTGTAACACATGGGGTCACCACGAGTTCGGAATCAACTCTATGGCATCTGGTTTGGTTTTTGGTTTTTTACTGTCGTTGTTATTATCTTCCAGGCAAGGGTCACCAGCCGATTTTTGTTTTCCTGTTTCTCCTTTTGCTTTCCTATTTCTGGACTCAGAACATTTGCATTGTTTGGAAATCTCTTCCCCAGTTGTGTGCATGGTTTACCCCATTTCCTCATTCCCCTCAATCCTTTGCTCAAATGCCTATTTCTTACTGAGGCCTATCGTAGTTACTCTACAAAAATTATATCATATTCATATCCTCATCCATTTACCCTGCTTTATTTTTCTCCTTAGCTTATTTTTTCACTACCTTCTAATACTTTATGTAACGTAGGCATGTATGTAGTATATGTTTGTGTGTATTTGTTATGTTTTATTTTCAGTTTCCCCTTCTGGAATGTAAGTTCCTTGAGGGGAGAGGTTTTTAGTCTAGTTCACGGATGAATCCTCAGTCCATAGCACCATGCCTAGCTCATAGTAGGTACTCAATAAATATTTGTTAAATGGGTGAGAGAACTGAAGCGCAAAGAGATTAAATGTCTAGCCCAGGTTTCCTAACTAACAAGGCAGAATTGGGACTTCATTTTCATTACTCTTCCCACTGTGCCGCAATTACTTTTTTCTGCCTCTGCCTACCCTGAGGCATTATCCAACGGCAAGGGCCTCAAGGCAGGTCGAGGCTAATTCTGCTTAGTGGCTGAGAGACCCCAAGAAGAGAAGGTAGGCAGAGAAGGCAGGAACTCTGGGGTCACACTGAGGCTGAAGGATGGGTTAGCTTTGCAGGTAGGTGTATCAGGAAGCAGATAGCCTGATCTACCTATCTGTGTGAGCCTGCCTTCTGGGTTAATAACATGGATGCATTTCTCTGAACCCTATAAATGTGAACTGGCATAAGTCTAATCTCTCCAAGTCAGAACTGCCTGTAGTCATAAACACTTTATATGGAATTTTAATCTACAAAGCAATTTATAAGACTCTCACAAATGAATCCTCTTAGGATTCCCAGGATGTGGGCAAGATAAAGATAGCAGGGCTTGAAAATAACGCAATATGTGAGAGAAAGACAGAAAAAGTCTTCGTGAGATGTCTAGGGAGAGCCCAGAAAAGCTTACCTCATTCTGAGTATCTAAATGTCCCCATCTAAAAAGTCTTTTTAGGAGCATTTCAACTTCAGTCTCTACATATCCTCTAATCAGTGATAAATACTGATCAGCACCCTGAACATCAAATTTATTTTTTTCCCAACAGCACAAGGCAATATTCTCAACATATATAAGAAATTTTCCAAGTAAATGACATAAAATCTTTTTCACTTGAAGCATATATATCTTTGCTCTTCAGTACAGTAGCCACCAGCCATGTGTATTGCTTTTTAAATTTAAATTAATGAAAATCCAATAATACTAAAAATTCATGTCCTCAGTTGCACCAGCCTCATTTCCAGTGCTCAATAGCCGGTTGTGGCTCTTGGCTACCTCATTGGAGAGTGCAAATGGACGGCACTTTAGTAATCACAGTTTTCCATTGGACAGTGCTGCTATAGTTACGGTCCTTCGAAACCAAAAACCAGACCAGTTGCTGTTGAGTCAACTTTGACTTATGGGGACCCCATGTGTTGCAGAGTAGAGCTGTGCTCCATAGGGTGTTCGATGGCTGTGATTTTTTCAGAAGTATATCTCCAGATCTTTTTTTCAAGGTGCCTCTGAGTAGATTTGAACCACCAACCTTTCAGTTAATAGCCGAGCATACAACCATTTGCGCCACTCAGGGACTCCTAGATACAGGTGAGGCGTTGTACTTTGCCAGGTGATACAAGACTGCATCTCAATCTGGAAGAGCCTGAGTTGTTTTGTATGGCAGTCTGTTGGCAGCCCTGAGGGTAGAATTTAAGTTCTTTTCAGCTTCTTTTTTCTTGGCAAGTTTTGTGCCATTGCTTTGTCTTGAACTGTCTTTTGAGGCCACAGAATGTTTTATTTTCCATCATACATTCCCTGACCCTGTCCCTCATAAGCTGAGCCTGCCCTTCATAAGCGGTCCTTGTCCCTCATAAGCTCAGCCTCCTCTGTCTATTTTCCCCCCACTTGCAGTCACTTTTTTCCCAGCTAGTGGACAGCTCCCTGTCACGCGAAGCTTTGGATAACCCACCTTGCTGTTATCTCACTCTCTGCGATATCATAGCATTCATTCTCTATCTCCAAATTAAAGTGACAGAGCATTATGAGACATAATTCCAGAAAGAGGTTGGGGAGGGGCAGCAGAACATATTCTAGTGGAAATCGGCCAGATTTAAAGGCAGGAGAGCTAGCATTCGGCACTGATGATTTACCCATAGGTCAATCACCTAACTTCTCTATATGTCTCCCTTGTCATTTGTAAAACTAAATATTAACATCTGCTGGAGATTTGGGGGACTATTTTGAGAGCATGTGAAATATTTCTAGTATTTAGGTCCTCACAAAAGATATAGTTAGGTCTTCACAAGACATATATTAATTCAAAGCTGGATCATATGAAGAAGAACGCAGCATCAGGATTGGAGGAAGACTCATTAACAACTTGCGATATGCAGATGACACAACCTTGTCTGCTGAAAGCAAAGAGGACTTAAAGCACTTAACTGGTGAATATCAAAGACTACAGCCTTCAGTATGAATTGCACTTCAACTTAAAACAAAAATCCTTACAACTGGACCAATTAACAACATCACGATAAATGGAGAAAAGATTGAAGTTGTCAAGGATTTCATTTTACTTGGATCCACAGTCAACACCTATTGAAGTAGCAGCCAAGAAATCAAACAACATATTGCATTGGGCAAGTCTGTAGCAAACGACCTCTTTAAAGTGATAAAAAGCAAAGCTGTCACTTTGAGGACTAAGGTGTGCCTGACCCAAACTATAGTATTTTCAATTGCCTCATATGCATGCGAAAGCTGGACAATGAATAAGGAAGACTGAAGGAGAACTGACATCTTTGAATTATGGTGTTGGCAAAGAATATTGAATATAGCATGGACTGCCAGAAGAACAAACAAATCTGTCTTGGAAGAAGTACAGCCAGAATGCTCCTTAGAAATGAGGATGGTGAGACTTTGTCTCATGTACTTTGGACATGCTATTAGGAGGGGCCAGTCCCTGGAGAAGGACACCATGCTTGGTAAAGTAGAGGGTTAGTGAAAAAGAGGAAGACCCTCAACAAGATGGATTGAGATGGTGGCTGCAACAATGGGCTCAAACATAGCAACAATTGTGGAGATGGCACAGGACCAGGCAGTGTTTCGTTCTGTTGGACACAGGGTCGCTATGAGTCGGAAGGGACTCCACAGCACCTGGCAACAACATCAAGAAATATGTTAATTCTAAGTTGTATAACCATTTATAATGTGACCTTATTAGTTTGACTGATTTTTTTGGAAAATAAATAGGAATTAGGAAGATATAAATTGCAGATTTTTTTGAGGAAATTTTTATGCCCAAATACTCTCAAATAGTAACTAGAGTTGTATCAAAGAGAACATCAGTGAGTTGATGTTCTTGGTATTTTCTTTGAGGGTGACATTGGAAAGCTTGTAAGTAGGGGTGTCAGTCATTTCTGAGTAAACACTTAAAAGTGCTTGAAAACAGTCTATCCTAAATATGTTTTTATATTTCCTCCACTAATTTATTTTAGGCTATTTGTGTATCAAATGCTATTTTATAGGCTGTGTAATGGTAATACTTTTCTACATATTCTGAACCACTGACATTCCGATAAAGTTTTGCTATAATGAACTAAGCAAAAAACTTAATTTTTCTTGGATTCATTGTCTTAACTATAGATTTTCAGATCATCTGTTGCATTATTAAAAGTGTTACATGGAACAATATTCTCTCTCCAATGTCTATTGTAATTTAGGAAAACTAAAACTCACCCCCATCACTTCATAAAAAAGTTGATTCCAGCACTTGACAAAATCTGTATTCAAGACAATTAAGAATCATTGTATTAGAATTCAGTCAAAGCTGATCTCCAATACATGCCACCCAAGCTCAGTCACATTTTGTGGGTTGTTCCTTCAAACTTCATCCTAAGCAACTTTGCTGTGATTCTGTAAACTAGTTGGGTTTCAAAAAGGGACAGGTAGGAAGATATACATGGAAACAGAAGTATTTTTATTCATATTTGCTGTTAATTTTTAGTAAAAATGGAAATGTAAAAAAAAAAAATTTAAAGAGTCATGCCATCATTCACTTCAAGGAACAGTGTGCCTTGGCCCATTTCCTACAAAATATATTTAAAATGTTAATCAAATGGACAGAAGAGTGTCAAAATTTTCACATAATTATGAAAAATATGTAACTATTAACCCAGTTAATTTTTAGTTGAATACTTGAATGTTTAAACAATCACAGTGTTTGATTCATTATTTTGGGTATTCAGCAGAATTCAGGGATGTGAACTATACAAGTAAAGATCTTTGTATAACGTTTTAACAGCTTCCCATTGTCCTTAGGATAACTTTGAAAGGTTTTAACTCGGCTTAAATACTAAACAAGGTCTTCCACCCTCAGGCGTCTATTTCTCCACGCTCACTTCACCCTACTCAGTCCTACTCATCCTCTATGAAGCCGATTGGAATCTTCGGTTCGTGCAAACGGTTAACACACTCAGCTGCTAACCGGTATGTTGGAGGTTTGAGTCCACCCAGAAGTGACTCAGAAAAAAGCCTGGTGATCTACTTCCGAAAAACCAGCCACTGAAAATTCGATGGAACACAGTTCTACTCTGACACATACGAGGTCCCCATGAGTCAGAATCAATGGCAACTTGTTTGGGTTCTTTTGCGCTTCCCCATTACCGGGTGCTCTCTTGCTTCAGAGTAAAAATATCATTTCCTACCCCAACCCAACCTTCACCTCATTTCCTACTCATCCTTTAGGTCTCAGCTCCAGTTATGTAAGGTGGTGTATTTTATGACTGGAGCTGTTACCAACTAGGACATTTTTAGAATTAACTGACTGTCGTGGATTGAATTGTGTCCCCCAAAAATATCTGTCAGCTTGGCTGGGTCATGAGTCCCGGTATTGTGTAATTGTGTACCATTTTGTAATCTGATGTGATTTCCTTATGTGTTGTAAATTCAATCACTATAATCTAATAAGATGGATTAGCAGCAGTTGTACTGATGAGGTTTACAAGATTGGATGGTGTCTTAAGCCAGTCTCTTTTGAGACATAAAATAGAGAAGCGAGCAGAGACACATGGGAACCTCATACCACCAAGAAAGCAGTGCTGGGAGCAGAGCACATCCTTTGGACCTGAGGTTCCTGTGCAGAGAAGCTCCCAGACCAAGGGGAGATTGATGACATGGACCTTCCTCCAGAGCTGACAGAGAAAGCATTCCCCTTGGAGCTGACGCCCTGAATGGACTTGTAGCCTACTGGACTGTGAGAGAATAAACTTCTCTTTGTTAAAGCCATCCACTTATGGTATTTCTGTTATAGCAGCACTATATGACTAAGACACTGACCCAACATAAGATATAAGTTGTCTTAGAAAGGGTTCATTTAATGGAAGCCACTGACAACTGTATTTCTCCAAATCTCTCCTATTTTGGGATTTCTTACTAGGGGAGTTTCATGTTCCCAAAACCACCTTCCATCTATCCCAAAATGGATTACATAACACTTTTTCCAGCTAATTTTAATTTTTCTGTTTGTATTTTATTAAACTTGATAGTAAAAATAGCATATATCCTGTGGTGATTAAGGTTGTGTGTCAGCTTGGCTGTGCCATGATTCTCAGTGGTTTGGCAGTTATGATGTAGTTTGACAGATGTATAATGATGTGATCACCTCAATGATGGGATCTGCTGTGAGTAGCCAATCAGTTGAAAGGGAATTTCCTTGGGGGTGTGGCCTGCATCCAATATAGGTGGACTTTCTACCAAGGCTTATGGGCTTTTGCTCACTCTGGATCCTGCAGCTGGCTTTTGTTCATCTGACCTCTGGTTCTTGGGACTTGAGCTAGCAGCTTGCCTGCTGATCTTGGGATTCGTCAGCCTCCAAAATCTAGATCTTGGGTTCACGAGCCCCTGCAGCTACATGAATTGGGAGAAGCCTCCAGCTTGACCCACGGACTTAGGACTTTCTACCCTCTACAACCGCATGGGCCATTTCCTTGATATATATCTTTCTCTTTCTCTCTCTCTCTCCCTCTCTCTCTCTATATATATATATATAATATATATATATCTATATATATGTATAGATCCTTCACTGGTTTTGCCTCTGTAGAGAACCCAACCTAAGACATAGCCAAAACCAGTGACTGTCGAGTAGACTCTGACTTATGGTGACCCCATGTGTGTCAGAGTAGAACTGTGCTCCATAGAGTTTTCAGTGGCTGATTTTTCAGAAGTAGCTCACCAGGCCTTTCTTCCAAGGCACCTCTGGGTGGACTTGAACTTCCAACTTTTCAGTTAGCAGCCAAATGCATTAACCATTTGTACCACCCACGGACTCCACAATAGCAATATACTCCCCGGTAATAACACATTCATTTGCGTAGAGCAGAACCATATCTTACACAGTGCTTGCCTTTGTACTCCAGGATTGTGATACTTACCTTAGAATAAGCCCTTAGTGATTGAAGTATAGAAAAAAAAATTTAAAGGAGCTATTTGCAAGTCGTGTGTATGTGTGTGTGTGTGTGTGTATACACACATGTGTGTCTATCTCCACATGTGCAGCATGGTTAAACTGATTAGTTCAAATCTGCATATGCATTTCCTAGTTGCCGTGCACTGACTGTTAGGTTTAGGTCCACTTACAGAAGGTATAGTAATTTGTTTCATTGTAAGCAGGGAACTTGCTAATCACCCTGCTCTCTATTTTGCAGCTTGAACAGAGACAATTTTGAGGTCCACAACAAACTTTATGTAAGAAATTAGCAGGATCCTGGACCACTGACCCAGAAACTAAATTAAAGGACAAGCAACAGCAAGGCAGCGTCTATTTTTAATCTTATGGCTAAACAAGGAGAATGTCCCCATGTACATCCAATAGTCCTCATACCTTGGACTCTTTTGCAATATGTAAATGCATGAGAAAACTGAAACTGACTTCAGTTATTAGGAAAGTATCGGTCCAGGGAATTTGGCAATAGAAACCGGCGACGGGCCTTCCTCTTCAGAATTGCAAAGCAGGCGAAAATCGGTTCTGCCAACTCTTATGAGAATTCTTTTCTCTCTCCCAGAAGCTAATTTCTCCAAAATAATCCACTTCACATGCTTTTAGTCCTCACAGTACTTCCTTTTGGGCTAAGATTTTAGTTGATAAGAGCTAATGGGTTGGAAGCTATTACCTCTTCCAGAAATGTTCATATTTTAAACACAGAAGTCAGGAAGGTCAAAATACTTGACAGATCCTAGGAAACAAATCTATAATGGGAAATTTTCAGGAAGGTGGCGGAGATTATTTGAGATTGAATAGACTTTCCCAATATCTCCCAAACTATATCACATAAACGGTGTATTCTTCATTCTACAGGGGGTTCTGTCCAGAGAAAAGAATCTGGGTTGGTGTTTCTTGTTGCTGGGTCTTGTGTCTGAAGGTGCTGGACATTTAATAATGGTTTGGGGGCAAAGAAAGGAAAACCATTTTTTATAATCTAAAAGTATGTCAGTGAGTTATGTGAGTATGTTAGTGAGTTAATAAGTATGTTATTGCTGCCCAATAAATCCACAGTAGAATAAATAAACCACGTCTTTTGTACATCAGCCCGAGCTTCTAAATTTATGAAGTAGTAACATTCAATAGGATTTCAGTTTTTCTCCTTTACTTGCTTCTGGGCTTTTCCCCTCCATTCCCCTGTGAACTTGGTTTGCTGTCTTCATTTTATCTTTCATTTCAGTTTCTACCAGCTGCTATGAAATAACTAGGACCCCTTTAAAAGGACAAATTCGTATTTTTCCACTTAGTCAGCTTTCCATTTCTGCCTCACAAAAACATCTGGGGAGTCTAATTTAAGTATTCAGCCTTTTCAACATGATGATTAAAAGATATATGTCTGAATTTGCATTTCATCTGTAGACCTTCTGCCTGGGAGCTGCTGATTTCATCGTGCTCCCCAGGCTTTCCATTACTTCCGTCCTCCCGGTCTCCCAGTGGTCAACCTGCCTGAGTAAGCAGCTCCCTCTCACTTCCCGGCTCGGACTCTGCAAATGTAAACCCATTAGCACGTGTTAATAATAGTAACCCATCAGACTTCCTTATTTCAGTAAAGGAATCTGTCAGGGTCAGCCACTGATGGTAGTTAATGACCAGTTTGTTGACAAATAGGAGGTAATAGGAGTAATATTCATTTTAAGCAAATAAAATATGTTCTGATTAAGAATTCATTCTGCCCAGTTGGACCCCAATTAAGCCAACTTCTGAAGGAAAGATCATTCAGGTTCTCTCTACTTAAGAATTTAGTCATAGAATCAGCAGATTTTAAGTTTGACTTCCTTTCAATAAAACTCTGATCTGTCTTTGGGAGCAAGAAGACAGAGAAAATAAATACAATAAATAAATAAATAAATACAATGCAATCCCGATCCAAATACCAACAGTATTCTTTAAAGAGATGGAAAAACTACTCATTAACTTTCTCTGGAAAGGGAAGAAGTCCCAGATAAGTAAAGCACTATTGAAGAAGAAGAATAAAGTAGGAGGACTCGCATTACCGGACCTCAGAACCTACTATAGAGCTACGGTAGTCAAAACAGCCTGGTACCGGTACAACGACAGATACATTGACCAATGGAACAGAATTGAGAACCCAGCTGTAAAGCCATCCACCTGTGGTCACCTGATCTTCAACAAGGGCCCAAAGTCCATCAAATGGGAAAAAGACAGTCTTTTTAACAAATGGTGCTGACAAAACTGGATGTCCATCTGCAAAAAAATGAAACAGGTCTCATACCTCACACCATACACGAAAACTGATTCAAAATGGATCAAAGACCTACATATAAAGCAAAAAACTATAAAATTCATAGAAGAAAAAATAGGATCAATGCTAGAGGCCCTAATACACACATTAACAGGATATAAACCATAACCATCAACACACAAACTCCAGAAGGTAAGTTAGATAACAGGGATCTTCTACAAATTAAACGCTTATGCTCATCAAAAGACTTCACCAAAAGAAGGGTGAGAGAGTGCACAATACAGGGGAAACCAGCACAACTTGTACAAGGAAAGGTCATGGAAGCACCATAGACACATCCAAACTCCCTGAGGGACTGAATTGCTGGGCGGAGGGCTGTGGGGACCATGGTCTCGGGGAACATCTAGCTCAATTGGCATAACACAGTTTATAAAGACAATGTTCTACATTCTACCTTGGTGAGTAGTGTCTGGGGTCTTAAAAGCCTGTGAGCAGCCATCTAAGATACTCCACTGGACTCATCCTTTTGGGACCAAGGGAATGAAGAGAACAGGATACAAGGAAAAGATTAGTCTGAAGGAGTAATGGTCCACAGCTACCAAGGCCTCCACCAGACTGAGTCCAGTACAGCTAGATGGTGCCTGGCTACTACCACTGACTGCTCTGACTGGGATCACAACAGAGGGTTCTGGACAGAGCTGGAGAAGGATATAGAACATAATTCTAACTCACAAAAAAAAGACCAGATTTACTGGCCTAAAGGAGACTGGAGAAACCCCGAGAGTATGGCCCCCAGACACCCCTTTAGCTCAGTGGTGAAATCATCTCCGAGGTTCACCGTTCAGCCTGGGAGTGGACAGCCCTGTAAAACCAAATGGGACTAATGAGGTACAGTAGTCCAGGGACAAGGGCCAGAAGGCAGAAGGGGACAAGGAAGCTGGTGATAGGGAACCCAAGGTTGAGTAAGGATATTGTTGATGTGTTGTGAGATTGTTAACCATTGTCATAGGGCAACATGTGTAGTAACAGTTAAATGAAAAACTATTTTGTTCTGTAAGCCTTCATCTTAAGTGAGAATAGCAGCATAATTGGAAGAGCGTAGTCAATGTGACTGCACTGTGCATGTAGAAATTTTTGAAACGGTGTATCTTTGGCTATGTGTATTTTCACCAAAAAAAAAAGGTTGAGAAGTTAGAGGGTTGACATGTTGTGGGGTTGTTAACCAATGTCATAAAACAATATGTGTACTACTGTTTCATGAGAAACTATTTGTTCTGTAAGCCTTCACCTGAAGTACAATAAAATATATATATATAGATAGATAGATATATATAGATAGATAGATAGATATAAAAGACTTCACCAAAAGAGTAGAAAGAGAACCTATAGACCGGGAAAAAATTTTTGGCTATTACAAATCAGACAAAGGTCTAATCTTTAAAATCCACAAGAATATCCAACACCTTTACAACAAAAAGACAAATAATCCAATAAAAAATGGGCAAAGGAAATGAACTGACACTTCACAAAAGAAGACATTAAAGTGGCCAACAGACACATTAGGAAAAGTATCGCGATCACTAGCCGTTAGAGAAATGCAAATCAAAACCACAATGAGATATCATCTCACCCCAGCATTACTAGCTTGAGTCAAAAAAACATAAAATCACAAATGTTGGAGAGGCTGTGGAAAGATTGGAACTCTTATGCACTGCTGGTAGGAATGCAAAATGGTGCAACCATTTTGGAAAACGATATGGTGCTTCCTTAGAAAGCTAGAAATAGAAATATCATATGATCCAGCAACCCCACTTCTAGGAATAATACCCTAGAGAAATAAGAGTTGTTACATGAATAGACATACGCACACTCATGTTCATTGCAGCATTGTTTACAATAGCAAAAAGATGGAAACAACCGAGATGCCCATCAACAGACGAATGGATAAACTATGGTACATACACACAATGGAGTATTATGCAACAATAAAGAACAATGATGAATCTGTGAAGCATCTCATAACATGGATGAATCTGGAGGGGATTATGCTGAGTGAAATAAGTCAATTACAAAAGGACAAATATTGTATGAGACCACTATTGTAAAAACTCATGAAAAGGTTTACACACAAAAAGAAACAATCTTTGATGGTTACAAGGGAGAGGAGGGGTGGGCATGGAAAAACACTAAATAGACAATAGATAAGTAGTAACTTTGGTGAAGGGTAAGACAGTACACAGGACTGGGGAAGCCACCACAACTTGTCCAAAGCAAGGTCATGGAAGTTTCATAGACACATCCAAACTTGCTGAGGGACTGAATTTCTGGGCTGAGGGCTGTGGGGACCATGGTCTCAGGGAACGTCTAGCTCAATTGGCATAACATAGTTTATAAAGAAAATGTTCTACATTCTACTTTGGTGAGTAGCGTCTGGGGTCTTAAAAGCCAGTGAGCAGCCATCTGAGATACTCCACTAGTCTCACCCCTTCGGGAGCAAGGAAGAATGAAAAACCCTAAAGACACAAAGGAAAGATTAGTCCAAAGGACTAATGGACATCTACCACAGCCTCCACCAGACTGAGTCCTAGATGGTGCCCTGCTACCACCACTGACAGCTCTGACAGGGATCACAATAGAGGGTCCTGGACAGAGCTGCAGAAAAATGTAGAACAAAATTCTAACTCACAAAAAAAGACCAGACTTACTGGCCTGACAGAGACTGGAGAAACCCCAAGAGTATGGCCCCCAGACACCCTTTTAACTCAGTAATGAAGTCACTCCCGAGGTTCACCCTTCAGCCAAAGATTAGACAGGCCCATAAAACAAAACAAGACTAAAGGGGCAAACCAACCCAAGGGCAAGGACTAGAAGGAGGCAGGAGGGAGCAGGAAAGCTGGTAATAGGGAACCCAAGGTGGAGAAGGGAGAGTGTTGACATGTCGTGGCATTGTTAACGAATGTCATAAAGCAATATGTGTACTAACTGTTTAATGAAAAACTAGTTTGTTCTGTAAACCTTCTTCTAAAGTACAGTAAAATAAATAAAATATTGTACCTGTACAACACAGACACAGCCAATCAGCCAAATACAGGCCTTCCTTAGCACTGGAGTGAGGCCCGGCTGGGCCAGGTGTGAAGCCTTGAGTTGTGGGTTGTGGGGAATTGGCAGGAGTTTCAGAAGACGGTAGATGTAAGGAGGGTGAGGGGAGACTTCCCACACTCCAAGTTGTGGCTATTGATCAATGACCACAGAAGCAGTTCACATTTTAACTCAAGACAAGGTTTAAACACAGAAGAAAACATTCTTTGATGGTTACAAAGGTGGGGAGGGAGGGAGAGGGGTATTCACTAACTAGATAGTAGACAAGAATTATCTTAGGTGAAGGGAAGGACAACACACAATACAGGGGAAGTCAGCACAACTGGACTAAACCAAAGCTAAGAAGTTTCCTGATTACAACCAAATACTTTGAGAGACAGAGTAGCAGGGGTAGAGGTCTGGGGACCATGGTTTCAGGGGAAATCTAGGTGGATTGGCATAACAAATTTTATTTAGAAAATGTTCTGCATCCCACTTTGGTGAGTGGCACCTGGGATCTTGAAAGCTAGCAAACAGCCATCCAAGATGCATCAATTGGTCCCAACTCACCTGGAGTAAAAGATAATGAAGAACACCAAAGACACAAGAAAAATATTAGCCCAAGAGACAGAAAAGGCCCCACAAACCAGAGACTTCATCAGCCTGAGACCAGAAGAACTAGATGGTACCCGGCTACCACCAATGACCGCCCCGACAAGGGACACAACAGAGTCCCTGACGAAGCAGGAGAAATTGAGGCACAGAACTCAAATTCTAGTAAAAAGACCAGACTTAATGGTTTGACTGAGGCTTGAGAGACCCTGGAAGACACGACCCCCGGACTGTCTGTTGGCCCAGAGCTAAAACCATTCCTGAGGCCAACTCTTCAGACAAAGGTTAGACTGGACTATGGCAAATAAAGTGATACTTGTGAGGAGTGTACTTCTTAGCTCAAGTAGATACATGAGACTAAATGGGTAGCTTCTGTTTCCAGAGGTGAGATAAGAAGGCAGAGAGGGTCAGGAGCGGGTTGAACGGACATGGGAAATCTGGGGTGGAAAGGAGGAGTGTGCTGTCACAGTATAGGGACAGCAGCTAGGGTCACATAGCAATGTGTGTATAAATTTTTGTATGAAAGACTGACTTGAATTGTGAAGTTTCACTTAAAGCACGATAAAAAAAAAAAAAAATTTCACATTTTAACAACCAGTAGGGCCACACAAGTGATGGAAAGCCTCGAAAAAAGTGATCCTGACTCTAATATAAACCAAAAACACCAAACCAGTTGCCAAGTCAACTCCAACTCATGGCGACCCCACGTGGGTTGGAGTATAACTGTGCTCCATAAACTTTTCAATGGCTGGTTTTTCAAAAGTAGATTGCCAGGCCTTTCTTCCAAGGAAGCTCTGGGTGGACTGGAACTTCCAACCTTTGGGTTAGCAGCCGAGCATGTTAACTGTTTGTACCGCCCAGGGCTCCCTTCTCTGACATAGCTACAAGCTAGATCAGTCAGTATTTATAGATGGCAGATTATGTGGCAGATGCAGTGTGCCCTTGGTTGGGCAGAGATAAATGAAGCAGACATGATTTTCAGCCTTGTGGACCTTCTGGTACAGTGGGACAGAAAGAATAAATATGTAAACAACAAAAATGTGATTTTAAGCTAATGAGAGTCTATGAATGAACAGAACAGAGGGCATGACAGTAATAATGGGGTCTATTTAGAGGAGATACTCAGGGATGGCTCCTCTGACCATATTTATTTTAACTGAAATTGGAAGAATGAGAAGAAATCAGCCATATAATAGTATCTCGCAGCCTCAGACAAATTGTTAAAAAGCTTCCTTTAATTAAACAGAAATACCTACATCTGATTATTTGGGAAAGAAAAACACCCTGCACATATTAAGTTAGGGTAGTATTCTATCAATTTTTTTAACATATGGAGTATTTGCTGTCTCTTTAGGAAACAGAGAAAGTAGTTTTGCGAAGAGTGAAATAATTCCTGAGCCTTAATATTGACAAAAACAAAGAAGCAAACTGACATAACCACAACTTCTTCACTGCAGAGGAAAATTAAAATTGCCGTTTCTGGTAGTGAAAACACATTCTAATCTCGTAGTGACTTATGACTTTCTACAATGAAAAACCAGGGTTTATGGCCCACCTGTCCTACTTTCCCCATATCTATGCCTTGCCATCCCCATCTGGTATTGTCCATCTTATCAAACGACCTACCATCAGCAAGACACAACCCTGAGCACCGTGCTTGCTGCCTTCTTCTTCCTCATCTCCCACATTTAGTTCACTATAACTATCATTTCTGCCTCCTAAATAGCCCTTGAATCCATGCCTTCCTACCCATCCCCTCTGCCTCAGCCTTAATCTGGGACTTTGACTTTGACTGACAGAACTAGTGCTATAGTCTCATTGTTGTTGCTGATGTGGGTGTTAGCTGCTATTAAGTTGGCCCCCTGACTCATGGTGACCCCATGCACAGTGGAACAAAATTCTGCCTGGCCCTGTGCCATCCCCATGATCAGTTGAGGATTGGACTGTTGTGATCCATAGGGTTTTCACTGGCAGATTTTTGGAAACAGATCGACAAGCATTTCTTCCTTGTCCATCTTAGTCTGGAAGCTCTGATGAAACCTGTTCAGCATCACAGCAACACTCAGATCTCCACTGATAGATGGGTCATAGCTGTGCATGAGGTACATTGGTCAGGAGTTGAACATGGCTCTCCCATATGAAAGGCAAGAATTCTACCACTAAACCACCCATGTCCCCACATACGCTTGTAAAATGTCTGAATTATTCCCATTTCCTGTTCCCACTCATGCTAGTTAGCCCTGTCTAATTTCTAAAACACAAATATGATCAGATCTCTCCCATTTCTAAAATTTTGTATTGGCCCCTTCCTAGTTCTTTATGAATAAAACAAGACGCACATGGCCCATCAAGATTTAATCCTTGTCTGCTGTCTCCACCCGACCTGCCTGCCTCCCCACCCCACCTGCCTGCCTCCCCACCCCGCCTGCCTGCCTCTCCACCCTGCCTGCCTGCCTCTCCACCCCCTACACTACTTGCAGTTCCTCTTTGCATGATGCTTTCTTTCCTGGAACATTTTCTGCCTTTTCTTCACATGACAACCTATTCATCCTTCGAGACTAAGCTCAGAACTCAGCTCTTCCTAGAGTCCTCCCCTGCCAGCTGTCTGGAGAAGGGGCCATTCTGGAGGAATCCTTAGCACCTTTCTTCTCCAGACTTGGGTATCTGTTTACATGAGCAGATCCATTTGGATATACTCTAAAAAAAATTAGCCAAATCCACTGCTATTGAGTCGATTCCAATTCATAGCAACACTATAGGACAGAGCAGAACTGCCCCATAGGGTTTCCAAGGAGCAGCTGGAGGATTACAAACTGCTAACCTTTTGGTTAGCAGCCAAGCTCTTAACCACTGCGCCACCAGGGCTCCTGGATATACTCTGTTGTTGTTAAGTGCCGTCGAGTCGATTCCAACTCATAGTGACCCTATAGAACAGTGGAACTGCCTCATAGGGTTTCCAGGGAGCAGCTGGTGGATTTGAACTGCCGACCTTTCTGGTTAGTAGCCGAGCTCTTAACCACTGCACCACCAGGGCTCTAAGTACCTCCAAATCAGTATGTCCCAACCTGCATCATTATCTTCCTCCCAAAATCTGCTCCTTCTCTCCCTGCGTTCTCAAGCTCCATGAGAGGTACTGCTCTTCAGCGCTAAAGACCTGAGGCTCATCCTCTGCCTCCTTTCTGCCTTGCACTCATACCCAGTGAATCACCAGGTTCTCCCAGTGGTGTCTCCTAGATATCTTGCCAATCCACCCACTTCCCTCTGGCCCCACTGCCGCCGCTGTTGTCACTTCTCACCTTGTGGACTGCAGCAGCCTCTTTACTGGCCTGTCCCTTCTAATGCATTCTCCACGCTCAGCCAGGCCAGTCATCTGATCATTTGTTCTCCTCCAAAAATCATTTAATGGCTTCCCATTGCCCTCAGGATAAAGTGAAAACTTCCCCCAGTGGCTTCCAGGATCCTGTGTAACACTCCAGGCTTATCTCTATCTGGAGAATCCTTACCTCGTATTGAATTACTTTCAGTTCTTATTATGCGCTGTGCTTTATTGCCTCTGGGGAATTTATCCAATCTGTCTGGATAAACCCTTCTTATTTTTGAGGCCTCAGCTTAGATATCACTTTCTACAGAAAGCCTTCTCGATGAATTCTCAAATCCAAGTCACATGTCCCCTCCCTACTGCTCCTCATAGCACCTAAGCTGCCCCATCCTGGTGTTTAACACACTGAATTATACATGTCGGCTTCCCTGACTGCCTCCAACTGAACCACAAGCTCCAGGGTGGCAGAGACTGCGGCTGTTATGGTTAAGGTTATTCCTCAGTGCTTAGTGTCATGCCTGACACTGAATAGGTGTCTAATAAATAGTTGTTGAATGGATGAGTTAAGTAACTAAATAATGATGCTCCTGTTAACCAAGGCTTTTAATAATATAAACTGTGATCCCAAGGTGAAGTACTTTGGAAAGTATATACATGAGCAATTCCACTCCTAAGTATACAGACAAAAAACTTGAAGGCCAGAACGCAAACCGTCAGTGTACACCAGTGTTCATTGAAGCACTGCTCAAAATAGCCAACAAGTGGAAACAGTCCAACGTCCATCAACAGACGAATGTGAACAGATAAACAAAATGTGGTATATCCATACAATGGAGTATTGTTCGGCCCTAAAAAAAACAAAACAAAAAAACAAACCCAAGGCCATGACTCATAGCGACCCTCTAACTGCCCCATAGGGTTTCCAAGGAGTGGCTGGTGGATTCGAACTGGCAACATTCTGGTTAGCAGCTGTAGCTTGCTGTAGCTCTCAACTACTGTGCCACTAGGGCTCCGCTTGGCCCTAAGGAGAAATGAAGTTCTGATGCATGCTACAGCGCGGATGAACTTGAAAACCTCATGCCGAGTGAAGTCAGACGCAAAAAGACAAATATTGTATGATCCCACTTATACGAAGTATCTAGAATAGGCAAATGTACAGAGACCAAAGTTTATTAGTAGTTACCTGGGACAGAGGGGAGAGGGAGAGAGGAGTCATCGCTTAGAGGGCACTGAGCTTCCGTTAAGGGTGACAGAAAAACATGGAAATGGATAAGGGTGGTGGTTGAACCCGATGAATGTAATTAATGTCACTGAATTGTACATGTGAAAAATGTTGAAATGGCAAATGTTGTGTTATATATATATACTACAATAAAAAGGTATATTAGGTATTTAAAAAGTATATTTTTTAATTTTAAAAAAGTATATATATGGGAGTCACCATGCTAGATTGTACTAATGGCCATTCAGCCTAGTGTTTGGTTACTATCATGGATTGAATTGTGTCCTCCAAAAATATGTGTCAATTTGGCTGGGCCATGATTCCCAGTCTTGTGTGATTGTCCACCATTTTGTCATCTGATGTGATTTTCCTATGTGCTGTGGATCCTAACTCTCTGATGTTAATGAGGCAGGATTAGAGGCATTTATGTTAATGAGGCAGGACTCAATCTACAAGATTAGGTTGTGTCTTAAGTCAATCTCTTATGAGATATAAAAGAGAGACATGAGCAGAGAGATGGGGGGACCTCATACAACCAAGAAAGCAGTGCCAGAAGCAAAGCGTGTCCTTTGGACCTGGGGTCCTGCGCTGAGAAGCTCCCAGACCAGGGGAAGATTGATGACAAGGACCTTCCTCCACAGCCGACAGAGAGAGAAAGCCTTCCCCTGGAGGTGACGCCCTGAATTTGGACTTCTAGCCTACTAGACTGTGAGAAAATAAATTTCTGTTTGTTAAAGCCATTCACTTGTGGTATTTCTGCTATAGCAGCACTAGATGACTAATGGAAACCCTAGTGGTGTAGTGGTTAAGAGCTACATCTGCTAACCAAAAGGTCGGCAGTTTGAATCCACCAGGCACACACTGGGAACTCTATGGGGCAGTTCTACTCTGTCCTATAGGGTCTTTATGAGTGGGAATCGACTCAACAGCAATGGGTTTGGTTTTCGGTTAGATAACTAAGACAGTTGCTAAGAGAGAGCTGAAGAAGCATGCTGGGGAAGGGTCTGCTGATCTTCTCTTTCACAAACTTTAAAGTTCAGGGATAACGAAGCCTCACATCCTTTTAAAAGATGCACTTCCCTATTCAAACCCCTGCTGCATATTCTGCCTTCTAAATATGGAGTTATATGAATTTATATTAAGGCATATGAAGTAATGCTGCCTTACATTTCACCTGTCCTTGTTTCATTTTGTTGGAAAGATAGCAACTCATACCTAGGTGTTTGCATTTATTTCAAGTCTTATTGTAAATTGTATTTTGGTTCGATTATAAAGCCATTAGAGATTAATATTTTGTTTTACATTTTAATGAAAAATCTATTTTTATGGAGAAAGCATATTTAAATTAGTTTTGTATTCTTAGAAAAGGCACGATACAGTATTGGCAGGGACCAGGACATGCATGGATCTGTCCACAGCACTGTTGTTTTTCTTGGAGGAAAGGATAGCCAGAAGATGAAGCAGGACAAAGGGCCGCTGTGTTCTGCCCCTTTTTTCCCACACCCACTCCGAATGCCTAGTTTTACTCTTCTGGATATCAAGGAACACAGCAGCCAGGGAGCAGATGTAAGTACAAGACGATGGTAGCCAGAGGGAAAGAGCATTTGCCCCCATGCCCAGGGCTCTTTAAGACCTTTGGGCACTCTTCCTTTTGAATACTCCTCCCTACATCATATCAAATATGTTAATAAACCAGAAAACCAAACCAGTCAAGTGGATTCTGACTGATGGTGACCCCATAGGTATCAGAGTAGAACTGTGCTCCACGGGGTTTTCAATGGCTGATTTTTCAGAAGCAGATTGCCAGACCTTTCTTCTGAGGCACCTATGCCACATCAAATACAATTTACATACCCAACTATCAGAGCTGATCTGGCTAGTTGACAATGTTATATTTCATAGATAGTTAAGTAAGTGTTTATTAATTTTGAGGTTGCATTTTTGTATTTTGAAGCAATATATCTTTTTTCCAGGTCTTAAATTTTTCATAGGTCTTCCAATAGATACACGTACACCAATGTTCATTGCAGCATTATTCACGTATAGTCAAAAGGTGAAAACAACCCAAGTGTCCATCAATAGATGAATGGATAAACAAAATGTAGCACATACATGCGATGGACTATTATCTGCTATAAAGAGAAATGAAGGCCTGATACATGCTACCACATGGATGAAGCTTGAAAACATTATGCTGAGTGAAATAAGTCAGACACAAAAGGACATATATTATATGATTTCACTTGTATGAAATATCCAGAGTAGGCAAATGCATAGAGACCAAAGTTCATTAGTGGTTACCAGGGGTGGGTAGGGAGAGAAAGGGGGAGTTACTGCTTAAGGGGTGCTGAGTTTCTGTTAAGTCTGGTGGAAAACATTTGCAACTGGACAGTAGTGAGGGTTACACAACACGGTGAATGTAATTAATATCACTGAATTGTGCATGTAAAAACAGCTAAAACGGAAAATGTTTTGTTACATATATTACTGTGAGAACATTTTTTAAAAAATGTTTTCAGAGAACTGTCAGAACACCAAGGATCTCCTACCTGCCAACGGGTCACCCCCGTCAGACTTTTTGGGGCGGAAAAGCTTTCGAGTTCCACGCCCAGTTCCATCTTACCTGGCTACACGGACTAGAGAAGATCATCCAAAAACAATCAGAAAAAGCCAAAGAGAAAGGTGCTCAGGATGTCTCCCAGCTGGGGACGCCTCTCCTGTTTTACCGCTCCAGGCCCGGGAAGAAGTAGACTGTGAGGGAGAGAGGCACCCTCCCCTACAGAGACTATTTACACATCCCACACAAGACTCCACCCATTAGGAAATATATTAGGGTAGCATGTGAAACAGTCCCTTTTGAAAATCAAAAAGTGGTTAAACATCAGCGTTTTCACGTTTCAACTTAATAGTTCAACAAGTGCCCTTGACTTTGACCAACCCATAGCATTACTTCTCCCCCTGGGAAAAGGATTGGTGTTGTTGTTAGCTGCTGTCGAGGGGGCCTCCAACTCATGGTGACCCCATGTGTTGTAGAGTAGAACTGCTCCACAGGGTTTCCTTGGCTGTAATCTTTACAGAAGCAGATCACCAGGCCTTTCTTCCATGGTGCCGCCAGGTGGATTCGAACCATTGACCTTTCTGTCAGTACCTGAAAGCAAAGCATTCGCACCACTCAGGGACCTCTGATCACCTGGTCAAATGTGCTAATCTATTGCTGCCCGAAATACTATCGAAATGTTAATTATATTATCACATCCCTGTGCCTAAGAGCCTCTTGACTTCTGTTATTAGTCATGTAGATCTTAAAACTCCAGGATTAATTTCGGCTTGGAAACTGTTGAAGTCAGATAGGGCCAGACCTAGAATAATGATACTTTATTCCTATACAGGCTCAAAATCACTAGCGGGAGTCCTGGCATTAAAGTCAGTTGCAGCCGATCCAACCTCTAGCCCGCCCAAGCCTGAAATGGACTAAATTGCCTGAGAGGGAATCACCAATGTGCTCCTCTTGTAACATAACAGAAACAAAGTCTAAGAAACTAAATTCTCACAAAATCTAATCAACAATCCTAACAGGAACGGGCCCTAAAGTGTGACTCGGAGCCACTGATGTTTGTAACGCTGCCTGTTAGATGGGTTCTTATATACCTGATTCTCATATAGCTGATCCTGCTGTCAACACCAGTTACTGTTTATATTTCTGTCCTATTAACACTGGAAGAGTGCAAATTCAGCTAACACGTAGAGGCATCTCTTGAAAGCCCATCACTGCGGGCACTTTGCCATTTTATCTCGTTTAATCCTCGCAGTGCTGTGAGGGATGAAACTTTGTTTTATTTGCTAAGAATCAAATCCCAGACTTGAGACTCTATGTCCAGGGCTCTCCCAATACCCCATATTAGATAATGTTCTGAAGCAAAATGCCGGTGGTACTGATGGCCAGAGGGCAGTGGTGGAATTCCCATCTTCCATGCAAGAGACTCAGGTTGATTCCCAGCAAATGCTCCTCATGTGCAGCCACCACCCACTTGTCACTAGAGCCTTGTGTGTTGCTATGATGCTGAACAGGTTTCAAGGGAGCTTCCAGATTGAGACAGACTAGAAAGAAAGGCCTGGTGATCTACTTGGGAAAATCAGCCAATGAAAATCCCGTGGATCATAATGGTCTGATCTGCAATTGATCATGGGGATGGCACAGGACCAGGCAGCGTTTTGTTCTGTTGTGCATGGGGTCACCATGAGTCAGGCCGACTTGATGGCCGCTAACAACAGCGACTGATGGCCAGGACCATTCTAGCTTAGTCTTGCAGACTACTTTCCCTTTGGTCTTTCAGGTTTAAAAGTAAAGAGGGACTTGCAGGTCCTGTTACGAAGGCAAACCAGCCCAAATTGCTGATTCCGTCCTCTACACCTAACAGAAGTGAAAGAGAGACTGATGAATCTCAGAACTAGTGTTGAACCTATGAGAAACCTCTGGGAAAATAGAATGCTGCTGGGTTTACACAAGGGAAAGAAATGTAGCCCAGAGAGGAAGAGAGCTTCAAGCCAAAAACGAGTAGGTGGAGCCCTGTTACAGTCCCCTCCCTGCCCCGGGCAGGGGGTTGCCCACATAAGTGTCCACAGCAAAGCAGAGAGACAGCAGCATCGCCCTGACCGTGCCCAGCCAGTGGGGAGCACCAGGAACAGTGTTTGGGCTGTGGATCCCAACCTTAGCACCACATTAGAATCAACCTAAGCTGTGACATCTCCTGATGCCCCAGGTCTCCCTCCAGACTTCTTGTCTGTGGGCACCACCCAGCTATCTGTATTTTTAAAGCTCCCCAGGTGGTTCTAATATTCTGCCACAGTTCAGAACCACTGAGTTAAAGCTGGCTAGGAAAAAGAGCCGCCACCTGTCAGTTTGTCATACTGTGGTGACTTGCTATAATTCTGGAAGGTATGTCATCGGATTTCAATACCAACAGAGTCACCTATGGTGGACAGGTTTCAGCAGAGCTTTCAGACTAAGACAGGTTAGGAAGAAAGGCCTGCCAATCTACTTCTGAAAATTAGCCAGTGAAAACCCTATGCACCACAATAGATTATTGTCTAATATAGTGCTACCATAGTGAAGATGGTGCAAGACTGGGCAGCATTCTGTCCTGTTGTACATGGGGTTGCCTTGAGTCAGAGCCTACTCAATGGTAGCTAACAACAATGACAACACCACCCAAGGGAAGAGAGCAACCAGCCGGCCTCTGAGCTTACCCTCCCCCTGCTATTCCCACCTAAAGGGTAAGGGATTGTAAGCCAGAACAGTAGCCCAGGCATATGACCAAGGGGGCTTCCTGGCAGGATGTGGGCAAATGGGATCTTTAAGCCCCTGGTTTAATGCTAGAGGCCCTCTGTCCTAATGTCCATCCTCCTCCTCAACCAGAACCACTTGGTGTGGGCACAGCTTGGGCTGAGCTGTAGCTCCTTCTCCTAGTACACATTACCAGTAATGGAAGCTTATATCCCCAGGGGAAAATAAGCAGGACCAGTTGCCAACAAGTTGACCCCAACTCATGGTGACCCCGTATGTGTCAGAGTAGAATTGTGCTCCATAAAGTTTTCAATGGCTGATTTTTTAGAAAGAAATTGCCAGGACTTTCTTCTGAGGCAACTTTAGGTGGGCTCAAACTTCCAACCTTTCAGTTAGTAGCTGAGCACTTGACTGTTTGCACCACCCAGGGACTCCAGAGGAAAATAAACTCACAGGAAAAAAAAAAAGAACCTAGGCATATGGGAAGCACAATCCCTATGAAAGAAAGACAATAGCAGACCAACCATTACCAGACAATTGAGAAGCAAAGTACCACACAAAGAGGCAAAACTTCAAATTGACACAGACAGCAACATTGGAAACAAAGTGATAAATTAGCATAATAAGAACTCCCAAGACTTTTGTAGGGGACAAAAAAAAAAACTTAGAACTTTGATAGGATTAAAAAAAGATCTAAATAAATAAAAAGGTATACCATGTTCATATTAGGATAATTTCACATTGTAAATTGTAGAACTAATTAACCCAAAATTAATCTACAACTCCAACACAGTTTTAATCCAATGCTAAAAGGATTTTTTTTGGAACTGCAAAAATTTATTCTAAAATGTTTATGGAAGTGTAAAAGTCCACCACATCTAGAGCTTGTATGTGGAAGGGCCAAGGAAAGAAACCAGAGCTTGCTTGCTTATTTATTTATTTGTAGTATTAGTGTTTATTATTTATCTTTATTATTTCACTCTCCTTGTCTAAAGCTGTGAATTGCATTTTACTAATGTATATAAAAGGAATCTGTTTCCATAAATTCGATTCTGACTCGTAGTGACCCTAGAGGACAGAATAAAACTGCCCCATAGGGTTTCCAAGGAGAGGCTGGTGGATTTGAACTGCCAACCTTTTGGTCAGCAGCTGTATCACTTAACCACTGTGAAGACCAAAGAAGAACTGACACCTTCGAATTATGGTGTTGTCCAAGAATATTAAATATAATGTGGACTGTCAGAAGAATGAACAAATCTGTCTTGGAAGAAGTACAGCCAGAATGCTTCTTAGAAGCAGGGGTGGCGAGACTACATCTCACATACTTTGGACATGTTATCAGGAGGGACCAGTCCGTGGAGAAGGACATCATGCTTGGTAAAGTAGAGGGTCAGTGAAAAAGAGGAAGACCTCACCGAGGTGGATTGACACAGTGGCTGCAACAATGGGCTCAAGCATAACAACGATTGTGAGGATGGCACAGGACCGGGCACTGTTTCGTTCTGTTGTATATAGGTCGACAGCACCTTACAACAACAACATATAAAATGGATGCTGTTAAAACAAGGGGAGCAGACGAAGGCTGTGCAGAAGCGAGAGCTGCCATCACAGCCTGGAGAGCCCCCTCCCATGGCACTTCTCCATAGGTGTGCCTGCTGACGGCAGTGCCAAGTGTCAGAGCAGAACAGAGCCAGGAATGTGTATGAGTTTCCTATTGCTGCTGTAACAAATTCCTATGAACATAATGGCTTAAAATAGCACAAGTTTATTATCTTACAGTTTTGTAGGTTAGAAGTCTGACATGGGTCTCACTGGGCAGGAGCAGATTAACCAGTAAGCAAGGTACCCACAGGCTTACATTAAGCAAGGTACGCATGGCTTGTTTGTGTTCACTTACTAATCTGTACTGCACAATTTCACATGGGTTTAACCACCTCTTAAGAAGTAAGCACAAGTAAACCCATGCGTGCCTTGTTTATTGGGTAATCCATCGCTGACACTGGGCTAATTCAAGGTGTCAGCAAGGCTGCACTCCTTTCTGGAGGCACTAGGGGAAAATCTATTTCCTGGTCCTTTTCAGCATCTAGAGGCCACCCACACTCCTTGGCTCGTGGCCTCTTCATCTTCAAAGCCAGCAAGGACAGATTAAGTCGTTCTCACAACAAATCACTAACCTGACTCTTCCGCCTCCCTTTTACACATTTAAGGAACTTTCTGATTACATGGGAGCCCTGGTGGCTCAGTGGTTAAGTGCTCAGCTGCTAACCAAAAGGTCAGCAGTTTGAATCCACCAGCTGCTCCTTGGAAACCCTATGGGACAGTTCTACCCCGTCCTATAGGGTCACTGTTGGTTATAATCGACTCAGCTGTAAAGGGTTTTTGTGATAACATAGGGCCCACCTGGATAATGCAGGCTAATCTCCCTATTTTTAGGTCATCTGATTAGCAACCTTAATTTCACCTACAACTCTTTGCCATGTGTCTTAGTCATCTAGTGCTGCTACAACAGAAATACCACAAGTGGATGGCTTTAACAAAGAGAAGTTCATTTCTTCACAGTAAAGTAGGCTAAAAGTCCAAATTCAAGGTGTCACCTCCAGGGGAAGGCTTTCTCTCTCTCGGCCTTCTCATCAGTGTTCCCCCGGACTAGGAGCTTCTCTGTGCAGGGACTCCGGTCCAAAGGACACGCTATGCTCCCGGCACTGCTTGCTTGATGGTATGAGGTCCCCCTGTCGCTCTGCTCACTTCTCTCTTTTATATTTCAAGAGATTGCCTCAGGACAAAATCCAGTCTTGTAGATTGATTCCTGGCTTACTAACACAACTGCCACCCATCCTCCATCATTAACATCATAGAGGCAGGATTTACAACATATAGGAAAATCACACAGTACCAGGAATCATGGCCCAGCCAAACTGATACACGTATTTTCTCGGGGACATAATTCAATCCATGACATTCCACTCTTCAGCCCCCAAAAAATCACATCCTTGCAACATGGAAAACATATATGGTGGAACAGGCACAAGCTAGACATTTCCATTACAAATGGGAGAAACTGGAGAAAAAGAAGGGATAACAGGCACCAAGCAAGTCAACAGAACACCTTGCATTAGCCCTCAAGGCTTTGAAAATAATCTTTGTCCTATGAGACAATTTACACAATGGCCCTGCCCTCCAGACTCTAAGTATTGGCCACACTCTCCAGCAGTTTGAAACCACCAGCTGCTCCTTGGAAACCCTATGGGGCAGTTCTACTCTGTCTTATAGGGTCACTCTGGGTCGTAATTGACTCAGCGGCAAAGGGTTTTTGTGATTATGTAGGGCCCACCTGGATAATTCAGGCTAATCTCCCTATTTTAAGGCCATCTGATTAGCAACCTTAATTTCACCTACATCCTTTTGCCATGTAATCTAATATATTCACAGGTTCTGGGGAGTGGGTTCTGTGGACATATTGGGGACATTATCCTGCCTACCGCAGAATGCATCAGCTTCAAATATTTAGTGAACTGGCATTGGTTAGGAGTACCTGGGTGGTGCAAACAAAGTGAGGTTCAAGTCCACTCAGAGGTGCCTTGGAAGAAAGGCCTGGTGAATCTACTTCTGAGGCAGCTGGTTTCTTTGGGGTTTTTGGAGTTGATTAAACAGCTCTCTTGTTACTGTCACAAAATTCAGAAAATTGGTGAGTGCGTTAAGACATTCACAGCTTATTTAACTGAATCCACCATCTTCCCACCTGCCCAGAGCACTGTTGAAAGGAGTCTCTCCTCCAGTTCCTCTAAAGGTGTCCTATTCTTGTAAAGCGACGTGGAGAACTGAAGCAATTTTTCAGAAGCTCCTGTTTCCATTATCTAGACATTCTAGTTGAATGTATTCTTTTGGTCTGATATATTCTAGTAACTACTTCAGTTTTCAACATTTGTGTATGTAACTCAGAAAATAAACGTCTCCCCAGGATATTGAAGTTAATGAGTTTTGTGGTGTGTGTGTATGTGTGTGTGTGTGTGTGTGTGTGTGTGTGTGTTGTAACCTGAATACACAATTCATCACAGGGTGCATCCTTTATCATTTTCCTGCATTTGGTTATAAACTATATGGCTCATTAGTCTTTGACAGTGACTTTTGTATCTTGATGTCTTCTAAAATAATAAATTGCTTCCATGTTCTCAGAAAAGTGCTAGCAAGGAGAAATGGAACTATAAAGCTATGAAGCTGTGATTTTTCTGGGAAGCACATATACATATCCACAGGCAGGCACTATACGTGGCCTTTGTATATCCAGGTTCAGTGGCCCTGAATTTGTGTGTGTGTTGTGTGTTAGAGTACTTAGGGAATTGCCGCTTCCTGAAAAATGTATGTGTTCACATTGCATTCATTTTTCAGAGGGTATCTGTCCCCACCCCTCCCCAAAGTCAATTATAGGTTAAGTTGGGAAAAAGCCATCCAACATTAGCACAAGTATGGGACACCAACCAGCTGGAACTCATGGAAAGTAAAGAAAGAAGCATTGTGAGAAATAGTGGAGGAAATTGTAATTTAAAGAAAAAGTGTTAAACTGGGAGATGCGTGTTGAAGACTTAAGCTCCTGAAAGATAAGTCCCATGTCTCATTCATTTTTGTCTCTCTGCTATGGGCAGTCGTGAGTAGCCTTCCCATGAATAGCATCTAAATGGCTGTAAATGTGAAACATATAGCCCCTGCAAAACAAACACAGATAAAAAGAGGCTTGAACTTCTGAGAAGATTTCACAGGCAGGGCATAGCATGAATGTCAGGACCCAGAACCTGGCGATCCAGGCTGCAGGAACCAGGCTGAGTGATGTGACTTGCTACACGGCAGATTTTCTGAAGAGGTGGTTTGACCCGAGCCTGCACACCTGATGACTGAGCTGTGCTGAGGCTGCGGAGCATAGGAGAACACAGACTGCCTGCGTCTCAAAACCCTAGTTCTGCCGCTCACTGTGTGACCTCAGGCAAGTTACTTAACCTCTCAGTTTTCTCATCGGCAAATGGAGATAATAACCGTATCTACCTCACAGGGATGCTGTGAGGATTAAATGAGCTAATTTATATAAAGCACTTAAAATAGCACCTGGAAACTACTAAGTATCATGTAGGTGTTTGCCGCTATAAATACTACAGCTACTGCTGCTGCTGCTGCATAGTCCTCTTTGAAACAGTGTTAGGTTACAAAGATAAAGGATCAGTATTCACTGCAGGATATTAGAGGACGGGTACTGTCTGTAGAGAGTCCTCAAATTACATCGCCTTACTTTCGTCTTCTGATTTTCCAGAAAGCCCTTATTTGTCAGAATTCTTTGTCTCTCAAATGACACATCCTATATATGGGCAAGGAGCCCTCTAGGTGCAGTGGTTAAGCGTTCGGCTGCTAACCAAAAGGTTGGCAGTTCAAATCCACCAACCACTCCTTGGGAACCCTATGGGGCAGTTCAACTCTGTCCTGTGGGATCACTATAAGTTGGAATCACCTCAATGGCAATGGGTATGTGTGGGCAAACTCTTGTCCTTGCCCCTATAACTAAGATAGTGTCTTAGTTATAAAGTCTGAGGTAAAGTCTATTATAAAGTCTGAGATAAAGTCTATTATTTAGTCATAATTGTTCTTCTTTTCTTTTTATGTTGCTTGAGTTCCCAAAGGCCTCTGCATTTGTTTGTTCATTTATTCCACAAATCTGGATTTAGTATTTGATGTTTAAATACCGTGTGCCAGGCACTATCTTAGGAAAAGCCCCTGCTCTTTTGGAGCTCACACTCGTGGAAAGAGACGGACAATAAACACGCTATATATAGACAAAAAAATCTTTTCAGATAGAGACAAATGCTCCGGCGAAGGTAAATCTGGGTAAGGTCATATAGACTGATTTGGGCAGGGTGTTGTGTTATTAGGTGCCGTCAAGTCGGTTCCGACTCATAGCGACCCTGTATACAACAGAATGAAACGCTGCCCAGTCCTGCACCATCCTCACAGTTGTAGCTATACTTGAGCCCATTGTTGTAGCCACTGTGTCAGTCCATCTAGTTGAGCTTCTTCCTCTTTTTTGCTGACCTTCTACTTTACCAAGCATGATGTCCTTCTCCAGGGACTGGTCCCTCCTGATAACACGTCTGAAGTCTGTGAGACGTAGTCTCACCATCCGTGTTTCTAAGGAGCACTATGGTTGTACCTCCTCCAAGACAGATTTGTTCATTCTTGTGGCAGTCCATAGTATTTTCAATACTCTTCGCCAACACCACAATTCAAAGGCGTCAATCTTCGGTCTTCCTTATTGATCGTCCAGCTTTCGCATGCATATGAGGCGATTGGAAACACCACAGCAGGGTGAGGAAGGGCTACCTGAGGCTGCATGGTCAGCAAGGGCCTCACTGAGGAGAGGGCATTAAACTGATGTTGAGTAATGAGTAGGAGCCAGCCAGGGGAAGGGATGGGAGTGGAAAGTGTTCCTGGCAGAAGGAGCAACAAGTCATACATCCTAACATGAAAATCAGTTTATGGGGTTGAAGGATCAGAAAGAAGTCAATGTGACTCAAGCATAGTAAGAAAGGGAGTAAGAGAGGATGAGGAACGAGAGGAGGGCAGAGCCCAACCGTGGGGAGCCTTGCAACCAAGACAAGGCCTCTGGATGTATTCTCAGTGCTGTGGGGAGTCCATGGAGGGTTTTCAGCAGGGAGTACACCCTTAAGGCTGGAAGCAGCAACAGCAATCAGGAAGCACTTGCAATAACCCAGGCTTGATTCCCAGTGGCTTGGAGTAGTGTGGCAGTGCAGACATGGAGAGAAGTAGACAGATTTGGACCCAAATGCCTTTTGGAGGTAGAGTTAATAGGATGTGGGTGACTCTTTTACAAAAGGATGATGGAAAGAATGACTTCTAAGATTTTGAGCTGTGCACCTGGAAGGACGGTAGCCACATTTACCGTATTGCGAAGAATGGAAAGAACTGAGGCAGTGAAGCAATCAGGAGTTCTAGTCTGGCTGTGTAAGGCTAGGGAACCCCATTAGAGACATCCAAGCTGAGATGCCAAGTAGGCAGCTAGGTATTTAAGAGGTTTAGTACTTATTAAAGAGATACTCGTAACCTTGAATAGGATACTTTTACTGAACAGTTAAGTGAGAGAACTCTAGTTATATCAATTACAATGCAGAGCCCTTGGCCGGGGGGCAGGGGTGAGGGGGTACTGGGTTTGTTTTCCATTTCCTGTCTCCAGTTTATATTCCTGTCCCATGTACAAATAATGTGAGATTTCACATACTTTTCATAGGCATCTCAAGGCTCTTTCCAAGTAAACGCTATTAATCCTTAAAACCCAGAAAGTATAAAAGTTATCAAATTAGTTACATGATGAAACTTGTGAAAAAGGTAGCACAGCACTCTGACATTGTGAAAGGAATGCTAGAGATTCATGAGGCCTAGGTTGCGTGTTGTTCTGATGCTGAACAGGTTTCAGCAGAGGTTGCAGACTATGATCACTAGGAAGAAGGGCCTGGCGATCTACTTCTGAAAATCAGCCAATGTAAACCCTATGGAGGCGGGACCAAGATGGTGGAGTAGTCAGACACTTCCGGTGGACCCTCTTACAACAAAGACCCAAAAAAACAATTCCATTATATATGGCAATCTGGGAGCCCTGAACATCAAAGGCAGAGTTGAGGAACCCGACTGGAGTGGCAGGGGGAGGGAGCAATGGCTGAGAAGCAGCAAGGAGTAGCCAGACCGACCCAGCAAGAGCCTGAGCCCTTCAGGCCTGAGAAGCTTGGGGGTGAGCAGTGAGGCAGGCAAGTGGTGGTGCTTGGGAGGCGAGTTTTCTGCACTGGTAGAGACCCAGTGCCAGACAGTCTACACCGCCACCCAAAACCAGTGAGAAGCAGCCCTCATCAGTGAAAGATAAGTACTTGCGTACAGCTTACCACACAGATCAAAAACACCCCCCTAAGGGAAAAACTTCTCTCCCGTTTACCTCCCCGCTCCCTGCTCTGCACTGGGTCCTGGACCAACTTCAGCAATTGCTGAGTCCCGTGGGCCAAAAGTAGGATCCATCACATGCCCAGAGCCATTCTCCCTGCCTTGGAGAGTGAACGAATTAACAAACGGGGAAAAATAAACTGCTGGCTCCCCTAACCCAGGAACACAGGGTAGGCACAGCTCCTTTGCCTAGGCACAGGCATAAGAGATCCATGGACTTTGAGTGCCTTTCTCCCTGCATAGACTTGAGTGGGCCTATCTCAACAGCATAGGCCCTCATTACCACAGTACAACAGGGTATATACTGGAACTCTAACTTCAGATGTCTCAGCCTTGAAGTGGCAGGTACTTGACATTTGACACTGCTCTACCCATTAAGCAGGGTCTTCACCTACCCACATCAGGGGCTTGAGGACTGGAGGCTCCACCCGTGCCACCTAGCCACTTGCGAGAGGGTCCCATGTATAAGAGGTGCCCCCCAGTCCTTACAGCCAACAGCATTAGGTGCTCATACTCCGGCTACAAAACCTACCCACGTACGCGCTCTAGGGAACAGGGACACACCTTCCTCCTGAACACTCAGTGGCGGCCGTCAGCCCCCTGCCTGCTCAGAGTATGTCCCCCTGCTACAGCCAAATGCCTGTGCCTACACCAATCACCCATGCCTATCTAGGACTGTAAGTAAGAGCCTACATGACACACTTGGTGGCTATATAGCTGGGCGCCTGAGCTGAATCCGTACAAGAAGAGTGGGCAGACTCCTGAGCTCACATACCTAGTAACAGATCTAACCGCCTGGTGACAGGACATTAGAGCTTCAAAGGTGCCAATAATCAAACTAGCTCATATGACAAGCCTATTTGGGCATATCAAAACAAAACAAGAAGCTAGGACACAATAAGTAAACATAAAATAAATAAATATGATAACTTATTGATGGATCGGAGACAACAGTCAATATCCAATCACATAAAGAGGCAATCCATGCTGGCTTCAGCAAGCTCCCAAAATAAAGAATCTAGAAATTTCCCAGAGGAGGAAAATTTCTTGGAATTACTGGAGGCAGAATACAAAAGATTAATATACAGAACTCTTCAAGAAATTAGGAAGGAAATTAATCAAAATGCAAAACACACAATAGAAGACATTAAAAAGGTTAGAGAAGAGCATAATGACAAATTTAACAGGCTGCAAGAATCCATAGAGACACAGCAATCAGAAATCCAGAAGATTGGACAATAAAATGTCAGAATTAGACAACTCAATAGAAAGTCATAGGAGCAGAACTGAGGCAATGGAAGTCAGAACTAGTGAGACTGAAGATAAAGCACTTGACACCAACTTATTTGAGGAAAAATCAGATAAAAGTATTTAAAAAAATGAAGAAACCCTAAGAATTATGTGGGACTCTATCAAAAGGAATAACCTAAGAGTGATTGGAGTACCAGAACAGGGGGGATAACAGAAAATACAGAAAGAATTGTTGAAGATTTGTTGGCAGAAAACTTCCCTGATATCATGAAAGATCACAAAATATCTATCCAAGATGCACATCGAACCTCACATAAGGTATATCCCAAAAGAAAGTCACCAAGACATAGTATAATCAAACTTGCCAAAACCAAAGATAAAGACAGAATTTTAAGAGCAGCTAGAGATAAACGAAAGTCATCTACAAAGAGAGTCAATAATACGAAGCTCAGACTACTCAGCAGAAACCATGCAAGCAAGAAGGCAATGGGATGACATATATAAAGCCTTGAAAGAAAAAAATGGCCAGCCAAGGATTATATATCAGCAAAACTGTCTCTCAAATATAATGGTGAAATCAGGGCATTTCTAGATAAACAGAAGTTTAGGGAATTTGCAAAAACCAAACCAAAATTGTAAGAAATATTAAAGGGAGTCCTCCAGTTAGAAAATCAGTAACATCAGATAACAAACCAAAACTAGAACACAGGACAGAGCAACCAGATATCAACCCAGATAGGGAAGTCACAAAAGTAAATCAAACCTAAAACACTGAAAATAGGGAAACAGATGTCAACATGTAAAAGATGACAACATTAAAACAAAAAAGAGGGACTTAAAAAATGTAGACATAGATTTTTGATATGGAGAGGAAGACAAGGTGGTATAAAGAAAGAAAAGACTGGTATAAACTTAGAAAAAATAGGGGTAAATTTAAAGTAACCACAAAGGAAACTAATAATCCTACAAGTCAAAATAAAAAACTAGAAAAATATAAAGACTCAGCAAACACAAAATCAACAACAATGAAAAAAGATGGAAAGAAAATACATAAAGAAAAATGACTCAGCACAGAAAATTAAGTGGAACAAAGAAACTGTGAACAAAATGCAAAAAAAGACATCAAAATGACAGCACTAAACTCATACCTATCAATAATTACACTGAATGTAAATGGACTAAATGTATCAATAAAGAGATGGAGAGCGGCAGATTGGATAAAAAAACATGATCCGTCTATATGCTGCCTGGAAGAGACACACGTTAGACTTAAAGACACAAACAAACTAAAATTCAAAGGATGGAAAAAAATGTATCAAGCAAACAACACTCAAAAAGAGCAGGAGTGGCAATATTAATCTCTGACAAAATAGACTCCAACACAAAGGATAAGGAAGGACACTACGTAATGATTAAGGAGTCAATACACCAGGAGGACATAACTATAATAAATATTTACACACCCAACAACAGTGCTCCAAAATACATAAAACAAACTCTAACAGCACTGAAAAGAGAGATAGACAGCTCCACAATAGTAGTAGAAGACTCCAACATGCCACTTTCAGTGAAGGACAGAACATCCAGAAAGAAGCTCAACAAA
>NW_004443980.1:7699738-7720826 GCF_000243295.1 Trichechus manatus latirostris
AAAAAAAAAAGCCCTGGCCCAGATGGCTTCACTGGAGAATTCTACCAAACTTTCAGAGAAGAGTTAATACCACTAATACTAAAGGTATTTCAGAGCGTAGAAAAGGGTGGAATACTCCCAAACTCATTCTATGAAGCCAGCATAACCCTGATACCAATACCAGGTAAAGACACCACAAAAAAAAAAGAAAATTACAGGCCAATATCCCTCATGAACATAAATGCAAAAATCCTCAACAAAATTCTAGCAAATAGAATTAAGCAACATATAAAAAAAAAATAATTCACCATGATCAAGGGGGATTTATACCCGGTACACAGGGATGGTTCAACATTAGAAAAACAATCAGTGTAATCCAGCACATAAGTAAGACAAAAGACAAGAACCACATGATCTTATCAATCGATGCAGAAAAGGCATTTGACAAAGGCCAACACCCATTCATGATAAAAACTCACAATAAAATAGGAGTAGAAGGGAAATTCCTCAATATAATTAAGGGCATTTATACAAAACCAACAGCCAGCATCATCCTAAATGGAGAGACTTTGAAAGCATTCCCCTTGAGAATGGGAACCAGACAACGATGCCCTTTATCACCACTCTTATTCAACATTGTGCTGGAAGTCCTAGCCAGAGGAATTAGACTACAAAAAGAAATAAAGGGCATCCAAATTGGTAGGGAAGAAGTCAAAGTATCTCTGTTTGCAGATGATATGATTTTATACACAGAAAACTGCAAAGAATCCGCAAGAAAACTACTGGAACTAAGAAGATTTCAGCAAAGTTTCAGGATACAAGATAAACATACAAAAATCAGTTGGATTCCCTTATACCAACAAAGAGAACCTCGAGGAGGAAATCACCAGATCAATAGCATTTACAATAGCCCCCAAGAAGATAAAATACTTAGGAATAAATCTAACCAGAGACGTAAAAGACCTATACAATGAAAACTACAAGACACTACTGCAAGAAACTAAAAGAGACCCGCATAAGTGGAAAAACATACCTTAATCATGGATCGGTAAACTCAACATTGTGAAAATGTCAGTTCTTTTCAAAGCGATCTACAGATACAATGCAATCCCGATCCAAATTCCAATGGCATTTTTCAATGAGATGGAGAAACAAATCACCAACTTCATAAGGAAAGGGAAGAGGCCCCAAATAAGTAAAGCATTACTCAAGAAGAAGAACAATGTGGGAGGCCTCTCACTACATGATTTTAGAACCTATTATACCACCAACCAAGTCAGAACAGCCTGGTACTGGTACAACAACAGATACATAGACCAAAGGAACAGAATTGAGAATCCAGACATAAATTCATCCACTTATGAGCAGCCGATATTTGACAAAGGCCTAAAGTCCATTAATTGGGGAAAAGACAGTCTCTTTAACAAATGGTGCTGGCATGACTAGATATCCATCTGCAGAAAAATGAAACAAGACCCATACCTCACACCATGCACAAAAAGTAACTGAAAATTGATCAAAGACTTAAATATAAAATTGAAAACAATAAAGATCATGGAAGAGAAAATAAGGACAATGCTAGGAGCCCTAATATATGGCATAAACACAATAAGCACCAGAAGAGAAACTAGATAACTGGGAGCTCCTAAAACTCAAACACTTATGCTCATCAAAAGACTTCACCAAAAGAGTCAAAAAGCTTACAGACTGGGAAAAAAAATTTGGCTATGACAAATCCGATCAGCATCTAATCTCTAAAATCTATAAGATACTGCAAAACCTCAACAACAAAAAGACGAATAACCCAATTATAAAATGGGCAAAGGATATGAACAGGCACTTTGCCAAAGAAGATATTCAGGCGGCTAACAGACACATGAAGAAATGCTCACAATCATTAGCCATAAGAGAAATGCAGATCAAAACTACAATGAGATATCATCTCACCCCAACAAGGCTAGCATTAATCTAAAAAGCACAAACTAATAAATGCTGGAGAGGTTGTGGAGAGACTGGAACGCTTGTACACTATTGGTGGAAATGTAAAATGGTACAACCACTTTGGAAATCGATGTGGTGCTTCCTTAAAAAGCTAGAAATAGAAGTACCGTACGATCCAGCTATCCCGCTCCTTGGAATATATCCTAGAGAAATAAGAGCCATCACACGAACAGATATATGCACACTCACGTTCATTGTAGCACTTTTCACAATGGCAAAAAGATGGAAACAACCTAAGTGCCCATCAAGGGACTAATAGATAAACAAATTATGGTATATCCACACAATGGAATCCTACACAACAATAAAGAACAAGGATGAAGCCGTGAAACATCGTATAACATGGAGGAATCTGGAAGGCATTATGCTGAGTGAATTTAGTCAACCACAGAAAGACAAATATTGTATAAGACCACTATTATAAGTACTCAAGAAAAGGTTTAAACTCAGAAGAAAACATTCTTTGATGGTTATGAGGGTGGGGAGGGATGGTGAGGGTTATTTACTAACCAGATAGTAGATAAGAATTATCTTAGGTGAAGGGAAGGACAGTACACACCACAGGGGAATTCAGCACAACTGGACTAAACCAAAGCTAAGAAGTTTCCTGAATACAATCAAACACTTTGAGGGACAGAGTAGCAGGGGTATGGGTCTGGAGACCGTGCTTTCAGGGGACATCTAGGTCAACTGGCATAACAAAGCTTATTAAGAAAAAGTTCTCCATCCTACTTTGGTGAGTGGCAGCTGGGGTCTTAAAAGCTTGCAAGAGGCCATCTAAAGATGCATCAATTGGTCCCAACCTACCTGGAGTAAAGGAGAATGAAGAACACCAAAGACACAAGGAAAGTATTAGCCCAAGAGACAGAACGGGCCGCATAAACGAGAGACTTCATCAGCTTGAGACCAGAAGAAGTAGATGGTGCCTGGCTACCACCAATAACCACGCTGACAGGGAACACAACAGAGAGTCCCAGACGGAGCAGGAGAAAGATGGGGCGCAGAACTTAAATTCTAGTAGGAAGACCACACTTAATCGTCTGAGACTGGAGGAACCCCAGAAAGCTTGGCACCTGGATTCTCTATCAGCCCAGAACTAAAACAATTTCCAAGGCCTACTCTTCAGACAGGGATTGGACTGGACTGTGGGACATAAAGTGATACTCATGAGGAGTGTGCCTCTTAGCTCAAGAAGATACAAGAGACTAAATGGGCAGCTTCTGTCGAGAGGTGAGATGGGAAGGCAGAAAGCGTTAGGAGCTGGTTGAATGGACATGGGGAATCGGGTAGAAAGGAGGAATATGCTGTCACAGTATGGGGAGAGCAATTAGGGTCACATAACAATGTATGTATAAATTTTTGTATGGGAAAAAATAAATATTAAAAAAAAGAAAACCCTATGGGTCACAACCAATCATGGGGATGGTGCAGTGCGGGCAGCGTTTCATTCCTTTTGTGAATGAGGTCACCATGAGATGCGCTGACTCAACGGCAGATAACAACGACAAGGATAACATGGCTTACAAACCAAGAGAAAAATTAATTTGGGCTTTGTGGAAGAAGGAGTGTCAGGGACAGTGTACAGGGACAGTGACCTCAAGAGCAAGGCCAGGATGGAAAGCCTATAAGAGATGTGAAGAAAGAAGAAACCAAAAGAAGCTTATTAAAGCTCTGAACCTGTGCCAAGCTAATTGAATAATGAAAAATGTGTCTAGCCCACAGACGTGTTTGTTTGACTTGCACATTTTGTTTTGTTTTAATTGAACTGACCGTCCTTAGACACTGTGCAGTTTAGTAAACACCATTCTTCCCATCATCCCATGCCCCCAACACAGCTTAGTTGTATTCCCGGCCCCAGAAGCATTTGAGTTCACAGCTGCTGATATGTAATTTATATTTCCAGATTTGTTCATGTTCAAGTATTAAATGCTTGAACATATGCTGACCACAGGGATCATAGAGAAAGAAGACAAGCACAGGGGAAAAAAAACAGGAAAAAAAATAATAACAGAAATTCTAGCACCACCATCTTTGCAAGAGGCATCTCCCCACCCCAGCCCAATTCAGAACAGCTATAAATCACATCATAAGTCAAGTGAAGTGGGCATCTACCATATTTGAGGCTGTTGGCCTCTTTCAACTTAAACCAAACCAATTGCTGTCACATCATTTCTGACTCGTGACGACCTCATGTGCCCATGTGTGTCAGAGTAGAAATGTTGTCCATAGGATTTCCAATGACTGATTTTTCAGAAGTAGATTGCCAGGCCTTTCTTCTGAGGCACCTCTGGGTGAACTAGAACCTCCAAGCTTTCAGTTAACAGCCAAGTGTGTTAACCATTTGCACCACCCAGGGATGACCTCTTTCAATTAGCCTTTCTGTATTGAGGAAAATTCTCGTGTTACGAGTTCAGTCCTGCTTTCCCAAGAGGCAGGACTCAAATTCCCAGCCTGCCTTGTAGCTAGGCCATTACCTCGTAGCCTAAGTTCTACCAAACAGCAGCACCTTGGCCAAGCTGAGATGTGGAAAAGAACACGGGGAACCAGCATTGTGGTGGTGCTAGGCATCAGGCTTCCCACGGCTGCATGACTGAGTTCCTGGGACATCAACAGCATTGGTGGAGTAGCAGGAGCTACTGTTGCTGTTCCCTCTCATGCTCAGTGGGGAAGAAAAACAGTGGCAGCAGTTCCTCGTCAGAACAGGTCTTCAATGTAACTTCACTCCTGGCAACTTAGCCTGGAGTTTAGCCCTCTCAACAATTCTTTGAACTTCTCAATATCATTTTATTTAACATTTTCTGTTTAATCATTCAAAATCAGCTTCTATTGCTTGAAACTTGTAGAACCCGGACTGATAAAGCAAGCAATGGCAGAATCCCTGTTTAAGGACTTTTCACTAGGGGCCATTTTGGGAGGGAGCCATCCACACTAATGCCTATGAATCCCAAAATCTGGGGAAGGAGCCCCAGATTTCAGCAGGTCACCCTGCTTGCCACAGAGAACCTTGCTCTGTGAATCCTAATGCATAGTTTCTAAAGCAATGTCACACTGCACACCCGTTCCGCAGTATCCTGGCAGTTTGACTTCATTGTCACCAGCCACAGAAGCAGTCACTAGATGTTCACTATTTGCCGCTGAGTTATGGAAAATGACAGAGCTGAGGAGTCTATTATCAGCCATCCTGGGAGTTGTTCTTGCTTGGGAAAGCACCTGTCTGATGCACTGGTTCCATATTAACACAGACCTTTTCTTAAAGGAAGCGAGCAATGCACAGATTTTAAAACTGAGCAATAAGGAAGACAGCAAATGGGTTTTGTTTCTGTTAGGGCCAAACAAGGCAGGTATCCAGGGTTTCAGTGGCAGCAGGGATTTTTAGACAAAATAAAAAACCATCAGCCGTAAGGAAGGCTATAGGGCTGTGGGGCACCCTCTGCATGGTGGCCCTCTGTTGCTGTTGTTAGCTGCCACGGAGTTGGCCTCCAGCTCATGGTGACCCCATGCACAATGGAACAAAACACTGCCTGGTCCTGCATCATACCCATGATAGGTTGTGGATCAGACTATTTTATCCACAGGGATTTTGTTGGCTGATTTTCGGAAGTAAATCCCCAGGCCTTTCTTCCCAGTCCATCTGAGTCTGGAAGCTCCACTGAAACCTGTTTAGCTTCATAGCAACACACAAGCCTCCACTGACAGATGAGTGGTGGCTGCGCAGGGGTTGCATTGGCTGGGAATCGAACCCAGGTCCCCTGTATGAGGGATGTCTTGATTAGTGCTCCCATGACAGAAATACCACAAGTGGGTGCTTTAACAAACAGAGATTTATTTTCTTACAGTTAGGAGGCTGTAAGTCTGAATTCAGGGCGCTGGCTCTAGGGTAAGGCTTTCTGTCTCTGTTGGCTCAGGTTGAACGGCCTTGTCTCTGTTCAGCGTTTGCAGGCTTGGCATTCCTTGGCTCCTTGATGATCTTCATGTGGCATCACGTCTCTCTTCCCCCATCTCTGCTCCTTTGCTTGCTTGTTTAATCTCTTTTATATCTCAAAAGAGATTGACTTAAGACGTGGTCTACACTAATCCTATCTCATTAACATAACAAAGAAAACCATTCCCAAATGGGAATATAACCACAGGCCTAGAGGTTAGGATTTACAGCACATATTTTGGGGGGACACAGTTCAATCCATAGCAGTGGGCAAGAATTTTACCATTGAACCACAAGTGTCTCTTGCCCTATGTTTGTTTATTGTTGTTGTTAGGTGCCATTGAGATGGTTCCAACTCGTAGCGATCCCATGTACAACAGACTGAAATACTGCTCCATCCTGTACCATCCTCACAATCTTTGTTATGTTTGAGCCTATGGTTGCAGACACTGTATCAATCCATCACATCGAGGGTCTTCCTTTTTTTTCACTGATCCTCTACCAAGCATGATGTCCTCCAGGGACTGCTCCTGCCTGATACAGTGTCCAAAGTACGTGAGACAAAGTCTTGCCATCCTCTCTTCCAAGGAGCACTCTGGCTATACTTCTTCCAAGACAGACTTGTTCATTATTCTAGCAGTCTGTGGTTATATTCAATATTCTTCAACAGTACCATAATTCAAAAGCATCAATTCTTCATTGATCTTCTTTATTCATTGTCCAGCTTTCACATGCATATGAGGCAATTGAAAATACCATGGCTTGGGTCAGGCACTATGAGTCAGAATCGTCTCAATGGCAATGCCTTTGTTTTTTTTTTTTAGGTTTTGGGTCAGGAGCACTTTAGTCCTCAGAGTGACATCTTTGCTTTTTAACACTTTGAAGAGGTTTTTTGAAGCAGATTTGCCCAGTGCAATGTGTCCTTTGACTTCCTGACTGCTGCTTCCACGGGCGTTGATTGTGAATCCAAGTAAAATGAAATCCTTGACAATTTCAATCTTTTCTTCATTTATCATGATGTTACTCATTGGTTCAGTTGTGAAGATTTCTGTTTTCCTTGTGGTGAGGTATAATCCATACTGAAGGCTGTAGCCTTTGATCTTCATCAGTAAGTACTTCAAATCCTCTTTGCTTTCAGCAAGCAAGGTTATGTCATCTGCATATCTCAGGTTGTTAATGAGTCTTCCACCAATCCTGATTCCACATTCTTCTTCATATAGTCCAGTATCTTGGATTATTTGCTCAGCATACAGATTGAGTAAGTATGACGAAAGATACAATCCAGACATACACCTTTCCTAATTTTAAACAACGCAGTATCCCCTTGTTCTTCTCAAAAAACTGCCTCTTGTTCTATGTTTAGGTTTCATATAAGCATAATTAAGTGTTCTGGAATTCCCATTCTTCCCAATGCTATCCATAATTTGTTATGGTCCACACAGTCAAATGCCTTTCCATAGTCAATAAAACACAAGTAAATATCTTTCTGGTATTCTCTGCTTTCAGCCAAGGTCCATCTGACATCAGCAGTGATATCCCTTGTTCCACACCCTCTTCTGAATCCAGCTTGAATTTCTGACAGTTCTCTTTTGATTGATCTTCAGCTAAATTTTATTTATATGTGATATTAATGATATTGTTCAATAATTTCCATATTCTGTTGGATCACCTTTCTTTGGAATGGGCACAAATATGGATCTCTTCCAGTTGGTTGGCCAGGCAGATGTCCTTCAAATTTCTTGGCATAGACAAGTGAGCACATCCAGTGCTGCATCCGTTTGTTGAAACATCTTAATCGGTATTCCGTCAGTTCCTGGAGTCTTGTTTTTCACCAGTGCCTTCAATGCAGCTTGGACTTCTTCCATCAGTTCTTGATCATATGCTGCGTCCTCAAGTGGTTGAACATCGACCAATTCTTTTTTGGTAAAGTGACTCTGTATTCCTTCTATCTTCTTTTGATACTTCCTGTATCATTCAATATTCTCCCATAGAATTCTTCAGTTTTGCAGCTTGAGGCTTGAATTTTTTCTTCAGTTCTTTCAGCATGAGAACTACTAAGCATGCTCTTCCCTTTTGGTTTTCTAACTCCAGGTCTTTGCACATTGTCATTATAATACTTTATCTTCTCGAGCCACCCTTTGAAATCTTCTCGTCAGCTCTTTTACTTCATCGATTTTTTCCTTTTGCTTTAGTTACTCTACCTTCAAGAACAAGTTTCAGAGTCTCTTCTGACATCCATTTTGGTCTTTTCCTTCTTTCTTGTCTTTTTAGTGACCTCTTGCTTTCTTCATGTATGATGTCTTGATATCATTCCACAACTCATCTGGTCTTTGGTCATTAGTATTCAATGTGTCAAATCTATTTTTGACATGGTCTCCAAATTCAGGAAGGATATACTCAAAGTAGAATTTTGTTGTTGTAGACTTGTTTTAATTTTCTTCAGCTTCAACTTGAACTTGCATAGAAGCAATTGATGGTCTATTCCGTAGTTGGCCTCTGGCCTTATTCTGACTGATGATATTGAAATTTTCCATTGTCTTTTTCCACAGATGTAGTCAATTTGATTCCTGTGCTTTCCATCTGGTGAGGTCCATGTGTATAGTCACCATTTATGTTGTTGAAAAAAGGTATTTGTGATGAAAAAGTCATTGGTCTTGCAAAATTCTATCATGCTATCTCCAGCATTGTTTCTGTCACCACGGCCATATTTTCCAACTACAGATCCTTCTTTTTTGTTTCTAACTTTCACATTCCAATCGCCAGTAATTATCAAAGCATCTTTATTGCATGTTTGATCAATTTCAGACTGCAGAAGTTAGTAAAAATCCTGTTTCCTCATCTTTGTTCTTAGTGGTTGGTGCGTAAATTTGAATAATAGTCATATTAACAGGTCTTCCTTGTATGCGTATGGATATCATCCTATCACTAACAGTGTAGTACTTCAGGATAGATCTTGAAATATTCTTTTTGACATTTGAAATGAATGTGGCACCATTCCTCTTCGATTTGTCCTTCCCGGTGTAGTAGACCATATGATTGTCTGATTCAAAAGGGCAAATATCAGTCCATTTCAGCTCGATAATGCCTAGGATATCAATTTTTATGTGTTCCGTTTCATTTTTGATGACTTCCAATTTTCCTAGATTCGTACTTAGTACATCCCATGTTCCAATTATTAATGAATGTTTGCAGCTGTTTCTTCTCATTTTGAGTTGTGCCACATCGGCAAATGAAGGTTCTGAAAGCTTTACTCCATCCACGTCATTAAGGTTGACTCCACTTTGAGGAGGTAGTTCTTCTCCAGTCATATTTTGAGTGTCTTCCAACCTGAGGGGCTCATCTTCTGGCATTATATCAGACATAAAAGTTTTCACTGGCCAATTTTTTCAGAAGTAGACCACCACATCCTTCTTCTTAGTCAATCTTAATCTGGAAGCTCACTGAAACCTGTCCACCATGGGTGACCCTGCTGGTATTTGAAATACCAGTAGAGAAATTCTCATTTATATTCCTCATGATAACCCTTCCAAGAGGATACTACTAAAAAATCCTCATTTCACCAAAGGAAAAGCTTAAAGAGATTAAATGGTCATAGGGGAACCAAACTTTCTCTTCTACATCAAAGTATGTTCCAGTACCCCTAAGGCCCCTGAGATCATTTCAGGACATCCATAAGGTCAATGCAAATTTCATAATAATATTAAAATGTTGTTTGCCTTCTTACCTCTCATTCTTTTATAAGGATACAGTGGAGTTTTCCAGAGGAGATAACAGACTGATGGAAAAGCACATATGAGAATCTTGCTGTCTTCTATTAAGCCAGACAAAAAAGAGATTTTTCAAAATTGTGAAACAGGGCCACTGTCTTCACTAATCTGTTTTGTTCTATACAACACAGTTATTTTACATAATAACTTGGAAATAGTATCTTTGAAGATATTAGCAGTTACATTAATATGAGAGTATACTGGATTATATTAGAGAAACCATGAGGTTGTACTGGAGAAGCCCTGTTGACACAGTGGTTAAGCACTCAGCTGCTACCCAAAAGTTCAGCGATTGGAACCTACCAGCTGCTCCGCAAGAGAAAGATGTGGCATTCTGCTTCCATAAAGATTTACAGCCTTGGAAACCCTATGGGGTACTTCTACTCTGTCTTACACTATGAGTCGGAATTGACTTGATGGCAATGGGTTTTTGTTGGTATATTGGAGGAGGATGGCTCCTAATCCTATTTGATGGTGTCCTTATAAAAGAGAAGAGACACTTCCTTATGTTAATATGTAGTGGTTTATTATTGTTATTTTTAAATCAATTGATAAATAATTATGCTAAATGTTTTTAGTTTTCATTATTAATACAATAAATATTGATAGATATAGCCCACAAAAACAAAAACTCTTTGAAGTCCTCAATGATTTTTAAAACAGGACTTGCGACCAAAATTTTTGAAAATTTCTGCCCTACGTTGTAATTGCCTAAAAAGAGAAAAAGAAGGAAGGAAAAAAGCAGGTTAAATACCAATTTACCTTGATTGAATTATTTTTACCAATTCAATGCCAGTGGGACACCTAGGTTTTCTGCTTATGTCATCTCTGTACCTTCCAACCTGAGGCGCTCATCTTCTGGCACTATATCAGACATAGAAGTTTTCACTGGCCAATTTTTTCAGAAGTAGACCACCACATCCTTCTTCCTAGTCAATCTTAATCTGCAAGCTCGCTGAAACCTGTCCATCATGGGTGACCCTAGTCAACAGGACTTCTCCAGTACAACCTTATATGTTCCTCTAGTATAATCCAGTATAGTCTCATATTAATGTAACTGCTAATATCTTCAAAGACACTATTTCTAAGTTTTTATGTAAAATAACTGTGTTATATAGAACAAAACAGATTAGTGAAGACAGTGGCCCTGTTTCACAATTTTGAAAAATCTCTTTTTTGTCTGGCTTAATAGAAGACAGCAAGATTCTCATATGTGCTTTTCCATCAGTCTGTTATCTCCTCTGGAAAACTCCACTGTATCCTTATAAAAGAATGCGAGGTAAGAAGGCAAACAACATTTTAATATTATTATGAAATTTGTATTGACCTTGTGGATGTCCTACTCTCATTTTGCACTAATGAGTTCATGAGTGACAGTGAAACGTTGTGGACTTAAAGTATCTGATTACAGATTCAAGCACCTTCTTTCTCTCTAATTCCTGAAGTACCTAGTTCAATGCATGCTCCATTAATATTTTTTTATTGTTCTTTATTTATTGGTTTATTTATTTTTATTGTGGTAAATATATATGTAACAAAACATTTGACATTTCAACAATCAACAATCTTAACATGTTCAGTTCAATGGCATTAATTATGTTCATCATGTTGTTCAGCCATCACCCTTATCCATTCCTAAATCCATTAATATTTGATTGATGGATGAATGACTAAAACTGATTGCTCTCACAGATAGAGGACTACTTGGAGCCTCTGATAAGCGATAAGTAACGTGTGTGCTTGCCCCTGAGTCCACATTTACCTGCCAAACTCTGCAGACCACCTCAGCCCCAGCCAGGCCAGGTGCACCACAGCCCCGGATGGGCAGTGATCACAGATGTTTCCTTGCCTTTGCCCTATTTTTCTTGAATCCTGACCCCTGTCCAGATGCTGGAGCTCTGATGGCATAGTGGTTAAGAGAGTCCAGATTCTATTCATCCGTGAGGCTCAGCTCAGCTCCCATCTCCTGCCTGACTCTTTCCCAGAGGTGCTGTGTTAGTATCTGTTGTTGTTAGTTGCTGTTGAGTCGATTCTGAGTCATGGCCACCGCATGTGTGCAGAGTAGAACTGCCTCATAGGGTTTTCAAGGCTGTGACCTTTCGGAAGCAGATAGCCAAGCCTATCTTCTGAGGCATCTCTGGGTGAATTTGAACTGCCAGCCTTTTAGCTAGTGCTTAACCATTTGCACCACCCAGGCAGTCCTGCGGCTGCCCTAACAAAGTGCCACAAAGTGTGTGGTTATCGTTGTTGTTAGATGCCGTCGAGTCAGTTCGGACCAATAGCCACCCTATGTACAACAGAACAAAACACTGCCTGGTCCTGCACCATCCTCACAATCGTTGTTATGCTTGAATCCATCGTTGCAGCCACTGTGTCAATCCATCTCGTTGAGGGTCTTCCTCTTTTTCTCTGACCCTTTACTTTACCAAGTATGATGTCCTTCTACAGGGACTGGTCCCTCCTGATAACATATCTGTCTTAGTCATTTAGTGCTACTGCAACAGAAATACCACAAGTGGATGGTTTTAACAGAGAGAAATTTATTCTTTCATGGTCCAGGAGGCTAGAAGTCCAAATTGAGGGCGTTAGCTCCAGGGGAAGGCTTTCTCTCTCTTTCAGCTCTGGAGAAACGTCTTTGTCATCAATCTTTCCCTGGACTAGGAGCTTCTCAGTGCAGGGACCCTGGGTCCAAAGGACATGCTGTTCTCCTGGCTCTTGTTTCTTGGTGGTATGAGATCCCCATGTCTCTCTGCTTGCTTCTCTTTTATATCTCAAAAGAGATTGGCTCAAGACACAATCCAATCTTGTAGACTGAGTCCTGCCTGATTAACATAACTGCCACTAATCCCATCTCATCAACATCCTAGAGATAGTTTTTACAACACAGGAAAATCCCATCAAATGACCAAAAATGGTGAACAATCACACAATACTGGCAATCATGGCCCAGCCAGGTTGACAGATATTTTTGGGGGACACAATTCAATCCATGACAAAGTCCAAGGTATGGTGACTTTAAACAACAGAAATTTATTATCTCACAGTTCCAAAGGCTACTAGTCTGAATTCAGGGTGTTAGCAGGGTCCTGTTCTCTCCAAGGCTCTAGGGCAATCTCCTTTCTTGTCTCTCCTGGGAGTCCCAGGGGTTCCTTGCCTTGCAATTGCAACATAACTTCATGTTTACCTCTGTCTTCACATAGCATCTTCCCTCTGTGTATGTCTGTGTATCTCTTCTCCTCTTTTATAAGGACATCAGTCGTATAGGATTAGGACTCTCTCTACTCCTACTCATGTTAACCTAACTGATAACATCTTCAAAGACCTTATTTCTAAGCAAGGTCATGTTCACAGGTACCAGTGGTTAGGACTTCCACATACGTTGAGACACAATTCATCCCTAACAGATGCTAACCCACAATGAGCATCACATTCTCTGACATCCTACAGGACTTTTCATTTGTGTCATTTGTTTTGCTTCTTGACCTCATTCTGTCCTGCACTGCTGTCTTACTGTATCATGTGTGTATGTTTTGTTTTTTCTACAAGATCCTAAGCTTCATGAAGTTTCTCCAAAGTCTTCTGCATTACCATAAAGTCTAGCATAGTGCTATGTAAATTGTAATCATTTTCATCTAAATAAGTCATAGAAGTTTACAAATTAACTCAGATACATTACCTCACTGTTTTCTCACTACCAGTATCAGTTGCGTTTGAGTTGACTGCATAGAGTTTTCAATAGCTGATTGCCAGATCTTTCTTCTGAGTGTCTCTGGGTTCATTTAGTAGCCAAGTACATTAACCGTTTGCACGATCCAGGGACTCCATTTCCTCACTAAAGCCCTGTCCGTTAGGTAAGGCCTTTCTTTTTATTATCTCCTCCTTACAGATGGAGGCTTTAAGATTAAGTAGCCTAAGGTCAGCCAGCTAGTGATTAACAGAGTCGGGATGCAAACCTGTGTCTTGTGATTCCCAACTCTGTGCTTCTTCCACTATATCATGCTCTAGTTGCCTAATAAACACTTGTTTAGTTTACATGAAAAAAGAGCTTTGAGAAAAAAAATAGCAGGCCTGCATCTAGGTTATGAGTCAGAACAGACCAGAATAAACCCAGATCTCCTCATTCCCACTGTAGCACTCTGTTTTCCAGAGATCTGTTCCCTTGTGATTCTAGCTGTTGAGGTGTTCAGCTCATGTGCTAGTTAACCTTATACGTAGCTCCCACAGAAGGACATACAAACTAAGTACCACGTAAATGTCCATTTTTCTTCCTTTTGTCTTATATGGCTAACTGGAAGGCTTGTTACTGTGTTTTCCCAGCAAAAATGAAGAGATGCTTTATGAAATTATTTAGTGAATGCAAGCTGTGTCTATAAAATTTAATATAATTCACAACCCTCTCTTTTTTTTTCTCCCTCTGACTCATTTACTCATCAATCTCACAAGCGTTTACTAAGTTGCTAGTATAAGCAGAGGAGTCCCCGCGTGGTGCAAATGGTTAACATGCTCGGCTGCCAACTGAAAGGTTGGCAGTTAAAGTTGAATGAGTAATTTCTTGAAGTTTCTTTTATAAGGATCAGCACAAAGCTGGTTCCTATGAGGCATAGGTTAAAGATGTCCCAAATGTCCAATTTTTCCAAACAGCTGTCCCACTCCATCATCTCTAACTACTACTCCACCCCTCAGTATTCTCTCTCCTGTCCTTCACTGCAACATCTCACAGAACTCATGAATCGTATCTCAAGGAAATGGCTCACATGGTTGTGGAGGCTGGCAAATCCCAAATCCATGGGTCAGGCTTCTCCCAACCTACATGGCTGCAGGGGATAACAAATCCAAACCGGCAGGTCTGATGGCAGGCTGCTGACTGACAAGGCTGTGGAAGCTGGCAAATCAGGTCAGACGATAGGCTGCTGGCTCAAGGGGCTGCAGAAGCTGGAGAATCCCAGAATCAGTAGGTCAGACAGAAGGCTGCTGGCTCAAGCTCCAAGAACCAGAGGTCAGATAACCACGAACCAAATGAGGAAGAGCAAGAGCTTTGTCAGAGTATTCAAATATATATTGGATGCAGACCATACCCTCAAGGACTCTCGCCTTACTTGAGCAAGGCAGTGCCAAGTGTGTGACTTGAATAAAGGTGGTAAGGGTGGTGACCTGAATCACACCCTCTAGTATGGCAGTGACTCTAGATACATCTCACCCTAATCCTGCCTCACTAACATAACAGACAGCTCACTCCCAAATGGGACCGTAATCACAGGCATAGAGGCTAGGGTTTACAACACATCACAAAATGGAGGACTGGGGAATCATAGCCTAGCCAAGCTGACACATAACCTTAACCATCACAGGTTCCATACACCCTATTTGCATGGTCCCATCCAATCATTGTTTGGGAGTCACAAAGACTATGGCTAGAAGGGTCACATTAAGTAATTCACTGCACCACACAAGTCCACCCAGATGCACCTTGGAAGAAAGGCCTGGCAATCTACTTTCAAGAAATCAGCCACTGAAAACTCTATGGAGCACAATTCTATTCTGACACACATGGGGTTGCCATGAATTGGAGTCAACTCAATGGCAACTGGTATAAATATGAGTAGTATGATCAGAACTGTAGTAGACACTAGAATAGCTTGCAGTGAGTAAAAGACATGCTATCCCTGCCATTAACGAGATTACCGTCTCGTGAATGGAAGTGTGAGCTAGCACAGTATAAATGATTTATGGAAGTGATGAATGATTATAGAGTAAGAAAAAGAGTTCTTATTATAGAGAGAAGTAACTTTAGGAAGGCTTCATACAGGGAATGAACCTTGAGATGTATTGTGAAAGAAATGTAGAATATGGTTTGGGAACAATCTCAAACAGTCCCCAAACTATCCCAGACAATCATATAGTCAAAGTCAAATCTGTGTGCTTCCTACACAAATGTAGCCACAAAACAGGTTGCCTACCTCCCCCGCTCCCAACCAGCTGGCATCCCTACATAGAAATTCTGGAGCCCCTCCTAGTTGGAATCCCTGGGTGGCACAAACAGTTAAGCACTTGGCTACTAACCAAAAGGTTGGTGGTTCATATCCACACAGAAACATCTCAGAAGAAAGGCCTGGTGATGTACTTCCAAAGATAGAAGCCACTGAAAACTCTGTGGAGCACAGTTCAGCTCTAAAACACATGGGGTCACCATGAGGAGTTGGAGTTAACTTGATAACAACTGTTATTTTTACTAGTTGACAGAGTTATTTCACGAAAGGGGATGGCAATCAAACTGGTCCAGGGAAAAATTGAGAAATGAGTCTGTGTACCTCCCAGTTACCGTTTACACTGCACCTTCCCCTATTTGCTCAGGCTCTTAGGAACCACCCAACACATTAGGCCACCACACCGCTCTCAGACCTGCATTCCTCAGCGATGCTCTTTGCCTTCTCTCATATGACAGGCGCCTGCCTTTCCAAGGTCCTGTGTCCTCAAAGACTCTCCCCTGCTGTATCTGTATCTGTGGCCAGTGTAACTTGAGCTTAGATCAATAGGCAACCTTCCGAGGTATTACAGGTACACATAATGAGACCTCTCACTCTAACAGTGGGTCGTTGCGGGGTACCCAGTAAGCCACTGAGACACACTTGGGAGCAGATGGGTCTTGGGTGCTCCTCAAATCACATTATGTGACTCAGCTATGTAATAAGATCCTCCTGAATAGTTCAAGACATAACATAAGGAAGTGGGAGAGAGAAAGAAAGAGAAATTGAGAGTACTGCGTGACTGTGTCAGACACTGAGAAAGTTGGACAAGTACAGTGAGCCCACGTTACAAAGACCTTGCAAGCTGAGTTGTTGCTGGCTGCCATCAAGTTGGCCTAACTCATGGTGACCCCATGAACAATGAACAAACGCTGCCAGGCCCCATGCCATCCCGATGATCAGTTGCAGATCAGACATTGTAATTTATAAGGTTTTCATTGGCTGATTTTTTGGAAGTAGATCACCAGGCCTTTCTTCATAGTTCATCTTAGACTGGAAGTTCTGCTGAAACCTTTTCAGCATCACAGCAACACCCAAGCCTCCACTGACAGACGGGTGGGGTGGTTGCGCATGAGGTGCATTGGCCAGGAGTCTAACCCAGGTCTCCTGCATGGAAGGCAAGAGTAGTTGGTAACTACTCGAGCATTAGGAGACACTGTAGGTTCTGCATAGTGTAATATGACAAATGTGGTGTGTTAGGGAACTGCGTACAAGAGGAGCTGTAAGAAGAACTGACTGCAGGTCAGTCAATCCAACCTTCTGAACACCATGAGGCTTTCTACACACATCTTCTAGACCAGAGTCTCCGAAGTGGGGTGTTACATGTAAGACTCATCCCCCAAACTTTAGGAAGAACCACTCCAAAACCTGTCCCCTCAAAACAAAGGGAAGAAAGATGAGATTCATCAATGTGGGCAGAGATAAATTTTTTCTGAATAAAGCTTTGACCGTGAGCATATTGCTAAATATGCAGTCTAAAAAGAGCACTTTTCTGTTGTTGGTGGGTAGTGTAATATCTGTTTATTTAAAAAGACAGGGGTGGTGGATGACAAGTTGAGTTGAAGAGTTTGAAAAGTTGCTCCCTTGTGATTCCAACAGTCAAATAAGGCTATGATAATTTATTTAAATCACATTATATGGTTCAGATTCTATTTGAGTTTTGGAGAATATTGTCTGGGGAAGAAGATGGTGAACAGAAGTCAATCTGTCCTTGGACAAGAAAGATGCAATGTGCTTCCAGGTGTCAGTCACAGCTGACAACCCACGATGTACAAGTTGGAATTCAGTCTCTTTAACTGTTAGCACAAGATCACCTTATAAACTATAAGACAGAAAGGAAAAAGGAGTGAGGGTCAGAAGAGCAAGAGACTGCCTTTCTAGGAATCTATGTCATGTGCAGTTAGGCTCCATGTTTCCAAGGCCACCAGCTGATGCATGCACAATGGCTTGTACTTCAGGGAGACATGGCTCATTTCTTCCAAGTATCGTATATTGACTGGGACAGAACACAAGATTTAAAATCTTTTTGGATATTTAGTTATACCCAAAAACCAAACCCACTGTCATCAAGCAGATTCGGACTCATAGCGACCATATAGGTCAGAGTAGAACTATCCCATAGGGTCTCCAAAGCTGTAAATCTTTAGCGAAGCAGACCACCACATCTTTCTCCCATGGAGCAGCTGGTGGATTCGAACTCCCGACCTTTTGGTTAGCAGCCAAGAACTTTAACCACTGTACCACCAGGAAACCTCATGTTTAATTATACTGGTCAAAGACTGAAACAATGATTTAAATGGCTTAACACAAAACCTCACTGGACTTTTTTTTTTCAGATACCTAACACCCAAGTTGGGGGGAGGGATGGAGGGAAGGTTCTTTCCCCTCTCAGTCAATTCTGTACTTTGTTTTGCTGCAGAAAGTAAGCCCAAGCCTGTGGCAAAGTGAATAGATTAATTTAACTAAGGCACAAGGTGAAGCTGTAAAACTCTACTTGATTTAGCTTTATTTCAAGTAAACATAGTTTCACCGTGCTTTTAATTTGATATATCCAGGGCTCTCAACACTATGTATTTGTATATTAGGATCACCTAGGTTAATTTTTAATACTAATGTCCATATAAGAAGCCTCTGTGTTACACTGGTTAAGCACTCAGCTGTCTACCAAAAGGTCAGTGGTTGGAACCACCCGCTGCTCCTCGGGAGAAAGATGAGGCAGTCTGCTCCCATAAAGATTACAGCCTACAAACGATAAAAAGAATCAACAAGATCAAAAGTTGGTTCTTTGAAAAGATCAACAAAATCAACAAACCATTAGCCAAACTGACAAAAGAAAAACAGAAGAGGAAGCAAATAACCTAAATAAGAAATGACACAGGAGACATTACAACAGACCCAACTGAAATAAAAAGGATCATAAGAGAATACTATAAAAAATTGTACTCCAACAAATTTGAGAACCTAAAGGAAATGGACTAATTTCTAGAAACACACTACGTACCTAAACTAACAAAAACTGAGGTAGAAAATCTGAACAGAGCCATAACAAGATAAGAGATCAAAGAGGTAATAAAAAAAAAAAAACCTCCAAACAACAACAACAACAAAAAAGCCTTCACCCAGACAGCTTCACTGGAGATTTCTACCCAATACTGAGAGAAGAGCTCACACCAGTACTATTCAAACTATTTCAGAGCATAGAAAAGGAAGGAATATTCCCAAATTCATTCTATGAAGCCAGCATAACCCTGATACCAAACCAGGCAAAGACATTACAAAAAAAGAAAATTACAGACCAGTATCTCTCATGAACATAGATGCAAAAATTCTCAACAAAATTCTAGCCAATAGAATTCAGCATTATGTCAAAAAAATAATACACTATGACCAAGTGGGATTCATACTAGGTATGCAAGGATGGTTCAACATTAGAAAATCAATCAATGTAAGCCACCACCTAAATAAAAACAAAAGAATCACCATAATCATCTCAATCGACCCAGAAAAGACATTTGATAAAGTCTAACACCCATTCCTGATAAAAAAAAAAAAAGCCTCTCAATAAAATAGGAATAGAAAGAGAAATTCCTCAACATAATAAAAGGCATCTATACAAAACCATCAGCCAATATCATTTTCAATAGAGAGAGGTTGAAAGCATTCCCCTTGAGAACAGGAACAAGAGAAGAATGCCCTTTATCACCACTCCTATTTAACATTGTAATGGAAGTCCTAGCTAGAGCAACAAGGCAAGAAAAAGAAATAAAGGGTATCCAAAATGGAAAGAAAGACGTAAAACTATCCCTATTCGCAGATGATATGATCCTATACATAGAGAACCCCAAAGATTCCAAAAGAAAACTACTGGAACTAATAGAAAGATTCAGTAGAGTAGTAAAATACATGATCAACATACAAAAATTAGTTGGATTCCTATACACCAACAAAGATATCTTCAAAAAGGCAATCAGAAAAATAATACCATTTATACCAAACCAAAAACCCATTGCATAGTCGATTGCAACTCACAGCAATCCTGTAAGACAGAACAGAGCTGCTCCATAAGGTTTTCAAGGAGTGGCTGGTGGATTAGAACTGCCGACCTTTTGGTTAGCAGCATAGCGCACTGTAACTCTTAACCACTGCACCACCGGGGCTCCATACCCTTTAAAGTAGCCCCTAAAAAGATAAAATACTTTGGAATAAATCTAACCGAGGATGCAAAAGACCTGTACAAAGAAAACTACAAAACACTACTGCAAGAAACCAAAACAGACATACATAAATGGAAAAACATATCATGCTCATGGATAGGAAGACTCAACATTGTGAAAATGTCAATTCTACCCAAAGCTATCTAGAAATATAATACAATCCCGATCCGAATACCAACAGCATTCTTCAGTGAGGTGAAAAGACTAATGAGCAACTTTATATGGAAAGGTAAGAGGCCCTGATAAGCAAAGCATTACTGAAGGAAGAGAGCAAGGTAGGAAGCCTCGCACTACCTGATCTCAGAACCTACTATACAGCTACAGTACTCAGAACAGCCTGGTGATGGTACAACAACAGACATATAGACCAATGGAAAAGAATCGAAAACCCAGATGTAAATCCATCCAGTGTGGCCAGCTGATCTTTGACAAAGGACCAAAGTTCATCAAATGGGGAAAAGACAGTCTTTTTAACAATTTTGCTGGCAAAACTGGATGTCCATCTGTAAAGAAATGAAACAGGACCCATACCTCACACCATACACAAACACTAACGCAAAATGGATCAGAGACCTAAATATAAAAACTAAAATAATAAAAATCATGGAAGAAAAAATAGGCACAATGCTAGGGGCCCTAATACATGGCATAAATACAATACAAACCACAACTTACAATGCGAAAACACCACAAGAGAAACTAGATAACTGGGAGCTCCTAAAAAGTAAACACTTATGCTCATCAAAAGACTTCACAAAAGAGTAAAAAGAGAACCTATAGACTGGGGAAAAAAAATTTGGCTACAGCACATCTGACGAGGGTCTAATATCTAAAATCTATAGAATACTTCAACACCTCAATAACAAAAAGACAAATAATCCAATTAAAAATAGGCAAAGGATATGAACAGACATGTCACCAAAGAAGACATTCAAGCAGCTAACAGACACATGAGGAAATGCTCATAATCATTATCCATTAGAGAAATACAAATCAAAATTACATTGAGACACCAGCTCAACTCAACATTCCTGGCACTACTCCAAAAAAAAAAAAAAATCAAAAATAACAAATTTTGGAGAGGTTGTGGGGAGATTGGAACTCTTGTGCACTGCTGGTGGGAATGCAAAATGATACAACCATTTTGGAAAATGATATGGCGCTTCCTCAGAAAGCTAGAAA
>NW_004443980.1:7720926-7780933 GCF_000243295.1 Trichechus manatus latirostris
CTCCTAGGAATATATCCTAGAGAAATAAGAGTCGTCACTCGAATAGACATATGCACGCCTATGTTCATGGCAGCATTGTTCACAATAGCAAAACGATGGAAACAACCTAGATGCCCATCAACAGATGAATGGATAAACTATGGTACATACACACAATGGAGTATTATGCAACAATAAAGAGATGCCCATCAACAGATGAATGGATAAACTATGGTACATACACACGATGGAGTACTATGCAACGAGAAAGAACAACGATGAATCTGTGAACCATCTCACAAAATGAATGAATCTGAAGAGCATTATGCTGAGTGAAACAAGCCAATCACAAAAGGACTAAAATTGTGTGAGACCACAATTATAAAAACCCAAGAAAACATTTACACACAGAAAAAAACAATCTTGATAGTTACGAGGGAGGGAAGAGGAGGGGAAAGGAAATCACTAACTAGATAGTAGATAAGTGTTAACTTTGGTGATGGGAAAGACAACACACAATATAGGGGAAGTCAGCACAACTTGACCAAGGCAAAGTCATAGAAGCTTCCTAGACCCATTAAACACTTTGAAGGATTGAGTTACTGGGTCTGAGGGCAGGAGACCATGGTCTCGGGGGACATCTAGGTCAACTGGCATAACAGTTCATAAAGAAAATGCTCTACATCCTACTTTGGTGAGTAGTATCTGGAGGCTTAAAAGCTTGTGAGCGGCCATCAAAGATATATCTATTGGTCCCATCATGTCTGGAGCAAAGGAGAATGAAGAAAATGAAAGACATAAGGAAAACAGCAGTCCAAAGGACTAATGGACCACATGAACCACAGCCTCCACTAGCCTGAGCCCAGAACTAGATGATGCCCGGCTACCACCACCTACCACTCTGACAGGGATCGCAACAGAGGGCTTCAAACAGAGAGGGAGAAAAATGTAGAACAAAATTCAAATTCACAAAAGAAGACCAAACTTACTGGTCTAACAGAGACTGGAGGAATCTCCAAGACTATGGCTCCCACTCACCCTGCTAATTCAGAACTGAAGCCACTCCCGAAGTCCACCTTTCAGCCAAAGATTAGACAGGCCTATAAAACAAACAGAAAGGCATAGTGGTTAAGTGCTATGGCTGCTAACCAAAGGGTTGACAGTTTGAATCCACCAGCTGCTCGTTGGAAAATCTATGGGGCAGTTCTTTGTCCTATAGGGTCGCTGTGAGTCAGAATTGACTCAGTGGCAGTGGGTTTTTTATAAAACAAACAATAACACACAAGAGGAACGTGCTTCTTAGATCAGTCAAGAATACAAGACCAAATGGGTAACACCTGCCTAAAAGCAAAGATGAGATAGCAGGAAGGGACAGGAAACCTGAACAAATGGAAGCATGGAACCTGGTGTGTAAAGGGAAAGGAGGAGAATGCCAACACATTGCAGGGATACAACCAACGTTTCAAAACAATTTGTGTATAAATTTTTGAATGAGAAACTTATTTGCATTGTAAACTCTAACCTAAAACACATACACAAAAAAGAGATTACAGCCAAGGAAACTCTATGGGGCAGTTCTACTCTGTCCTATAGGGTCGCTATTAATCAGAACATCCATGTAGGGCCTGGGGTTAATATTTTTAAAGCACTAACAGAGTCCCTGGGTGGTGCAAAGAATTAACATACATGACTGCTAACTGAAAGGCTGGAGGTTAAAGTCTACCCAGAGGTGCATCAGAAGAGGTTATCTACTTCCAAAAAATCAGCCACTGGAAACCCGATGGAGCACAGTTCTACTCTGACACACACGGGGTCACCGTGAGTTGGAGTTGACTTGACAGCAGCTGGTTTTATTTAATTAATCAGAATCTCCAGGAATGAGGCCCAGGCAATGTAATATTTAAAAGCTCCCCAGGTCATTCTAATGTGCAGCCAAAGTTGAGAATAACTGCTACATATGAAAGAAACTAGGTACTGATTATAAAGATTTTATTTTTTAAATATTTGGCCTCAAAGAATAATGTCTTTCTGGAGGAAATTTTGACTTTGCTATTTAAGAACAACAAAAAAAAGGAAGAAATGACAAAAGTACAGAGAACCATCGGGGTGTGTGTGTGTGTGTGTGTGTGTGTGTACTTTGTACATGGGACATTAATGTAATTCAGGGTCATTAAGCCCTGGGGACCTAGAACTCTTTTGGTGATCTGATGGAGGCCCTAGATCATTCTTCAAAGACAGGTACCTGCATGCATGATTTAGGAAATCATTTTAGGGAGATCACAGACTTCCTAAAATCAATGTTAAGGACCTCTGATATAGTCATAGATTTTTATAACTACCATCAGAAGAACAAATAAGGATGTAAAAAAAAAAAAAAATCAAACATAAGAATTGAGAAACCTGAGTATGAGTCTTGATTTTGGCCCTGAATTGCTGTGTGATTCTAAATAAATCACTTAAGCTTGCTAAGCCTTATTTTCATATCTATAAGATGAAATTTTTATCTTTTAGTTAGCAGCTGAGCTCGTTAACCATTTGCACCACCCAGGTAAAGTGTAAAAATCTAGGATTAAGAATAAAGCCTGCCGTGGACTCATCTATCCTGAGACCAGAAGAATTAGATGGTGCCCAGCTACCACTACCAACTATTCTGAGCAGGGACACAATAAATGGTCCCAGATAGAATGGAAGAAAAATGTAAAACAAAACTCAGATTCTTAAAAAAGGCCAGACTTACTGGACCAGTGGAGACTAGAGGAACCATCGAGAACTCCCACAAGATACCCTTTAAACAATGTACTGAAACTACACCCGGAGGTCACCTTTCAGCTAAATAGATTGGTTGATAAAATAAACAATATCACCCGTGAGTACTGTGCTCCTTTAAATATCATCTATATGAGACCAAACTGTCAACATTTACCCTAAAGCAAAGATGATAAGGGAAGGGAAGGGGCAGGGAAGCTAGATTAATGGAAGCAGAACAACCAGAATGAAAATAATAGAATACATTGTGAAAAATGTAACCAATGTCACTGAACAATATGTACAGAAATTGTTAAATGGGAACCTAATTTGCTGTGTAAACTTCCACCAAAAACACAATAAATATTATAATTTTTTAATAAATACAGAAATAAATAAAGCCTGGCTTTCACAGCCATTGGTTCAGAGTTGATGTCATTTACTCAGGCTATGGTAAGACTTTAACTAGAGGTGGGAGCAAACTGGATGTGCAAAAAGTAAACAGAGCTGTAAGAAAGACACCCATCAAAGGCTTCGTGTTCTTGGATGTCAATGTTTCACACTGATTTCATTGTCTGGGTTTTAATGGAAAGAGGAAGAGTATGAATGGAGGATGAAATGCTGCTATTGAATTTTAATTATTGTTTTTCACTCCTCTAGAAAAATAGATTAAGCAAAATGCAGAGTCATGTAGTTCAAGCTACTGTCTGTTTGTTCATAAAGGAAAATGCTTTGTATGCAGAAATTTCAAGTGAGAGGAGATGTCAGGTCTCCAAAAGCAGCTATTATCAAAGGAAGCGGCCAGAAAATTACTGCATTGGAGACGGCTGTGACGCAGTCTTGGGTGTCAGCCAGCTTCTTCATCCCTCTTGGTCAGAGCGTGCTTTTGAGCTGTTTATTGTACCACAAAGTTTATCTAAGTGTTCTAGTTCTCCAAAATAAACTTTCTTCAACTACATTATAGAGTATAGGCTACCTGGGTGGCACAAATGGTTAAGTGCTCGGCTGCTCACCAAAAGTTTGGTGTTTCAAACACACCCAGAGGTGCCTCAGAAGAAAGGCTTGGAGATCTGCTTCTGAAAGGTCATAGCCACTGAAAACCCTATGGAGCAGTTTTACCCTGCACACGTGGGGTCACCATGAGTCAGAATCTACTCCATGGCAACTTTTTGTTCTGTTTTATTATAGAGTATTGCTTTAACTTTCTATTTATTCTTTCTACAAACCCTTGCTGAGCACTTAGTATGAGTGAAGCACTGAAAATGAATGGTATGTGGTAGTTTTCAAGATACTCTTTTTACGTGTAAAGAGAACGGGCCATTTCAAGGCCTAATTGCCTTGATTGTCTCCCTCCAAATCAAGGATACCCTTCTAGACACAGAATGACCTGTCTCTACCTTCCTACCACATTCTCTTTAATCCAGACAGTGGCTCTTTACCCCAGGCAGTGAGGTAAATGGCTCTATCACCCCTTTCCCTCCCTGGCTGCCAAATAGAGCCATTCTGGAGGGGAGTGTGTGTGCGTGTGTGTGTGAGTGTCTGTGAATGTGTGTGAGTTTGTGTGTGTGTGAGAGTGTGTATGTGTGTGTGTGAGTGAGAGTGTGTGTGTATGAAAGTGTATGTGTGAATGTGTGTGTGTGTGTGTGTGTGTGTCTGTGTGTGTGTGTGTTTTCTCCCCAACCACAGGACACACTTCTGAATTCCAAATGATTGAATAATTTGGCATCTTATATAATTCAATAATCTGGTTAATTGAGAATTGCAAACAAATGGCAAACAAATAGGGCAAAAGGCTCTCAAGCTACTGACTTCTTTTGTATTAATCAGGAAAATAAACACCCAAGAGTTTAATAACAAAGTCATACACCTTTTTTGGACAGTTGATATTTTCTTTATGTGTATCATGACTAATAGTAATGGTGGTAATTCATCAAATTAGAAAAGCAATCAACAGTTCTAGCTGTACAAAATTAAAATTGATTGAGAGCCTATACCACCCTTACAGAGTTAATAATTACATCATTATTAAACATACAGCACAGAGTCAAAAATGCTTTTTAATAACCAAAAGGTGGGTGGTTCAAACCCACCCAGCGGCTCCACAGGAGAAAGGCCTGGTGAGCTGTTTCTGTAAAGATTAAAGCCAAGAAAACTTATGGGGGCAGTTCTACTCTGTCACATGGGGTCACTATGAGTCAAAATCAATTCTACAGCACCTGACAACAAGTTTAAGAAGATCTACTATATACTAAAGTCTAGTATATACAAATAAAGCAAAGTAGATTAGAACAAAATAGTATTAATGTATGTAGTCTGACTAGTTCTATGGAGAAAGCTACTCTCACGATTATCTACCATTGACAGAGCATCCACTCTGGACTAAGCATTGTTTAAGGTGATTTGCATACTGATTTCATTGTATCCTCACCACATCCGTGGAGACATGTTGGTGCCAATCTCATATTATAGATGAGGAACTGATGTCTACAGGGATGAAGTAACCAGTCCAAGAACACAGAGCCAGAGCCAAGACTCAAACCCAGCTCTGTCTCGTTCCAAAGCATCTGTTCTAATCAATGATTGTCTGCACTGTCTAACAAAGACCCTGTAGATGAGTACAGGAAACACCTTTCACAGAAAACAAAACACCTTTCACAGAAAACAAAACACTCCTCTTAGGAATAATGTCTTAAATTTCACTTCGAAGAGTTTTCTGACAGATAAGCAGAACTAGTGGGTGTCCAGGGTCCCAGAGGATGTTCCTTTAGAGCCAAAGCTCTTGTTGGCCCACAGAATGTTTCCGACAATGGGGCAGGGACAGAGAGGAATGAGGGAAATGAAGACTCACTAACGACACAAAGTGTCCTTAAGAACAGTTCTGATGTCATTTATCTCCACCTTCCAAGAATACTGGGATAGCCTTGCATAGACAAGTGATAAATATTGTCAGTTAAGTTTGTGAAGATAATGACAAAGGTCACTAAGAAAGATTTGTGTTAAATATTACATTAACTCAAACTAATGTCTCCCCTTGCTAGGATGGCCATTGTGAGGTGATGTGGGGTTAGGAGCGGAACTCTGCTCCGAGTACGCAGAAGTTAGATTATAGAACCTCAAAGAAATTTTCTCAAGTTAAGCTACAGCCACGATTCAGTGAGGAACCTGTGTTCTTGGCTGGGTGGAGACCACATATTTGACTCTAAAGGGTGGTCAGAAGCACTCACCAAGACATCCCTTGGTATGTAGCTCTGGGGGAGCTGAAAATATGGGCAGGAGTGAGGAGGGAAGCTTTTTCTTACTCTTTCTCCCAGGCTGCCCCTGTGGTGTCTACCCTTTCATGAAAGGTGCAACAGGAAACTAAGTTACACAGAGTATTGCTTCGTGTGTCCTCTCCTTTCCCATCACCCTGACTGGCCTGACCAGCCTCAGGCCAGTAGAGGAAGACGCCCCCACCCCCCGCAGCAGCAGAGAGGTGCTACACAGGCCTGGTGGCCTACACAACAGGATCCAGCCTGTCTGCACCTGCTGGGCTTCAGAAACGGGGCAAAACCACAACTGCACAGTTCAACCAGCAGCTGACTCTTCCTTTAATAAGGTCCCATCATTATGGGCAGTTGCCATCAAGTTGATTCCAATTCATGGTGACCGTTATGGATTGAACTCTGTTCCCCAAAAATGTGTGTCAACTTGGCTAGGCTATGATTCCCAGTATTGTGTGATTGTTCACCATTTTGTCATCTGATGTGATTTTCCTATGTGTTGTAAATCCTACCTCTATGATGTTAATGAGGTAGAATTAGAGGCAGTTAGGTTAATGAGGCGGGACTCAATCTACAAGATTAGGCTGTATCTTGAGGCAATCTCTTTTGACATATAAAAAAGAGAAGCAAGCAGAGAGACAGGGGGACCTCACACCACCAAGAAAGCAGCGCTGGACCTGTGGTTCCTGTGCTTGAGAAGCTCTTAGACCAGGGAAGATTGATGACGAGGATCTTTCTCCCAGAACTGACAGAGAGAGAAAGATTTCCCGTAGAGCTGACACCCCAAATTTGGACTTCTGGCCTCCTAAACTGTGAGAGAATAAATTTCCTTTTCTTAAAGCCTTCTGTTTGTTAATCCATCTATTTGTGGTATTTCTGTTATAGCAGCACTAGATAACTAAGACAGTGACCTCATATGTGTCAGAGTAGAGCTGTGCTCCGGAGGGATTTTTTGGAAGTAGATTGCCAGGCCTTTCTTCCAAAGTGCCTCTGGATGGACTCAAACCTCCAACCTTTCCATTAGCAGCCAAAAGTTGGAGGTTCAAGTCTGCCCAGAGAAGCCTCCGGAAAAAAGGTCTGGTGATCTATTTCTGCAAAAAAGCAGCTATTGAAAACCCTCTGGAGCACAGTTATACCCTGACACAGATGGTGACTGGTTTTATGGAAAATCATAGGGGGAAGTCATTGTGATTAGAGGCCAAGTGTTGCCTTTACTCACTTCTCCTCTCTCCTCTGCCTAAGCCCTGTACCTGACACAGCTGTCCAGGTCCCCCAAATGTGAGTGGCAGAACGACTGTCTGGGGGCTCATGTTCCCATGTATTATCTCATTCTGTACTAATTTTTATATCTTCCAATAAAAGAAAAGTCTGTGGCTGCTTTCTTTTTAGTAATTCAACTTAATAAATGCTCTACTACTAAATGTATAGGGATAGATATAGAATAGATATATATATATAATGACCTTTATGGGACAATTGGTAATTTGAACAATTTATATTTAACAGTATTAAGGAAATATAAATTTATAGTTAGGAGTGACAGTGGTATTGTGATCATTTTTCTTTGTTTTTTAAGAATGCATAGTTTTTAGGGATACATCATAACATTTTTACAGATGAAATGGTCTGTCTGGGATTTGTTTCCAAACAACACAGGATGGGGGGCAACAGGTAGGTATATGGGAAACAAGATGGGCCTGGAGTTGACGATTGGTGAAGCTGAGTGATCGGCTCATGAGGATTGATTTGCTGTTCTTTTGTATATGCTTAAATTTTTCCCATAATAAAAAGTTTTTAAAGTGATCAGAATCAGTCAGAGTTACTTTAAATGCATAATAGAAAATCATGTTTTTAAAAATGTTTAATGATGTGTAATTTTTATGATTTACTATGAAATGGAATCGCAGGATCAAAAACGTCACATAAAGTACTGTATATACATATACTTACATATCTAGGGAAATAGAAAGAAGAAAATAGACAAAATGTAAGTTATGGTTGCCCCTGGCTGGTGAAAATATATGTTATTTTTCTTTATTCTTGTTTCTTTTCTGTATTTTCCAAATTTTCTAGAAAGAAAATATATTGTTTATAATTTTATAAAGTTCCTTTTAATAAGTCATGCTCATGGTATAGTTATGTGAAAAAAGTTGCCTAAGTATATATAAAATAGAATCCCAATTCTGTTTAAAAATGTGTGTGCAAGTTGTGTGTGTTTATCTGAAAGGTATTTTTGTTTCTTAGCTTTTTGCATATTTTCTTGAATTAATAAGTATAATGTTCTAATCAGAAAACTGAAGCATGAAAAATTAAAGCTAGATTTATTATATTTCTTTATTTGGCTGCTAACCAAAAGATCGGCAGTTCAAATCCACCAGCTGCTCTTTGGAATCCCTATGGGGCAGCTCTACCCTGTCATATAGGGTCACTATGAGTCAGAATTGACTCAACAGCAAGTTATAAGGAATGGACTATATAGGGCAATGCAGTAGGTAAGTATGAGGAGCTTTATAATACATGCTTATAAAACTGAGAAGCCAGTCCAAATGAATTTTAAACTCTCATTGAAAGTATCTGTTTAGCTTTTGTACTCTGCTGATGTAAGATCCTTTAAACAACTACCATTATGTAGACATACTCTTGCCCTCATGCACTCAATTTTTTTAATAATCGCGTTTCCTTTTCTGTCCCGTTTCCAGGTATATCCATGCCAATTCCGGTCTTTGGGCTACAGGATGATTCCAAGGTCTTTAAGGAAGGAAGCTGCTTGCTTGCTGATGATAACTTTGTCCTGATTGGCTCCTTTGTGTCTTTTTTCATCCCTCTGACAATCATGGTGATCACCTACTTTTTAACTATCAAGTCACTCCAGAAAGAAGCTACTTTGTGTGTGAGTGAGTTTGGCACCCGGGCCAAATTAGCTCCTTTCAGCTTTCTCCCTCAGAGCTCCCTGTCTTCAGAAAAGCTCTTCCAGCGCTCCAACCACAGGGAGCCAGGGTCCTACGGCAGGAGGACTATGCAGTCCATCAGCAACGAGCAAAAAGCATGCAAGGTGCTGGGCATCGTCTTCTTCCTGTTCGTGGTGATGTGGTGCCCCTTCTTCATCACAAACATCATGGCCGTCATCTGCAAAGAGTCCTGCAACGAGGACGTCATCGGAGCCCTGCTTAACGTGTTCGTGTGGATCGGCTACCTCTCCTCAGCCGTCAACCCACTCGTGTACACGCTGTTCAATAAGACCTACAGGTCGGCTTTTTCACGGTACATTCAATGTCAGTACAAGGAAAACAAGAAACCTTTGCAGATAATTTTAGTGAACACTATACCAGCCTTGGCCTACAAGTCTAGTCAACTCCAAAAGGGCCAAGGGAAGAATTCAAAGACAGACGCCAAGATGACAGATAATGACTGCTCGATGGTTGCTCTAGGAAAACAACAGTCGGAAGGTGCTTCTACAGGCGATGTCAACACAGTGAATGAAAAGGTTAGCTGTGTGTGATAGGCTGGTTGCCATGGTAACTGTGGCCAGGCACACTGAGCAAGTTTTCACCTATCTGGGACAAAAAAAAAAGAACAGGGAGCCTGGAAAAAAAATTAGGCCAGTCTAGTGGAACCAACAGTAATATCAATGTACACTTTATTTTGTCAGTGAAAAGCAGGGTTAAATGCCACAAAATGTGCACTTCTAAAATGTCCTGACAGCATTCCAGCTGTGAGCGTTATGGTACTTCTTTTTAACATTGTAAATGATATGTCTTTAAAATGATTAGTTTTCATTGTATAATTATAATGAGGCCATAAATAAATCTAAATGAATTTCTGGTGTTGAATGGAAACCTTGCTAGTGTGTTGTTAATTGATGGCAATGGGTTTCCTGGTTACCTCTTGCTATAAATATGAATAGCTATAAATAGTGAAAAGTCTGTTGACAATAATGGCCTCTTACATAAAAGAAAATTCTCATGAAAACTTACCATTATCTGTGTTTTGAAAGACAAAAAAAAAAAAAAACACTAAGGACAGTGTTATGAAATCTGCATTGCTAACATAATTAAATACTTCACGACATTTTTCATTCCTGCTTTTCCATAGATGCCATTCTGAAGGATTCATAAGGTCGCTGGCATTTGCAGCATTTCAAGTTAATTCTTCTCAGAAAAGATTTTAAATGTTATTTAATAACTATTGCTGCTTTCTCTTCTACTTCTTGTGCTTTACTCTGAATTTCCGATGTGGTCTTGTTTAGTGTTTGTTTTACTAGGTAAACTATCAAAAGCGTAGCTTAACATTACCAAATACGTTCTAGAAATTGCTTCTCTAGAACAGCAGCATAGAGTTGTTGGGTGGCTTGCTCTGTAATAACTGCATCGTGCATGCGCCCCTCTGAGCAGTGAGCAGTATGTTGACATAACTCTGTCCAGATGGAGAAATAAACTCAGGTTTCTGGTTGTTAACAACAGTGTCTTAGGACATCGCTGTAAAAAGCAGGTATCTTTGCCGTTGACACCCATCAGGTAAATTGATGCCTTCAGATCAACGTATATTATCTACTAAAACTGTTCAGCTTGCTTCTACAATCATCTATTGAGTGTATACCACGTGTGAAGTCATTTTCTAGGTAAACCAGTTGTCGTCAAGTTGACTCCGACTCATGATGACTCCGTGTGTGTGAGAGCTGAACTGTGCTTCATAGGGTTTTCAATAGCTGATTTTTCAGAAGTAGATTGTCAGGCCTTTCTGCCAAAGCACCTGTGGGTGGACTTGAACCACCAACCTTTCAGTTAGCAACCAAGAGTATTAATATTTGCACTACTTGGGGACTCCAGTTGGCTAGGTACCAGGGATATAAAGGAGCCCTGATGGCATAGTGGTTAAGAGCTCAGCTGCTAATCAAAGGGTTGGCAGTTTGAAGCCACCAGCCGCTTGCCGCCTTGAATACCCTATGGGGCAGTTCGCTATGAGTCGGAATCGACTCCATGGCTATGGGTTTTGGGTTTTAGGAATATAAAAATGAATAAAACAAGATCCTTGCCCTTAAAGAAAATAACTAAACTGAAATTGTCCTTCTCAAAATGTAAGACTTATTTTGAGAATCAAAATTAAATTGATTTTCTTTTTACCTGGTTCAAAACAAATTTGTTTCACCTCTGAGGGTAGTATTCTCAAATAAGTTTTCCTGATTGATTTCCATTGAATTCCCAGCAAACAAAAGGGGAAGAAAAAAATCACTAAGATAAAAATTGCAATTAGTTTAGAAATATGCACCTTAGCCTGGACCCAAGCTATGACTACCAAGTTTCACACAAAATTTCTGTTGTCCCTCTCTAAAAATTAACTCATTTTAGTATTACTCACCAACATTGGACTCCCTAATAAAGAAGCAGGTAATATAATATTTTGTAGAAAAGTTTGCTGAAGTGAGAAAGAGATTAACAGCAGTTAATCCACCCTGACAGAATAGAACTGCCCCATAGGGTTCCCAAGGAGCGGCTGCTAGATTCGAGCTGCCAACCTTTCGGTTAGCAGCCAAGTGCTTAACCACTGCACCACCAGGGCTCCTGATATTGTGTTACTCTGTGTAAAACTGCACTTTGTTGTTGAATTAGATGTGAGATATGTGGTTTCAATACTAAAGCATTTCATATTGAATGAAAAATAGCTTTTTCCCTAAGCCTTTTGAAAAAATTATAGGTTTTTAAAAGTAAAGTATATGGGAGGTACCATTGTGTAATTTGGAAATACATTAAGTCTATCCTAATTGTGTCCTTAGAGACACGTTGTTGACTGAAAAGATGATTTGCTATTTCAAAGCTAGAATTTATAGTAAGCCACTAGTACTAAGCCTTCATTTGAACTGACTACTCCTCAATGATTATATATACCAACTGGTAAGAATATAAATGACTCTGTTCTAATAATGTATTTTGTCTTAGTGTGTAACTGCACATCTCATTCTATGTTAGAGAAAAGATTACAGATTCTACCCCAATATACTCAATCTTGAGCAGGATGAACAAAAATACTGCCTGACAGATGTCTTTTGACTGCATATATATTACAAATGTGAACGTGTTTCTTTTCTCTCCATAAGTATCTATTCAAGTGTGTATAGACAAACGCATATCTGTATATATGTACAGACGTGTTCCCATTGCACTTTATTCAATATTTATATATTTATATGGAGGAAAAGCAAGAGATATTAATGAAAGCCTCAGTATATGCCCATGTGTGCATGTTCGTATCATGTCAGTTTAAATGTGAATTCATGTTCTGATGTCTCTGTGACCTTCCATTGCTGTTAAAGCAGATCAAGTGTAACAGGGGTATCAGCTTTTCAAATAAACTGGAAGTTTGTCTAATTTTATAGGAAAACTTTAACACAGTTCTATGAGGGTGATGAAACAGTGGTCCATAGACATAGTGTATTGATCTTAAGTAAAATGGTACCTTTGGACCTTTTATTTAGTCTGGGGACTTTCTGACTACTGTCCTGTCAGTTGCTGTTGAGTCAGCTCCACCTCATTGCTCCCCTGTATGTGCAGAGTAGAACTGCTCCATAGGCTTTTCAAGACTGTGACCTTTCAGAAGCAGATTCCTAGGCCTGTCTTCTAAGGCGCCTCTCTGTGGATTTGAACAGCCAACCTTTTGACTAGTAATTGGGCGCTTAACCTTTTGCCCCACCCAGGGACTCGTTTCTGGCTACTACGGCTTTTGAAGTACAACGCCCCCTCCTGCCCCCGTGAAATGCAGTCCTTAAATGGTGGATGGTTCTGGGACTAAGGGATTCACTCCTAGTCAATACTACTAAAATGGGGTAACAAAGCTTCCCTAATTTAAGTTGAATAGTAGCTTATTCTGTAAAGAAAAAATTAAATGCCATAATTAGTCAAAACGCTGTTTAAAGCATACTTAATCTACGTGACCACAGCGCCATCTCATGGTCATTTTTTAAAGTGCTACTGTTGCCAAATCGAACTGCTTTTAGCAAAGGGTGCTTCTCCCATTTGTGCATCAGTGAAACATATTTATAAAGTGTTAAATTATTCTGTGCCATATGTAACAAATACGGTGGAAATTATTTTATGTACTGATTTTAATGTAGGCAATTCCAAAAGATCTCAAGAAAGAATGAATAATAGTAAATAAAGTATATTCAAAAATGAATGCAATATTGTGAGTCCATAGCTGTGTCCACTAAAAAGAGTTGCCCAAAACCTCCTAGGCCAGCAGGCTGGGAGCTCCAGGTATCATCCTAATGTTATGAGAGTACAAAGCCTATGCTTCTGGAGCTGAGCCATGTCAAAGAGCCAGGACCCACCTGGCTGAGTAAGTACTATAGTCATGATCCAGTTTCCAGTTCTCTGCAGCAGACAAATGCTCTGTGTTCGATTGATATGTTGGGTTTCACACAGCTTAGGAACATAAAGAACAGTTGCTGCACCCCGAGATGTGCACAGGTATATCAATATATGCATGCACACAGGTGTACATGTGCATAGGTGTATCAACATATGCACAAACACCCATATTCACACACACTCACAGGAGATAGTTTCAAGAATCAGAGTAAGCCAAGGAGACCCACTATCACTGAATAAACTAGAAAGTTGCCCTGGTTCACCATTTCATCTTTAACTATAGGAAAAGCTTATGAAATATGGAAAGCAGGTGTCTTTTCCAGGAGTCATTATAGCTTCGTGTATTGAGCAACTACCACGTGCCAGGCACTAAGCTGGTTTCTTTGCTCTCTTCGCCTGATGGAATCTCCACAACAACCCTATAACATAGGCATTATTAGTCCCATATTTTCACAGTTGAAGAAAGTGAGATTCAGAGCAGTTAGTAACATGCTCAAGGTCACACAGCTGGCAAACATGGGTCATCAGATTCCAAAGCACAGATTCTTTCCCCAACCCCATCCTGTACAGGGGAAAGAGCACCGGGGTCAAAACCAAAATATCCGAGCTCTCCTCTTAGCTTCTCCTCCCTCAAGCTGGCTATGTGAGTTTGGACAAGTCATTAACAACCCTGCACTCGATTCCATTGTTTCTCAAATGGGGCCGCTAGTTCCTGTGCTGCTGACAAAGTAGCATAAATGAAATGATGGCTATGGCCATGCTTGATACCCGTAAAATACTATGTCACTGTTATAAACATGCTGTTACTAAAGAAAAAAAGCACCAGAGCCTCTATCCGTTAGTAACCATCAGGGAAAATCCCAGACAAAATTGTGCAATGCGGTATTTATATTCAGCACCTTCTACTCTCCTTTCTATGAACATGTCCCATTTTGTTAAACCTTTACTCTTCTTTGTCCTCACCATGATGCAAAGTTCCCTTCATTGGGACTGCCCTTTTCTGCTTCCATCAAAACTTACCTATCCTATGTCCCATTCCCTCAGATGTCTACTCTCTGCTAGAGCACAAATAAGTACATTGGAGCCATGAATAGCTGATGATGGTTTATTGTATCTCACCAACACCTCTTCAGTTGCCCCCCATGATCATAATCCAGAAGGTTTTGGATTATGATCAAAGACAGGAATTTTAGGCACCAGAAAGACAAGTGAGAAAGAAATTTGGAGACAAGAAATGTTCTCCTGGTATCTAGATAAATTTCAAATAAGTTACAACTTTAACTTTCATATGGGAATCTTATGAGACAAATCAGACTTGATCTAGGGAGTTTGTAAGATATGAGACCAAGAGACAAATGTCAATATAGATATTTCCTGTGGCATTTTTCTTACAGTTGGCCTCTTCCTCCCGATTTCATGACTACATGGTATCAGGTTGCTCTTTTTAATAGACTTCATAAAGACAAAAAAACAAAAACCAAACCAGTTGCTGTCAGGCCGATTTTGATTCATGATGACCTCATGTGTTACAGAGTGGAACTGTTCCATAGGATTTTCTTGGCTGTAATCTGTATGGAAACAGATCACCAGGTGTTTCTTCTGCAGCACTGCTCAGGAATGGGTTCAAAACTTTCAATCTATAGATTAGAAGTCAAGCACAAACCACATATGCCACCCAGGGAGGGGCCTTCCTAAAGACAAGTCCCATTATTTGAGTTCATTTTCCTTAAAGAGTCAAAAAGAAAAAGCCCTGATAGATTTAGAATTATGGTGCAGAGATCTTTTTTTAGAAAAGTAAGTTTTTGTGAAAGTGAGCCAAGGTTATTTTTAAGTTTTTTTATTTATAATAAAGATTATGAGATCCAAAAAGGGTGTTTATTCTATCTTCTGGAGAACAGCACAGTTTGTACTTCCCATCCAACATTTATTTCAGATGTTGAAAAGTAATGTATTATTCAGATGATCTTATCTTTGTTGGGGTGGTCGCAGAAGCAGAGCCTGAGACAAGTACTTAGGTGCACATATTTATATGCAAGGCAATCCCAGGAAACTTGTTTAGGGAGGAAATAAAGGTTGACATAAGAGCATGGCATTGATGGTGCTCAGCTCCACTGCCGGTGGGAGGTGACTGAAACTCTTCCCCACAGCAGAGCTGGAATCAGAGGTGAGCCAAAGATCTTGTAGGTTTTACCAGGTGATGATAAATCAGTCTCGAAATCAATATGCCTCCTCAGTAGACAGTGGCGTTACTATGTGTTATAATTTTTAAACAAGCATACATTCACCTTATACAGTCATGTCTAAATATATTTTTGAGATCCTATGACCAGCACATACATTTCATATAGAATAAATCTCAGCAACATGCTGCAGATAATTCCTTCCAGCTCTGCTAGAACAGTTATGATTAGTCATTATCATTCCTACAGGAGCTGCAAAAGACCTAGAAAAGCACTCTAGAGCCCTGTCTTAGTCAGGGTTCTTTACAGAAACAAAACCAGTGAGATATATTTAGAGAGACAGAGGAAGATTTACTTTAGGGGATTAGCTCATGCAATCGTGGAGGCTGGTAAATCCAAAAGCTGTAGGTCAGGCAACGGGCTAGAGAATCCTGCTGGCTCACACAGTTGTGGGGGAGCTGGCACCATCCAAACTCCACAAATGAGGCGACAGGTTGGAGACTTCTAAAGGCTTGCATCCCAAGATCTAAGATGCAAAATGAGGAGAAAGTATGAGTTCTACAAACCTATGTATTTATAGTCTGGAGGAAGAATACACCCTAAGAAAATGTCCTTTCCAACTGATTGATTAGATTAGATTATGGAAGATGATTACATTACATTGCACTGCACTGCAATGCACTGCACTACACTACACTACGCTACGCTACACTACATCACATCACATCACATCATATCACATTACATTACAGAACAGCAACTAGTCTAGAGTTTGGCCAAACCACTGGGAACCATAGCCTAGCCAAGTTCAGACATAAAATAAACCATCGTAAGTCCTAATAAGTAACTGATAAATCTCTGTATGAGTGTTATTTACTGAGCCTGAGTGGTTGATCTAAACTGCTGAAATGGAATGAACAAAAAGAAAAATACTCCATAAATTGAAGAGTTGGAAGGGCTTAGACACCATCTGGCCCATTAGTAGAGGTGGCATTGAAAGGCCAAGAAGTTTAAGAGAAATTGTCCAAGGTCACCTAAGTAGCATCAAAGCCAGTACTGGGGTCCAGACCTCATGCTGCCCAATCTCTACCTCCCTTGAATTTAAAAATGGATCGAAGACGTTTATTTGGATCATATAGCCAAAAATATATTTAGTTGGGTTGAGAGACCAGTGCTGAAAACTCATTTATTCTCTCGACAGTTTTCTTAGTGAGAGTCTACTATGTGTATATTATACATAAGATATTATGCATGGGAAGTCTAGAGATGGGACATTACTAAGAAAGAAAGGAATAAGCTGTTTGGTGGGGAAATTATCCTGTCCTCTTGACAAAATCCATGCTTTTTGTTGTTGTTGTTGTTGTTGAGCCCATCAACTTTTGTCACAAATTAGCCTAAGTAATATGGATAACTTAACACACCTACACAATGATGCCACTTGAGAGATTACATATGAGAGATGTCCCCTGAGGCAATGTCCCCCCGCCGGTGCTCAGGTTTCAGCCTAGAGAAAAAGAGACATAGGCCGACCAAAGGCAAAAGGGTTAAAAATATAGAATTCAGAAATTACTTTTAAAGAGCAAAAATGAAAATTATATAGAATGTTCATTATCACTATTTTCTGGCTCCATTATTAAAGCTCTGCATTCTAAGACCCAGGTTCTCGACAGTGTATATGAAGAAGAATATCCAAGAAGATGGGAAATAACGAAGACAGACCAAGAAGAATTAAAAGAAGAAGAAAGGCAATGAAAAGGAAATAAAACAATGGTAAAAATCAAAACTAATTTTTCTGTACATACGTCAAATAATATGTCTCTGGTACTCTAAAATGCAATATATGTATAAGTATTTAATTTCTAAAAGTGAAATGGTGGGTTTTTTTTTCTAAATTAGCAGGAAAATTGGAAATGTTGCTTATTTCTTGAGTGACTGTGAGTGTGACAAAAATCAAGACAACTAAACATTCTTAAGATTGAAGAGCAAGAAGAGTTATTTGCATGAAAATGTCACCCTCTACTCAGCCTTCTAACATAATCACCAGAAAATTTGTGATTAATGGCTATGATTAATGCATCTCTGTACTTCTCTACAGTATAATATGGAAGCTATGACTCACACTCGGTCCTGTACCCTTCCACTAAATGGACCTCACCAAGTTTAGAAACCCATTAGGAGCACTTAAAAAAATTAATCTTGTCAAACTTAGAATTACCATCATGACGCAAATATCGTTACCTTGAATTAAGCATAGTAAAATAAAACATGGAAGCTATAAGCAAATTTATATAAAATTCTGCTTGGAGAACTTTGCTTTTATGACTTTAAAAGACAAAGTAACTACAAGTAGTCCCTGAGTTACTAGTGGGTTCCATTCCAATGACTCCATCCTAAGTCGGTTCTGATGTAAGTCGAATACCTCATTTTTTTTCAACTTTTCGTTATTATTGCCTTTTATTATCAGTGACTTTATAAATCTAATATTTATTTGTTTTGGGGAGTTGGAAACATTACATATAAACATACAGATATATTTTAACATTGTATATGGTAAATATTACTAACGATAAACCTGTTGCCATCAAGTCAATTCCGATTCATAGTGACCCTATAGGGCAGGGTAGAATTGTCCCATAGGGTTTCTAAGGAACAGCTGGTGGGTTCGAACTGCTCGCCATTTAGCAGCTGAGTTCTTAACCACTACACAACCGGGGCTCCACTAATGATAACAGGTGCCAAAAAAATCCAGACAGTCATAAGTGCAATTCGTCATAACACAAATACGTTGAGGACTAACTATATGTCCCCCACTTGCAGAAGACTATTTCTTATTTGAACTCAGTAACAGCTTATGTTGCTAATGACTTTGAGTGGTCCTACCTTGTTCTAAGAATCTGGACAAAGTACAGCTACTAATGTGTAATATAAAGCATAAGTTAACAATGTTTTAAAATTTTTCAAAACAATTAAACACAGAACCATACAGTCTACCTTCCCCCTTACAAGAGAGAAAGTGTAAGGAATCTAGGAGGAAGGGATTGAGGTTAATATTTACTGAACAGTATTCCATACTAAGGGCTTTCCAACATGTAATCACTATATGGTTGTTTATATTTCATGTAACCAATGAGGAAGCTGAGCCTCAGAGGGAAATATTTACTCCATTTTACCAACTAAGGAGTAGAATCAGAATTCAGGTGCAGATATGCATGACTGTTAAGCTTTTACTGTGTCTTGTTTCCACTATGCCAGGACTCAGAAAATGTTTTCTATAAAGGGCCAGATCAGGCGTGGGGGGTCATATGGTCTCTGTCCCAAACACTCAATTCTGCTGTTGTAGTGCATACGGAATCAGCAAATTAAAAGGCATAGCTGTGTTCCAATAAAACTTGATTTACTGGTTGTGGGCTAGATTTGAGCCATGGGCCCTAGTCTGCCAACCCCTAGACTTCGCCATCCAACAACAACATTAGCATTAATAATGAAGAGAACAACTACAACGTGGGCTACCATCATCTACTTATTTGAGCTTTTATCGAATATGAGTATTGTGTGAAGCACTTTGCAAATACATTCCATTTAATCCTTACAACAACACTACAAGTTTGATGCTGTTATCATCTCCATCATCCCCAAACTAAAGATTACATAACTTGCTGACGCTCACAAGTAGTAAGTGGTAGATCTGCGTTTTGAACTAACATCTATACTCTGAGCCACTGGCTCTATTTCCTCCCCACCCTAGAATGTAAGAGCCTGTCGCCATCATGCCTGTATTAAGCCTGTAACTGCAGACCTCTAACCTTGTGGAAGATACAGTTCTCCCTGAAGTCCCTAACTTACTATGCAGGGTAAAATATACAGTATACAAGCAGCCCTGGTGGCGCAGTGATTAAGAGCTTGGCGGCTAACCAAAAGGTCGGCAGTTGAAATCCACTAGCTGCTCCTTGGAAACCCTATGGAGCAGTTCTGCAATATTCTATAGGGTTGCTATGAGTCACAACAAATACACAATAGGGACATTGGTGGTTCAGTGGTATCAGTGGTAGAATTCTCACCTTCCATGTGGGAAATCCGGATTTGATTCCCAGCCAATGCATCTCATGCACAGTCACCACCCGTCTGTCAGTGGAGGCTTGCATGTTACTATGATGCTGAACAGGTTTTGGCAGAGCTTCCAGACTAGGACACACCAGGAAGAAAGGCCTGATGATCCACTTCCAAAAACTGGCCAATGAAAACCCTATAGATTACAACAATCCAGTTTGCAACTGATCGTGGGGATGGTGCAGGACCGGGCAGTGTTTCATTCCATTGTGCATGGGGTCACCATGAGGTGGGGGCTGACTCAACGGCAGCTAACGACAACAAATACACAAACTTTCAACCCATAAGTATGGATTAATTCTTTATATAGATGATTGTTCCTGATCTAGTAAGACACAATCATGATATGATGGTTCTGGTCTCTCCTCTTGGCTCACCTTCATGCCCAGAGGATACATTCAGCATTAAATTCCCCCTAAATGAAGGTGAAGATGCATAAACTCTATGTCCTTCATGCCGGTAGCATTATGTTTGAAAATAAATTCTTGATATGTCCTCCCTACTTCCTGTACTAATCAATAAAAGAATAAATTTGGACTTAAAAAAAAAAAAGTGCTACTTAGAATGAGAGTTGGATATGCGGCTTAGTTGAAAAATCTCCCTCAAATTCCTTCAGATAACATGGAGTTTATTGTCAGGCTACACGTGGGAATGAGTAAATGGGAATCACAGATGTCGACTAGGCCTCACAGAGCCCGGAAAGAGATACATGGTCAGCTTTGCTCGGAATCGAAGGCTGCTTGAGAGACACAAGCTCAAGTTCCTCCATTTGCACCAGGGACCCCATCATCCATGGGGTGCGGCTACTCACTCAACCTGTTCCCTTCTGTGCATCTTTCACTCAGCCTCCCTCTAACAACCAGCTTCATTCCTAGCTGCTTCTAACTTACAACAGGAGCTCACTCCTGGCCCATCGTGACCCTTCTCTACCTCGTGGACGTTTCTCTTATACATCTGTCACTAATAACTTGATCTTCTCTGTACCACCCAAGGAGCCCTGGTGGCACATGGGTTAAGAGCTCATGCCGCTAACCCAAAGGTCAGCAGTTTGAATCAACCAGCCGCTCCTTGGAAGCTCTCTGGGGCAGTTCTACTCTGTCCTATAGGCTCACTATGAGTAGGAATCGACTCCACAGCAACAGGTTTTTTTGGTTTATACCAACCAAAACGAAATCATTTGCTGTCGAGTTGATTCCAGCTCATGGTGACCCCATGTGTATCAGAGTAGAACTGCACTCCAGAGGGTTTCCAGTGACTGATTTTTCTGAAGCAGATCACCAAACCTTTCTTCCAAGGTGACTCTGGGTAGATTTGAACAGCCAACCTTTAGGTCAGCAGATGAGAACTGAACCATTTGCACCACCCAGGGACTCTCTTCTCTATAAAACCCCATTCAGATTTCTAAAAGAGAGCCAATCAGGTTGGTTCTGGTTCTTTCTCCTTGTTTGAGCAGAGATTTTGTTCTGGGCCAGCATATGTATGATGCTGACCAGATGATGGCCGTATGTCCTTCCTAATCCAATCCACTGTGGTGGTCCGTGCAGCGTATTTCCTCAGCCAGATCGCTGTATGGGAGAAGAGTTTTCCACACAAGGGGCCAGGGTGTGGTGCCCTGCTCTGGGTCTGAATGCCAATCAAAATCTTATCTGAAATGAGAGAGAATCTATCGACCTGCTATCCTGGTAAGAGTGGCCATCTCTTTCCAATAGCATTCCCATTTCTTACTTCCTATTTTTTCCTTCTAATACAACTGTTTTCAGATTTCCTGTCTCTTACCTAAAACACCAAGCAGACCCTTCACAGTAGTTGTCATTTTAAAGATTATTACCAAGAAGGAAGTCAGCCAATTTTCTTGTATAGGGCAATCTGCAAACTAGCCATCTCTTAAAAAAATACAGAAACTTCAGTATGAAATTCTGAGAACGCAGTGGACAGGAGATGAACTCAACTCAATGTGTTTCCAACGCTTGCTTGGGCATTGTGATTTGATGGCCTCAACACCAATCACAGGGCACTGTGGTTAAAATGGTCACACTATAATCTAAAGAAAATTAGACAATTTCAGAGGGAAAATCTGCCAGGCCTCAGTAGAGGAGAAAATCCTGTAGGAGCTGGATTAGAAGCATTTATGTCATTGGGCTGACATAGTCTTCCAACTATTGGGTTTGCCGATGTTTTGAACACAGACCTATGAGAGGAGAGGAGAAGGCTCTGGACAAGCATGTCCCACAGCCCTAGGAGGCTGCCCAGCTTACACCAGTGAGCAGAGAAGAGAATGGATTTGATTACCTACAAACCAGAGCTTTAGTAAGAAGAAATGAGGGAATTTACAGTAGGATATTAACAAAAATAAGGTAATAAGATATTTCCCTGCAGTGTAGGAAGAATTGCTTGACTTATTCCTTCACAACAAAAGAGTTACATCATAGAGCTTGCCTACTTTATTTAGAGAATATTGCAACAATTCAGAGGTCACAGGAAGGACATTATGGGGAGGCTGTATTTTAAATCTAATGCTAAAAGATTTAGAAAGATATTAGAAAGAGCATGGGCTTAGGAGCTACATGGACATTACTTCAAATTCTGCCTCTGCTATTTACTTGCTGGCTGTGTGAGAAAATTACTTAACCTCAGTGATCCTCACCTGTTAGGTGGGAATAATACTATCTCATGTAGTTGTAAGAATAGAGGTAATTTATGAAAAGCTCCTTGAACAGAATCTGGCCTATAATGGAACTTAATATTCCATGGCTATTAATATTACGGTCCCTGGGTGATGCAATTGGTTAAATGCTCAGTTGCTAATCAAAAGGTTGACAGTTCAAATCTATCCAGAGGCACCTTAGAAGAAAGGCCTGGTGATCTCCTTCCAAAAAGTCATCCACTTAAACCTGTGTGGAGCACAGTTCTACTCTGACACACATGGGGTCGCCATGAGTTGGAATCCACTCAAAAACAACTAGTTTGGTTTGGTATTAACATTACTAGAAAGAGAGCAAAGGAGCAACTCTGTGTCTCTTAGGAGGACCCTCCTGACTATATCCCACAGAAAGGGGGCCAATAAATGAGGGCAAAGAGACCTTTAGAGCTAACAAGCCCTACAGAAAAATTATACACAAGGTCTGGCAAAACTCTCAAGCTAATCTATTCCCATCTTGTTTTTCCCTTCATGCTTAAATAATAAGGTGAGTGCTCAAGAAACAAAACAAACAACCACTGTTTTGGGTTCTCCTGCAGTTATGGACGTAAAAGGGAAGCATCTACTTTCCAACCTTCACTTATTTCTAAACGTCTAAGGGCTCCTTCCCACGGCGGGGGAAAAGGGTGATAAACAGGCTTGTTTCTGGCCCATTGAGATTGCATCATAACAGAGGCAGAGAAGATGGGGCTAATGCTTTAAGCTGAAGTTGGGGGTGATGGCCTGACCTGAGGCTTCCCTGAGTCTAGGAACAGTACACGGTGAGAGAGACTGCACTCTGTCCCATCCAGGATCCTCGAAGTTAGCAAGGCCTCTGCCAGGCTGCCTACCAGTGCCAGAGAGCTGAAAACCAGAAGCCTTGGAAAAAGAACTCCAGGCCTAAGCGTGGCACGGAGGGAGAAAGCGCCCCAGCCTCCGGCCGCTCACACAGCCGTAGACGCGAGCACGTCAGGCGGTGACCATGACAGACCAGAGACTCTTCTCCAAGGTTTCTGGACCATGACCTTCGGACACTTGTAAAGCCATCCAGAAATAGTGACCGAAATTGGGCTTTTCACCAGCTCTTGGTGGGGAGTGGGCCTCAGGCCCAGATAACTTCTATTTAGAAAAATAAGGTGATTTTTTTAGTTTTGGGGGCTCTCAAGTGTCAATGTATAGAGCATTAATAAGACGAAAAATGAAAAAAAAATTACCAGCGATTTCTACTCATGGAGACCCCATGTGTTACACAGTAGAACTGCTCCATAGGGTTTTCTTGGTTGTAATCTTTATGAAAGCGGCTCATCAGGCCTTTTTTCCGAGGCACTTCTGGGTGGACTCCAACCTCCAACCTTTTGGTTAGCAGCTGAGTGCTTTAACCATTTGCACCATCTGGGGACTTCCATCATGAAGAACAAGTACGATTTCACCAAGCTGACATGAGAGAAAGGGCATTTAAACAAGTGTCAGCCCAGAAGTTGAAAAAATGAGGACATTCAGTGAAATTTAAATCGCATATTGAGAGCGAAGAAAGGAGCGATGAGGAATGGCAGAAGATGGGACAGAACTGTCCAGGTAGAGACCAGATCAAAGAGAGCCCTAAATTGCAAACTATCATGTTAGGACTCCCTCCTGTGGGCAGTGGGGAGCCACTGAAGGAATTATTATCGTTTAGTTTATAAGCCTGTCTAATCTTTGGCTGAAGGGTGAACCTCAGGAGTGACTTCAGTACTGAGTTAAAAGGGTGTCCAGGGGCCATACTCTCGGGTTTTCTCCAGTCTCTGTCAGACCAGTAAGTCTGGTCTTTTTTTGTGAGTTAGAATTTTGTTCTACATTTTTCTCCAGCTCTGTCCGGGACCCTCTGTTGTAATCCTTGTCAGAGCAGTTGGTGGTAGTAGTCGGCACCATCTAGCTGTGCTGGACTCAGTCTGGTGGAGGCTGTGGTAGTTATGGTCCATTAGTCCTTTGGACTAATCTTTCGCTTGTGTCTTTGGTTTTCTTCAATCTCCCTTGGATCTACAATCTTTTAACCTCAATTCCAAACATCTTTATCCTCAAATCCAAATCCAAAAAGCTCTGAAAACTAGTTTTTTTTTTTATATAACTGATTTGGTTTCCAACTTGAGCTGACCTAATTTGTGGAAAAAAACTTGTCCCAAACTGACATGAGACTACACATAATTTTAAGTTATCCCACTTGGTGTGAATATTCACAGATTTCACCACAGAAATATTGAAGTATCTGAATTCTGGGAGCTGCCCTAGATCCTGCTAGGGAACAAATTACTTTTCTAAAATCAGAAAAATCTGAATTCAATTCACAAACACATTTGGCCCTCAGGGTTTCGGATAAGCGACCGTGGGCCTATGAAAGATAGAGTGCGGAGGCTGCCCAGACCTACAGCAGCTGCAGCGGAGCAGAGAGGAGGAGAATCGACAAGACTGAGGACCCACTTGGACACAAGCATGTGGAAAGGAAGGAATCTTGTTACTGGCTTGGGTTTACGACAACAAAGGCACTCAGTACCCAGAATGAGGAAGAAGAAGAAGGAGCTGAAAGAGTAGAGAATATTCGATGGGAGTTTAGTCTAAATAGTAGGAATTTTCAGTTCAGATTATTAATTTACAAAAAAAATGTTCAAATGTACATTACATATATCTAGAAAATCCACTTACATGGAATATCTCAAACCTCTTCAAAACTACATAAGTTAGGACAAAAAACAGTAATAACATATTGATGTAGCCCGTTAGAATACACAAGGTACTTTCATATAATTATTGCAATTAGTTCTCTGAGCAACCCTAAGGCATTTTTGTATGCACGTGCTTATGTCATTGTTGTTAGGAGCTGATAAGTAGATTCTAACTCATGGCAACCCCCTGTGTTACAGAGTAGAACAGCCCCATAGGGTTTTCTTAGCTGTAACCCTTATGGAAGCAGATCACCAGTCCGTTCTCCTGCAGAGTGGCTGGGTGGGTTCGAACCGCCAACCTTTGCTTTAGCAGCCGAGCTCTGAACTGTTGCGCCATCAGGGCTCTTGCATATGCTCGTAGACTTAACAAAATCTTATTTTTTTTAATTTAGTTTATTTTTACATATTTTAAGTTTCAAAAAAATATTTAATACTAAAAAAAACTCTATGGACAGGGAAAGTCTTGATATTCTAGGAAAAGAGTCTGTAAAACTGCATGTGGCCTAGTTAGTTGTACTACCACATCAATATGAACATTTTTGAATCTGTACTGAATTCATCAAGCAATACAGCATTATGGAACTAAGGTGACAAAGAAAGAAAGAAAAAAGGCAGTTTGCATCATTCTTTCCCTTCCGGCGCTCTAACAATATGGTTTGACCATTAGTTTCTTTTCAATCAGTATATTCTTCTCCCTTCTAAAAAATGCACATCTATAATTGTATATCTATTAGCCTTGTGTTTATATCTCGATCTCCTGAGTTAATAATAATGAACTTCATTGTTCCATTCTTGACTGCATTTTCTTTATCATCCTATATTTATCAGTGGGTTCCATGACACTTTTTGCAGTGTCCTTGTCAACTGTGGACGCTGAGTATTTTTCTGAGTTCACCCATGTCTCTGACAAAGCTTATGTTATCATTGCATGCATATTGCTTAGATGAAGAGAAACACATCCTTGGCAAAAGTTGTCATGTTACCTAGAACGTTTTTAAAAATTATGCAATAATGTAAGAATATTGGTTCTTACTGGTTCTGTTTCTTTACAGAACACTGACTAAGATAATATGTGACTAATTGAAAAGGTAAAAGAATTGGTGGATTTGTAATCTTTATAACGTTACTTTGTAAAGTAAAAAGGCATAGGATTTCTTTACTCTAGATTTCCAGTTCAAGACCAAGCTCCACCAGTTATCCGTAAGTAAATTCATGTAAGTTATTAATGCCCATAAGTCCCAGTTTCATCAACTGTAAAATGTGGTTAATTCGTGCTTTTGTGTGTGTGTGTGTGTACTCATTGAGAAGGAGCCCTGGTGACACAATGGTTAAGCACTCGCCTGCCAACCAAAATGTTGGCAGTTTGAATCCACCCAGCGGCTCCATGGGAGAAAGACCTGGCAATCTGCTCCTTGAAACATTATAGCCAAGAAAACCCTATGCGGTAGTTCTACTCTGCCACATGGGGTAGCTATGAGTCAAAAATAGACTCCATGGTGCACAACAAAACAACATACTTATTGAGTCCCTAGGTATGGTCCTAGGCCCTGGCAGTCTAACAGAGGACAAGGCTGACCAGACTTTCAGTTCTCATGGAGCTGATACCATAACAGGCAGAAAGAAAAAAGTAAACAAGTAAAAAAAATTACATAGTTTCTTTATATAATAAGAAAACTCATTGCCATCGAGTCAATTCCAGCTCCTAGAGACCCTATAGGACAGTGTAGAACTGCCCCATAGGGTTTCTAAGGCTGTAATCTTTACAGCAGCAGACTGCCACATCTTTCTCCCGTGGAGTGGCTGGTGGGTTCAAATGCTGACCTTTCAGTTAGGAGCCAAGTGCTTTAACCACTGTGCTACAGTGCCACCAGGGCTCCTTATATGTAACAAGAGCGAATGAAAATAAGAGGTGAAGCCACATAGAGTAACCTGGGGTGGGGGTGGGGAGCAAGGACTGGGCACACAGTGGTGCTCAGAGAAGGAGCCAACAAGAGAGCCAGGAGAGAAGAGTCTCCTGCAGAGAAAACAGCACGGCCCGAAGTAACCTGAGCTCAACAGTACTGTCTGCAAAGGTGGCCAGGAGGCTTACATAAGAAATGAACATAAATACCGAAAGTTCTACCAACTGCAAGGCACAATGACTATATTAACAGAAAGAGAGAGGAAGAGCAAGTAGATTTCTTTAAAGCACTATTTTACCCTTCATTTCATAATCCCCACAGGCAAACATCCCTTTCAGACACAAGAAAGAGAAGTGCTGTTGACTCTGAAATGTCGCTAAGTTCCTAGTGAATTTAATTATTCACACTTGTGTAGTATAACGCACCTGGAAGACTGGCCTATTCAGTAGATGTAAAGGATGGAAAAACAGACATTCAAATAGCGAAAGGTCAGAGAGGGAAAAAAAAATGTATATAATTATCTTTTTAATTATTATATATTGTTATAGATTGAATTGTGTCCCCAAAAAACATGTGCTGTAAATGCAAAACCCTGTATCTGTGGTTATAATTCCATTTGGGAATGGGTTTTCTTTGTTAGGATATAGACAGTATTAGTGTAGGGTGCCACCACATGTCTGTCAGTTTGTCGTACTGTGGTGGCTTGCATGTTGCTGTGATACTGGAAGCTTTGCCACTGGTATTTCAAACACCAGCAGGGTCACCTTTGGTGGACAGGTTTCAGCAGAGCTTCCAGACTAAGACAGACTAGGAAGAAGAACCTGGCAGTCTACTTCTGAAAAAATTGGCCATTGAAAACCTTATCAATGGCTGCAGAACATTGTCCAATATAGTGCCAGAAGATGAGCCCCTCAGGTTGGAAGTCACTCAAAATACGACTGGGAAAAGGCCGCCTCCTCAAAATAGACTTGATGTTAATGACATAGATGGAGTCAAGCTTTTGGGACCTTCATTTGCTGATTGATGTGGCAAGACTTAAAATAAGAAGAAATAGCTGCAAACATCCATTAATAATTGGAAAGTGAAATGTACGAAGTATGAACCTAGGAAAATTGGAAGTCGTCAAAAATGAAATGGAAGCTATAATGATCAATATTGTAGGCATTAGTGAGCAGAAATGGTCTGGTATTGGCCATTTTTAATCAGACAATCATACGGTCTATATGCCAAGAATGACAAGTTGAAGACAAATGGCATCGCATTCATTGTCAAAAAGAACATTTCAAGATCTATCCCAAAGTACAACACTGTCAGTGATAGGATAATATCCACACACCTACAAGGAAGACCAGTCAATACAACTACTCTTCAAATTTATGCACCAACTACTAAGGCCAAAGAAGAGGAATTGAAGATTTTTACCAACTTCTGCAGTCTGAAATTGATCAAGCATGCAAACAAGATGCATTGATAATTATTAGTGATTGGAATGTGAAAGTTGGAAACTAAGAAGAAGAATTGGTAGTTGGAAAATATGGCCTTGGTGATAGAAATGACGCCAGAGATCACAAGACAGAATTTTGCAAGACCGATGAATTCTTCATCGCAAATACTTTTTTCAACCACATAAACGTTGACTATATATGTGGACCTCACTAGATGGAATAGACAAGAATCAGATCGACTACATCTGTGGAAAGAAATGATAGAAAAGCTCAATATCATCAGTCAGAACAAGGCCAGGAACCGAATTCTGAACAGACCACCAATTGCTCGTATGCAAGTTCAAAGTGAAGCTGAAGAAAATTAAAACATGGCCACGACAACCAAAATATGACTTTGAGTGTATCCCTCCTGAATTTGGAGACCATCTCAAGAATAGATTTGATGCATTGAGCACTAACGACCAAAGACCAGACGAGCTGTGAGAAGACATCAAGGACAACATATATGAAGAAAGCAAAAGATCATTAAAAAGACAGGAAAGAAAGAAAATACCCAAATGGATGTCAGAAGAGACTCTGAAACTTGCTCTTAAAAGTAGAGTGGCTACTTAGACAAGTAGTTATAAGAGACCAAAGGGGCGACTTTTGTCCAGAGGTGAGAGGGGAAGGCAGAGGGAGTTAGGAGCTGGTTGAATGTACATGGGGAATCAGGGGCGGAGGGGAGGAGTGTGCTGTCGCAGAATGGGGTGAGCGGTTGGGATCTCATAACAATGTACATTAAAAAAAAAAATTCTGTATGGGAGACTAACTTGAAATGTAAACTTCATTTAATTACATCAATTAAAAAAAAAGTAGAGTAGCTAAAGCAAATGGAAGAAATGATGAAGTAAAAGTGCTGAACAGAAAATTTCAAAGAGCAGCTGGAGAAGACAAAAGAAAATATTATAATGAAATATGCAAAGACCTGGATTTAGAAAACCAAAAGGGAAGTACACACTCAGCATTTCTCAAGCTGAAAGAACTCAAGAAAAAATTCAAGCCTCGAGTTGCAATACTGAAGGATTCTATGGGCAAAATACTGAATGACAGGAAGCATTAAAAGCAGATGGAAGGAATACACAGAGTCACCGTACCAAAAAGAAATGGTTGATGTTCAACCATTTCAGGAGGTAACTTATGATCAAGAACTGATGGTACTGAAGGAAGAAGTCCAAGCTATGCTGAAGGCATTGGCAAAAAACAAGGTTCCAGGAATTGATGGAATACCAATTGAGATGTTTCAACAAACAGATGCAGCACTGGAGGTGCTCACTCATCTATGCCAAGAAATTTGGAAGCCAGCTAGCTGACCAACCAGCTGGAAGATATCCATATTTGTGCCCATTCCAAAGAAAAGTGATAGATCAGAAAGAGTGCAGAAATTATCAAACAACATCATTAATATCACACACAAGTAAAATTTTGCTGAAGATTATTTAAAAGTACTTGCAGCCATACATTGACAGGGAACTGCCAGAAATTCAAGCTGGATTCAGAAGAGGACGTGGAACCAGGGATATCATTGCTGATATCAGATGGATCTTGGCTGAAAGCAGAGAATACCAGAAAGATGTTTACCTGTGTTTTATTGACTACACAAAGGCATTCGACTGTGTGGATCATAACAAATTATGGATAACATTGCGAAGAAGGGGAATTCCAGAACACTTTGTGCTCATGTGGAACCTGTGCATAGACAAAGAGGCAGTCATTCGAACAGAGCAAGGGATACTACATAGTTTAAAATCAAGAAAGGTGTGTGTCAGGGTTGCATCCTATCACCATACTTATTCAATCTTTATGCTGAGCAAATAATCCGAGAAGCTGAACTATACGAAGATGCATGTGGCATCAAGAATTGGAGGAAGACTCATTAACAACCTGTGATATGCAGATGATACAACCTTGCTTGCTAAAAGCGAAGAGGACTTGAAGCACTTACTGATGAAGATCAAAGACTACAGCCTTCAGCATGGATTACACCTCAACATAAAGAAAACAAAAATCTTCACAACTGCACCAATAAACAACATCAAGATAAATGGAGAAAAAATTGAAGTTGTCAAGGGTTTCATTTTACTTGGATCCACAATCAACGTCAATGGAAGCAACAGTCAGGAAATCAAATGACACATTGCATTGGGCAAATCTGTTGCAAAAGATCTCTTTCAAGTGCTAAAAAGCAAAGATGTCACTTTGAGGGCTAAGGTGAGCCTGACCCAAGGTATAATATTTTCAATCGCGTCATGTGCGTTTGGAAGCTGGACAATGAATAAGGAAGACCAAACAAAAATTTATGCTTTTGAATTACCATGCTGGTGAAGAATATTGAAAATACCATCGACTGCCTGAAGAACGAACAAGTCTGTCTTGGAAGAAATACAGCCAGAGTGGTCCTTGGAAGCAAGGATGGCAAGACTGTGTCTCATGTACTTTGAACATGTTATTAGGAGGGACCAGTCCCTGGAGAAGGATATCATGCTTGGTAAAGTAGAGGGTCATCGAAAAAGAGGAAGACCTTCAAAGAGATGGATTGACACAGTGGCTGCAACCTTGAACTCAAACATAACAACGATTATGACTATGGTACAGATGGGGCAGTGTTTCGTTCTGTTGTACATAGTGTTGCTATGAGTCAGAACCAACTCGACAGCACTTAACAAAAACAGCAGTATAGGGTGTGTCTTATGTTAGTCTCTTCTGAGATATAAAAGAGTAAATTAGACATAGAGAATCAAGCAGAAATGGGGGAAGATAGATGCCATGCCACATGAGATCTTCAAGGAATGAAGGAACAGAAGCTGAAAAGAAACAAGTATCTTCCCCCAGAGCCAACAGAGAGAGAAAGCCTTCTCCTAGAGACACACCCTGAATTCAGACTTCTAGCCTCCTAAACTGTGAGAAAATAAATTTCTGTTTGTTAAAGCCACCCACTTGTGGTATTTCTGTTATAGCAACACTAGATAACTAAGACATATATCTAATAATTTTTTAAAGCTTATTTATCCAAAAGTGACTAAATGTCTGGTATTGGTAAGATACCATAATAGTGGCAAGCACTGTGCCACTGTGTGGTGGGAAGGAAACTGATTAATTCAATGATGAATTCATAACAATGGCTATTGATAATCGATCAACTTGAAATTATTGATCATCTACTAGTCAGTACTAAGAGCTGAGTAATATAAAGAAGCATCAGCATGGTTCATGATCATATGCTGTTATTGTTGTTATTTGCTGTTGAGTCAGCTCCAACTCATGGCAACCCCATAAACAACAGAACAAAATGTTGCCCAGTCCTGTGCCGTCTTCACGATTGTTGGTATGCTTGAGTCCATTGTTGAGGCCATTGTGTCAATCTATTTCACCTTTGCTGGCCCTCCACTTTACCAAACATGTTGTCCTTCTCTAGCAATTGATCCCTCTTGATGATAGATCCAAAGTAAGTGAATTAAAGACTCAGACAATATTCTGTGATCCATAGGGGTTTCATTGGCTAATTTTCAGAATTATATTACCAAGCCTTTCTTCCTAGTCTGTCTTAGTCTGGAAGCTCCACTAAAACCTGTCCACCTTGGTGACCCTACTGGTATTTGAAATACCAGTGACATAGCTTCCAGCATCATAGCAACATGAAAACCACAACAGTGCAACAAACTGACAGATGGGTGGTGGTTCACAAATATGTAAGAGCAGACTAATAGACCAGAACCTATAAGTGAGCAATGTGAGGTAGTATGGAGTCTGCACTGAATTAGAATGTAGCAGGAGACGAGTGTGTAAGGACCACAGTGAGGGCTGCATTCAGCAGGACCCGGGTGGAGGACTGGGAAGTTTTGGATGGGTGAAGCTGCAATACAAGGATGGGCATTTTCGGCAGAAGAAATAGCAGGAGCAAAAGCATGAAGGAGAAAATGAGCATGGTAGGAATGACAGACAGTGAGAAAATGAGCTTCATTACAACGGAGTGTTTGCTAGGAAGCAGTGGAAAATAAAGTTGGACAGATATGGCACAGCTGGATAATTTAAAGCTTTAAAATCCAGGTAAAGTTATTTCAACTTGATATAATAGGAACAGGGAGATTTGATTTCATTTTACTTCAAAAATCTTCAAACACCAAAAAAAAAGTACATTAAAAAAATTGAAAAACTGTGTACAGGCAGTCCCCAGGTTACGAACGTTCAGCTTACATACAATCTGTAGTTACAAACCAACCCCATAAAGCCTATTATATTAAAAATTTGACATACAATGGCTCATAATAACAAAGGGTTGTTGCTTTGTGACACACATCAAAACATATTATTATTATTGTATTACTGTGTTAAAGATGTTTTAGTGTATCTGGAAGTGTTTCTTTAATGTTTTTTATGCATGGGAAGGTACACTAAATACTATATACTAAGACAAACATTTGACTGACGTTAGAGATGAACCATAGCTAACTGTTCCGACTTACAAATTCAACTTAAAGATAGACTTAGGAGCAGAACTCATTTGTAATCTGGGGACTGCCTGTTCATCAAAAAAAGAAAAAATGTGTACATAAAAAAAATTGAAAAAATATGTATTAAACTCCATATATGCATCATATAGATTCTATGGCGATTTGCTCCCATTAAGATTATAAAATACACCATTGCCATCAAGTCCACCAGGGATCCTTCCATAAAGATCACAGCCTAGGAAACCCTATGGGGTACTTCTACTCCGTCATACAGAGTTGCTATGAGTTGGCATCCACTCAAAGGCAAACAAGAGCAACAACAACCTGTTTGCTTTAGGAGTTCTTGCGTGGTGCAAACAGTTAAGCACTTGACTACTGGCTGAAAGATTGGCTGTTCAAACCCACCCAGAGGCACCTTGGAAGACAGGCCTTACAGTCTGCTCCCAAAAGGTCACAGCCTTGAAAACCCTATGGAGCAGTTTGCTGTATTCCTATCTATTCATTCCTGCATGCATCTACCAATCCATCTTCTTTTTTTTAATTATTGTGATAGATTTTAATTCCTATTCTTCCAGATAAATGTTGAATCATTTTCCAAGTTCCACAAAAGTACCGTCAGAATGCTGATGGACATTACATGAAACTTGTAGAGTAATTTGGGAGGAATTTACATTTTTTATTTATCGATTTTCCCTCTTAGGAAAATGGTTGCAGTGATGTTTTCTATTTTGTATTTCCTCCTTGTATGGTTTTCTCAAATTCATGAAGCTTATTCTTGGGTATTTCATTGACAATGTGAATATCTTTATATTTCTGATTGGTGGCCGGTATTGTCATTCACATTCATGCTTAGTCACACTTACTCATCTGGTATGTTTCTCCTACCCAGACTCCATTGTCACCTGGGGCTCACAATGCCGGGAGGTGCGGGGCTGAGATGAGAGTCTACATGCAAATCAGCATTTTCCTCAATAATACTGATTTTTTAATTATTCATAAGAAAAGACGTGTCTTCAGTATTTATATATATATATCTTTTTCTAAACAAATAGTTGAGAGAACGATTAATTCAAAAAAGTTTACAGAGTCAAGGGAATAAAAGACCTAGCAATTGAAAATAACTAATGGCCCAAAGTAAATGCGTGTCCTTCTTTAAAAGTTGGAGGCATTCATTTCCTGAATCTATCGTTTATTTTCTTCTGAGAGATTAAAAAGCTGGGATACAAAGAATGGTTATTTTAAATCAAAGAAAAGAAGATAGTGAGTGTGATAAAATGTTCATTTTTCTCTAAAATAGAAAGGCAACTAGAAAGCTATGTTGCACAAAGTCTCGGCAGCATAAGGCCATGTTTCCATTTAGTTATAGTACTTGAGCCGAAAAAAAACAAACCTACTGATGTTAAATCAATACCGGCTCATAGCGACACTATAGGACAGAGTAGAACTGCCCCATAAGGTTTCCAAGGAGCAGCTGGTGGATTCGAAATGCTGGCCTTTTGGTTAGCAGCCATAGCACTTAACCACTATGCCACCAGGATTTCCCGTAGTACTTGAACAACTATAATTAATCAGAACTTTTAAATAAATGATGCATTTATTTTATAGCTAAGCACAGAATATAAAGATTTTCATTTTGCTTTTCAAATTCTTTTTATATTTAGAATAGATAATACATTCATATGTTCTAATATCAAATCAATATAATAAGGAATTCCATGCCTTCCTATTCTCTCACATCCATCCAGCATAGTTTATTTATAGATAATCCCTTTTATTTATTTTTGTGTATCCTTTCAGTATTTCTTTATACAAATATAAATATCAGCTTATAAAAATCTTTACATAAATGCCTGATTATTTATGTAAAGATTTCTATACATAAAAGATTTTTATATAACTTTATATACAAATGATAGCACATTATATACATTTATCGGCACCTTGCTTTTTAACCAGAGATCATTCCATATTTGTACGCAGAGAACTTCTTCATTCTTATGTGCGGATGCATAGTATCCCATTTGGTGAGGTAGCATAGGTTGTTTAACCACCTCCTTACTCATAAATGGAAACCCTAGTGGTGTAGTAGTTAAGAGTTCAACTGCTAACAAAAAGGTTGGCAGTTCAAATCCACCAGGCACTTCTTGGAAACCCTATGGGGAAGCTCTACTCTGTCCTGTAGAGTCACTATCAGTTGGAATTGACTCAACAGCAATGGGTTTGGGTTTTGGTTTTTTTTACTCATAAATACTTGGGTTGTCTCCTCCAATTTGCTATTAAAAGCTATGCTGCAATTAATAACTTTGGATGTACACTATTTCATATATTTGCAGTCATATCTGTAAGAAAAATTCCATTAGCACTGGGTCAAAACATAAATGCATTTATAATCTTGATAAATATTGTCAGTTTGCTTTCCACAGTGGTTGCTCCACACTCACTTTCACCAACAATATGTGAACGAACTAGTTACTCCACAGCCTCGCCAATTGTACTGTACCAGTTCCCAGCATTTTACCTAATAGGTGGGAAATGGTATCTCACTGTGGTTTTAATTTGCGTTTCTCATATTATGAGTGAAGTTGAGCATCCTTTTATATCTTGAAGAATCACTTACATTTATTTTCCAATAAAGATCCGTGTTTTTATGCATTTTTCGATGCGGTTGTCTTTTCTTCTTGATTTCTAGGAGCTCTGTATCTGTTTGGAAGCTTGAACCTTAAACTGTGATGTGGGTGAAAATACTTTTCCCACTTTTTCTCCTGCCTTTTGAGTGTATTTATGGTATTTTTCCCCTAGGCAGAATTTTTTTAATGTAGTCAAATTTAACATGCTTTTTTTTTTTTTTTTCCTTTTATGGCTCCTAAATTTTGAGTCATGATTATGAAGACCTTCTCCACTGTATCAGTCAGGATTCTCCAGAGGAAGCAGAACAAATAGGGGAGAGAAGTGATAGGTAGGTAGGCAGGTAGGCAGGTAGGTAGGTAGGTAGATTGATGGGTCGATAGGTCAATAGGTTGATACATGGATAGACAGATCGATAGACAGAGATTTATTTTTAAAAATTGGCTCACATAGGGGCTGGCAAGTCTGAAATCCTTAGAGCTGGAAACTCAGCAGGAGTTGATGCTGCAATCTTGAGACAGCGTTTCCTCATTTCTGGGGAACCTCAGTTATTGCTCTTAAGGCCTTCCAACTATTGAATGAGGTCCATCAAGTTATCAAGGATAATCTCTTTTACTTAAAGTCAAGCACACGCAGATGTTAAGCACATCTACAAACTACTTTCACGGCAACACCTAGATTAGGGTTTGATTATATAACAGGGTACTATAGATGATCAATAGGAGTCCTGATGGCACAGTGGTTAAGCACTCGGCTGCTAACTGAAAAGTCAGTGGTTCAAATCCACTAGCTGCTCTATGAGAGAAATATGTGGCAGTCTGCTCCCATGAAGATTTACAGCCTTGGAAACCCTATGGGGCATTTGTACTCCACCCTACAGGGTTGTTATGAGTCAGAATCAACTCGATGACAATGGGTTTGGTTTTTTTAAATAGATGATCAAAGTTGACATATGAACTTAACCATCAGAGTCAACCTTTAATTTTCAAAACAAAGACCCAGGGGCAAATTATCCAATAAGCAGAGTAAGCACGGGCTCACTTGTGCTTACCTATTAATCTGTAGTGAACAATTTCACATGGGCTTCACAGCACCAAATCAAAGTGAAACCCATGAGAAATTGTTCACTATAGATTAGTAAATAGGCACAAGTAAGCCCATGCTTACCTGTGCTTAGTTAGTCATCCGCCCCTGTCAAGGGTTGTAAATTTGAAAAGAGGTTTTGATTCTGTAGGAAGGTGCTGTGGGGTTGGGAGAGAGACAGGTGCCAGCCATACCTAGAAGCAGAATCTTTGATGTGGTGAAAAAATGTGAAATATATTAGGCATCCCACCTAACATAACACATCTATCCTGCATATGACTGAAAACACACTAACCTTTTCCCCAGAAGAGGATGCAAAGTCAAAGGGTGACATTCACTCTTCTCCTTGATATCCTGCAACTTAAATATTGTGATGTAAACCTAAATATTATGAATACATATTCTATATGATAAGAAGGGGCAAAGAGACGGAAGAAAATAAAGGTTATACACACACACACACATTTAATCCTCATTATTTGTAATAATGTATTTGAGAATTCGCCAACTTGCTGAAATTTATTTGAATCCCCAAAATCAATAACTACATCACTTTTTGGGTCATTCGCGGAAACGTGCAGAGCAGCAAAAATTTGAGTCACCCAACGTGCGCATTCCCAGCTAAGGTAGAATAAGGCAACATTCTGTCTCTTTGTTCTAGCTCTCATGCGGTAAACAAGTGTCCTTTTTGCAGTCTATTTAGTGCTGCATTTTTCACATTTTTGGGATTTTTATTGATAATTTCACTGGTGATTAAAATGTTCCTTAGGACTAGTGCCAAAGTACTGTCTAGTGTTCCTAAGCTTAAGAAGGCTGTGATGTGCCTTACGGAGGAAATATGTGTGTTAGGTTAACTTCGTTCAGGCATGAGTTATAGTACTGATGGTGGTGCATTCAGTGTTAATGAATCAACAATACACATTAAATAAGTTGTCTTTAAGTAGAAACACACATAAAACAAGGTTATGTATTGATCAGTTGATGAAAATGTTGTGACCATAGGCTCATAGGACAGAATCCTGTATTTCTCATGGGTGGAATGGTCTGTATTCATTTAGTGACTATAGAACATAACTGTCATGCATAACAAAAATCAATCACACACACACAACATATTCATAACAAAATAAGGAAGAAATACTCATAACAATTGCAGTCCTCATTTCTGCAACTGGTCACATGGTCAGAGCTGGTATTGTAACTATATCCTGTTACTACCCATCCCAGACTCCTTTTGCCCAGCAAGCACCTCAGCTGTTCATGGTTCTTTGCCTGGTGGGGTGACCAAAGCCTTCATTTTTGAAAGACCTGAGCCATTAGTAGTCCTGTTTGATGAGGGCTGTAGTTTTCCATTGACTTTAATCACAGGGCATATTAGTACTAAGAGACACCCTAAGGGATCTCATGTATTCCAGACATACTTTTCTTTACCTCCATTGTGCAACCTAATTTTCTCTTGGTAATCAGGATCAGTCACCTCAACCAGAACAGTAACTTGCTTCTTTGCCTGTTGATTCAGAGGAATGAGAAGTACAAAATGGCTGGGTGACAGTCTTAACTTTCAGTTCAATGGAATCGTTCTATCTCCTTCCTGGGGAAATCATCCTCCCTTTGGAACTAAGACCTCTAGACAAGTAGAGCATAAGGTCATGAAAGAGGAAGCACAATTTTGCTGGTGGATCACTAGAGGTAATAGTGAGTAACACCATTCCCATTTCCACACCTTGAGTCCTGGCAATGGCTGAAAAAGCACCATATATTGGATGCTGGTTTAGAGCAGCCTAGAGAACATTGTCCCAATCCTGCAACGTATTGCCACCTAGCTGGCACCATAATTAAGTCTTCAAAAGGCCAGTTTACTGTTCTATCATCCAACTGCTTCAAGATGGTAGGTGTTATGGATTGAATTGTGTCCCCCAAAAATGTGTTTCAACCTGGCTAGGCCAGGATTCCCATTATTGTGTGATTGTCCACCATTTTGAAATCTCATGTGATTTTCCTTTGTGTTGTAAATCCTACCTCTATGATGTTAATGAGGCAGGATTAGAGGCAATTATGTTAATGAGGCAGGACTCAATCTACAAGATTAGGTTATGTTTTGAGTGAATATCTTTTGAGATATAAAAGAGAGAAGCAAGCAGAGAGACGGGGACTTTTTACCACTATGAAAGTAGTACCAGGAGCAGAGTGTGTCCTTTGGACCCAGAGTCCCCGCTCTAAGAAGCTCCTAGTACAGGGAAAGGCTGATGACAAGGACCTTCTCCCAGAACCGACAGACAGAGAAAGCCTTCCCCTGGAGCTGGAACCTTGAATTCAGACTTCTACCCTCCTAGACTGTGAGAGAATAAATTTTTCTTTGTTAAAGCCATCCACTTGTATTTCTGCTATAGCAGCACTAGATAACTAAGACAGTAGGTAACACTGTAAAACTAGTGAATTCTATGAGCATGAACACATTGCCAAATGTCATTTGCTGTGATGTGAGTCCCTTTATCAGAAGCAATGCTGTGTGAAATACCATGATGGTGGATAAGGATTTCTGTAAGCCCACAGATGGTAGTTTTGGTAGCACTGCATGCAGGGAAGGCAAGTTTGTATCCAGAGTAAGTATCAGCAATAACACTTCCATTCTGGAAGTGGTCCAATATAATCAATCTGCCACCAGGGAGCTAGCAGATCACCTCAGGAGTGGTGCCATATTATGGACTCAGTGTTGGTCTCTGCTGCTGGCAGATTCGGCACTTAGCAATGGATGTAGCCAGGTCATCCTTGTTGAGTGGAAGTTCATGATTCTGAGCTCATGTATAACCTCCATCCCTGCTACTATGGCCACTTAGTTCATGAGCTCATTAGGCAATGATAGGAATGTCTGGGAAAAGAGGATGACTGGTATCCATAGAACAGGTTATCCTATCAACTTGATTATTAAAATCATCCTCTGCTAGTGAGCATTCACATGGGACACAAATATCTTAAGGATTTTGCCCATCCAAAGAGGTCTACCTACATAACTCTTTTCAGACCTCCTTGTCATCAATTTTCCAATTATGTTCCAGATATGTTGCAGCCAAATCATTGGCCACAACCCATGAATCAGTGTATAATTGTATCTCTGGACATTTCTCCTCCCCAGCAAAATGAATGATCAGGTGCATTGCTTGAAGTTCTTCACACTGGGATGATTTCCATTCATCACAGTCCTTCAGGGATGTCCCAAAAAGGGGCTGTAGTGCTGCAGCTGTCCACTTTCGAGTAGTGCCTGCATATCGCACAGAACCATCTGTAAACCAGGCATGAGCTTTTACTTTCTTAGTCAACTGATTGCAGGGAACTTCCCACAAGGCTGTAGATATGCACTGAGAGAGAGAATGTAATGTCATGTAGGAGTGGGGACCTTGGGCATTTGGTAACTTACTTGTGCCTCCAGGGTCTGCTTAAGCCTGACTTTGAATATACCACTTCCATATGATGGTGAGGTGCTGCTGTGCAGACCCAACTTTATGGCTTGATAGGTCAGACAGCACTCAGTTCATGATGGACATCTCAGGTTGCACGGTAACTTAGTGGTTCATGGTTAAGTGTTTAGTCTCTACTAAGGCAAGCTAGAAGCTGTTTCTCAAAAGGAGTAGTCATCAGCAGAGGATGGTGGGGCTTTGCTCCAAAATCCTAGTAGTCTATGCTGTGATCCACTTATAGGGGCCTGCTAAAGACTCCAAGCAGCATCTCTATCTGCCACTGACACTTCAAACACCACTGAATCTGCTGGATCATATGTAGCAGAGCAGTTTGCCTGGCAGCCTGAACCTGTTGCAGAGTCTTATCTTATTCTTGGCCCCACTCAAAACTAGCAGCTTTTCAGATCACTCAGTAAATAGGCTGGAGTAACACACCCAAACAAGGAATATGTTGCCTCCAAGATCCAAAGAGGTCCACTTAGCACTGTGCTTCCTTTTTAGTTATAGGAGGGGCCAGATGAAACAAATTATCTTTCACCTTAGAAGGGATATCTCAACATTCCCTACTCCACTGGCCCCCCTAGAAATTTCGCTGAAGTAGAAGGTCCCTGAATTATTTTGGATTTATTTTCAACCCTCTGACACGCAAATGTCTTATTAATAAGTCTAGAGTGGTTGCTAATTCTTGCTGACTACTTCCAATCACAATGTCATCAATGTAGTGGACCAGTTTGAGGTCATGTGGAAGGAAAAGTTTATTAAAGTCTCTGTGTACTAAATTATTACATAGAGCTAACAGGTATTGAGAAAAAATCATTTTCCAGATTCGTAACTGCATACCAGGTACCAAGGGATGTGTTAATTTGCTAATGCAATGAAACTACCTCTTAAATAGCAGCTGCAATTGGAGTCACTAATTGATTAAGTTCACAATAACCTACTGTCATTTGCCAGAATCCATCTGTTTTCTGTAAGCCCTTTGTCTTAGTCTGGGTTCTCTAGAGAAGCAAAATCAATGAAGCATCTATATGTATAAAGAAAGAGAGTAATTTATATCAAGGAAATGGCTCACGCGGTTACAGAGGCTGGGAAGTCCCAACTCCATGGGTCAGGCTGGAGGCTTCTCCTGACTCAGTAGCTGCAGGGGCTGGTAAACCCAAGATCAGCAGGTATGCTGCTAGCTCAGATCCCAGGAACCAGAAGTCAGACAAACAGGAGCCAGCTACAGTATCCAGAGCAAACCAAAGCCCACAAGCCTTGCCAGAAAGTCCACCTATATTGGATACAGGCTATATCCCCAAGGAAACTCCCTTTCAACTGATTGGCTACTCACAGCAGATCTCATCATGGAGGTGATGACATCATTATATGACTGCCATACTACATCATAACTGCCAAACCACTCAGAATCACAGTTCAACCAAGTTGACACACAACCTTAACAATCACACCCTTAGTCTGTGGTAGACAACGGTGACATTTTGGGTGTCCTGGAATTAGTATCAGTTCAGAGCCAAAAAAGCCTGTATTTCCTTTCTCCAATGCACAGTCACTCAGATAAAAGGATGTAGGTCCCTTTGAGGAAAGATTGGAGAAAGATTAAGTCGTTCTGGGGAAGGATTGGAGAAAGATAAATTTTTGACAATGTAGTGGGGTCCTTCCTTGAGGGTAGATGGCCTTCATTCACAGTCTACCCTTCAAGTGATTCTGGGGACATAAACTCGCTCAACTCTGTAAATTGATTGAGGGGCCATGATACTTTGTCTTGGTGATTCAAGTTAGACTTCTATTCACTTTACCTAGAACTCTTCTGCTTATACTATCATGTCAGAATTTAGCCGACTGTTCACCCATTTCTCTTGTAGGGTGACCATGATCAACTAGTCAACACCATAGATCTCTGTGAGTCAGGCTATTCTGATTACTGCTTTGACTCTGCTGTCCATTATGGTAACCACGTCCACCTTATCTTTGGCAGTTAAGTAGTGACACTAGGCCACTGACACTGCAGGATCCAATTATTCCAGTTAAGTGGCAGCAGTTCCCACAGTAAGTTCTGACCAATAAGAAGAGCAACAACAGAGCCCTTCAAAGACACTAGGCTGTCCTCACAAATTTGTTTCTCATAGTCATGGAGAAAAATGTGTCCTCAGGACCATCCTGTGGTGGGTGAGCAGGTATCACGAGATAAATCCACTCTAACATTCCCATCTCCCTAAGCCTGGGTACCTTCCTCTAAAGTATATCATGGAAGTTCTGGCATTTAAACTTCAGGTCACCATGAGTCGGCATTGACTCAATGGCAACGGGTTCTGTTTTGTTTTGTTTTCTGCGTACGCCATCTTTTGGTCCATGTATCAACCAAACAAACAAACTGTTAGAGCCCTTTCTAACCCCTTGAATTACAATATTAAATCCGGAACTTCCTCTTAGTGGTCCCAGCTCAATAAATTTATCCTGATCCTACTTTATGTTTCTTCTACCATAATCCCACACCCTTAATATCTATTGTCTCACATATTCCTCAGAGATCTGTCTATATAAATTTTAAAAAGCATGTAGTTCTTTTGGAGTGTAGTGTACCTCCTCATGGGTCACACTTTGTACCTCACCTTTCAGGAACTGCTGGGGTTTGAGTCTAGTTATAGGTCTGGAAGCAAAAAAGGATGGTAAGGATAGGTCCTGAGGAGAATCACCCGTGTCCTGTAAGGCAATTACCTAAAGGTGGCCATTATGGGTTCCTCAGACAAAGCAGTGTTAATCCTTTGCTTCTACTGGCAAAGAAGACTCAGCAGACTTTAGAGACTCAGCGTCCCCAGCTTCACCAGGATTTGTCTATATGCCTGTGTTCTAATTTTCAGGGCCCCATTCCTTCCCAGTCGATGTCCTCACATTAATAATAGTCATTCTGCATGATTGGAAACTCAATTCACATAGTAATTCAGTCACTTGCAGGATGAGACTCTGGGTTTGCTTTTCAGCAATGTCAACTCTTTGGCTACACGTAATAAGGGTGGCTTTAAGGGCAGACATGGAAACTTCCAGGTCATTTATGTGGAGCTTGAGCTAGGAATTTGAAGCTCTGAGCTAACCCTTTCTTTACCCACTTTCTCCAGTGCAGTTAAGAGCAACCAGCCAATCTCATTATATTCACTAGCTTGACAAAAGTGTTTTAAGGTATCAATACATGGTTACCCAGAATGTTGCCTTTTAAAAGTATTTGATTAGATATATCCAATGATGATATTCTGTGTATCTCTATTACCACATCACACCATGAACTCTCAGTACCCTCTTTACCACTGGAAATAGAGTTATTAGTGCTTTAAATCCAATCAGATTACAGAACGAATTTCAGAAACCTAGAACTACCAACTCAGAAAATTCATCCTCAAGATAATGTTTCTATAGAACCATTCCCAGTACCAAAATCTGTACCAGTTCGGGTTCTCTAGAGAAGCCAAACAAATAGAAATGTATACAAATATATTGAGACTTATTTTAAGGAACTGGTTCATGCTATGGTAGAGACTGGCAAATTTGAGATACGTAGAGCAAGCTGACAGGCTGGAACCTTGGTAGGAAACCTTGACACTGTAAGTCTTGAGGCAAAATTTCTTCTCTGGGGAAACCTTAGTTTTTGCTGTGATTGAATGAGGCCCACCCACATTATTGAGGGTAATCTTCTTTACTTAAAAAGTCAACTGATTGTAGATAGTAAACGCATCTACAAAATACCTTCACAGCAACACCTAGATTAGTATTTGAATAAGTAATTGGATACTGTAGATATCCTTGAGTGGGGCAAACAGTTAAGCTCTCGCTGCTAACCAAAAAGTTAATTAACTGAGTCCACCCGGAGTTGCTTTGGGAAAAAGCTCTGGTTATCTACTTCCAAAAACTCAGCCTTTGAAAACCCTACAGAGTACAGTTCTACTCTCACACACGGGGTCACCATGAGTTGGAATCAACTCGACAGCAACTGGTTTTGGTTTTGTATAGTGTAGCCTAGTTGAGACATAAAGCTAACTGGACTTCATTTTTCCTATTAAAGTACTGTAGATTGAACAAATCAGTGTTGTCTCAAGTCACAACTTATGAAAACATTAAGGAATTGATCTAAAAAATAAAAAAATCTTAGGGTGCAAGTATGTGGCTTTATTTTACATCACTGGGCAATGTAGGAGCCCTGGTGGTGGAATGCTTGGCTGCTAACCAAAAGGTTGGCAGTTCAAATCAACCAGCCGCTCCTTGGAAACCCTATGGAGCAGTTCTACTCTGTCATACAGGGTTGCTGTGAGTCAGAATCAACTCTACGGCAATGGTTTTGGTTTGGGGGTTTTGTGCAATGTGAACACATTTGCTATATGAATCTCTAGTTATGCCATTGTCCATTCACCCATTTTTTTCATCTGCCAATAATTATTGTTTGCCTACTTTATGCCAAGCACTTTTCTAGGAACTGGAAATACAGAAATGAACAACCAAAGTCTCTGTTCTCATAGTGCTTACTTTGGGAAAGGCATGAACAAACATAATTGTTTCTCAGTCAAGCAAATCATTCCTTATATCTTAACTCAGTTAACAGAATCAAATGTCTTTGGATAAAGTTAATTTGGTCTTTATGATTACAAACTGAGTCCCAAGGGACTAAATGACACATTGGCACAGCTGAAAATAAAGCTTAAAGCTAGATTGTCATGAACCCAAGTGATCTGGATCCAACCCAAATACTGGGTGAATCTAATTCCTTGAAGGCCTGCAAGAAGGGGCAACTTTAGTCCCACAGAATGGAACCTGATGATTGTTCGTAAATGGCCATTGCTTTCGGTCCAGACTAGCTCAGTTGAAATTGTGAAGACAGCCAATGTCTGTTGAATCTTATTAGATTCTGCCCTGTTCCAATCTACCTCCCACTAAATTAAACCGTGGAACCTGGAAGTCAGCAATATTGAATTAACACTCTAGAAGAATTCTATTAAGAGTAGAAGACAAGGTAATGAGGCAGATCTAAAAATGTTCTCGTTAAAATCAATAAGAGGAGGAGAGAGCAGTATTAAAAAATATAAGTAAAATGTGTTAGTGGAGATAACGTCATGAGAATAAGATATTAAATGTGAATAGGAGAGATTTTTATAGATGGGAACCTAATTCAAATTGGAAGACATTGGAAAAAATATCAAGATCTTTTTAAACTTAGTGGAAATGGTAAGGGAAACAGTAATAATTTATTATTATTATTACTACTATTATTGTACTTTAGATGAAGGTTTATAGAACAAACTAGCTTCTCATTAAACAATTAGTACACATACTGTTTTGTGATACTGGTTACCAACCCCACAACATGTCAACACTCTCCCTTCTGGACCTTGGGTTTCCTATTACCAGCTTTCTTGTCCCCTCCTGCCTTCTAGTCCTTGCTCCTGGGCTGGTGTGCGCCTTTGGTTTCATTTTGTTTTATGCGCCTGTCTAATCGTTGGCTGAAGGGTGAACCTCAGGAGTCACTTCATTACTGAGCTAAAATGGTATCCAAAGGTCTTATTCTCGGGGTTTATCCAGTCTCTGTCAGCCCAGTAAGTCTGATCTTTTTTTGTGAGTTAGAATTTTGTTGTACATTTTCTCCAGCTCTGTCCAGGACCCTCTATTGTGATCCCTGTCAGAGCAGTCAGTGGTGGTAGCTGGGCACCATCCAGTTGTGCTGGACTCAGTCCGGTGGAGGCTGTGGTAGTTGTGGTCCACTAATCCTTTGGACCAATCTTTCCCTGAAACTGTGATAATTTTATCATTGTATTTGGATTGGCTAGTATTCAAAAGACCGTTCTTGCAAAACTGCCAGATTTCTGGAATTTTTGTAAATTAATTATACGAAAGTATAGGCTAGGATGTTTTAGGAATACATTTAGGTGACGTCAGAGCTTTCATAAGGCTTTATATCTCATGGGGAGGAGGAATCACTAAATAGTAGACGTGTACTAACTTTGGTGAAAGGAGAGATAATACACAATATGGGGGAAGTCAGCACAACATAATCAAGGTAAAGGAAGACACTGAAAGGTACACAAGAGTAAAAGGCAATAATGGTAAATACTGATACATATACAATCCTGCAATAACAGTAATAAACAGTAATGTACAAGTGGATACATAGGTAGATATGTAAGCTGAACACAGGTAGAAAAGCATATGGAAGTACATACATGTACATATATATGTGTAAATGCTGCAAGTATACCCATGTATGCAATAATGCGCTCAGGAGACACAGTCATGAACACTTCTTAGCCATGACCATACATCTCCGGGGACTGAGATACCAGGCTTGAGGTTTAGGGACCATAGGCTAGGGGACATCTAGGTCAATTGGCATATCATAATCCATATAGACAATGTCCTACCTCCTACATTGGTGAGTAGCAACTGGGGTCTTAGAAGCGTAAGAGCAGCCATCTAAGGTACAATAATTGGTATCTTCTCATCTGGAGCAAAGAAGAGTGAAGACAATCAATGACTCAAGGAAACAATTAGTCCAAAAGACTAATGGATCGCATGAACCTAGGCCTCCACTAGCCTGAAACCGGAAGAACTAGATGGTGCCCATCTACCGCTACTGACCACTCTGACCAGGACCACAATAGTAGGCCATGGACAGAGTGGGAGAGAAATGTAGAACAAAATTCAAACCCATAAATAAGACCAGACTTACTGGTCTGATAGAGACTAGTGGAACCTCCGAGACTATGACCCTTAGACATCCTTCAAACTTGGAACTGAAATCACTTCCAGAGATCACATTATAGCCATACAATAGACAGGCCTATAAAATGAACAATAACACCAATGAGGAACGTACGCCTGCTAGCCATGGATCACTTTTGTGTGGCCTTTCTAGCCATGATCTTGTAACTTGGGCAGGACTGTGCAGATATGGTAATCGTGGCCCACCAAAAAGGGATTGGTTAGTTTTGCCGTCCTGCTGGGCTTGAAATAAGCCACCCCAGAGGCAGGAAAGAGAGAAGATCCCACCACCACCAAGAAAGGAGAACCCCCCTCCCCCGCCCCCTGCAGCCCACAGAGAGAGAAAGCTGAGTGCCTTTGGGCAGAGACTGAGGGACAGGGAGAAGTGCGCCTGTGAGTACAACTGGAAAGAGGCTGTCCTGATGGAAGAACTGTATCCTTGAGTGTTCCTGAGCCTGAACTGTAACCTATTACTTCCCTAATAAGCCCCATAATCTTGAGTATGGTCTGTGAGTTCTGTGTGGCCATTGCAATGAATTATCGAACCAAGCAGAGAAGTAGAAATGCCATAGGACGGACAGTTGGTGTCAGAACTAGTAAAGATAGTGGAGAGAGGAGGCATGTCTGACCTCTGCCTCATGGGAATCAGCCTTGATTCTCCTTTCCCCTTGTAAGTTAGAAGACATCAGACACTGCGCCCACACCTTTACAACGCCTCAGAACAATCAGCTATTCAGAACAGCATTTGTCCAAAAGCAAAGTTCAAAAGGATGGTAGGGGCAGGAAAGCTGGGCAAATGGACACAGGGAACCCAGGGAAGAAGAGGGGAGAGTGCCTGCACATTCAGGGGTTTGTAACCAATGTCATGAAACAAGCTGTATGTAAATTGTTGAACGAGAAACTAATTTGCTCTGTAAACTTTCACCTAAACAATAATAAAATGTTCAACAACAACAGCAACAAAAAAAAAGAATTTATATCCTGTTTTAAAATTTATCATCACTTTATAAAACCTGGTTAATAATTGACTTTCCTTATAAATCTAGTCCCATGTTCTCAAAGTGACATTTGATAAACTCTCATTCCATAGGATATTAAATAGATAAATGTGCCTGTGGTTAATGTGGGAATGGTGGGTGTAATGGTTAACGTTATGTGTCAACTTGGCTAGACCATGATCTTCAGTGGTTTGTTTACCTGATGCCATTGCCATTGAGTCAATTCCGACTCACAGTAACCCTGTAGGGCAGAGTAGAACTGCCCTATAAGGTTTCCAAGGCTGTAAAACTTTATGGAAGCAGACTGCCACACCTTTCTCCTGCCTCAGCATTTTGGCAGACACTATATATCATCCAAAAAGAGCACTGGTGGAGCAATGGTTAAAGCTCTTGGCTGCTAACCAAATGGTTGGCAGTTTGAGTCCACCAGCTGATCCTCAAGAGAAAGATGTGGCATCTGTAAAAGATTTTACAGCCTTGGAAACCCAATGGGGCAGTTCTACTCTGTCTTACAGGGTTGTTATGAGTGAAAATTGACTCCACAGCAGTGGGTTTTTCATTATAATATCATTCTCCATTTGTGAACTGATGTGAGCAGCCAATCAGTTTGAAGGGGAGTTTCCTTGGGGGTGTGACCTGCATCCGATATAGAGTAATCCCTCAGTATCCTCAGAGGATTGGTTCCAGGACCCCGGAGATACCAAAATCCAAAGATGCTGAAGTCCCTTATATGAAATGGCATGGTATTTGAATATAACCTATGCACATCTTCCTGTATAATTTAAATCATCTCTAGATTACTTATAATACCTAACGCAACGTAAATGCTATATAAATAGTTGTTATAGAGTACTGTATTGTTTAGGGAATAATGACAAGGCTGGAGGCAAACAATGCTCAAACACTGAGTGCTGGAGAGAGACTAAGGATCTGTGAAATGGCAGGAGGCTACAGCAGGGTGTGCCTACACAATTCATTCGCCTGGATTCAGTGTAATGCTCATTGGCGGCAAATTCAAGTTTTGCTTTTTGGAACTTATTTTTTCCCAAAAAATTTTTGATCTGTGGTTGGTTGAATCCGAGGACGCAGAATCCACATTGACTGTTATAAATGGATGTTCTGGCAAAGCATCTCTCTCTCCCTCCCTTTTTCCCTCTCTCTCTCTCTATCCCGCACTCTTTCTGTCTGACTTTCAGTTCTTGGGACATGAGAAGCCTTCAGCCTGCCACTTGACCTGCAGATTTTGGATTCGCCACCTCCCACAACCTGGTGAGCCAGCAGCCTTCCACCTAAACCACAGATTTGGGACTTGCCAGCCCCATAATTGCACGAGCCATAATAAATTTCTCTGTATATATTTATATATATGCTTCACTGGGTTTGTTCCTCAGAGAACCCAGTCTGAAACAGTGGGCTCAACCAAGGACTTTACTGAATCTTTAGTGCTAGCATGCATTATGACTCTCCCACTGGGGGAACTGTACTTTTTTTTTTTTTTTGTCTTGAGCATTCTGGTGAATTTGTGTCCTCTGGAAAATACTGCTCTGGTTTACTGCTGGTCTTGTCCCCACTGGATCAAGCTCCATAATAATCATTTTCTGCTAATAAAATCCTTAACTGTTCCCATTCCCCTAATGACTTGCTATTTCCATCATAGGCCTCAATATCATAGTATCACCAATTTCTCAAACAAAATAACTCCAAGTAATTTTATATTTAACTGTTTTTTACTCTGCATCCCCAGTCAATTGCCAAGTCTTAACATATTTTATTCACAGAATCTCACAAATATTTTTCATCTGGGCTTTTTCTGGATTTAAATCCTTGGTTGGGGGTGGAGGCTTTGATCAACATGGACCTGGGCTGTTTCAGCCTCTGAGCCATGTCTAACTCCTCCCCAGGGGAGTTTTTTATTACTGTTAAAGGTGTCACTCCTCCCTCCCCTTCTGACCATGCAGCTTCCTTGGTTTCCTTGATTAGACAGAAGTGAAAATTCTTTTCTTCATGTCACTTAAAAATGTAACTCTTTCCAATATCACTTCCAACATCCTACTAATGCTAAATGTAATTTTCAAAAAAATTAAAATGTGACTCTAATACCAATAAAAAGTGTATATGTGTCAAAGATTTTATTCAACTCAATTAACTAAGTAAGGGACTAGTAAGATGTCAAAACTGATTCAAATGAGAATTTGAGTTACAGAGATTTATATTCTCTCCTAAATAAAATTAATTTGCATTACTATGAATAGGAATAAATTGGATTGTTATTAACTGGTATCACTTGCATTGCTATATATAAGTTGTCTACAACTTAACCTCTACAGAGCTGTAAAATAGCCTGGTCGATAGAAAGTCAATTAAAGGTGCACATCCTTACAGACTCATAGCTGAGACCCTATAGTACAGAGTAGAACTGCCCCATAGGGTTTCCAAGGAGCAGCTGGTGAATCCAAACTGCCGATCTTTTGGTTAGCAGCCAAGTTCTTAACCATTGGCCACCAGGGCTCCTACAGAATTAGATAATACCCAAAGTGTCTACTAGACAATGCCCAAACTCCAGTAATCTCAAACTATTAAGAGATTACTATTTCCAAGTATTGAGTAATTTTCTTAGCAGTAAATAGTTCTTCACTGACAGTATTCATTTAATAAATGTGCTTGTTATTTAGTTCCTATATCAGCGTCACGTGTCTGGGCTTGGTAACTTCTAGAGGACAGAAAGAATTGCATGGGTTTAGCTCGCCATGTAAAAGGCCCAGTACAGTACTACTTAAAAAAAAAAAAGTTATTCATTGAGTCAATTCTGACTCATGGTGACTCCATGTGTGCAGAGTAGAACTGTGCTCCATAGAGTTTTGCATGGCTGATTTTCTGGATGTAGGTCACCACCAGCCTTTCAGTTAGCAGGCAAGTGCTTAACATTTGCACAACCATTGGACTCATAGTACCACTGTTGTTGTTGTTAGGTGCTGTCACGTCAGTTTCAACTCATAATGACCCCAAGTGAAGGAGTAGAACTGCCCCATACAGTTTTCTAGGCTGTAATCTTTATGGGAACGTATCTTCAGCTCTTTCTCCCACAGAGCCTCTGGGTGGGTTCAAAATGTCAATTTTTAGTTAGCAGCCCAGAGCTTAACCATTAAGCCACCAGGGCTCCTTATAAAAACCAACCTAAAAAAAGGAGCCCTGCTTATACTACCACTAAAAAAATAAATAAATAAATCTGTTGCCGTTGAGTCAATTCCAACTCTTAGCAACTCTACAGGACAGAGTAGGACTGCCCCATAGGGTTTCCAAGGAGCAGCTGGTGGATTCTAACTGCCGACGTTTTGGTTAGCAGATGAACGCTTAACAACTGGGCCTCCAGGGCTCCATAGTATCACTAGATATTACCACTAGAGATAGGAAATTTAAAGCTTTCAACAACAACACTTGAGAAAAAAAGTTTTACTAATTAAACAAAATTAGAAATAAATTTGCTTGTAATTTAAGGAACCTTTTATTTAACCTCCTAACAGCACCCACTTCCCACCACCCGCCATATTATTTTCGAAAGTGACCACATTATTTTGCATTCCCACCAGCAAGGTATGAGAGTTTCAGCTGTTCCACATCCTCGTGGGCATTTCTTCATCAATTATGACCATCAAACTGAATTCAATATATGAGGGATCACATTTTTTGGTAAAACTAATGTGAACTGTTTTGGTCTTCATTTCTTGGGAATTGCACCCATTGTCATCATTTGAGTTACTATTATTATAGCACACAGAGAGGGCGTGTCTTGTTTTGACAAAAAAATACACTAAAGCTTACTCCTTCATGTGTAAATTAGGGCTAAAATTAATAATACAAGTAATATAAATGCTTCTTTAATTTAGGTAATAATTTTAAATTATCAGATAAAAAATCAGCTTGATTAAAAACCAAAAAAGATCAAATATTTAAATTTTAAAAGTAAAACCATCAAAGCACTATAAGATAAATAAAACCCATTGCCACTGAGTTGATTCCGACTCAATAGGACAGAGTAGAACTGCCCCATAGAGTTTCCAAGGCTGTAATCTTTACCAAAGCAGACTGCCACATCTTTTTCCCAAAGAGCAGCTGGTAGGTTCAAACCACTTTGCCACCAAATCTACTTACTATAAGCTAGGCAAGTTTATTTATAACCTGAACAGAGGTGCAATGATTAGTTTTGTGCGTCAATCTGGCTACACAAGTTATTTAATGTAGGTGTTGATGTAAGGTATTTTGTAGATGTGGTTAACGTCAACAATCAGTTGACTTTAACTAACAGAGATTACCATTCTTAGGGGGTATTGAGTTTATGTTAACGGTGGTGGAATAATTTGGAAAAGGATAGTGTAAAACCAGCAGGGGGGGGGTGTATCTGACCTCCTCTAACTTTACAAGGGGGAAGGAGAATCAAGATCAATAGCCCAATGCTGATTCCTAGGAGGTGGAGGTCAGATATGCCTCCTCTCTCCGCCATCTTTACCAGCTCTGACACCAACTGTCCCTCCCACAGTACTCTCTACTTTTCTGCTGGGTTCAATAATTCATTGCAATGGCAACACAAAACTCACAGACCATACTCATGATTATGGGATTTATCTGGGAAGTAACAGGTTACAGTTCAGGCTCAGGAACACTCAAGGATACAGTTCGTCCATCAGGACAGCCTCTCCCCAGCTGTGCTCGATGGCAAGCCTCTCCCTGGCCCTAGGGCTCTGTCCAAAGGTGCTCAGCTTTCTCTCTCTGAGGGCTGGGAAGCGCACCATGCCATCGCCTGCTGCTGGGTCTCTGTTGCCAGGTCTCTGCTGCTCTTCTCTCCTTCCTTGACGGTGGTGGTGGGCTCTTCTCTTTCACACCTCTGGGGTGGCTCATTTCAAGCCCAGCAGAATGGCAAAACTGACCAATCCCTCTGGTGGGCCACAATTACTCTATCACACAGTCCCATACAATCACCTGGGTGGGAGTTACAAGACCATGACAAGAAAGGCCACACGAAAGCAATCCATTACACTGCAATAGTGAGAATGGTTGCACTACTTGAAGAATGTAATCAATGTCACTGAATTATACATGTATAAATTGTTGAACTCATGTATATTTTATTGTGTGTATTTTCACAATAAAAAAAAGAGAGAGATTATTCTTGACAATGTGAGTGAGCCTCATCCAATCAGTTGAAGGCCATAAAAGCAAAAATTGAGGTTTTCCATAGAAGAAAAAATATAGGCTTGAGACTATAGCATCAAATCCTGCCTGAATTTTCAGCCTGTCAACCTGCCCAACAGATTTCGGACTTGCCAGCCTACACAATCACATGAGCCAATTTTTTTTTTAATTATTTTTTTTATTGTACTTTAGGTGAAGGTTTACAGAACAGTTTCTCAGTAAACAGTCAGTACACATATTGTTTTATGACATTGGTTAACAACCCCATGACACATCAACACGCTCCCTTCTCCGCCTTGCAGGACCTTTTTTTTTTTTTGGTGAAAATATACATAGCCAAAGATACACCATTTAAAAAATTTCTACATATACAATTCAGTGACGTCGATTACATTCTTCCAGTTGTGCTGCTATTCTCACTTTAAATGAAGGTTTACAGAACAAAATAGTTTCTCATCAAACACTTAGCACACATATTGCCCTATGACAATGGTTAAGAACCCCACTACCTGTCAACACTATCCTTACTCAACATTGGGTTCCCTATCACCAGCTTTCCTGTCCCCTTCTGCCTTCTAGCTCTTGTCCCTGGACTACTGTGCCTCATTAGTCCCGTTTTGTTTTATGGGGCTGTCCAATCCCCAGCTGAACGGTGAACCTCAGGAGTGACTTCACCACTGAGATAAAGGGTGTCCCGGGGCCATACTCTCGGGGTTTCTCCAGTCTCTGTCAGGCCAGTAAATCTGGTCTTTTTTTTTGTGTTAGAATTTTGTTTTACATCCTTCTCCAGAACCCTCTGTTGTGATCCCGGTCAGAGCAGTCAGTGTGGTAGCCGAGCACCATCTAGCTTACCGGACTCAGTCTGGTGGAGGCCATGGTAGCTGTGGTCCATTAGTCGTTTGGACTAATCTTTTCCTTGTATCCTGTTCTCTTCTTTCTTCCTTGTTCCCATAGGGGTGAGACCAGTGGAGTATCTTAGATGGCTGCTCACGGGCTTTTAAGACCCCAGATGCTACTCACCAAGGTAGAATGTAGAACATTGTCTTTATAAACTGTTATGCCAATTAAGCTAGATGTTCCCCAAGACCACGGTCCCCACAGCCCTCTGCCCAGCAATTCAGTCCTTCAGGGAGTTTGGATGTGTCTATGGAGCTTCCTTGACCTTTCCTTGTACAAGTTGTGCTGGCTTCCCCAATATTGTGTACTGTCTCACCCTTCACCAAAGTTACCACGTATCTATTGTCTGTTATTTCTCCCCCATCGCTCCCATACCTGGTAACCAACAAGATTGTTACTTTTTGTGTGTAAACTTTTTCATGAGTTTTTACAATAGATGTCTCATACAATATTTGTCCTTTTGTGGTTGACTAATTTCACTCAGCATAATGTCCTCCAGTTTCATCCATGTTTCTTAAAATAAATCCCTTTATATATATGTATTTATATATATCTAATTTCCTATTGGTTCTCTTTCTCTGGGGAATCCTGACTGATACAGATTTTGGTACTGAAAGTGGTTCTAGAGGAACAGAAACTTAAGGATGAGTTTTCTGAGTTGGTGCTGAGGTTTCTTAAATTGGTTCACTTTGTTTTGTTGACTGAAACATGGACCATAAGCTGGCCTACACTAAATGAAGTTTCAAAGCCAGAACTGCCTTGATATGTTACAGAGGAAGGTATCCAAAGATTTAGGGAGACTGGAATGTTAGAGTGGATTTATCATGTAAGACATGCTCACCCACACCAGGAGGGTCTAGAGGGCACAGCTTTCATGATGACAGTGAAAAACAAATTTGTGAGGGAAGCCCAGGGTCCTTGAAGAACTCTGTGGTTTCTCTTCTCTGTGGGTCAGAACTTACAGTAGGAACCATGGTCACTGAACTGGGATCCTTAAATGCAATGGGGATAATTGGATCCTGGAGAACAGGGGCCAAGTGGTACCCCTTAATCGCCAAAGACAGAGTAGGCATGGTTACCATAATGGACAATGGAGTCAAAGCTGTAATCAGAATAGTCTGACTCCAAGACATCTATGGCATTGATATGGTATTCCTAGAAGACAAATAGATGGGTGGTCTACTAAATTCCAACTTGATCTGTATAAACAGAAGAGTTCTAGGTTAAATAAATAGAAATCTAACTTGAATCTCCAAGACAGAGAATCATGGCAACTCAATCGATTCCAAGACCTGAGCCAGTTTACATACCCAGAACCCCTTGAATGAATAAGGAGACCAGGTACTCTCAATGAAGGACCTGCTACACCGCCAAAAGTTTATACTGTTAATCTTTCTTCCAGCCTTCCTCAAAAGAATCTATGGCATTTTGCCAGAATGAGTGTACACCGGGAAAAAGAAATAATCAGACTTTCCAAAGATTATTGGACGCTGGCTCTGAATTGATATATTAATTCCAGGAGAGCTAAAATGTCCCTGTGGTCCACCAGTCAGAGTAGATACACCACCCATGGAGAGGTCAGATGATCATGGAGATTTAGCTTAGGCCTGTCTCAGAGTGTCCCCAGTTAAGACTACTACCTAGTCACTTTGTGCTTCTCATGCCTCTCAATTAACAGGCAAAGATGGGAGTTACTGTACTGGCCAGGGTGATTGATCCTGATTACCAAGGAAAAAATGGGGTGCTACTCCATATTAGAGGTAAGGAAGAGTATGTCTAGATACACGAGATCCCTTAGGGCTTCTCTTAGTACTACTGTGCCCTGTGTTTAAAGTCAATGGAAAACTGTAACAGCCCAATTCAGGTGGGACTACTAATGACCTGGATCCTTAAGAAATGCAGATTTGGGTTAGCCCACCAGGCAAAAAACCATATCCAGCATAGGTGCTTGCTAAGGGCAAAAGGAAAATGGAATGGGTAGTGTAGGAAGGTAGTTGTAAATACCAGCTATGACTACATGATGAGCCCTGGTGGCACAGTGGTTAAGAGCTTGTCTGCTAACCAAAAGATTGGCAGTTCAAATCCACCGGTGGTACAGTCCTGATATTGAATTTTCTGTTATCATTAACACATTGTACCTATCATCAGAACATTCCATTCCTAGAGAATTCTAATTAGAGAGTTAGTCTATGTGATTTCTGGATTCATATCGGGAATTTGAGGTGAAATGTGCTTTGGATCACACATTATAAAATGCACAGGGCCCCGCTGTTGAAGAACATTGCCTAATGAAAGGAACATAAAGAGAGAACAGGATGTGTTGCTGGAAATGTAAGATGGCATAAATGTTCTAGCTGGTATTGTGGCAATATGTATTAGGACGCTTAAAAATGAGAATAAATTTCGACTTAACAATTCCATTTCTAAGACTCTGTCCTCAGCAAATAATTAAGAAAGTGGGCAGAGGTTTACTTACAAGGATATACACCATAGCATTATTTACAATAATAAAAAATTAGGAATAACCTAACTGCCTGATAATGTTGTTTTTGTTGTGTACTATTGAGCTTATTCTGACTTATAGCAAAGCTATATGACAGAGTAGAATTGCCTCATAGGGTGTCCTAGGTTGTAATCTTTACGAGAATAGATCGCCAGGTTTTTTCTCCCGCATAGCCGCTGGTTGGTTCAAACCGCGTACCTTTCAGTTAGCAGCCTTGAGCTTAACCACTGCACAACCAGGGCTCCTTCACCTAATAATAAGAGAGTGGAAAAATATATTATGTGGAGAACTACCCATCCATTAAACATCCTAGGCAGAAAATTTTTTATCATGGAAATATGTTCAAATATAGGTTGGTGTTGGAAAAGAGGTGAGGAAATCATTCCCTTCCCATGCTATAGAGGGTATGTAAATGTTGCATAGCCTTGTTGGAGGGAACTTAAGTAGATTTGTTGAAATTTTAAATGTGCATATTCTCTGGAGTGACAGTTCTATTTACAGGAAATATACCCTGCAGGAATACTTGCTGTGTACATGTACAAAAAGATACATGTACAAAGACACATGTACAAGCATGTTCATTGTTGTGTTGTTGTAATGAAGAAAACCATAAATTGTCTAAATGTCCATAATAAGTGTAATGGTGTTGTGGATTGAACTGTGTCCCCAAAAAATATGTGCTGCAATTCCTAACCTCAATACCTGTAGAAGTAGCCCTGGTGGCCCAGTGGTTAAAGCACTCAGATACTAACCAAAAGGTTGACGGTTCAAACCCATCAGCCTCTCCTCGGGACAAAGTTGTGGCAGTCCACTTCTGTAAAGATTACAGCCTTGGAAACCCTATAGGGCAGTTCTACCCTGTCCTATAGGGTCACTATGAGTCAGAACCAACTGGATGGCAGTGGGTTTTCTGGTTTTATACCTGTTCAGGCAATTCCATTTGGGAACAGAGTTTACTTTGTTATGTTAATGAGCCATATCAGTGTAGGATGTGTTTTAAGCCAATCACTTTTTTTGTTTTGTTTTGTTTTTCAAAAGAAATTTTTTTACTGTAATCAACTGTATGAAATGCATTTTTTTGTCACAGTCCAGTACATGCATGCATTGATAGGTAAATTTAAAAATTCAAAAAGATATATAGATATTGACCACATGCAGTGTTCTATTCTTTTTGTGTGTGTGTGTGTGTGTGTGTGTGTGTGTGTGTGTGTCCTCTCCTATTTTTCTTTTGTCATTCTGGTCAGTGGTTTGTTGATTTTGTTGATTCTTTCAAAGAACCAACTTTTGGTTTGGTTGATTCTTTCTATTGTTTTTCTATTCTCTATTTATTTCTGCTCTGATCTTTATTATCTCCTTTCTTCTGGTGGCTGTGGCTTTTTTTTGCTGTTCTCTTTCTATTTGTTTGAGTTGTGTAGTTAATGTTTTGATTTTTGTCCCTTTCTTCTTTTTGATTGGTGCATCTATTGCTATAAATTGTCCTCTGAGGACTGCCTTTGCTGTGTCCCAAAGGTTTTGGTATGACGTGTTTTCATTCTCGTTTGATTCTAGGAATTTTTTTATTCCATCTATGATTTCTTCTATTACCCAGTGGTTTGTAAGCAGGGTGTTATTCAGTTTCCATGTAATTGATTTTTTTTCCTTGCTCTTTCTGTTGGTAATTTCTACCTTGATGGCATTGTGGTCAGAGAAGATACTTTGTATTATCTCAACATTTTGGATCTTGTTGAGGATTGCTCTGTGGCCTAAGATGTGGTCTATTCTGGAGAACGTTCCATGTGCATTGGAAAAGAATGTGTACTTTGCAGCTGTTGGATGGAGTGTTCTATATATGTCCATGAGGTCAAGTTAAGCCAATCACTTTGAGATAGAGAAGCTGAGACAAGGATTTTCCCCCAGAGCAGACACAGCCAGCCTTCCCCTAGAGCTGGCGCCCTGAATTTGAACTTCTAGACTCCTAAAGTGTGAGAAAATGAATTTTTACTTATACATGTGGTATTTCTGTTATAGCAGCACTAAGAAACTAAGACAGATGGTTTTAAAACAGGTAGACAAATTCTTTGAGCCTTCTCCCACCAAGAGATGGGCTCTATTTTTCCTCTCCTGAAATCTGGATAGGCTTGTGACCGCAACAATGATAGAGTACAACAGAAGTGGCACTGTATGTACCTCCAAAGCTACGTTAGAAAAGGTCATGCAGCTTCTGTCTGGTTTCCTTGGGACACTCACCTTTAGAGCCCTGAGCCACCATGTTGATGTCTACTTACATAGAAGTTGTCATGTGGCCATATAGAGAGGACATTGAAGGTGCTCTTGTCAACAGCCACCATCAATCAACTGATATGTGAGTAAAAATGTCTCCAGAAGGCCCCATTCCTCAGCTAGTGAGTCACCCCAGGTGTTGGGTCTTCTTAGCTTAGGTCCCAGTCATTGTGGAGCCATGTTCTCTAACTGAATTCCTGATCCACAAAGTAAGCAGAATAAAATGCAATTTCACACCACTACGTTTTAGAAAGGGGCCCTGGTGGCACAGTGGTTAAGTGCTCAGCTGCTAAAAGAAAGGTCAGCAGTTCAAATCCACCAGTAGCTCACGGGAGAAAAAAACAGGTGATCTGCTCCCACAAAGATTACAGCCTACTCTGCCCTACAGGGTTGCTATGAGTTGAAATCAACTCAACAGCACACAAGTGGTAGAGTGTTTTTTTATGCACTTGTGAAGACCTGGTGGTGCAGTGATTAAGAGCTACAGCTGCCAACCAAAAGGTCAGCAGTTCAAATCCACCGGCTGCTCTTTGGAAACTATATGGGGCAGTTTTGCTGTCCTATAGGGTCTCTATGAGTCAGAATCAACTTGATGGCAATGGGTTTAACCAGAACAGTAGGGCATTGGTTAAAGAAAATATGGCACATTCATATAATGAAATACTATACAGCTGTTAAAAAGTAAAAGATGGAGCAGTTTCAGAACAATACATAAGTTATGACCTTAGTTTGTGAAAGGGGAGAAAGAAAAACACTACAGCTGAAGCTTACAAATTTTCTGGAACCAGATCACATTGTTGGAAAACAAATTATCAAAACTGACTGAGCAAAAATTTTAAAGTCTGAAAAATCTTGTTAAAAACTGAACCATCAATACACCAGGAGGACATAACCATAATAAATATTTATGCACCAAACGACAGGGCTCCAAAATACATGAAACAAACTCTAACAGCATTGAAAAGAGAAATAGACAGCTCCACAATAATAGTAGGAGACTTCAACACACCACTTTTGGTGAAGGACAGAAAATCCAGAAAGAAGCTCAATAAAGACATGGAAGATCTAAATGCCACAATCAACCGACTTGATCTCATAGACATGTTCAGAACACTTCACCCAACAGCGGCCAAGTATACTTTCTTTTCCAATGCACATGGAACATTTTCCAGAATAGACCACATATTAGGCCATAAAGTAAGTCTTAACATAATCCAAAGCATCAAAATATTACAAAGCATCTTTTCTGACCATAAAGCCATAAAAGTAGAAATCAACAACAGAAAAACCAAGGGAAAAAAATAAAACACATGGAAACTGAACAACATCTTGCTCAAAAACTACTGGGTTATAGAAGAAATTAAGGACGGAATAAAGAAATTCACAGAATTAAATGAGAACGAAAACACATCCTACCAGAACCT
>NW_004443980.1:7782004-7815310 GCF_000243295.1 Trichechus manatus latirostris
TTTTTTTTTTTAATATTTTATTGTACTTCAGGTGAAGGCTTAACAGAACAGATAGTTTCTCATGTAACAGTAGCACACATGCCGTTTTCACCACTCTTATTCAACATTGTGCTGCAGGTCCTAGCCAGAGCAATGAGGCTGGAAAAAGAAATAAAGGCATCCCAATTGGTAAGGAAGAAATAAAAATGTCTCTATTTGCAGATGATATGATCTTATACACAGAAAACCCCAAAGAATCCACAAGAAAACTACTGAAACTAATAGAAGATTTCAGCAAAGTTTCAGGATACAAGATAAACATACAAAAATAAGTTGGATTCCTTTACATCAACAAAGAGAACTTCAAGGAGGAAATCACTAAATCAATACCATTTACAATTGCCCCCAAGAAGATAAAATACTTAGGAGTATGTCTAACCAGATGCGTAAAAGACCTAGAAAACGAAAACTACAAGACACTGCTGCAAGAAACCAAAAGAGACATACATAAGTGGAAAAACGTACCTTGCTCATGGATAGGAAGACTCAACACTGTGAAAATGTCAATTCTACCCAAAGTGATTTACAAGTACAATGCAATTCTGATCCAAATTCCAATGGCGTTCTTTAATGAGATGGAGAAACAAATCATCAACTTCATATGGAAAGGGTAGAGGCCTCGGATAAGTACAGCATTTCTGAAGAAGAAGAACAAAGTGGGAGGGCTCACGCTACCTGATTTTAGAACCTATTAAACTGCCACGGCAGTCAAAACAGCCTGGTACTGGTACAACAATAGATACATAGACCAGTGGAACAGAACTGAGAATGCAGACGTAAATTCATCCACCTATGAGCAGCTGATATTGGACAAAGACCTAAATTCCATTAACTGGGGGAAAGACAGCTCTTTAACAAGTGGTGCTGGCATAACTGGATATCTATCTGCAAAAAAATGAAGCAAGACCCATACCTCACACCTTGCACAAAAACTAATTCAAAATGGATCAAAGACTTAAACATAAAATCAAAAATGATAAAGATCATGGAAGGAAAAATAGGGACAATGCTAGGAGCCATAATACATGACATAAACAGAATACAAACCATAACTAACAATGCACAAACAACAGAAGAGAAACTAGATAACTGGTAGCCCCTAAAAATCAAACACTTATGCTCATCAAAAGATTTCACCAAAAGAGTAAAAAGACAAACTAGCGACTGGGAAAAAAATTTTGGCTACAACATATCTGATCAGGTCCTAATCTCTAAAATCTACAAAATACTGCAAAACTTCAACAACAAAAAGACAAATAACCCGATTAAAAAATGGGCAAAGTATATGAACAGGCACTTCACCAAAGAAGACATTCAGGTGGGTAACAGATACATGAGGAAATGCTCACGATCTTTAGCCATTAGAGAAATGCAAATCAAAACTACAATGAGATACCATCTCACCCCAAAGCTAGCATTAAACCAAAAAACACAAAATAATAAATGTTGGAGAGGTTGTGGAGAGACTGGAACACTTACGCACTGTTGTGGGAATGTACAATGTTACAACCACATTGGAAATTGATTTTGTGCTTCCTTAAAAAGCTGGAAATAGAAATACCATATGATCCAGCAATCCCACTCCTTGGAATATATCCTAGAGAAATAAGAGCCATCAATGAATAGATTTATGCACACCCATGTTCATTGCACTGTTCACAATAGCAAAAAGATGGAAACAACCTAGGGGCCCATCAGCGGACGAATGGATAAACAACTTATGGTATATTCACACAATGGAATACTACGCAACGATAAAGAACAACAATGAATCCGAGAAACATCTTGTAACATGGGTGAATCCGGAAGGCATCATGCTGAGTGAAAGGACAAATATTGCATGCGACCACTCTTATAAGGACTCAAGAAAACGTTTAAACACAGAAGAAAACATTCTTTGATGGTTACAAGTGTGGGGAGGGAGGGAGAGAGGTATTCACTAACTAGATAATAGACAAGAATTATCTTAGGTAAAGGGAATGACAACACACACTACAGGGGAAGTCAGCACAACTGGACTAAACAAAAAGCTAAGAAGTTTCCTAAATACAACCAAACACTTCAAGGGACAGAATAGCAGGGGTGGGGGGCTGGGGACCATGTTTTCAGGGGACATCTAGATCAATTGGCATAACAAAGTTTATTAAGAAAATGTTCTCCATCCCACTTTGGTGAGTGGCGTCAGGGGTCCTAAAAACTAGCGAGCGAAATCCCGGGTGGAAAGAAGGAGTGTGCCATCACATTATAGGGATTGCAACTAAGGTCATATAACAGTGTGTGTATAAATTTTTGTATGAGAAACTAACTTGAGCTGTAAACTTGCACTTAAAGCACAATTTAAAAAAAAAAATGAACCAATGAATCTTTGAAGCATCTCACAACATGGGATGAATCTTGAGAGCATTATGCTGAATGAAATAAGTCAATCACAAAAGGACAAATATTGTATGAGATCACTACTATAAAAACTCATGAAATGGTTTACACACAAAACGAAACAATCTTTGATGGTTACAAGAGATGGAAGGAGCGGGGATGGAAAAACACTAGACAATAGATAAGTGGTAACTTTGGTGAAGGGTAAGACAGTACACAGTACTTGGAAAGCCAGCACAACTTGTCCAAGGCAAGGTCATGGAAGCTCCATAGCCACATCCAAACTCCCTGAGGGACCAAATTACTGGACTGAGGGCTGTGGGGACCATGGCCTCAGGGAACATCTAGCTGTACTGGCATAACATAGTTTATAAAGAAAACGTTCTATATTCTACTTTGGTGAGTAGTGTCTGGGGTCTTCAAAGCTTGTAAGCAGCCATGTAAGATACTCCACTGGTCTCACCCTGTCTGGAGCAAGAGAGAATGAAGAAAACCAAAGACACAAGGGAAAGATTAGTCCGAAGGACTAATGGACCACAACTACCACAGCCTCCACCAGACTGAGTCCAGCACAACTAGATGGTGCCCAGCTACCACCACCAACTGCTCTGACAGGGATCACAATAGAGGGTCAAGAACAGAGCTGGAGAAAAATGTAGAACAAATTCAAATTCATAAAACAAAAAAACAGACTTACTGGTCTGGCCCTGGACACCTTTATAGCTCTGTAACAAAGTCACTCTGAGGTTCACTCTTCAGCCAAAGATTAGACAGGCCCATAAGACAAAATGAGACTAAATGGGCACAGAAGCCCAGGGGCAAGAACGAGAAGGCAGGAAGGGTCAGGAAAGCTGGTAACAGGGAACCCAAGGTCAAGAAGGAGAGAGTGTTGACACATCGTGGGGTTGGTAACCAATGTCACAAAACAGTAAGCGTATTAATTGTTTAATGAGAAACTAATTTGTTCTGTAAACTTTCATCTAAAGTACAATAAAAACATATAAAAAATCAAATCAAACCTGTTGCCATCAAGTAGATTCTGACTCATAGTGACTCTATAGGACAGAAATGGTTGGTGGATTCAAACTGCCAACCTTTTGGTTAATAGCTGAGCTCTTTGAATAATCATGTTAGAAAGTGAAAAAGTTTTCACTCCTGCTTCCAAAAAATTATCAGGCACTGTTTTGAAAGCAAGGATTTTCAAACCTTAAATAAACAGATGACCTATTAGAGAAATTAACTCTCTCTAAATAGCAGTATTATAGTAGGATTATAATTGTCTTTCTGCACGTGGGGTTGCCATAAATTGGAATCCACTCTATGGCAAAGGATTTGGTTTTGTTTTCATATTTTCTTAGTGTTCTACTTTTCAATATATTTTTGTCATTATTCATTTTATTAGAAAATGATACTACATTAATCTAATTGAAATCATTAATGTGAGAATATGTAATTTTCATTTTAGGAAGTTTTTAAATCAGTGAAAGGCAGGCAAGGAAAAGGTCATACTAATTTGGGGATGTTGAAATTTCTAGAAAGAAGTGAGAACAGAAGTGTGCCTTGGGGTCGAGGAGTGGGTGCCAGCATCGGGGGCACATGGTCCGAGCATCACAGGCTGCTCTGCCGGACACATAGTCCATGATATAATCCACGTCAAGAGTTTAGCACTGTGCCTGTCCACACCAAGGACTCAGTAGATGTTAGCTATTATTATTATTATTACTGAGTCAGAATCTGGAGGTTAAGACTAGAGAGCTGCATTTTCATCTCACGTGGTTCTGATTCACACTGAAGTCTGAGAATTCTTGAAGTATATAACCGATCTCTGCCTTTTTTAACAAGAATATTGAATGGTCAAATGAATATTCAAATATCAAAAGCAAACAGAATTAGACCAAAGAACATCAGACTATCATTTACACCTTAACTTTGACTTATTTTAACTACACTGGGGTCATAGTTTTCTGGTTCAGTCCATTAAATCCTAGAATCCTGTCATACTAGGAAGCGTGGAGTTGACCCTGACTCATGGTGACCCCATGCGTGTCAGAGTAGAACGTGTTCCACACGGTTTTCAATAGCTGATTTTTTGGAAGTAGATCACAAGGCGTTTCTTCCAAGGCACATCCAGGTGGACTTGCACTGCCAACCTTTCCTTTAGTAGCCAACGGCGTTAACTGTTTGCACTACCCAGGAATCCCAGCATTCTGCCATAGTGATGATGTATTCAGGGATATGTCTCATACTTTTCAGCTGGTGGTCAGCTTAACAGAGAGCCCCATGCATGAGCAGCATGGAATGAGTGAAAGCTGTCCTCCTGCCACCAGCACCACTGTTGTGAAGAACTGCAGAGGGAATCCAGCTTACTTAAAATCTACTTTCTTGCTCTTCCAAATTACCCATAAAGGATATAGTACTGCCCTTGCTCAAAAATCAAAGCGCCCTTCAGTAGTTGGTCTCAAGAATGGCTGCCGATAATTCCTTCCCTCTCAGCACACAGACGTCATTCCTTCACTCCCCTTGAATCTTGGCCTTAGTGATTTGCTTGAGCAATAGAATGTGGCAGAAGTGACATTTGGGGATTTCCAAGGCTATGTCGTAAGAATTCTTGGAGATTCTGCCTGGACTTCTTGATTTCAATGCTTGCTTCAGGCGAAGCCAGCCACAATCTAAGAAGTGCAACTACCCTGGGACCACCATGCTGTGAGAAAGTCCAAGCTAGTCCCATGGAAAGGCCACACAGAGGAGAGATGCTCAGCCTGCTGCCAGCTGTTCCAGCCATCCCAGCCCAGGCCCCAGGAAGTGAATGAAGAAGCCTGCAGCAATCCCAGCCTCAGCAGCCATCTGAATATAACTGTCAAAGGGACCCCAAGTGAGAATTACCCAGCTCAGTTTGTCCAGCCCAGTACTGCCTACTGCTGCTGCCATAACAAAAAATAGCACAAGTGGGTGGCTTTAAAGAGCAGAAATTTATTTTCTCACAGTTCAGGAGGACAGAAGTCTGAATTCAGAGCACTGGCTCTAGGGGAAGGTCCTTCTTTGTCTCTTTCAGCTTCTAGTAGCCTCCAGCAATCCTCAGCATTCTTTCACTTGGAGATTCATCTGTCTCCATGGTGCCATGGTGTCTGTCTTGCCCCATGGGTGTGTCTCTGCGTCTATTTTGCTCTTTTTATAATCAGAAGTGATTTGGTTTAGGACCCACCCTATTCAGATATGGCGTCATTAACATAACAAAAGAAAACCCCTTTTTTCAAACAGGATCACATTTACAGGTTTGGGGTCAGGACTTCAACGTAACTTTTTGGGCAGTACAATTCAATCCATAACAAATACATTACTATTTTAAACCATTAAATTTTAAGGTGGTTTGTTACACAGAAAAGCAACAGATAAATACAACACAACCTTCCTCTTTAAAGAAAAAAAATCTGTTTTTATGATTTAATGTATGAACCAGATATTCAATACCTCTAAATTAAAAAGACAAAGTTCTTTATTTCAAAACCTTAAAACAACGTTGTGTAATGACATAAACCAGTATGTAAACTTAAGAAAAATGTTTCTATGAATAAACTCTGAGTACCTGTGTCTTAAAGAAAATCAGTTAAACTAAGAAATTCAAAAACAAATTCACAATTGAAAAAAGCACAAGAAAATAAGGTTAGCAATTTAACCAAGGATGTTTGCCTCCAGCTTTGTTGAATAATTCAAGAAAGATATTTTTTTAAGTGTCAATTTCATAATCTGTGAAAACTTTTAACCATTTAACAGCTAAGCTTTTATTTCCTAAAAAAAGAAAAACAGTTTATGCTCATATTCTATAAATGAACGTATGTTGTTGTTGTTAACTGCTATCAGCTTGGCCCACTGTCTCATGGTGACCCCATGCACAACAGAAGGAAACTCTGCCCGGTCCTGTGCCATCCTCATAATCAGTTGTGGGTAAGACTGTTGTGGTTCACAGGGTTTTCACTGGCTAATTTTCACCTCAACATAAAGAAAACAAAATTCCTCACAACTGGACCAATAAGCAGCATCATGATAAACGGAGAAAATATTGACGTTGTCAAGGATTTCATTTTACTTGGATCCACAATCAACGCCCATGGAAGCAGATGTCAAAAAATCAAATGAGGCCGGCCCTCAGCAAGGAAAAGGCTGTGTTCAGTTCAAGTGCGAAGCTTGTGAAGCCCAACAGCGAAAAGCCAGATGCATTCGAGTCTGGCATTTCTCAAGCACTGCCTGAACTGGAGATGAACTTGGACCTAAAGGCTCAGTTGAGAGAGCTGAATATAACCACAGCCAAGGAAACTGAAGTTGGTGGTGGTTGGAAAGCTATCATAATCTTTGTTTCCATTCCTCAACTGAAGTCTTTCCAGAAAATCCAAGTCAGGCTAGTACATGAACTGGAGAAAAAGTTCAGCAGAAAGCACGTTGTCTTTATTGCTCAAAGGAGAATTCTGCCTAAACCAACTCGAAAAAGTCGTACAAAAAATAAGCAAAAGTGTCCCAGGAGCCGTACTGTGACAGCCATGCACGATGCAATCCTTGAAGACTTGGTCTTCCCAAGTGAAATTGTGGGCAAGAGAATCTGTGTAAAACTGGATGGCAGCCAGCTTATAAAAGTTCATTTGGACAAAGCACAGCAGAACAATGTGGAACACAAGGCTGAAACTTTTTCTGGTGTGTATAAGAAGCTCACGGGCAAGGATGTTAATTTTGAATTCCCAGAGTTTCAGTTGTAAACAAAAATGACTAAATAAAGAACCATTCACAAAAAAAAAAAAAAAATCAAAGGACACATTGCATTGGGCAAATCTGCTGCAAAATATCTCTTTCAAGTGTTAAAAAGCGAAGATGTCACTTTAAGGACTAAGGTGCTGCTGACCCAAGCCATAGTGTTTTCAATCACCTCATATGCATGTGAAAGCTGGACAATGAATAAGGAAGATCAAAGAAGAATTGATGCCTTGGAATTGTGTTGGTGAAGAATATTGAATGCACCATGGACTGCCAGCAGAATGAACACATCTGTCTTGGAAGAAGTACAGCCAGAACGCTCATCTGAAGCAAAGATGGTGAGACTTCTTCTCTCATACTTGGACATGTTATCAGGAGGGATCAGTCCCTGGAGAAGGACATCATGCTTGGTAGGGCCAAAAAAATGAGGGAAACACTCAAGGTGATGGATTGACACAATAGGTGCAAAAATGGACTCAAGCATACCAACAATCATAAAGATGGCATATGACAGGGCAACGTTTCATTTTGTTATACATATATAAGGTAACCATGAGTCAGAGTCAACACTGACAACACGTAACAGCATCAATAATGGTGTAAATTGAAAACGTGGGACTCCATGTTCAAAAATTATTCAGAAATTCAAGACAGCACAGCAGAGAATTAAAGCAAGCTGAGAATTAACTCCTTCAGAGTCGGGGACTGCACAGGTTGCATGCCCAAGGTAAAAAGCAGCACACTGATGGCACTCCCACTCTGTGTCTGATACTGGAGATACCAAAATGACCCTTGTTTAACCCCAGCTAGCTTTGCCTTTCAGATTATGTACAGTACTTGTGTCGCAGTGACGACGGTTGTCGGGACAGCGGAGACAGTAACCAAACACAACTCTTACAGAGAAGTGGGGCCAGGAGGGTCACTCTGAGGAGTCGACCCCAGCTTCAGTCCCAGGAGTTTATTTATAGTCAATACAGCAAGCAGTGAAGCAAATAACAGAACAATGGGCTTTGGGTGCGGGCAAGGGAGAAGGAATTCAGGTAAACAAGCCAATCAGTAAAGGGACAAGAGGTTTGGGAAAACAAGTCGTGACAAGTCTCAACATGTTGGGGACAAGTCTCAACATGTTGGGGACAAGTCTCAACATGCTGTGCAGCATAGAGGCCTGTGGGGGCTGCAGTTATCAATAGTGCAACCATGTTTAAATGGCATATATCCCCAATACTTGCAATTTCCATCAGTCTAATTGTTGGTTAAAAAATTTTTATAAGCTCTATTATAATCAGGTTTAATTTTCTCAAGTTTGATTAAATCAGAAAAGCAAATAAATGTAAAGGGAAGATTTGTGGTAAATCAGCAACCAGCACCTCTTCCTCAGTTGAACTAGCCTTTTTTGATGGAAGAAACGAGAAAGAAGCACACTGATGGAGCTCCCACTCTGTGTCTGGCACTGGAGATACCAAAATGAGCCTTGTTTAACCCCAGATATCAAGCAAAACCTTTGCGATAGAGTTAATCCTGACTCATTGCAACCCCATGTGTTAGAGAGTAGAACTGCTCCATAGGGTTTTCTTGGCTGTAATCTTTATGGAAGCAGGCCACCAGGTCTTTCTTCCGTGGTATAGCTGGGTGGGTTTGAACAGCCAACCTTTAGGTTAAGAGTGGAGCAAAAACCATTTGTGTCACCGAGGGACATAGCTACCAAGTAGATGTATTGAAAAGATGTTTGGAGGTTGGTGGCGAAACTTGAAATGATGCCCTGGTTTCTAAATAACTTCAAGGAGTTACTCGGAAACCCTTTCCGTGAATTAAGCTTGTTCAAACCTCAGGTTTATTCAGGGATCCACCTTTTCTAGCTGCCTCAGGAAAGAAGCTGGGCACACGCGGCTGGATGCTTCTTGAAGGGGAATAGAGTCTAACTCCAAACGCTTGCTCTTCCTGTTGATTCTTAAATAGCCAGGAGAGGAGCATATGCCCCAGGAGAAGGAGGACGACGAAGAGGAGACGCCTGCAACGTTGGTTCTCCAGAGCAGCGCCAGGAGGACAGAGAGCAGAACCGGCGGGGCGAGGCCGGCGGAGGGGGGCGGAGCTAAGGGTGGGCCCAGGGGGCGGGGTCAAGGTGGTGGCACCAGCGGCCATGTTAAGACCCCGCCCCCCCCCCTTGTGGCTGCTCCTGTCCCTGCTGCCACCCGAGGTAAGACTGGGTCCGGGCAAAGGCTCGGTGGTCTCCGCCAGCCTGGGCCTCGGGCTGCACCCGCGACGCGGCGGAGCCAGGTCGGGGCGGGTGCTGCTAGAGAGTCCTGCCGCGCCAGCGCCGAGACGGTAGCCCAGGCTCCCATCTGTGGCGGAGGCTGCGGCCTGCGGTGCGAGGCCTGGGACCTGGCTCCGAGCTTGACGTCTCAGCCTAAGTCCCTTTTCCTTCACCCCGCTTCCAAGAACTGCAGCCCGGGACCAGGAGCGGATTAGCCGGTAAGCACGGTGCGCACCGGCTTAAGTGTATTTACTTGCTAATCTGTGGTGAGCGATTTCACACGGTTTCACCACATCTCTGACGCGGGGGAGGGTGTACCGTGCACCGTAGATTGGTGGAAGGCACAGTCGGGCCCCTGCGAACCTTGCTTATTGGGTAATCCGGCCGTGCGGGGGCTCCCGGGCGTGCAACATCCGAGGGGAAGCTTCCGGTTTGCAAAGTTCTTTCCGTTTTCCGAAGACTTCCTGCACTTTAGACCCGATGCCCGCCGCGTGAAGTAACCATTTCACCCCAATTTATTGAGGAATCCGAGGCTTCAAAGTGTTATAAGGCCCTACGGGGGTCTCATCTCCCGTGGTTCAGGGGTGCAGGGTGCGCGGCCGGGCGAGGAGACAACCGGCCGCTGCGCCTCGGAGCGGCCTGCCCGGGCCAAGGTCAGGAGCGCTCGCACCCGAGGGCCCGGGAACCAGCCTGCCCGGCGAAGCGTTTGCGAGCTTTGGAGTTCAGGAAAGTCTGTGTTGTAATACCCTCAGAGTTCTGTAGAAGTCCCAAGTTTATTTCTCTTGGAGCAGACCTTAAAGGAGGACATTCCAGGCTGCAGGAATAACAATAGCTAACATTTGTGTGCACATCAGAGCAAGCAGCGTCCTAAGCACTATGTGAATTAATTCATTTAATCTCCGGAACTACCTTTTGAAATTGATAGTATTATGACCCCATTTTACAGATGCCAGAAATGAGAGATTAAGCGGCTTGCGCAAAGTCATGTAATAGTAAGTGGTGAAGCCTGAATCTGAACCTAGAGGGTCTGGCTACCCAGGCTGCGCTAAACCGGTATGTCACGCCATTGAGTAAAAACCTCCCAGTACAAACCTTCAGGACTTTTTAGAATTATACATGAATCAGATTTGACTAAAAGAAGATAATAGAGAATGAGATTAGATCAGAAAAAATAGTGTGGTTGAGGACAATTTTAAGACCAAATTAAGGTCTTCGGAGTTCATGGATGTTGTATTTTTTTTTCCCCAGAGTAGATTATTCATATGAGGACAAGCGGTGTGAATTTTTTATGAATGAAAAGAGATTATGCTTAATACACAAATAAAATTTGACCAAAGTATATGTGGAGTTTTATTCATCCTTATTTTTCTTTTTGACAGTAATCCTTCAGTTTTAATTTTATGAAATTGTAATGGCATCAAAACTTGAGGAAAATTATGTAATTACATTCATCTTCAATTTCAGTGACTTATTGGTTCTCAACTACTAGCCTGACTCCTAAGTGAGATTAACTCTCTACACCTGTAGCAGTCAGGAGGTAGTCAGGTGTTTCTCATTTGCTAGTTCACGGGTAGAATTATTGCCTTCCACGTGGAAGACCCAAGTTCAATTCCTGGCCAGTGCACCTCATGCACAGCCACCACCCGTCTGTCATTGGAGGCTTTCATGTTCCTATGCTGCTGAACAAGTTTCAGTGGACCTAGACTAAGATGTACCAGGAAGAAAGGCCTGGTGTTCTGCTTCCGAAAATCAGCCAGTGAAAACCCTGTGAATCACAATGGTCCAGTCCACAGCCAATCATGGAGATAGTGCAAGACCAGGCAGCATTTCGGTACCTTGTGCATGGGGTCTCCATGAGCTGGACAGCAGCTAATAATAATGTGTGCTAGAAATGACTAACATTTCCCTGTCTGCAGGGTTCTATTGATGAGAAAGTTAACTGGATTAAAGCCATGGGTTTCCATGCAGGATTAATTGTAGTAGGACATACTGGAAGGAAAAAAAGTAGAATAAGTTTTAATTTCCTAGCTGTAATTGAAGTAGTGGCAGTGGAAATTCAAAGGAGGGGTAGATTTCAGACATTGCAAGTGGTAGATTGGGCAGGACAGGCATGGGTGAAAAGGAGGTAAACAGATAGGAAAAGGAGTTGGTTTGAAGGTTGGCTGTATAAGCTTAATTTTAGGTGTGTTCAATTTTACTAGCTGGCGGTGTATCTTGGTAAACGTGTTCAGCAAGAAATTTAAATTCTGAAACAAATGCTTAGAAAAATTTGGGTCTAGAGATGCAGGTTTAGATTCTTCTACCCAGAAAATATAGTTGAAACTTAGAAATGGGGGTCGGAGCTGGAGGATGTGTGAAAAGAAAAGGAAAAGGATGGGAGGAGAAAGAAAGAGTGGAAGAACCCAGATCATGAGTTTGCACTGAGGAGAGGATTTGAACAAAGTGATGGTCAGCAGTGCAGAATGCTTTGCTTACAATCCAGTGATATTGGGAGACCTCTGTAGTTACTAAGAACCAGTGGAGCAGGAGACACTGAAAATGAGGAAAAGAATCACGAAGAAAATGAAGAAATGGATCAAGGTCCAAGGAGTCTGAGAGAATGGAAACAAAAAACAGGAATATAGAAAACAGATTCGTAGGAAGAAGAAAAGAATGGGTAAAAATACAAAGAATACAGATTTCTAGCTCTGGATGACACTTAGCTTCAGTAAGTAAAAGGGAGAAGAGTTAAGATTTGACCATTTGGGCTAGATACTTTATGAATAAAGGCAACTTCCTTCCTTTAACAAGGGCAGTGGTAGTTCACTGGTAGAATTCTTGCCTTCCATGCAGGAGACCCAGGTTCAGTTACTGGCAAGTGCATCTCATGTGCAGCCACCACCTGTCTGTTAGTGAGGCTTAGTTGTTACTGTGATGCTGAACAGGTTTCAGGGGAGCTTCCAGACCAAAACAGACTAAGAAGAAAGGCCTGTGGATCACAACAATCTGATCCCATTGTGCCTGGGACCCCCATGAGTCGGGCAGATTTGATGGCTTTCTTTAATGGTTTTTGCCTGATTGGTATGGCATGCACTAGAGTACATTTCTTCAAAGAATATTGATGTTCACTAACTTTCTGGGATAATTGTATAACTCCCACAGGCACTATAGAATTGATTTTTTATTTTTGGTTTTTTTGGGGGGGTGTTTTGTTTTTTGGTACTTTATCCCACTCTGTCTCATCATTGGAAACCCTGGTGGTGTAGTGGTTAAGAGCTACGGCTGCTAACCAAAAGGTCGGCAGTTTGAATCCACCAGGCGCTCCTTGGAAACCCTATGGGGCAGTTCTACTCTGTCCCCTAGGATCACTGTAAGTCGGAATCGACTCGACGGCAGTGGGTTTGGTTTTGGTTTGGTTATCACATCATTACTCCCACAGAATCTGTTCCAGAACCTACAAGAAACACATTTATCAGACAAATGGCACATAGTTGTGTGCTATGTGAGTTTCTGTATATATTTTTCCCCCTTGTCCTGTGTATCTGTCACTTCACCAGAATTCATAAGCTCGGTCAACTCTAACCAGTTTGTCCTTTTGTAGCCCCGGAAGGGTTTGAGGCTTTTTATCCTCCTCAGTTTTCCAAGTCCCCCCTCTGTTTTCTTCACTCTCAGTATTGACCACAGCTCGTACTTCCAAATTGCACTTTGAAACTTTTTTATTTATTTAAAAAGAAAAAAAAAGTTCAGAACTCTTACCCCAGCAAAGGTTGTTGACCAGTCACCAGGCCTTGTGGCAAACTTGGTATTAAGGCAGTTAGGTTCAGAGCTGAGGTGAAGTGGCGGTGCTGACTGATCAGCTGCATGGTCCATGCTGCCACATCCTGGGTAGGTAGTCAGCTACTTACCTCAAAAGAAGAAAACGTCTCTGTTGAGAACGTATAAGTGTCCCTTGTTGCTAGGTGCCCTTGAGTCGGTTCAAACTAGCGACCTTATATATAACCAAAAGGAATATTGCAGGTCTTGTGCCATCCTCCATATAACCTTTGTTATAAAAAGTATATCCCATTTGTAAACTGGTATTTTTTTCAGGATCATCTACCATTTGGTGCAGAGAAAAAAAACAAGTAGCAATTGAACAGCTAAATTTAAGTTTTATAGTTTATGTATTACTCTGAAAGTTGAATGAAAAATCTAATAACTTGGTTTAAAACATTTTTCACATAGAATACATTTATTGAAAAATGTAACCTTGCTAGTATATCATAACTAATTTTTAGATTGTCTTTTTTTAATTAAATCTAACTTTTTTCTTGAGTTGTAGTTGAAGATAGTTTCTAAAATGAATAGTTAAAAAAAACTTTTAAAGACTTTTTTTAAGGCATTCTATCAGTTTAAAAAAAAAGTATTTTAACCTTTTTCCTTGGCTACGTGAGAAGTATGTGGTTTTGAATTTTAATTAAAGAACATTCAAAGATTGAAGAGAATAGACTAGTTGTGGTATATTAAAATAAATAGATAACAGTGTAAAATGATAGAAGTAAAGGACAGACTTAATTTTTAAAACTTGTACAAAGTGGTATGTCAGAAGTGTAAAACAATAAATTATTCAGTAATTCAACAAATAATTATTAGGTACCTTAAATGTACTAGGTATATGCTCGTTCAGCTGCTAACCCAAAGAGTGGCGATTCTAACCTACCAGCTGCTCCACGAGAGAAAGATACAGCAGTCAGCTTCCGTAAAGATTACAACCTAGGAAACCCTATGGGGCAGTTCTGCTCTGTCCTATAGGGTCACTGTGAGTTGGAATCGACTTGACGGCAGTGGGTTTGGAGGTTTAATAAAAGAGGATTTCCTTGTAGAATAATTAAGCAAATAAAAATTCTATTCCTTTGTCTCATATATGTATATTAAACTTACATAGTGTCCATCTTTGTAAGCTCATTGTTGATTTAAGATCGATCATAAATAAGAATGACTGATGTTAATATTCAATAATTAATATCTTGTGAAACAGCTTGTTTAAGAATTAATCTTTTGTAGATTAAAAGCATAAACCTGTGAACAGAGAGTAATTTCTCTGTGTGTAATTTAATACCTTAAAACAAATCTTGGAGTATCTTAAAAAATATTTAAAGACCCTCTGTGGAGGCAGGGATTAAGTGCTCTGCTGCTAACTGAAAAGGTTGGCAATCCATGCTCCCCACCTGCTCCACAGAAAAAAGATGTGGCACTCTGCTTCTGTAGAGGTTATAGCCTTGGAAACCTATAGGTTCTACTGTGTCCTATAGGGTCGCTATGAGTCGGAGTCGACTCAACAGCAACAGGTTTAATGTCCATGTGGGGACTGGGATCACAATTTTTGAAGTACTAATAGAGTCCCTGGGTGGTGCAGACAGTTAACACACTTGGCTGCTAACTGAAAGGCTGGAGGTTCGAGTCTACTCAGAGGTGCCTCAGAAGAAAGGCCTGGAAAACTAAGATTTGAATCCAGGAAGTCATACATCAGAACCCCTGTTCTTAGCTACTGTGCTTTCCTACCTCCCTTAAAAAAAAAAAAAAAAAACCATAGTAGCTAAGAATAGGCGTTCTGATGTCGGATTCCTGGTTTCCAAATCCTGGTTTTCCAGTGTAAAGCTAAATACTTGAATTTCTTGAGAACACCACCTAAAAGTGGGATTAAAACTAATCTCGTTTAGAACTCTGCAAAGACATACCCAAAATTAGCTTTTTAAGATTATTGTGACATATCTTTGTTAGAGTAATTGTAAAGCTTCATCTGATGGGCATACAGCAGTACATTTCACTGAGTAGACCACTGTACCTGCTCCTGGAATCTGTAGCTTTTTGTTTAGTGTGTACACTTTACTGCTTTATATTGTAATGCAGTGCTTCTGGGGATGGGAAGGGACTCCTGCCTTGACAGGTACACATCAGAATCAATCTGGCTTCCCCTCATGCAGCAGGCAGTTACCATGAAGATGGTTCCCCAGTTTTTTCCTGTATTATTAGCAGTAAGAATATGTGGTATTTTAACATGTAAGTTTAAAACTATTTTATATGAAAATTAAAAAGTCTTGTTGGAGAGAAAAGTTAATTACCAAACTGCAGAATATCCTGATGACAGGCTATGCATTTAATTCACTTGTAACGGGCTTATGTTTTACTTTTTTTCTTTTTTTTTAAGTAGAAATGTTGATGTAAAACTTTTGCATCACTTTCTCTTCAGCAACTCTCCTAGGATGAGTAATTGGACCTGGTTTAGCATCTAAAAAAAGTGTCTTTCACCCTATAAGTGTTCAATAAATGTTATCTGTTGTTATCATCACAGTTATTATTAAGCCTTTATCATTTTCCTTCCATTTAAAAATCAGTCGTAATCAGTCAGACCAACTTCTTGATTTTTTTTGTTGTTGTTGTTGCACTTGACACTTAGACTGTTAAACAGTTTTTAATCTTGTAAGCTAAGGTAATCAATAAGTAATAAGTAGCTTAATTTACTTATATTCTGCCTCCTTATAAAAAGAATTTGGGGCAGTCCCCAACAACAGACAGCTCATTAATAAACTAGTAATGACATGCCAAAGTACTGACGTTTTCTTAAAGAAGGTCACAAGCGTTACGTATATGTGTGTAAGTTAGTCAGTTTCTTAATGTTGTTTACTAGAGAAAAATAGCATGTGAAAAAAAATTCTAGTTGGAAAACAGTTGTATGTTCAGATAATTTATCAGAAAACAGTTGTTTCAAGTGTTTTGGGGACTAATTCTCTATAAATTAATGAGATTAATCTTTACTAATAGGTAAAGAATGGCATTGAAACAGATTTCCAGCAACAAATGCTTTGGGGGCTTGCAGAAAGTGTTTGAACATGACAGGTAACTATTAAGAAGATATAATTTCATGTATCTCTTTTGTTGTTATTGTTTTGTTGTGTTTAAAAATATATATTATGATACCTCGTTTCACTTTAGGCCTGTTTATTTCTATATGGTTATCTATTTGACAATTTCACCCAACTTAATTGGCTATGGGATTTGACTGTGTGAGGTAAAGAAAAGCATCTTCAAGCCTGAAGAGAGAAGTAGATTCAAGCTTTGACTTTACATTATTCTGAAACTTTGTGGAAAGGCCTCTGTTGCCAGTAGAAAAGACACCTGGATTTCTTGATAAAGATGGCAGATTAAACACATGCAGTTATCTCTGCTGCCTTCCAAAATCTGACTAACAAGGCATTAAGTAAAGGAATTAAATACACACATTTATCCACAGAGACAGAAAGAAGCGGGGGAGAAGGGCTAAGAACAATATTTTAGAAATAGGAATGCAGATGGAGGAGTAATACCTGACTTAGGAGAACCTAGAAAGCTACATTCTGAGTAGCAGCAAGGGGGAGCTAAGAAATAACACAATGTATATAAAGCCTTTACTTCGCACATTCCATGTTCCAGTCACTAATGGATGTTTGCAGCTGTTTTTTCTCATTTTGAGTCATGTGTCGTCAGCCAAGTTTCCGAAAGCTTTACTCTACTCCAACCACATCATTAAAGCTGACTCTACTTTCAGGCGGCAGCTCTTCCCCGGTCATCTTTTGAGTGCCTTCCAACACGAGGGGCTCATCTTCCGGCACTATATCAGACGATGTACCGCTGCTATCTATAAGGTTTGCCCTGGCCAGTTTTTTTTCAAAAGTTGATCGCCAGGTCCTTCTTTCTAGTTTTTTAGTCTCTTCAGCTCTACTGAAGCCTGTCCACTAAGGGTGACCCTGCAGGTATTTGAAGTATTGGTGGCATAGCTTCCAGCATCACAGCAACACGCAAACCACCACAGTACAAAAAACTGACAGGAATGCGCCTTAGAAGCAAGGGTGGCAAGACTTCATCTCACATATTTTGGACATGTTATCAGGAGGGACTAGTCCCTGGAGAAGGACATCATGCTTGGCAAAGCAGAGGGTTGGCAAAAAAGAGGAAGACCCTCAAGGAGATGAACTGACACAGTGGCTGTAGGCTCACACATAGCAACAGTTGTGAGGATGGCGCAGAACTGGGCCACGTTTCCTTCTGCAGTGGCGCCTAACAGCAACAACATATAAAGCCTTAGGAATTGGAGATACCAGGTGCACCTGGAAATAAGGGTAACAAATGGACATAAAAAGAAAGATTAGTTGAAATTAGTTGTTTTAAGAAGTAGATAGACCCCAGATTGCCCCCATTTTCTCTCCAGCCAGGGCACTGCCTCTCGCAGAATTTGGAAAAATATTGGAGGTTCATTCTCTAGAGAAGATAAACAGTCTCTGTACTAGGGAATACCAGGTGCCGTTGAGGGGAGTATAGTCATACTGCAAATAGGGAGATAAAGTGAAAGTTTGTACACTGAATATAGAAACTCCCTACTCCTCTTCAGCTTCCAGAATTTGAAGAGTTAGGTTTATACCCTCGCTTGAGGCTGGATTCTTTAGAGGAGCAAACCCAGTGACGCATATATATAAATTTATAGAGAGAGATGTATTTCAAAGAAACGGCGCAAGCAGTTGTGGAAGCTGGCAAGCCCCAAATCTGTGGGTCAGGCAGCAGGCTGGAGGTTTCTCCTGACTGCTGATGAATCCAAACTCTACAGGTCATTTGGCAGGCTGCTGGCTCACAGGGTTGTGGGAGCTGGCAAATCTAAAATCTGCAGGTCAGGCAGCAGGCTGCTTGCTCACGTCCCAAGAACCGGGGGTCAGAGGCTGACGAGGCAAATGTACGATCGAGAGAGCTTTGCTGGAACATTCGTATATATTGGATGCAGCCCACACCCCCAAAGAAACTCCCCTTTCAACTTATTGGCTGATCACATCAGGTCCCAAAATGGAGGATGGTTACATACTATCTGCCAAACCATTGAGAATCATGGCCTAGCCAAGTTGACACATAACCTTAACCATCACAACCCTTCTAGAAGAATCTTCAGGAGGGTAATCTGACTAGCAGAGAGACCTCAAGATAGTGATATTGAGAATTTTCCAGCAAAATGGTCCAGCCAGACCCTACTCCACAGTAAAAACCATGACTGACAGTCTCTACCCCCAGATACAGTGCTTTCAATGACAGTTCTTAGTGTCTCATTCTTAATAAGAGTTGACAGCTAAAGATCACTAGACATTTGTGTAAAACCTCAAATACAAAACACAGACTTGAAAAAGAAAGAAAAAATTTGGAGGGAATGGACTGTGCAGGGAAACAAACGTCAAAGGTACTGCCGTTAGCGTCAAAGCCATGACAGCTAGTACCCTATGACATCAGTGGAGGGTGCTGTTAAAAATATTCTAGAACAGAAAAGGAGCCCAGAAATTTAAAATCTAATAGTAGAAATGATAAGACTCAGTAGACCAGCTAGTTGATAAAGTTGAACTTTTGCGAAAGAGCAAGACAAAAAATGATAAATGAGAGAGAAAGGATAAGAAAATTAAAGGACCAGTCCAAGAAGTCCAAGATCTAAATATTAGGAATTTTGAAAAATAAAACAGAAATAGACGTGGAAATACAGAAATAATCCATGGAGAACTCCTAGAATTGAAGGGCCTAAGTTGCCAGATTGAGAAAGTTGTCCTCACTCTTTAGCACCATGGATGAAAATAGACCTACACAAAACTCTGAAGCACTGGGAACAAAGAAAATCCTCAAATGTTCAAGTGGGGAGGAAGGGTTAATATGCAGGTATAGGTCAACTCCACAGCAATGCTAGAACCAACACGGCAGTGCAACATTGCCTTAGAAATTCTAAAGGAGGACATCTGTGCCTACTCAAACTGCTCATGTGAGGACAGAATAGAGACATTTCATATATGTAAGGTCTCAAAAGTATTTCCCTCACAGTTTTTTCAGGAAGTAACTGCTGAAGCTTCACGTAAATGATGACTAAAGCAAGATAGCTGAGGACATATGATCTAGGAAATGGAATTTCCAGAATGATGTGGAGATACTAAGACAGCAGCTGTACAGCAGCCTGGGAAACTGTGGGTCAGAAGAACTGGAGATACAGTGTTGTTGTTAAATGCTGTCGAGACGGTTCTGACTCATAGCGACCCTGTGTACAACAGAACGAAACACTGCCTGGTCCTGCGCCATCCTTACAATTGTTGTTATGCTTGAGCCCATTGTTGCAGCCACTGTGTCAGTCTATCTCATTGAGGGTCTTCCTCTTTTTTGCTTACCAAGCATGATGTCCTTCTCCAGGGACTGATCTCTCCTGATAACATGTTCAAAGTACGTGAGATGTAGTCTCCCCATCCTTGCTTCTAAGGAGCATTCTGGTTTTAACTTCTTCCAAGACCGATTTGTTCGTTCTTCTAGCAGTGCATGGTGTATTCAATATTCTTCGCCAACACCACATTTCAAAGGCGTCAGTTCTTCAGTCTTCCTTATTCATAGTCCAGTTTTCGCATGCATATAAGGCAATTGAAAACACCATGGCTTGGATCAGGTGCACCTTAGTCTTCAAGGTGACATCTTTGCTTGTCAGCACTTTAAAGGTCTTTTGCAACAGATTTGCCCAGTGCACTGCATCTTTTGATTTCTTGACTGTTGCTTCCATGGGTGTGGATCCAAGTGAAGTAAAATCCTTGACAACTTTAATCTTCATTTATCATAATGTTGCTTATTGGTCGAGTTGTGAGGATTTTTGTTTTATGTTGAGGTGTAACCCATACTGAAGGCTGTAGTCTTTGATCTTCATCAGTAAGTGCTTCAAGTCCTCTTCACTTTCAGCAAGCAAGGTTGTGTCATCTGTATAACGCAGATTGTTAATGAGTCTTCCTCCAGTCTTGATGCCTCATTCTTCTTTATAGAGTCCAGCTTCTCGGATTATTTGCTCAGCATGCAGATTGGATAAGTATGGTGAAAAGATACAATCCTGATGCACACCTTTCCTGACTTTAAACCATGCAGTATCCCCTTGCTCTGTTGGAACGACTGCCTCTTGATCTATGTACAGGTTCCTCACGAGCACAATTAAGTGTTCTGGAATTCCCATTCTTCACAGTGTTATCCATAATTTGTTATGATCCACACAGTAACACATGCAGTATCCCCTTGCTCTGTTGGAACGACTGCCTCTTGATCTATGTACAGGTTCCTCACGAGCACAATTAAGTGTTCTGGAATTCCCATTCTTCACAGTGTTATCCATAATTTGTTATGATCCACACAGTAACACACCTTTGCGTCGTTGGTAAAACACAGGTGAACATCTTTCTGGTATTCTCTGCTTTCAGCCAGGATCCATGTGACATTAGCAATGATAGAGGTAGAGTAGCCAGTAGTTATACGTGGCTGTTTCAATTAAATTAATGAAATAATATTAAAACTTCAGTCCCTCAGTCGTACTAATCACATTTCAAGTGCTCAGTAGCTACGTAGGACCAGAGGCTGCTGTAGGGGACAATGCAACATGGAACATTTCCATCATCATAGAAATTTAAGAAGATGCAGTTGATAAAGTTGACTGTATTGAGAGGAAACTTAATGGGGGAGAGTTTGGGACTAGATTAGTGACAAGTACTAAATGCAGAGTGCCCCCAGCAAATCTCTCTGCATTGTATTCATTTGGTAATTGAGCTGCATCCTCATGATGTGATTTGGGCAGAGGTTTCAGAAGATTACTTGATAAATGCCATCTTTTTCTCGTTTATCCAAGTATTAATCATACTGCTTGTTTGAATGTGCTTCAGACCTAATTTTTTTCACAACTGCTTGAGAAAGGTATTATGGCTGTCCTGTAACAAGATTATACTCTCCCAGTTAGTGATTACACATTAGTAACAAATATCCCAAGTTGGTAATTATATTGATAACAAATACCATGGCTGTGATATGGTATATCATGAAAGAAGATGTCTCAACTCTCCTAATAACAGTTGAAGACCTAAAAACAGCTATTGGAAAAATTTTATGACTCAACTGTCAACAAGGAAGATGTTCAAAGTGATGTGGAAAAATACAATAAAATTTGTGCAGAGAATGGAAGGGAGCATATAGAAAACTTTGAATTAACATGGATGGGGCCTTTATGGGAAGTCTGTACCTAAAAAGTAAGCAAAGCCAAGTAACAAAGAGACAATTATTAACTCAAGGAAAACTGAAAAAGAAAAGTAATCATAGTATATTACATGGCTCATCTCCGAAAGCATTTGTAAATTCTGAGAACTGATCAATTAAAATTATATATTGAGAGGATGGGAGAAGAAAAAGTGTAGGAGGGGTCCAGAGAGCAAAGGGGGAGTGAAAGTTCACTAAAATCTTATCTTCTGTAATGTGAAGTCAGTAGATAATAACTGAAACTGAAAAAATCAAGAAATAGCAGTAAAGGCACGTTGTTTAGAGATAGAAGTCCCTGGGTTGTGTAAACAGTTAACATGCTCAACTGCTAACCAAACGGTTGGAGGTTGAAATCCACTCAGAGGTACCTTGGAAGAAAAGCCTGGTGACCTAATTCCAAAAAGCAGCCTTTGAAAACCCTATGGAGCACAGTTCTACTCTGACACATATGGGGTCACCATGGGTCAGAGTTAACTCAAAGACAACTGGTTTTATATACCAAAAGAATCAGCTTAAAGAGTTGAAGTGGTTATCTCTGGGATGTGGCAAATGAGAAGGTTGCAGGGTGGGGGAAATGGACATTTACAATATGTAGTTACTGTTGAAACTGTGTGCTTGCATAAGTTACAAAAAGAGCTGTTGATTCTGAAATAGGAAAAGTTGACTTCCATCTATACAATTCTTTAAGAAACCCATGAGAGATAATTGTTGCATTAATGACTGTGTACATGGAAAAATACCTGTGTCTTTTATCCAAATGATCTTATCTAGTTGTGATATTAGTGATTGTGATAAAATACTAGTGATAGAGAGCAAATTAAAGATGTGCATTTTACTGCCTGTGAGCAAGCATGTAATTTAACATCTTTAGAATTCTTTTTTTGTAAAATAACGTTATTTCAGAGTGCTACATTAAGGATATATATATATACACACACACACGTATATAATTTTTTTGTTCTACCCAGAGTGACTTTATGTCCCATGCAAAGCATAGGCTCAGGTTGGTTGATAGGTCAGTATGCTTTAAACTGACCTCCTTATTCCTTTAAGGGTCGATGTATATTCCTTAAATGCTGGTGGAATCACTTATTTGGGCATTAAAGCACTTATTTTGGGCCTTTATAAAGTATCTTACTTTTTCCATAGTGTTTAATTATTTTATGTATCCGTCTTGACGAAGGAGGTGTATTGATTTTTGTTGTTTGTTAAAATTACAGTGTTGAACTAAAGTGCAAAATGAAATTTGCTATCTATTTACCCCCAAAGGCAGAAACTGCAAAATGCCCCGCACTCTATTGGCTGTCTGGTAAGTGCTCTGCATCTGAGTTTTATAAAGGAGTTTTCTTTGTTGTTTTAGCTAGCTTAACTTACTCTTTTATCTTGACTTTTTGGTGTGCTTTCTGAGCCATTTATAATAGACTCTAGGAGCCTGTCATAGTCTACTCTTCTTTAACCTGAGAATAAATTCAGACCTACTGAATTACGTTTATCTGACTTCTGTTTCACTTAGACCAAGTAATATAGCAGAAAATGTGAAGTTCTGGGTTCCATGGCAAGGGATCTGAAAAGTTGGCTTAATTTGTACCTATCCAAGCATTTCTGGAGTTTGTAGAGACATTACCAGTCAAATAGAATAATACTAGGCAAAACCAGAATACCGTGATACCCTAATTAGAAACCACAGGTGCAGCTTCTTACAGTGTTCTTTGGACTGTTTTCATTGGACTCTGTAGAGCTTCTCTGGCAGCAGTCTGGAAAGTCACAAAGGACCACTAATAATCGGTGGTTAATAATAAAGACCGTAGAAGGGATTGTGAGAGTAGAAGGTTTTTCCACCAGTAGTTTTAAACCTCTGTTAATTTTCTTTCACAAGATGTGGTACTTCATTTTTAGACTCAAACATTATTAAAAAGAGAGAATCATAGAAACCAAATGATGTCATGGTGTGCTATTTTAATTTTATTTCCTTAAAACTGGTTCTTGTAGCTTTGATTTAATAAATCCTTTCTTACATGTGTTTCATCAAGGATAAGTCCTAAATGCCAGTCTTTGAAAATGAGAATAGATTATTTCATTTTAAAAGGTAAAAACTAAGTGCATATCTGGTTTTAACTCAACAGAGTATTTCTGTGATCGAATGTAGAACACCAGTTTTGCTTGAAGAGTATCAGGTATTGACAAAGGCAGCAGCACCACAATTAAATGTTTGTTTTAGAAGACATAATATTGTATAGCTACAGATGATCTTAGAAATTACGAATCCATAGAATAGAAAACTGAGCCCAGAGAGGTTAAATACTGCCCAAAGTCATATAACAGTGAGGTTGAACAAATTTTCTGACTCATGGTACAGAGCTGTGTTCATCCTTTTTGCTTGTTCTTTTTTTTTTTCATTTTGTTTCTGATGAGATCTACTAGTCATGTCTCTTGTTTACAAGAGTAATAACCCAGACCAGAAGTCCAGTGTGTTGTGTAATAACCAGGTAACATAATAATAGGGCCCTAAATTCCTAAACAAAATTGAAATCTATCAAAAGATACCATCTGAGCTATATGAGCATAAAAAATAGAACTTCTTGTTTGTTTACATCAAATGACAGGACAGTTTCCTTAGTTGAGATGGTGACAAACAGATAGACCTTGGAAGTTAAGGCTTGATTTTCTGAAAGGAAAAAAAAAAGGTAAGATTGCCAAACCAGTGCACTTGAAAATGATGACAAAAGAATTTTAGATTTACTTCCTAGTGAGTTGAAGGAAAACAGTGACAGAAAGATGAGGGCAATTGTTATATTGCTAAAATTGATAAATTAGCTGGAGGTAAAATAAACACCCAAACTAAAATCCTAAAAGATACCTAAATGTAGTGATTTGCATCTTCCCCAAGTCAAGGTGACCATCAAATCAGCCCTGCATTAGGTATATACCAGCATTTTGTTAGGTATGCTGTTGTTAGTGGCCATCGAGTGGTAATAGTCTCATTTTTCAAATGAAGGAACTGAGGCTCAGAATATTCAAGTTACTTGCCCAGTGTTGATTAGCTAGTGAGTGACTGAGGGGCATTTAGCCAGATCCTGTCTGAAATCCAAAGCCTACACTTTTTACACTATTGCCCTGCCTTCTCTGGACCTGTTTAAGATCAGCAGAATTGCTGGCCTTTGGTAAGTGTTTGGGGCAGTTCCCTACCGTGATATGACTGGGCTAGCTCAGAAATGCACTGAGGGGGAACATAGTAGGCAAGCAAGGGCCTTGTTTGCTTGCCATGACTAGTGAAAGCCTATGTCCTAGCAGTTCGTTTAACCTAAACTCCTCCAACACTTCATCCAGTGACACTTGTAACTTTGTATCTTGTAGTCAGTTATTAATTTAACAAATGTATATTGAGCAGTCACTTCATAAGTCTTCCCACTCATTATTATGGGATAGCGCATACATGAAACTATAGAGGTGTTCTGTAATCATATTTCATCAGCATATCTGTAGGATTTAGTTTTGCTCATTATCAACTATAGTGGAATTGTATCTGGAAAAAGGCTGTAGGGTTAGGTGGTGTTTAGCTCAAGCATCTATTGCCAGTTCACTTTTGGCTCTTCTCCCTTCACTATAGTATTAGGCTCCTGTAATAGGAGAATTAAGTCATCTTCTCAGTCATATGACTGAAAAGCATAGAGCTAGGAAAAATAGCAGAAACAGTTCTAAAAACTGGGGCTCAGACTGCTTGGTTTAAGGAAGGCATAATACCCAGTTTTACTCCCATAATTCAGTGAGGAACACACAGATGATTAGGCTGGATTTTGTTGCTGAAAACTACATGTATATAAAAAATACTAAGTTCTTTGTGTTAGATTGTCATAGTATTATCTCATTGTGAATATTTATGTTTTGATGCATAAATAATAACATTTGATAACACGCCACTGGGGTTAAATAATATGGTATCATATTGCCATTCTATAGTCTGGAAAGTTCTGAATTCCCAAACTCCTCTAGCCCCAAGGGTTTTAGTAATGGAACCTTTAGTAAGGGATTTACAGAGGACAGCTACAAGAGCATTTAACCTAAGACAGACTTAGGTTGATACTATCAGATACTGTATGTGAAAGAGAACTTTAGCATCTCATTCAGAATTACTTCCAAAGCAAAAAAAATTAAATATTACCAAGTGAGTTTGTTTTCCTGTGTTATGAAATGATTAAAGCTTATAAACCATTTGCAGTATAGCATGAGATAACAATATTTTTGATCTTCAGGCTTAACTTGCACAGAACAAAATTTTATATCAAAATCTGGTTATCATCAAGCAGCCTCAGAACATGGCCTTGTCGTCGTTGCTCCTGATACCAGCCCTCGTAAGTGTTCTTGTTCCAAAAATCCTTTGTAGCAATCTAAATCTTTAAGACTAAGTTCTAAGTGATGTATACATTATGCGTTTCATCTTTTTGCTGTTACATCTATGAATCTTTTAAGTGGTATCATGACTCTAAAATATCATCCTATACATTTTTCTCACTGTGAGTTTTATTCATTACATTGCTCTGTGAGAGAGAACAGTTTTGCTATTCCCATTTTTCAGATTAAAATACTGAAATACAAAGAGATTGAGCAACTTGACGAATATATTGGCACTGGTGTCAGAATAATAGTATCTGACACATAGGAAATTATTTTCTCTTATTTCATAGGTAATATTATCTTGTCACATGAAATGTTATGGCTTTTCTGATCTCTCTTGACCATCAGACAACCATACAGTTAAACAAGTAGTAGGTTTAATATAAATGATTAAAATGTTTACATTAGAGAATGACAGTATCAAATATTTGGTAATCCAATCCAGTCTGCCAGAAAGGTAAAACTTGTTTTGTGGCCCTGAAAGTCCCTAGAAGTGTCAGCAAATAGAACTTAAAAGGGGACAGATTTTGATTCAATATTAAGAACTTTTTGGCAGCTAAGAACCTACATTGAAATTAATGAAAGGCCTTGGAAAGTAGTGCATTCCCTTTCACAGGCCCTATTATACGAAAACAAGACAACCACATGTCTGGCTAGAAATATAACAAAAGAGTCAACTCAGAATAGCATCAAAAATATAAAATACCTAGGAATAAACTTTAAAAGTATGTAGACCTATGCTAAGAAAACTGCAAAATTTTGTTAAAAGTCATAAATGAAGATTCTACGTTGTAAAGAGGTTGTTCCCCTAAAATTACTCTACATATAGTTCCATTCAGAATCCCAGTGATTGGTTTTTTAACTCCATGTGCATGAATATAAAATTAAATCTAATAAATTAAAAAAATACAAAAAAAGTCCCAGTGCAGAGTGGTTAAAGAGGGGAAACATAGTGGAATGATACTGCAGTAAATGAGCCGTTTTCAGTTCAGGGTAATGACCTGAGCACAAGTATGCGCTTCCATTCCCTTCTAAGACCACAAGGATAAAGAGGATTACAGAAGTGTTGGTAGATGGGATGGTCATCAGGGAAGAGATGGCAGCACATTTCTGAAAGATAAAAAGAGAGTGGAAAGCCCTTTGACAGGTAAAACAAAGTGAGGAAACATGGCTGTCCAGAATACATAGGAGGGGACCTCATCGACAAAGAAAACCAGTATGCCTTCACCAGCCCATGGGCAAGGACTGGAAGGCAGGTGGGCACAGGAAAGCTGGTGATTGGGAACCCAAGGTCGAGAAGGGAGAGTGTTGACGTGTGGAGTTGGTAACCAATGTTGCAAAACAATATGTTTACTGTTTAATGAGAAGCTAGTTTGCTGTAAACCTTCATCTAAAGTACAATAATAAAAAAAAAAAAAAAAACAGTGTGCCTTGCCTTGGCAATTAAGTGCTTCAGCCTGGAAGGTCATTCCCTCCCACCTCTTTGGCCAGAACCAGTCACATGACTCCATTCAAAGACAAGAGGGCCAGGAAGTCTAATCCTACCATGTGCCGCCAAACTCTTTTATAAGTGAGAGCCCACAATATTTGGTGAACAGCTCTAATGCCAACAGTGGACTTGCAGATTCATTTAAAAGTTTATTATTAAGCATGAGCCATTACTACTGAGTAGATGATGAAATCACAAGGTTTGTCCTGATAGGTGGCTGCAACATTAAAGGAGAAGATGAGAGCTGGGACTTTGGCACTGGTGCTGGGTTTTATGTGGATGCCACTGAAGAGCCTTGGAAAACCAACTACAGAATGTACTCTTATGTAACACAAGAGGTAGCTTCGTTTGCATTGTAATTATTAACTGACGACTTCTAAGAGTTTGATTTTGGACACAAAGTCCTACTAGTCCTGAGAATTTTAAACTAGGGTATGGTATTGTTGAATCTATTTACTTCTTATTTATTAATGATCTTAGTGAAAATTCCAAAGTTTGCTAGTATTCTGCTCGTATTTATTACAATTTAAATTAATGCTAAGTACAATTTTAAAGAGTTTATAATTATATTGAGACCTGTGTGCACTACTGATTAACCTAAAGAAAATAGTATAGGAGGAAGCCTGTTATTTCCCTGGTAGCTGGTTCATTGAGGTATCTGTTTTATAGTTTGTCACTATAGTTAGGAGGGATAAATAGTAAAACATTTCTTTTATTAGTAATATTTATGCATTTTTCTAAGTGTTATATGATTTTAATTGTTAATATGTACATCATAAAAATTCAGGAACAATATAAAATTTTAATCACCCATAATTTCCTTACCTCAAACAACTATTATTATGCTTGATATATTCCAGAGTTTTTTGTGATTAGTTTTCACATAATTGTAAAACTATTTTTTTAATCCTGTTCTTCTTTTAGTTATATAAAATATATATATTTCCAATATTATTCTAACCTGTTTGTAAATATAATTTTAATTGTTGCCTAATATTCTGTCATATGCCATAATTTACTTTTTTCTAATTTCTATTTTTACATATATTTTTACTGTAATATTATTGCATTGACTATCTTTGTGTACAATTTTTCTCCCTAAGGACTCTTCCCTCTCCAAAGTGAAATTAGTAGGTCAAAAGTGTAGAACATTTTAAAGTTTCTGCTTCGTCTTCCTGAGGTTACTTTCTAAGGAGGTTGTACCATGTTCTCCAGTGATGTATTAATAACGACTGTCTACTTGAGGGCTTTTTTTTTTTTTATAACCTTTACTATACTAGTTCAAACCATTTTAAGAATATGATTTGGAATTGTTGGCTGTACAATTATTTTATAACTTTGAAAAATTCTAAACTCATTTGTCTCATATATTTTGTCACACTTTTAAAATTCTTTCTAGCTTCCTCAACTCATAAATGCCAGTTTTCCAGTGGACCCCCAAAGAATGTCTGTTTTCGGCCATTCCATGGGAGGTCATGGAGCGCTGATTTGTGCTTTGAAGAATCCTGGAAAATACAAAGTAAGATTACCTAAACTTCTAGGAATAAGTGTTTCTTTGCATAATGTAATACAGTAAAACCTGCAAAAGCCAGAACCTGTGTAAGGTGGAAACCTGTCAGAGAACGTTTCCCACTAAAACAAGCGATAGAAAAGTGGTAAGACTGCACCCAGTAAAAGGCAGAAGGCTTGCGAGACCCAGAAAAACAAGGCATTCGCATTGAGTTGTGGCTCTCACAGGTTTCACTGCATTAGCATCTTTCAGAGATTGAAAATAGAATATTGTTTTTTAGCGTCAGGACTGAACTACTGTTGAGAATTTGAGAGGGTGAAGTGTCGACTTTGATAGCACAGTATATGCTGCAAAATCAGAAGTATTGAAACTCCGTCACAGTGGTTCATTGTTGTCAACTAGAAGTATTACAAAATGTAGCTTCTATTTTCATTCCTTCTCTTTTGAAGGCACTCTTTTTTTCTAAAGGCTATTGATTAGCGTTATTATGGTAGTATCATTTATTTGTATCTTCATAAATTTGATTTTCTAAAGTAGAAAAAGATATTCATGGTTTGTAAAAGTTTAAGAATTCTTTATCTTAATACCTCCGATGCAAATTGAAATATATCACTCTTAGCCTTTCCCCTTCATTTAGTTGACACTTTATAGCTTTACATTTTTTGTTTTAATGAGCTAAGCTTGAATAACTAACTGCCTTAGTTTCTTAGAGTTTTTCAGCAAATTGCAAGTAACATCTGAGTTTTTAAGCATGCTGTAAATATCTGTTCATATTTGATTTAGCAAAATATAACTTGTTTTTAAATTCCCTTTGTTTCTGAAGTCAGTTTCAGCATTTGCTCCAGTTTGCAACCCAGTGCTCTGTAACTGGGGCAAAAAAGCCTTTAGTGGATATCTCGGATCGGATCAAAGTAAATGGAAGGTGAGTAGTAGGTGGCTATCTTAATACTCAGATTTGTTTTCAAATTTGTCAAAAAGCTATAAGCACCACAAACGTTATATTCCTAGCCCACTGAAATTGAGGCTTCAGAACTAAGAATAATTAGCAAAAGTGTGTACATAAAACCAAAAAAGAAAAAAAACCTATTTTCTAATTGTATTGAATTATGGCAGATGTTGTAATGCTAAGTTTTTGGGTTTTTTTCTTGTTGTTATTTTCCTGCTAATGGTTAATTTATCTTTTTACTTATAAATTAACATTACCAAAAAATACCACAATATTATTAAATTTAGGCTTGCCTCTTACTAACTATATCCTGAGTTATACAATAGCAACCAAAAGGCCTGGCATTTTTATTATTTGATGTCTGTTTGAAAATCCAACATCTCTCAGGTTCATATTTTAACTTCCAGGCTTAAAAATCTTAAAAATCGATATTGTATAATGTATGTGAATATTCCCAATGACAGGATTGCTTTTTTAAGCATGACAGTAGGTGCTTCAAAATGGAAATAAAAATGGCCTTTTCTCTGGGAGACGTTTTGCTCTTGTATAGTAACGGGCCATTTACAAACTCCACTGAAAGTTTGTATGTTTTGCAAATGAACTCACCATCATGTGCATGTTAACAAGCATAAAGTGGGGGAGAAAAACAACTTCTTAGTTTTAAAATATTTATATTATAGTTGTGTGTTCAGGGTCATTTGCAGGGATCCGTATTTTATTGAAAGATGATCATTGTAATTCTAACAAATTGGAAGGCTGATTATTTAGTCACTAGATTAGAGTTTGTTTTGTTTGGGCTTTGATTTTTATTATATTGGAAGAGTGGTGAAAATGACTAGGATTAGGTGCCCTTTGGGAAGCGACAGTGTTCATCAGTGTTTTGAGTCTTCAGTTCTGAATCTGAGCTCTTTTGTCAAGAAGATGTGCCAAGTCTTTCCCACCCACGGGGGTTTATGATCTAATAGAGGAGTGAGATGAAGGATTGTGGTAGAGGGGGGAAGAGGTAGAGGCACAGAAGACCTAGCAAAGAATCTAATTATATAATTTGTTTTCAAGTGACAGCAGGTTTTACTGTCTTAATTACACATGTTTAGGCGATTATTTAATTTACTATTGGGTTAAAGAGGCCATGCTAGAACTTAGAAATAGCCTGGCTTTATAAGTCACCTCCCACTCTCTCCTTCTGAGATTAAAAGAAAGTAAATCTTAAAAAGCATGATACTTGGAAGGGGAAATTTTCTGGTTTTTCTTTGTCTTGGTCAATGCATAAAAGTTGCAGTTAGTGAATGTGCATCAATAATCAAGAATATTTAAATGTGGATGGTAAACTATACAGTTGTATCTAGTGGCACCTCCTCAGATAATACAGTTGAGTTGTTGATATGATTCAGATTATTCAAGTCAGGTCTTTCTGAGAGCTCATGGAAATGGCAGAAGTTTGGTGCTGTTCAATGGATAGCAAAAGAGAGGACTGAATGTTATGTCTAGAACTAGAGCCAGAGAGGAGACAAAAAAAAAAAAGATTATTTTCTGAAATGCAGAATATTTGGAAATGAAAAAAGATAACAAGTTTAGAAGGAATAGTCAATTTGTGGAGAAATTTAGAAAGAAAAAAATCACCTGTTTTTATTGGAGTTAAGAGGTGATTAAGAACATTAAAGGTTTCCCTCCTTTGCCATGAGACCAGAGGAACTGGATGTGCCCAGCTACCATTACTGAACTTTTTTTTTTTTTTGGTGCTTTAAGTGAAAGTTTACAGTTCAAGTTAGTTTCTCATACAAAAATGTATACACATATTGTTATATGACCTTAGTTGCTCTCCCTGTGATGTGAGAGCACACTCCTCTTTTCCACCTTGGATTTCCCGTGTCCATTCAACCAGCTCTTGTCCCTTTTTGCCTTCTCATCCTGCCTCCAGACAGAAGCTGCCCATTTAGTCTCATGTATCTACTTGAGCTAAGAAGCACTCTCTTCACAAGTACCATTTTATGTCATATAGTCCAGTCTAACCTTTGTCTGAAGAGTTGGCTTTGGGAATGGTTTCAGTTCTGGGCTAGCAGAGAGTCCAGGGGCCATGTCTTCTGGGCTCCCTCCGGTCTCAGTCAGACCATCAAGTTTGGTCTTTTTACTAGAATTTGAGTTCTGCGCCCCACGTTTTTCCTGCTCTGTCAGGGAGCCTGTCGTGTTCCCTGTCAGGGCGGTCATTGGTGGTAGCTGGGCACCATCTAGTTCTTCTGGTCTCAGGCTGATGGAGTCTCTGGTTTATGTGGCCCCTTCTGTCTCTTGGGCTAATATTTTCCTTGTGTCTTTGGTGTTCTTCATTCTCCTTTGCTCCAGGTGGTTGGGACCAATTGATGCATCTTAGATGGCCGCTTGCTAGCTCTTAAGACCCAGATGCCACTCACCAAAATGGGATGCAGAACATTTTCTTAATAAACTTTGTTACGCCAGTTGACCTAGATGTCCCCTGAAACCATGGTCCTCAGACCCCTGCCCCTGCCACTCTGTCCCTTGAAGTGTTTGGTTGAGTTCAGGAAACTCCATTACTGAACATTTTAATCAAAGATTCTGTAGAAGAAATCCTGATCAGAAGGGGGGAAATGCATAACAGAATTCAGATTTTCATGGAATCCAGACTTTTCTGGAGCCATGCATGCTGGATAAACCCCCAAAACTATTGCCCTGAGATAATCTTTAAGCCTTAAACCAAAGCTATCCCCTGAAGTCTTCTTAAAACCAAACAATAGGTTAGCTTAATTAGTAAAGAATGTCTGCCTTGAGCATTGTGCTCTTTTAAGAACTATTTATATGGAATCAAATTGATGACAGCAACTCAAAAGATTAGATAGGAAACTTAGGGGACAGTGAATTTATGTTAATGTGAGAGGAACAACTCAGAAAAGGAGGGCAAGAATGGTTGCACAACTCAAAGAATGTAATCAGTGTTACTGAATTGTACATGCAGAAATTGTTGAATTGGTGTATGTTCTGCTGTATATATTCTCAACAACAAAAATAAGTTATTTTTTGAAAAAGAACATTAAAGGTTTAGAGGAAAAGAGGCTACATTATCAAGAATGCTTGAGATACAGGATTCTTGGTCTAGGACAGCTTGAGTGGGGCTAGAGGCTTTAATTGGGAAATAGAATTCTGAAGACCTTATAAATAAAAACTAGGCAAGTCAGATTTTAAGCCAACTTAGAAGTGTACTTCCGATTTAATCAGCCTTGCAGTTTAAGTAACTTTAAATTTCTGTTTGGTTCTAGTATAGTATATTCTGAAGAATACCTTTCTGGGCACTTGTAAATTAACTTTTCTGTTTTTTTTTTTTTTTAAACAGGCTTATGATGCTACCCATCTTGTGAAGTCCTATCCAGGTTCTCAGCTGGACATACTGATTGATCAAGGAAAAGATGACGAATTCCTTTCAGATGGACAGTTACTTCCTGATAACCTCATAGCTGCCTGTACAGAAAAGAAAATCCCTGTTGTTTTTAGATTGCAGGAGG
>NW_004443980.1:7821533-7853081 GCF_000243295.1 Trichechus manatus latirostris
AGGGTTATGATCATAGCTACTACTTCATTGCAACCTTTATTGCTGATCACATCAGACATCATGCAAAATACCTGAATGCGTGAAAAACTTCAGCTACTACAGTCTCTTCAGAATTATAGAAGTTTTAATAAACTGACTTGCAGAAAAAAAGATCTCAAAATACTGGACTTCATAATGCTGAGAGGGCTTTATGCTGTAACTGAATCACCAGAATAAATACAGGCAGTCCTCGGGTTACCAGGTTAGAACGTCTGACTTACAGACAACTCATACAACCATAAAGCCTATTAAAATTTGAGTTTAACGCAATGGTTTGTAATAATAAATGCACACATTACTTTGTGATGCTGGTGAAAACGTTGCTCAGCTTAGAAGTAGTTAAGTGTTTTATATGTATAGAAAGGTAAAATATATACGGTCTACTAAGACAAACATTTGACTAACTGATGCTAAATAAGAATCGTATGTACCTGTTCAGACTTACCTACAAATTTGACTTAAAGACAAGCTTAGATCTCATTCGTAACCCGGAGACTGCCTTACATAAAATCTTCTGATTTAAAATATTATTTTATCAGGGTTCACGTGGGAAATCTTTAATACTTTACAGCTTTTTTTAGGACATTTGGAAATCCTTGTTACATTGACCTCAGGTCATAGAAAATGAGTGTAGTCCCATAGTAACGCTGGACCAGAGGACTTAACAGTAGTTTAGCCCAAGCCCCTCACCTGTCTAGACATTAAGCTTCTGAGGGCAGGGACTGTCTTGGCCTTGTTCATTGTTAGAGCTCTGGTGTCTAGCAAAGTGTATGGCCTCTAACAGGGATTTAGTAACTGTTTGTTAGCTATTGAATAAAGAATTGGGCTCAGAAAAGTTAAGAGAGTTCTCCATTATCACACATCTAATTTGTGGAACAGCTAAGATTAGAAGCCATATTTCTTCAGCCCAGGCTGTTGATCTTTCTTATCCATTGAGCCAAGCAGATCTGTAAACCTTAGTTTTGGGTGTGTTAAGCCTCTGAAAAGGAGCCCAGGTGGCACAGACAGTTAAGGGCTTGGCTGCTAACCGAAAGGGTGGCAGTTAGAACTGCTTTTGTAAAGATTAGACTCACTGCTGTCAAGTCAGTTCCGACGCCTAATGACCCCATGTGACAGAGTAGAACTTCTCCATAGGCTTCCAAAGCTGTAATCTTTACCAGAGCAGACTGCTGCATCTTTCTCCTGCAGAGTGGCTGCTGGGTTCAAACTGCCAACCTTTCTGTTAGCAGCTGAGCACTTAACCACTGCACCACCAGGGCTCCTATAGATAGTACTAAAAAATACAAAAATTAATGGTAAAAAATGGCTGTATTTTAATATGAGAATCAAGAATTGAGCCCTGTAATAACCTACATAGACAGCATCCCACACAAAATGTTTCTAGTCTAGTTTTGTGCATGCTAATAAGGATCATTTAATTCATGAATATTTTGCATGTTGTTGATAATACCTTTGTAAAGAAAGATACTTGTGTTGCCTAAGATTGTATCACTCAGGTTTCAGTCAGAGAAACAGAACTGGTAGAAGAAATACAGAGAGATGTATTTGGCTTATGCAATTGTGGGGACTGGCTAAGCAAGTTCAGAATTTATAGGGTGGGCAGGCAGGCTGGAAACCACAGGTACAGGCTGAAGCTGTTGTCGCCACACAGTCAGAAGGAAAAGATCACAAACTGGATGGAACTCCATGGGCATGGGCCAAAGCTCTTGTCCACAAGCAGAATTTTTTTCTCTTAGGGAAGCCTCAGCCCTGCTTTTAAGACCTAACTGATTACATAAGGAGTCCCTGGGTGGCACAAATGTTTAAGCACTTGACTACTAACCAAGAGATTGGAGGTTTGAGTCCACCCAGAGGCACCTTGGAAGAAAGGCCTGGCAGTCTACTTCCAAGAGATCATAACCATTGAAAACCTTATGGAGCACAGTTCTAATCTGACATGCATAGGGTTGCCAGGAGTCAGAATCGACTTGATGGCAACTGGGTTTTGGTTTTTGACTGATTAAATGATGCCTACCCAGATTATCCAGGATAATCACATCTGCATACTCTCTTCCTAGTGACACCTAGATTAGCGTTTGAATAACAGGACTCTGGTTTACCAAGTTAGTACATCAAAAAGCCATCACAAGTGTAAGAAAATAGTTGCTTTGCCTTCCTCCATTGTAAATGTAAAATAAACATTTAATGATTAATTGCTGACATACAAAACACATAGCCAATAATGATTGTAATAAAGACAGAGGCCTTCAGTACAACACAGAAGTCACCACTAAAGGTAGATAGGAAGCCCATGAACCTGAGCTGGCTTTTTCATGTGCTGCAAATGTTGGTCAGGCGAGAGTGATTCTTACATGTGCCTGAATATGAGGTGAGTTCCTCCTCCCCAACCCCCCCCCAAAAAAGCCCTCAAAGTTTCCTGTTGTAAGGAACCATCTTAACTTTGTATGGAACAACAACCTAAAACTGACCCCAGTGCTAGTTTTGGATGCTCCTAGAAGTCACTTGATAGAATTGGTTATAAAAGGAGGCAAAGAAATTTGACAATTTCCTCCGTTATGTTGGACGTTGTAAAAAAAAAAAAAAAAAAAAGTAAAAAATCACTTTAAGAAATAGTATAATATAGTAAAGCCAGCACTAAGAGTAAAAAGGCAAGCTACAAAGTGAGTATAGAGATTTGTAGTGCATACATCTGACAAAGAGCTTGTATCTGGGATATATGAATTACAAATTAAGTCAACAGAAAAATGGGCAAAAAACTTGAATGGACGTTTCACAAAATAGGGTATATAAATAACCCAATAAACGCATGAAAATGTGCCTAACCTCACAAGTTTAGGGAAATGCAAGTAAAAACTACCATGAAAGGCCACTGCACACCCACCTGAATGACTAGAGCTAAATCAGCAGACAATACCAAGTGTTGACAAGGCTGCATGGTAACCTGAACGATCATACTGCTGACGGGAGGGTAAACAGGCAGTGTTTGCTAAGGCTGAACCCCTACCCAACAATTTCACTCTAAGGTATACCCAACAGAAGCAAGTGCAAATGTTCAAAAAGCCTGTACGAGAATGTTCATAGCAGTGTTATTCATAATAGCCAAAATCTAAAAACAACCCAATGGCCATCTACAGTAGAATGGGTAAATAAATTTGTATAGTAGAATATTCTACATTAATGAGAATACAACTACAACTAGATAGCAACATTGATGAATCTTCAAACAATACTGAGTGGAAGAATCCAGATACTAAAAGTATATACTGTGAATCATCTTGTACTATTTTATATAAAGTTCCAAACCAAGCAAAACTCATCCATGGCATTAAAAGTCAGGGTGGTGTTATCCATAGCAAGCAGGATTGGCCCAAGAGAGAAGTAATTGAAGGGTCTCTGGGGTAGTGGTGATTGGAGGAGGGCATCAGAGGGATTCTGGGATACTGGTGATGCTCTATCTTCACCTGGGTGCTGGTTACATGAGTATGTTCTCTTTGAAAATTCATCAGATTGTACCTGTAAGATTTATGCACTTTTCCATATGTGTTAAGCTTCAGTAACATTTACATTAAAATGCATTAAATAATTATGCTGTGGTGATCATTAATATACTCCTGCATGAAGAAGAAAAAAGTCCTAATGTTATACAGCAGATACTTACTTGGGGTGATAAAACTTTCAGTGACCGTATTATCCATAGATTCAAATAATGTTTTATTTTAGAAGTGGACATGGTTGTGATGCTTCAAGAAGTGGCTGTAGATGTCACAGATTTTGAACATTCGAGTGAAGAGTTTAAATAAAATTATTTTATGAAAACTCAGTGGAATAATTAACATTTGTAAGCTGATATATTTAAAATATTTTAACGTGTGTTTAATAAGCTATGACAGGTAGACGTGAATTTTACATCTAAGAGTTTATAAACCTGTTCAAATTAGTCAAAAAACAAAAACCCATTGCTGTCAAGTCAATTCCGACTCATAGCGACCCTGTAGGACAGAGTAGAACTGCTCCATAGGGTTTCCAAGGAACACCTGGTGGATTTCAAGCTGCCGACCTTTTGGTTAGTAGCTGGACTCTTACCTGCTATGCCACCAGAGTTTCCCAAATTAGTTAAGTAACTTTTTTGATATTCTGTTTGGGAAAATGCAACTCCCCTCGTGTTCAGGTTTGTCTTGTATTTGGGCATATTGGGCATGTATGGTGTACAACACAGACTTTGATATGTGGAACTTCTGAAGCCAAAACGATTTTATGGAAAAAAAAAAAAAACTTCAGGATTTTTTGTTTTGCTTTTTAAAGTTTTCATTTTTGCAGCCCAGCTTCCACATAACGTGAAGTGTTGGGAGTTTGGGTGAAAAAGAAGATGCTACTGGTGGTGCTTCAGTGGTGCGGATGGCAGGAGCAGCAGCTGGAGAGAAATCAGCAGAGGTGGTGGAGCAAATACAGTGCAGCAATGGCAGCAGCACCCAGTGACCGTAAAGGAAGAAGCATGACAAAAATAGGTACACTCCTAGAAATCAGCGTTCTCTGGTGGTTACCAGGGGGGCGGTGGGGAGGGAATCACTCTGGACAGTAAACACTTGTATGGGGGATGGAAAGGCAACACTGGATGTCGGTGAGGTGAACACAACCAGGATAAAGGATGACACTAAGAAATACACAAGAATAAGGTACATTACTGGTAAATGCTATGACGTAAACACAATTTTGCAGCAACAGCAGTAACCACCAAAAAATGTGTGAGTGGTTATGTATGCGTATATGTGTACAAGAAGGTATATGTGTGTATATACATAAGCATTTATACCGTATTTTTATGCCGATTAACACGTGCCTTCTACATTTGTTGCACCCTCCCCTGCAAGATATTTTTGTAACTGCCACTATGCCAATTTTTTGTTACGTATATTGCTGTAAAAAAAAAATTAGCATAGCCAACTTATGAAAATACCTCACAGAGGGATGGCATGGTTGGCAAACGAGCATAGAGAAAGTGCATTATTGGTGTAAAAATGCAGCAGGCGTATCTGTAGGCATATCTATACACATTTTTGAGCACTGCACATATATTCATACATATGATAAAGCACATAGGGAGCACACTCACGGATACTACCAAACACCTCTCAAGATTGGTTTACTGGATTTGAAGGCGTAGGACCACAGTCTTGTGGGACATTTTGGTCCACTGGCACAACCTAGTCTGTAAAGCTTATGTTCTACATCCTAGTTTGATGAGAAGCATCTGGGGTGTTAAAAGCTTGCAAGTGGCCATCTAAGATATAACTATTGGTCTTTACCCATCTGGAGCAAAAGAGAAAGAAGGAAACCAAAGACTTGAAGAGGAAACCAGTCTACAGGATTAATTGACTACATGAACCACAGCCTCAGCTCTCCAGAGACCAGAAGAGCTAAATGGTGCCTGGTTACCACTACCGACCATTCTGACCAGGGCCACAATAGATGGTCTCAGATAGAATGGAGAAAAACATAGAACAAAACTCAAAGTCTTAAAAAAAAAAAAAAAAAGGCAGATTCACCGGACCAGTAGAGACCTGGGGAACCCCAGAGACTATCGCCGTAAGATACGTTTTAAACTTTGTACTGAAACTACTCCCAGAGATCACTTTTCAACTAAATAACAGATTGGCTCATAAACAACCACCCTTGAGTGCTGTACTTGTTCTATATAATCATCATCATCATCTATTTGAGACCAAACAGTCAACATTTACCCTAAAACAAAGATGAGAAGGTCAGGGACAGCAGGGAAGCAAGAATAATGGAAATGGAATAACCAGAACAGAAATAATGAGAATGTTGATGGAATGTGGAAAATGTAACCAATGTCACTGAACAACGTGTAGAAATTGTTAAATGGGAACCTAATTTGCTGTGCAAACTTCCACAAAAAACTCAATAAAATATTAAAAAGAAGACATTATTGGAACAACTGGCACAACTGAATGGGATCTGAGGATTAGGTGGTAGTAATGAATCAGCAGGAGTCCCTGAGTGAGGCAAAAGGTTAACAGGAGGTTGGAGGTTTGAATCTACCCAGAGGAGCCTGGGAAGAAAGGCCTGGCAATCTACATGCAGGAAATCAGCAAGTGAAAACTACAGAGCACAGTTCTACTCTGATTTATGTGAGGTCACCATAAGTTGGAATCAACTGACAGCAACTTTTTTTTTTTCTTCTTTTTAATGAATCAGCATTCATTTCCTGATTTTGAAGGTTGTATGGTGGCTATGTAGGAGAATGTCCTTGTGTGTAGGAAAAACGCCCTAGACTAGTATTAGGCAAGTGATGGGGCATCAACTTAAATGGCTCAGAAGAAAAGAATCATTTGTACTGTAATTGCAACTTTTTTGTAATTTTGAGATTATTTAAGAAAACAGTAAGAGCATAAACCACCCAACCCCCCCCCCCCCCAAAAAAAAGCAGCAGCTACGTTCAAGATGGAGAACAAAGTATTAGAACCAATAAGAGTTTGAAAAGGTGGTTAGGCCAATTAATGTAATTGCTGTCAATAAGTTATACACCTGTAAAAAAATTGAATTGGCAAAAGTTGTGTGATACATTGACAACAAGGACAAAAAAAAGAGAGAGTAGCTGCCAAGGCTGCTTATGTACAACCAAACACTTCATGGTATTTGGTTCCTCGGTTTGAATGTCTGGGGTCATGGTTTCATGGGACATCTTAGTTAATTGGCCTAATAACGTGTTTAGTGCTTCTGTTCTACCGCTTAGTTGCATAGTGCCTGCTGTCTTAAAAGCTTGGAAGCGGCCATCCAAGTTACAGCAATTGGTTTCTGTTCACCTGGAGCAACAGAGGAAGAAAGAGAGTCAGGAACAGGAGGAGGATATGGGATGAGTGGCTAATTGCCTCCATGAACAGCTGCCTCCTTTGCCATGAGACCAGAAGAACTGGATGATACCTGGCTACCATTACTGAACATTTTGATCAAAGATTGTATAGCAGAACCCTGATCAAAAGAGGAAAAAAGGCAGCAGAATTTCAAATTCTCATGGAATCCAGCCTTTCTGGAGTCATTGAAGCTGGATGAAACCCTGAAACTAATTGCACTGAGATAATCTTTATACCTTAAAACTTTAAACAAAAATATCCCCTGAAGTCTTCTTAAAACCAAACAATAGTTTAACTAGTAAAGAATGTCTGCCTTGACTATTGTCCTCTCTCAAGATCTATGTCTCTATGGGATCAAATTGACAACAGCAACTTGAAAGATGAGATAGGAAACGTAGGGGCAGTGAATTTATGTTAATGGAGGAGGAACAACTCGGAAAAGGAGGGTGAGAACAGTTGCACAACTCGAAGAATGTAATCGATGTCACTGAATTGTACATGTAGAAATTTTTGGTTGGTGTTATGTTCTGCTGTGTATATTCTCAACAACAAGAAGAAGAATTTTTAAAATTATTTTAAAAGGTAGCTAGAAACAAGATCTACATCTCAAAGTTAGTAATTTTCCTATAAGTCTGAAAATATCTAATAAAAAGTATAAACGAGAACTGATCCCATTCACGGTAGCAACAAAAAACAAGAGTACCTAGGAATAAACCAAATACGAATTATATAAAACTTTTACTAGATGATACGTGTTGTTGTTGTTAGCTGCCATGGACTTATAATGACTCATGACAACCCCATACACAACAGAACAAAACAATGCCCAGTCCTGCGCTGTTCCCATGATCACTGGCAGATCGGACAGTTGTGATCTGTAGGGTTTTCACTGGCTGATTTTCGGAGGTAGATCACCAGGACTTTCTTCCTAGTCTGTCTTAATCTGGAAGCTCCGCTGAAACTTGTTCAGCATCATAGCAAAAAGCAAGCCTCCACTAACTGATGTGTAGTGGCTGCGCATGAGGTACCGTTGGCCAGGAATCGGGAATCATTGGCCTGGGTCTCCCACAGGGAAGGCGAAAATTCTACCATTGAATGACCAACAAATAGCAATATCACATTCATGGAAAGAAAGGCTCAATATTGTAAAGCTATTAACACACCTCAGATTATACATTCAATGCAATCTTTTTTTTTTTTTTTATATTTTATTGTACTTCAGGTGAAGGATTACACAACAAATAGTTTCTCATGAAACAGTAGTACACATGTTGTTTTATGACATTGGTTAACAACCCCACAACATATTAACCCTCTAAATTCTCAAGTTTTTTTTTTTTTTTGGTGAAAATACACGTAGCCAAAGATACACCATTTCAAAAATTTCTACATACACAGTTCAGTGACATTGACTACTCTCTTCCATTTGTGCTGTTATTCTCACTTAAGATGAAGGCTTACAGAACAAAATAGTTTCTCATTTAACAGTTACCATTCAATACAATCTTAATCAAAATCTTAATATTTTTAATGGAACTCAACAAGCTAATTATAAAACTTATATGAAGGAATATGCCAAGACAGTTTTGGAAAAGAAAATACTGCTCTACTATGTGTCAACACACATTTTAAAGCTGTGATAATTAAAACTGGCTTGGACTCAGATGAGTTCCATCGATCCGAGAAGTCCTGCTAGTGACCCACATGGAAGTTTAGTGTATGCTAAGGATATTGTCTCAAGTCAGCAAGAAAGACCCGGGCATTTCCATAAATGGTGCTGCAAAATCACTTTTCAGCAGCTTCGTGGAGAAACAGATACAAAAGCAAAACTGCCTATGCAAGGTTTTGCATTGCAGCACTTTTTGTAACAGAGAAAATATGAAAACAACCCAAAACATTCATGAATAAAAATAAGCTGCTGAATGATGCACATAATTTGATAGTGCTTATATTTTTTAAGAACCACCAAAACAATATGTATATTTTCTATAGGTATTATTGTTGTTAGGTGCCGTCGAGTTGGTTTCAACTCATAGTGACCCTATGTACAACAGAATGAAACAATGCCCAGTCCTGCGCCATCCTCACAATCATTGTTATGCTTGAGCCCGTTGCAGCCACTGTGTCAATCCATCTTGTCGAGGGTCTTCCTCTTTTTCGCTAACCCTCTCCCGAGCATGATATCCTTCTCCGGGGACTAGTCCCTCCTGATAACATGTTCAAGGTACCCGAGACGAAGTCTTGCCATCCTCACTTCCAAGGAGTACCCTGGCTGTATTTCTTCCAAGACAGACTTGTTCGTTCTTCTGGCAGTCCATAGTATATTCAATATTCTTCACCATAAACCAACACCATAATTCAAAGGCACCAGTTCTTCTTTAGTCTTCCTTTTTTCCAGCTTTTGCGTGCATATGAGGTGATTGAAAATATCATGGCTTGGGTCAGGCACACCTTAGTCCTCAAAATGACATCTTTGCTTTTTAACACTTTAAAGAGGTCTTTTGCAGCAGATTTGCTCAATGCAATACATCATTTCATTTCCTGTTTGCTGCTTCCATGGACTTTGATTGTGGATCCAAGAAAAATTATATCTTTGACAACGTCAATCTTTTCTCCATTTATCATGATGTTGCTTTCTATAGGTACAAATATAATTTCATAAGAAAAGATCTGGATTAGCCTGAGACCAGAAGAACTAGATGGTGCCCAGCTACCACCAATGACCTCCTTGACAGGGAACACAACAGAGAGTCCCTGATGGAGCAGGAGGAAGATGGGGTGCAGAACTCAAATTCTAGTAAAAAGACCAGACTTAGTGGTCTGACTGAGACTGGAGGAACCCTGGAAAGCATGGCCCCCGGACTCTCTTATCAGCCCAGAACTAGAACAATTTCCAAGGCCAACTCTTCAGACAAAGATTGGACTGGACTGTGGGACATAAAATGATACTTGTGAAGAGTGTGCTTCTTAGCTCAAGTACATACATGAGACTAAATGGACAGCTTCTGTGTGGGGGTGCGATGAGAAGGCAGAGAGGCTTAGGAGCTGGTTGAATGGACATGGGAAATCAGGGGTGGAAAGGAGAAGTGTGCTGTCACAGCATAGGGGGAGAAATTAGGGTCACATAACAATGTATGTATAAATTTTTGTATAAGAGACTAACTTGAAATGTAAACTTTCACTTAAACTATGACAATAAAAAAAAAGTCTGGAGGGATGTAATGGCAGTTACTTCTGGGAAGGGGAAGAACAATACCAGGACTGAGGATAATAATCCAAAGGGCTTTAATGTTGATGGGTGTGAGACAGCCCCCACAGTACTGTATTAAAAATCCTATTTTCTTTGCTTGGCTTCCTCCCCCGCAGCTTTGCATTTGAATTCTGCTTTTATGTAAACCCCATTGCGCCTCTGTAGTATGATTAAGAATTGCTGACATAATTTGTATGAACTCCCTACTGTAAACCCCTTTAAAAGTAACTGGCCTGCCGGCGCTTGGTGAGCAGTCTTGGTAGCAGCAGCTCCGACTGACTCCATTTCCTTATACAAAGAAGTAAAAGTGGCTTTCCTGTTCTCCCACCTTGGCCTCTCATTTATTGGCCAATACGAGTTATGCCAAGCAAAAACCTGGGGTTTCCACCCAGTAACAGGTGATGCTGTTATTTTTATATTTTGGTCTCAGGTGTCAACTTTCTGTCACTGGTGACACTTAATGAGCAGTTCATTTCTGGTGACAGTATGTGAAGACTAGAATCCTAGCACTTCCTATTTTGGATGAAAATGGTACACTCAAATAATAAATAGATTAACATTTTCATCTCATTGAGTTTATTAGACAAATTCAATACCATTAAAAACGAGGCATGGAGGTGGGACCTGGGAGAAGTAAGGGACGTGTTTCCAATTGATTATCAAGATATTATTTGGGGCATTCTGGTTTTGGGGTGTGTGTGTGTGTGTGTGTGTGTTTAAATCCTGCATTTAGAGTAATAATGTTGAGTATGGGCTGTTTAAGTGGTGAATTGCAGGCAAATTGGCTTTTGGGTTATGGCTGGTTAAGAAGAATTTTTATTTTTCTCAAAGGAATAAAACCTACTCCATTTGTTTGGCTCTCTTCTGAAACCATTTCAGTAAAAACACTGCCACCCAGTGCTATGAATAGGAGAAGCACAACAGATCATGCACTCTTGAAAGTTTTCCAGAATGAATAGCAAATAACCCATTTTCTTAGTGATAGAAAAATAAGTCCTGACAAACTATAGAACATTTTCTGCTTTATCATAGAATAATCCAGCCCATCTCTTGCTACATAGTGCAGAGAAGCTATCCCAGCTGTTGGATAGATGGTTTTGATTTAAAAATGAATTATAAAACTAAAGAATACTGCTAATATCCCCAGCCTTGCTCAGTTGTCCTGATCTGGCTGGTCACACAAAGTCCAGCGTAAGGGATATTTCGTAGTTTGATTATGACCATAGCCTTTCTGCTGGAGTCCTGTGCCACCCAGCCACACACCACTCGAGAAATTATCTCAGTAACAATTCAAAGCAGCTCCAGGGGCAGCTGCCTCCTGAGGAAATGCTCTTGTATCTGGTGCCACCCCCCAAGAAAGTGCCATTCACGCGCGGTGAGGCCCCTCTCTCTGCCCTGCTGCCCAGGCCCAGTAGCTCAGATTAGCTTCAGGGATGTCAGGACTGTATCGGACACACCAGGCCCATGTCAAGAAGCCCAGGGAAGCATCAGGCTTTCCAAACAGTGCCCCCTGTACTCATCTAAGTAGGCCAGAACCTGATGCCATCAAGTCAATTCTGACTCATAGTGACCCTATGGGACAGAGTAGAACTACCCCATTGGGTTTCCAAGGAGCGGCTGGTGGATTTGAACTGCTGACCCTTCGGTTTGCAGCCCAACTCTTAACCACTGCACCACCAGAGCTCCAAAGTAGGCCAAAGGAGAGGTGAAGTACCCCTCTGCTTTCCCAGGGCAGGGGGAGGGGAGACATGCACAACACAGTATCGTTCTCTGAAAACTTTCGGCCTCCTCTGCTGTCCTTATACTCGTCGCAGGGGATGCTGGACAGAAATGAGTTTTGCCATCCCCTTTGCAAGGTCCCTACGTGGCGCAAACGGTTTGCTCTCAGTTCCAAAGGGTTGGCAGTTCAAATTCCCCAAACCATGCCGTGGAAGAAAGACCTGGTGATCGCCTTCTGTAAGACAACAGTCCAGAAAACCCTATGGAACAGTTTTACTCTGAAGTTCTACGTGGGGTTGCCATGAGTTGGAGTTGATTAGACGGCAATGGATTTTTTTTTTTTAATGTGCCAGAACTGTGGTAGAAGGAGTCCCACTACACATTCTGTTACACGCATATGTAAAAGCGGGATGACGATAGTAGGACCTAGCTCATAGCGTTGTTGTGAAGATCAAATAAGATAACCCAAGTAAAGCATTCAGCTGTTTATTCTACTTACTTTTATTATTATTAGATATTAGGTCAGTGACATTTGGGCAGTAAAATGAGAAGTTATACAGCATACTGGTTAAGAGTTTGGGCTCTGAGACAGACTGCAGGGGTTCTAAATCCTAACGATACCACCAGTATCCATGGGACCTTGAAAAAGTTACCTAACTTGTAAAATGGGGAGTATTGAAGTCACTACCTCACGGGTTTGTTGTGAGCCTTACGTACATCGTCACACATACAGCACTTGAACAGTGTCAGTGAAGCAGTAAGCACTTGATAAGCATTAGCTATTAGTTTGTTCAACATTTATAACTGCCATCATCACTGAGATTTCTATAAGAAATAAATGAATTCTTGTGGGTCTGAGATGCTCTCATCTTTTACCTCTTCTCCTCATTGAAATGATTATTTTTCCAGTTTAATCTTGATAAAAGAGGTTATTGGGAAATGAGCATTCAAATATAGCAGAACAGACTTTTTCAGGAGTACCAAGGAGGAAGAAATCTGGATGTGGTGGGGAAGCTTCACAGGAAAGGAGACATTGGCTGTCGGTCTTGAAGGCTGGGTACCTGTTGCCATCGAGTCAGTTCCAATTCATGGCTACCCCATGTGTTGAAGAGTAGAACTGAGCTCCAGAGGGTTTTCTTGGCTGTAATCTTTACAGAAGCAGATCACCAGGACTTTCTTCTGTGGTGCCACTGGGTGGGTTCAAACCACCAACCTCTCAGTGAGTAGACCAGCGCAAATCATTTGTACCACCCAGGGGCCTTTAAGGCTGGGTAGCACTTGACAAACTCAAGAGGAGGTGAGAGAACATTCTAGGCAGTAGGAGAAGGCACAAAGAGGAGACTGGAGTGGCTGCACTGGAGGATGTCAGCACTAAGTTGCTAACAGATTGGAAAGGGGATAGTCCAAGTCAAGCCCCTTGCCGTCAAGTCGATTCCAACTCATAAGCACCCTACAGGACAGAGTAGAACTGCCCCATAGGGTTTCCAAGGAGCGCCTGGTAAATTCGAACTGCTGGCCTTTTGGTTATCAGCCAAACTCTTAACCACTATGCCACCAGGGTTTCCTGGAAAGGGGATATACAGTGTTGAAATTCATTATATGAGTAAAAGTGAGACACTGAAGGTGTTTCTAATAGGGAAAAGACACAGTAAGACTATGTAATATAAATTTTATTGAGGCAACTGGCAAGGCAGTGGGGCAGGTGGGAGACAGGGAGACCAGACAGACCACTGAACTGATCACCCCAAGGAGAGTTGTTGAGGACTGCCTCTAAGGTGGGAGAGATGGAGAGGAGATGCTGGGGCTGAGCAGGTGGACCTCCAGAGCTTAGTGACCAACTGAAAGTAAGGGAAAGGAGGAGTCAGGGATGAACCTGCAGTGTCTAGCTTGGGAGGCTGGGGAGATGGCAAATCAGTAATTGAATCAAGAAATGCAGGAGAAGAAGGAAAAGCACTTTGGGAAGGCAGATAGGAGTTCAGTTTTAAGCACATTAGTTTGAAGGATTTGTAGGCTATCCAGGTGAAAGTACCCAGAACATCATCGTTCTGGATCTGAGAGGCGAAGTAGGACTTAAAAGTTTTGAAGATATGTAGGTTTATAAGCTACAGCTGCTGTGGACACCACCAGAGATCTTCAGCCTGGAAAGAAGAGCACTAAGTACTTTCTGTTTGTTTGCTTTTGTTTTTTTGGAGGAGGGGGGTTGGGCACAGAAAAAGGAAGTATCTTCCATGAAGAAGATGGAAAAAGAAGATTCAGAGAGCTAAAAGTAGAACCAGGAGAGTTTCCAAAAGCAAGTGTTCAAGCATCTCATATGCTACAGGAAGGTCTGAACGGACAAGACTGAAAAGATGCTACTGGACCTGGCAATTGGGATAGAACCCATGACTTTATTAAGAGTATTTTCAATGGATAGAAGCAGAACTGAATGGAAAGTGGAGGCATTCACTCAGATATTTATCAAGCATCTACTATGTGTCAGGCACTGTTCTAGGCAATGAGGGTACAGCAGTAACAAAACAAAGACACCAAGACTCATGGAATTCACATTCTAGCATTGTTTATTGAATAATGTTTAAAGAATTTTGGCTAAGGAGGGAAGACAAGAGACCAGACACTATTTTGAAGAGAAAGGTGCAGTCAAGGAAGTGTTTCTTATAGGCTGATAAAGTCTGAGCTTGCTTGTGGCTGACTAGAGGCCAAGAGGAGAGGCTGGAGGGAAACGGGTGAAGGGAGGAAAGAAGGTAGAGGAAGAGGCAGAGAGAGAGAAATAGAAGTGGAGAGAGAGCAAGAACATAAAATCCCACAAGCCTGTGGAGTAAGCTGTTTAACCTCAGAAGGGAAAAAAGGACATCTATTCCTCCAAGACAAGAAGTAATTTGATTGTTCACACCTGATGGTCTCCATTTTCTCTGAAAATTAAGAGATAAACTGAGAGCGAGTTGAAGATAATTTAAGGCAACAATCTGGAAAACTGAAGCAGGAGATAGGAAAAGAAGCCAAATGGCATAAAGTAAACATTACTTTCCAAGTAGAGTGTGTCCAGGTAAGCAATAAAATCATGTGACAGAGACCACTTAGTTTACCACCCACACATTCGTCCCTACCAGAAGATGTATGTAGTCTCTCTAAGGCAACAGCCTTCTGTAGTGGGTTGAATTTCGTCCCTCAGAAAGGTATGTTGGAGTCCTAACCCTAGTAACTTTGAATGTGACCTTATTTGGAAATAAAGTCTTTGCAGCCAAGGTTTAAAACAAGGCGATAGGGGATTAAGGTGGGCCCTAATCCAATGAGTGGTGTCTTTATAAGGAGAGGGAGAGTTGGAGACAAACAGACACATGCATAGGGAACAAGGCCATGTGAAGACAGAGGCAGAGACTGAAGTGATGCTGCCACAAGCCAAGGAATGCATGCAGCCACCAGAAGCTGGAAGAGGCAAGGATGTCCCCTCAAGCCTCTGGAGGGCCCATGGCCCTACCTTGCTCTGATTTCAGGCTTCTGGCCTCCAGAGCTGTCAGAGAGTAGGTTGTTTGAAGTCAGCATGTTTGTGGTAATTTGGTATGGCAGCCACAGGAAACTGATACAGTACCTTTTCTCCTCTGCTCTCCCCACCACCCTAGCTTTTGTGGCAGAGCAGGTATTTAGGTGGGGACCAAATTCAAGAGATCAAATACTCTCCTGAGTTTTATTTCTCAAGGGAAAGCAATAGTTGTTAGGGAGAGTTTATTGGCCAATTACCAAATTTTATTGACTTTGGCATTTCTTGTCACAGTGGAAGGCAGGTGCCTAACTGCCTGGCCCTCCCCATGCCCATCTGTATCACTCAAAAATACCAGCGAGTCTGCCCAGCTGCCCTCAAGAGGTCCTCAGCAGAGTTTTTTTCCATGAAGCCAACACTTCCAAGTCCAGTATTCAAAAAGCACAGAGAATGGTCAGATGGGTTTTCTGCAGTTAACTGTCTCCCATTGCTTTGGTCTCAACTCTTGCCCCATGTTAGCAAGGCCTCTCTATCTTCTTATCGAGAACATATTTCCTGCATTCTCAATGAGGTCGTGTTTAATAGAACAACCCTCAGCTCCAGACATGCCTGACAGGACAGCGTTCTCAGGCCATAAACATGCGCATTTCTTAACAGGAGGATCTTTTGGTTGATTGGATGCAGCTGTCTTAGCCCTATGTTTCCACTGATGTAGATTTCCAATACTCATGGTTATATATTCGGATGGTTATATGTTCTGCTTATATGTTCGGATAGACTTCCTCAAGTGCCCCTACCAAGGAGAGTGCTCGTCTGTAAGAGGGTAGAGCAGAGGGAAGGAGGCTTGGGCTCCTGGTGACTAGGGGCCCCTAATGACTGGGATCCCTGACAACTGGAGAATCCATCCCAGCTTGGGCAACCCGCCTCTGGATTTGGACGTCCTTTACGTGTAAGAAAAACAAACGTCTATCTTGTTTGAACCAGTTGCCTTTGAATGGACTCCGACTCATGGCAATCCCAATTCCACATGTGCCAGAGTAGAACTGTGCTCCACCGGATTTCAGTAGCTAATGTTTCAGAAGTAGATTGCCAGGCCTTTCTTTTGAGGTGCCTCTGGGTGGACTTGAACTGCTACCTTTATGGTCAGCAGCTGAGTGCATTAACTGTACCACCAAGGACTCTACTATCTTGTTTAGGACACTGTTATTTGACTTTTTCAGTTATTTGTAGCCAAACCTTATCCTGTCTGACTGATCATTTTTGCCTAACATTAATATAGCTATATCAGTTTTCTTTTGATTTCTGTTTGCCCGGCTTCACTTTCATTTACTTTCAACCTTCCTATGTCCTTATGTTTAATAAGAGTTCCAGGGTGGTGTAAATGGTTATGTGTTTGACCGCTAGCTGAAAGGTTGGTGGTTCATACCCACCCAGAGGCACCTAGGAAGAAAGTCTTGGTGATTTACTTCTGAAAGACCAGCCACTGAAAACCCTGTGGAGCACAGTTCATTTGCCAGCGTCTGAGTCGACTCGACAGCAACTAATAGCAAAAACTAGCATTCTATAGTTGAATTTTTAAAAAGTCCAATCTGCCTTTTAATCATCTAGTCCATTCATATTTATTGTGATTACTGCTATATTTAGATTACTTTTACCCTCTTACTTGGGGCCTTCCCTCTACTCTGCTCCTTCTGCTGCTGCTTCCCTATCCACTTCCTTCCTGTCCACCTTTGGAAAGGATTTTTAATTCCTTGATTTGAAAGCAATAGGCTCTCTTTCTTTTCTTTCCATTAAACTGTTAACGCGTTTTTAACACAGTTGGGAGTAAAGCAGTGTCTCTACCCTCCTCCAAAACAGTACAAGGAACTAGACGGTGTGTTCTCATCATACGTGTAAGCACTGTCCAGAACTTTCTCTCCACTTCATTTTAGCAGCGCCTCCCCAATGATAGTAATTAGATTAATATCATTGTCATATACCCAACGTTTGTTTGGAGACACCCACACGGTCATGTATTTATTTGTTCACTGTTCCTTTTTGGATTTTGGATCTTCCTTCTCCCTGAAGAACATTGTTCAAAGGAGGGGTGCTGATGGTAAATTCAGTTTTTGTTTGTCCAAAATATTAACAGTTATTTTCTCTCTACCATTGCCCCTTCTGTGGAGCCTCTCCTTACGGTCCGCACAGAGATGAAGGGACTTCTCCCTCTGTGAACATTCCAGCACTTTCTATGTCTCGGGGCACATATCACACGCTGCTTTATATCACAGCCATTTGTGTTCCTGTCACGGCCCAATCAGGCTGCAAGCTCCTGAAGTCGGGGATGCTGCTTTGCCCCTCTGTATATCCATTGCGGGGCCCCAGAGGTGCAGTGGTAGACAGCCTGGCTGCTATCCAAATGTCAGCAGTTCAAATTCACCAGCCGCTCCTTGGAAACCCTACAGGGCCGTTCTTCTCTGTCGTATAGGGTCACTATGAGTCAAAATTGACTTGATGGCAATGGGTTATATCCATAGCTGCATGAACGGGGTGGACAAATACAAATTCCCTGGTGGTGCAGTGGTTAAAGTGCTTGGCTGCTAACCGAAAACTTGGCAGTTCGAACCCACCAGCCCCTCCTCAGGAGAAAGATGTGGCAGTCTGCTTCCGTAAAGATTGGAAACCCTACGGGGCAATTCTACTCTGTCCTACAGGGTCGCAATGAATCGGAATCAACTCAGTGGCAGTGGTTTCGGTTTTTGGTTTCATTTCACATAAGCCCCCTTGCTCCACTGCTATGCCCGGGTAATTCCACAGCAAACTGACCCCGCCCTCCCCGTTCTCAGTTCACCGCAGCGACTTGCAGAGGAAACAACACAGAATGAGCCCAAGAATGAGCCTGCTTGAAGGTAACTCCCAGAGGGAGGAGCACTCTTGTCTGAAGGGGGCAGAATCTTAGATGAAAGTGTGGTACTTGGAAACTACTCAGTAAACTCAGTCTAGGCTCTGAGCCTCGTTAGAACTCAGGCCGAGTCAGAGACTTTCGCCAAACTGCTTTCATAGTTTGCTGCAAAAGTGCCCAGGTCTTTGAAAGCTTCAGCCCAAGCTCTGTGGAGCAAACACTGGTAGCACTTCACCCACATCCCCTTGTATCCTGCTTTTCAGGAAACATCAGTCTGGCTCTCAACACCCAGTGGCTTCATCTTTGTTGGAGGGCTGACTTCCAGCATCCAGAACCCACTTGTCCAAGTAGAACTGCCTGGGAAAACAATGTCCCCTTCCCCCTGAACCAATGGCTCACAGATGTGGGGGTATAAATGCCTCAGCTCCCTCACCCCTTGGCTGGGATGATTCTGAGGCGTGAGACATTGTATACCACTTCTCAGAGCTTCCTCCAGGATTGAGCTTTAGTCACCACTGTGGAGCAGGTTTAAGGACACACCCCGTATTGGCCGCCTTCCCTTCCCTATGGTGCTGTTGTTCCTCTACTGGTTCCCTGCACCCACCAAAAATCCTTATCTCAGGGTCTGTCTGCTGCCAGAGGGAGCGCCTGAAATATCCTGTTAATGTCTGCCCCGTGAACCCACTTGTAGTTACAGCAAATAATACTATCCTGGTGAAATTGCATATAATCTAACATTAACAAGGGGTAAAAAAAGCCAGTATGTAAAGTTGTACTATGCAAAAAAAGAAAAAGCTTAGGAATATCTCAAAGAATATTTAAAAATTTTAACCATCCCCTATGAGGTGGGATTATGGGTGATTGTCTTAGTTTCTTAGTGCTGCTATAACAGAAATACCACAAATGGGTGGCTTTAACGAACAGAAATTTATTTTCTCACATTTTAGAAAGCTGAAAGTCTGAATTCAGGTTGCCAACTCCGGGGGAAGGCTCTCTCTGTCCACTCTGGGGGAAGATCCTTATCTCTTTTGGTTCCTTGGTGATCTCCACATGGCATCAATCTTTCTCCATTTGTGCTTCCTTGCTTCTATGTCTAATCTGCCCTTATATGTCTCAAGAGTGATTGGTTTAAGACATACCCTACACTGATATGGCCTCATTAACATAACAAAAAAAAACCCTATTCCCAAATGGGATTACATCCATAGATATAGGGGTTAGGATTTACAACACAAATTTTGGGGGAACATAATTCAATCTATAACAGTGGTTGTTCCCAACTTCTTTATACTCTCCAAAGTTTCTGTGATGAACCTGTGCCACTTTGATAAACAAAGAGAAAAAATCCAAAATATAAAAAAACCATAGTGTTATGGATTGAATTGTCACCAAAAAATATGTACTTGTAAATGTGACCCCGTGTGGAAATAAGGGGTCTTTTTTTATTATGTTAATGAGGTCATACTTAAGTAGTGTGGGTCCTAAACCTAATCACTTCTGAGTTATAGAAAGGGCAGAATTGACAGAGACACATGCACAGGGGGAAGACACCAGATGAAGACAGACACACACAGGACAGACGCACAGGGCAGATGCATCTACAAGCCCAGGAATGCCAAGGATTGCTGGCTAATAGAAGCTGAAACAGACAAAGAAGAACCTCCCCTAGAGCCATATCCTGCATTTGAACTTCTAGCCTCCTGAACTTTGATAAAATAAACTTCTGTTCTTTCAGGCCACCCACTTGTGGTATTTCTGTTATAGCAGGACTAGGTAACTAAGATAGACAGTAATATTATTATTAAGTTGGGAAAGAGAAATGGCAAGGAAACTGGAGGCTTCTTCTTAGGCCTCGTGTAAAAGTGAAGATCACTTCCTTTCCACTGTGCCTGTTTTACTAATCCCTTTTTTTCCTGCTTTTTTTGCTCTGGCCTTGGTCTGTCTTAGCCAGAGTTCAAAGCAGCCTAGATGGGCTCAGCTTATCAGGTGTTATCACTTGAACGTGCTTTGTTCTGTATCTTCAAACATCCTTGTGATTGTCCAGGACCTTTTTTTAACTCTAGAAACTTCAGTTGGGTCAGTCCTGCTGGGCGGTCCTGGTGATAGTGAAAAGGGCAAGGCTTGCTGTACTTGAGCTTGAATCCCGACTTCCTCTCTTATCTGCTGTGACCTTGTAGCAGTTACTTGAACACTCTCAGCCTTAGCTTCTCCATCTCAATCTGTCTGCACTCTTAGTGACAGAAGCCCAACTCAGACTGAGTTGATGCAGAAAGCCATTGTTGTTAGCTGCACTGAGTCAGCCCCTGACTCATGGTGATTCTATGCACAACAGAATGGAAAGCTGCACCATCCCCATGGTCGGGTGCAGATCAGACCATTGTGATCCATAGAGTTTTCACTGGCTGATTTTTGGAAGTAGATTGCCAGGCCCCTTTCTTCCTAGTCCATCTTAGTCTGGAAGCTCCCACTGAAGCCTCTTCAGCATTGTAGCAACACACAAGCCTCCAATGACAGATGGGTGGTGGCTGCGTATGAGGTGCATCGCCGGGAATCAAACCTGGTCTCCTGCACGGAAGGAGAGAATTCTACTGCTGAACCACCACTCCTTTGCAAAGAGCCAGAGCCTCACAAAACTCCGCAAACTTCAGGAGTAAAGGTTGCCGTTACGTACTGGACCCAGGAGTGCAAACATGGTCAGGACTCTCTGCATGTCAGGTTTATCCTCCAGTTTTTTTCTAGGTTTTATGGCTTATGTCTTCGGTCATGAGGAAAAGAATAAAAATCCTGGGGGATGAGAATTATTGGTCCATTTTGAGTGAGGCAGCTGCACCTAAACCAACAATTGCTAGGTAGGCAGCATCGTGGAAAAGCCACGAAGACCTCATAGTATATGAGGCAGAGTAGCTTCCAGAAGCATGTGGTAATAGGTGAGCAACCCCGTAGGTGTCCACTACAAATCCCTTCTGTATAGGGCTGTGGTAGGATTTTCTGAGATAGGTATGTAAACTTCCGTTAATTCCTTTAACTAACATCTCTTTAGCATTTACTACATGACAAGCACTGTTTTAGGCACTGGAGAATCAGCAGAGAACAAACCAGACAAGCAGCCTTGTTCTAATGGAGTTTGTGGTTCAGATATAATACCTGACCTACACTAGCCGCTCACCAAATACTGGCAATGAAGGTGGCTCTAGTGGTTAATGTTATGTGTCAACTTGGCTAGACTGTGGTTCCCAGTGGTTTGGTGCAACACTAGTCCAGTTGCTGTCATGGAGTAGTTGTTACATGTGATCAAATCAGTCGGCCTTGGGTAGAACAGATTGCCTTCCATAATGCAATGCAATGTAATGAACTCACATTTAATGTAATGTTATGTAATCACCTTCCATAGTGCAATCTAATGTAATCAATCAGTTGAAGTCATACCAGTGTAGGGTGGATTCTATAAGTTGTAAGAAGACCAGAATAGACACAGAGACACACCCACAGGGGAAGACAGACAACATGTGAGGCTCATCTACAAGCAACAGGACACCAAGAATTGCCAGCAGACATCAGAACTAGGAGAGAGCTCACAGAAGGAACCTACAAGGCCAAGACCCTGATTTGGCCTTTAGGCTCCAGAACTGTGTAAATTTCTGTTCTGCAAAGCTACCTACTTGTGGTATTCCTGTTCCAGCAGCACTAGGAAACTAAGACAGTGGCCCATTAGCGGGTGAGTGTGGAGAATAAAGAGTGGTGCAGAGTGAAACCTTGCTTTCCCAACACCCTTTGTGTAACATGCCCCCACACTGAAGGAGTGCCTAGATAACTCCCTGAGTTTGTATCATCCCGACTCATCTGAAAGTGATCCCTGCTAGCTGACCTCCTGTGGGAGCTGGAAGATTAGACAACAATCTCCCCTGGGGCCCGTTCTGTCCAGATCTTTCAAACCCACCCAGAAAGAACTGGAAAGTTCCCAGGTGCAGCTGTTTGCCAGCACTTGGTATCTGGGTTGGTCCCCAGCTGTGGCCAATGCCATATGGTTGCTTGGATGACCCCTAACTCAAGGATCTCCACAGTGCTCCTGGCCCTGCTTCCATCCCTCCCCTTGCCCATTATACGCTCCCCAGTTGCTCCAGCCAACTTAAAATGGAAAATGTCCGTAAATGTTGGATGATTTTTTGGAGGTGGATCACCAGGTCTTTCTTTTGAGGCACTTCTGGATGGACTGGAACCTCCAACCTTTCTGTTAGCAGCAGAATGCTTAACTGTTTGCACCAACGGACACACGCATATACGTATACATATGTATTATATATAGAATTAATATACATGCGTCTATGTATAGTATATTAGGAGAGTCCCTGGGTGGGGCAAACAGCTAAGTGCTCGACCGCTAACTACAAGGTTGGTGGTTCAAACTCACCCACAGGTGCCTCAGAGGACAGGCCTTTCATCTGCTTCTGAAAGGGCACAGCCTTGAAAACCTTATGGAGCAGTTCTACTCTGCACACATTGGGTCACCATGAGTCAGAAGTGACTCAATGGAAACCAGAAACTAACAGCAAAAACACAGTATAAAAAAAAAAAACAACTCATTGCTGTCCACTGAATTCCAACTCATAGCTACCCTGTAGGATACAGCAGAACTGCCCCATACGGTTTCCAAGGTTGTAAATCTTTAACGAAGGAGACTGCCACATCTTTCTTCTGTGGAACGGCTGGTGGGTTGGAACCACCAACTTTTCAGTTAGCAGCTGAGTGCTTTAACCACTGCACCACCAGGGCTCCTCATATATAGATTATATATATATATAGAGAGAGAGTATATGAGTATATATATCTCACTCTCCTGATATATCTATATATTTGTATAGATATATATGTATGTCTATATCTATAATCACATCAGATGATTGCTATAATATTTTTCAGCAGTGACAATTTTTTTTGTACCACCAGAGTCAACCTTTGCATCAGATGGATAAGTCAGTCAAAACACGGTTTGTACAAATTCAAAGTTTTAATGGCTGTTAAATAATAAAAGGAAGGATATTTGCACTATATACATTCTGTTCACTTATGGTACTGGTCATGCACATTTATTGCACATATAAACAGTGTACAAGGATGAAGACATCTTAGCCATACAAGGACTGCATTTAAAAGAAAAGCTGCATTACAAAATACTGAAGCGATTTGTATTATACAGCCAACTTCAAGAAAATTCTGAAAATTAATATCAAAAGAAATATTTTAAATTTGAAAAAAGAATCTCTAAACAATGATTACAGAGCTTCATGTTGCCATATATACAGTGTAAAAAAATATTTCTAGACCCTGCATTCTGAATGCCCGTCAAGCTGCAGCAATCTAAATTCCTATTTATATAACCAACCTTTGAATGTTGCTTAAATTGTATATGCTCTTTGTTCAAAATCTTCCTTCTTTACATCATTATGCTATTTGACAAGTCTTTGTGCAGTACAGAAAAATACTAAAATATACTTTATGTTAGGTTAAAGTGCACAGTACTTTTGAGAGGACATAATTGCTAGCTGCCAATCCAAATGACTATTTTCAGTAAGCCCTCCTTTCCCCGGAAGGGAGGCAGGCCTTTGCATCGGCTGATGTTAGCCTGGGTTCTCTGCAGGCTGTCCCCTGCTGCTCGTGTCTTTTGTGTTCTCCGTTACATTTGTCTGAGAAATTGCAGCTGCTGCTCCTGCTGAAAAACTTGTTACGGCTTTTCACAAAGGAGAAAATGCAGTGAGCATTCACAAGACTTTTAAAGACTAATTACTGGAGTTCTGTAACTGCAGCGTGAGTATACTTGCCTAAAATAGGCTACCATGTTAGGTGAAGCCTATGTGAATCTCTCCGACCGAGTTTCCACTGCTGGTTCTTCTCTGGTCGTGTTCTGCTTTAACTCGCTCCCACCTTCGCCACTCTGCCTCACAAACGCCACTTACTTCACCTTCTCAGCCCCGCTTTGTGGTGCAGGTAGCCGCCCCACCAGGCTCTCTAATGACGCGCTTCCGGATTCACACCGGAGACCATGAATCTTGCGGTATTTTACAGACTACTTTGAAAACCAACTGAACTACAGAATAATATGAGTACTTCTACCTCTCAGAATTGTTTCTTCTTTTAAAACTGGCGGTTGTAAGAAGAGCTGGTTTCCTGACCCAGGTCCTCTGTGCTTATTTAGTCAAAGCTTCCCTTAAAAAACTTTTTGGTGAAACGATAAACTTTTTCTCATCTCCACTTTCCTATCCCAATCTACCTTTGGTGCTAGACTTCCTTTAATTACCCAAGTTACAGTGCAAAATTATACTTCAAGACACACGATGCTAACACTTCTTGTGTTAAAACGTGAATGTTTTGTGCATAGCAAAATAAGTATGAATCCAGAAAAATAATTGTTCATATTTTATCTTCAAGTTTAATATGTCTTTTTTTTTTTATCACAGCTATTTACAAATAACTCTGGGGTGCTCTCTCGATTTCAGTCAGTTCATTATTTTGGGGGACAACAGGGCTGCTGGAATGTAGGAAACTGGATGGAATGCAGAAATATAAATAAGACCAATTGTTCCTCAAACCAAAGAGTAAATAATGCCTCCCCAGGAAACAGAAGCACCATTTTTTTGTTTTTGCTTAAAATGTTTTTGTGAGTCATATACACCAGAAAACATGATTACTGAGACCTACGAGGAATAGAAAATAACTCAATATTTATATTAAAATAAAGTGTTTAACCACAAAAAAGCAGTAATAAAATAGTTTTCCTAATTTACAATTTACATCCAACGGATGAATAACAACTCACTAATAAATAATATTTATATAAATATTTTGCATGTCAAAAGTAGTTTTTTAAAAGGCAATGGTCTCAACAACAAACAATCCTGAAAAATTTGGCGGTGAAAAACCTGATGGTGTCCCCTCCCCCCACTATCTATCTATATAACGAGTTTGGTTTTCGTGAAATGTGTGCATCTTGCTGCAAAACAGTTGTGCTTGGTGCTTTGGTAATGGCAGTTGGTGAATGTGGAAGGGATGATGACAGTTGAAAAAGGCATTGATATGCTCAGTTCTTCTTGACCAGCTACCTCGCTGGTTTCAAGATAAATACCTGTCAAGTCTTAACGTAGGAGGTCAGTCCTGAAAGGAACCAAGTACTCCCTTAGGTCCTCCCTTGGACAGAAAGCCTTTTCAATACAACTAGAGCTGGGGAACTAACAGGCAGTGAGCGGGAGGGTGGGTGGAACAGGTTCTGAGAGCAGAGTTCGTTATCTCCGATGGAAGAGGCAGCGTGGGCTTCAGGTGAATAGAGCGTTCTTTACGGTTACGTCTAGTAATGCTTGCACGGTAATACCCACTTTTACCAGGCCTTTCTCTTCAAGGATGTGATGGGGTAGACACAGTTTCTCCTAAAAGAAGGAAGAACAGAACATCAATTTTTGGATGATTGGATTCAAACCATAGTCTTGCTACGTAACTGATGGAAGGGAGTGAAGCTCAGCACTCTAACATGCCTGTTTTTTGGTCTTAGATGGAGCTCCTCTCCTTGCTTTCCTGCCTCTGCCCACAGCAAAGACCACTCCCATGTGTGCTGAGAAAGTAATGCCTTTTCACAAGTGAGGGTTGTTCTAGACAGGCTCCCCATCATCCTGAAATCTGCAATAGATCTACACAGTAAGGAAACCTTTACACTAAATAACTGAGCTACACAGTCAGTCAGAAACCACACAAGAATATATTAACTTATATTCTTATAAAGCAAAATTGCAAATAGCATGTCACCTATTTTAAAGTAATTCACATAATCATTTATACAGACCACACACAGTTATACTGACCATAAACCGCTATTTAATTCACTTCACTTCCAGTGACATCTGGAATAGAGGTGTGTGGGTAAACTGCCTTGTAAATTAAAGTAAAACTGAACTACAGCCTTCAATACTCTCTCTTTTATGACTCCTTCACAAAACTGTCACAGACACAAATGTCCCGCTACTTTCTCACGTATTTGGGCTCTTTGGAAATGTCCAGCATGTACTCCTCAAGGAAAGTAATCAACATAACTTCTTGTTACAAAACCAAACAGCTTACAAAATAACATGACAAAATAATTTTACATCTTCATCATTTGGTGCTGGTCTGATAGGGCAGTCTCCTTCCAGAGTGTGTCTCCTTGGCTAGAAAATGCCTCCACAGCAAACACCCTGGCTTGTCCACCTGATGGTGCTGTGTTCTTACAGCTCAAAGACCACAGTTTTTAAGGAGCATTTAAATGGGATTCATATGAAGCCCCAGGGAGTGGAATCAGTGTTTAGCAGGAAGCCAAGCAGAGTGTATCCTACAGGATTGCTTCTTTTCATGCTACTCTTAGCTGAGAAACCAGATCTTGAGCCTCGATGCAGGACTCTCCATGAATTACCACAGATAAGGACTTTCTACTCTTAAGACCTTCAAAGGTCACCATGACATCTCCCATAACTCAGAATCTCACTGGGTCCTACACTCTCTCACCATCTTACTCCTCCCCACCTCCTCATCTAACTTGTGGTAAATCAGAGTATCTTTGACTCTGACTAAACAAACAAACAAAAAAACCCAAACAGTTGCCACTGAGTTGATTCTGACTCATAGTGACCATGGGACTGAGCAGAACTGCCCCATAGGCTTTCCAAGGCTGTAAATCTTTAAGGAACCCGACTGTCACATCTTTCTCCCACAGAACGGCTGATGGGTTCTAACTGCTGACCTTTTGGTTAGCAGCTGAGCAACTTAACCACTGCGCCACCAAGGCTCCTTCAACTCTGTCTACTAAACCCAAAAAAGCCCCAACCAGCTGCTGTGGAGTTGGTTCCGACTTATGGTGATCCCACAGACTGTCCCATCTGTGAATGGTGGCTCAGTGGCCTGGAGAGTTAAGGTTCCACGCTGGAGGTCATGGGAGGGAAGGGCTGGGGGCTCACAAGAGATGGGGGTGGGGAGTTACTAAGGCCTCAGCCTCCTGCTAACATGCCACCGGGACACTGCACAGACTGAGTTCGCTTTACCATCACCCTCTTTCCTAGACCATGTTTTTTCCAACAAGCATTTCTGACCTTCCTGGTCTCCTCAGTGCTAAACTAGATGCAGAGTCCAAGGTTCTCTCTTCCACCTTCACAGCTGTCAATGAGGAGTGAACAGAAGGCATCCTTTCTGCCTTTCTCTTTTCATTCCGGCCTCCGGAAGAAGTCCAGAAGTGACCCGATGGATTTGGAGGTACCTAAATGGACTAGCGGAGGCAGAGGCGGTTCAGTGGTAGAATTCAATTCTTGCCTTCCATGCAGGAGACTCGGTTCCATTCCTGGCCAATGCACCTCATGTGTTGTCACTACCCCTCTGTCAGCGGAGGCTTGCATGTTGCTATGATGCTGAACAGGTTTCAGCGGAGCTCCCAGACTAAGATGGACTAGGAAGAAAGGCCTGATGATCTACTTCTGAAAATCAGCCAGTGAAAACCCTATGGATCACAAGGGTCTGATCCCCAGTCGATCATGGGGATGGTGCAGGACTAGGCAGCATTTTGCTCTGATGTGCATGGGGTCACCATAAGTTGGGAAGGGAAGGTGACTCAATGGCAGCTGACACCAACAAAAGGACCAGCATAAGACGATAAAAACCCAAACATGGTAGTTGCGGTTATTTACCACAGGACTGGGATAAAGATTCTGATGGGAATTATGACTTGAGAGGTGGTGGAAAGAATGAGCAAGGGGAGCCTGCCACAAACGGGGAGGGGTGGCGTCCTGCCATGCACATCCTACAGGGGAGGCAGTCCCTGAAGTAAGGGACCTAAGGAGCTTAGATGCAGGGATGAGGATGAAGTTGCTATAGGTTTATAGATGGAATGATAGCAAAGAAAAGGGCCTTCCAAGGACCAGCCAGGACATTTGGCCATTCCAGAAGGCCACTTTTACATAATGGACTTAGAGCTGAGATAAAAAACCATCAGTTTCAGTTGAGTCAGCTCCAACTGATGGCGACCCCTTGTGTGTCAGAGAAGAATTGTACTCCACAGAGTTTTCAATGGCTGATTTTTCAGTAGATCACCAGGTCTTTCTTCTGAGGCACCTCTGGGTAGACTCAAACCTACCACCTTTCAGTTAGCAGCTGAGTGTGTTAACTCTTTGCACCATGCAACTAAACTTGTTGCCGTTGAGTCGATCCCAACTCATATCAACCGTATAGGACAGAGTAGAACTGCCCCATAGGGTTTTCAAGGAGCACCTGGTGGATTCGAACCACCAACCTTTTGGTCAGCAGCCTGAGCTCTTAACCACAGGTACATTTATACTGACTTTAAATGAATTTAAATTGCTTTGTAATAGGATTCGAGTGGTTTTCATAGAGAATGTGACAGCAGACTGTTCTAGTATACCCATGAGCTTCTTTCTAAAGGTCAGAGCAGAGTTTGTTATCCTGAGGGAAAATAATGCTCTGACCCCCTCTGAGGAACTCGGCTTTGTGTTGCTTCTCCAATGGTGGAATCTATTAGGTTCGCTCACATCGACTCACCCACCCCTCTTCTTGCCACAGCAAACAGGGCTGGAAAAGACAGGCAGGCAATAAAGACCAAGTATTAACCTTGAAGGTTTACTGAGCACCTACTATTTGCCTGGCCCCAGTGCTAGGGGTCTGCATTATTTCCTCATGACAACCCTGCAAGGCGGATGTTAACATCTCCGTTTTATAGATGAGAAAACTGTAGTGTACAGAGTTTAACTGCTAAACTCACACAGCTGGTAAATAACGGAACCAGGATTTGAAACTGCTTCTGTCTCATCTTAGAGCCTAGGCTCTTTCCACGACATTGTACTGCCGCCCATAAATTCCTTAGTCAGTGATGGAGCCTGTGCTGCCCATAAATTCCTTAGTCAGTGATGGAGCCTGTGCAATCTGTGGCCACGTTTCAGGTAGAGGCTCGCTGGCCTCTGGAATGCCATCCAGGAAGTGCTGATCAATTTCACTATCAGGGGGGATCACAGACCACAGCCCTCAACTCAGTGAAAGGCGTTAGCTCTGCTACTCAGCTCGTTTGGCTTCTTTTTCATAGCAAGGGGCAGATGTGCTGTCCTGGCAGAAAAGACCTCATGGGGACAGGCTGCACTGCTGTCACTGTCTGGCTCTCTTTCTTCTAAAGCTTCTTATGCTCCCAAACAACCACACACCTACTTCTGGGGCAGCTAAAATAATAATAATGAAAGTTGCCATTGATTCCGAATCATGGCAACCCCATGTGTGTCAGAGTAGAACTGTGCTCTATATGGTTTTCAATGACTGATTTTTCTGAAGTAGATCACCAGGCTTTTCTTTCTAGGTCCCTTTGGGTGAATTTGAACCTCCAGCCTTTCGGTTAGCAGCCAAGTGCTTTACTGTTCATCACCTGGGGTCTCCTCCAGACCAGCTAGTAGGCTAGAATGAAGTCATTTAAATCAGCATATTTCATCTTGTTCAGCCTGTTTCTAGAATATAAAGTCTTGGCACTAAATTGAGCCTTGTAACAAAAATATCTGAGCATTATAAGAGAGCATCTAGGTCCAGCTCCATCACACGAGCGCTCTGAGGGTCAGTTTCTCCCAAAGTCAACTGGAGACACGTCGGCCACCTTACAGGATTATGGAGAGGATTTCTGGGCACTTCTCACTGATTCTCTATACACTAGCCATGCACTTTCATCTGCCACACCCCTACCCCCACTTGACTCATCCTCTCTACCAACGCCCCCTCACCTGGCTATTCCTACACATCCTTTAGGTCTCAGTGTAAACCTCTACTTTTCCAGGAAGCCTGCATGGACCTCCTTTCAATGTGTTTTACAAAATCCCATCCCTGACTCACCATAGGAATTCACACTGAATTCTTCTTTATTCTAAGGATCCACCACATATGGAGTCCCCAAACTACAGCCTGCTGGTCAATCCAGCCTACAGCCTGGTTTTTTTCTTTCTTTCTTTTTTTTTTTTTTTTAACCAGACTTGGAGAATATTTAATAAATTAAATGTTTTTACAAAAGCCAGGAAGAAGCTAATGTATCCCTTGTTAAATTGTTTATTATATCATTCTCTACCAATGTTTTCCAAACACGAGAGTTCTGCCACTCTTACAAACATATAGACCTTGTCATCATAATTTACAAAAGAAAATACAGATGGATATAAAATTTAAAATGTAATATATTTGTGGAACTATGTGGGATAGCAGGAGCTACAGCCTGTTTTTGTAATAAAGTTTTATTGGAACACAGCCACGCCGATTCATGTATGTATCGTCTATGGCTGCTTTCAAGCTACAGAGGCAGAGTTGACTAGTCACAACAGAGACTGAATGGTCCACAAAAGCCCAAAATAGTTACTGTCTGGCCCTCTACAGAAGAAACTTGCTGACCCTTGGCCAAGATTGTAAGCTTTCTGAGGATGGGGACACACGTCATGGTTACTGTTTTATCTCAGGGCCTATTAAATGGATAGGAACAAATGAATGAACAAAAACAAACCAAATCACATTGAAAAGCCTAGAAGTCCACACCCTGACAGTTTTAAGGAACAGAATAATGTACATTCTATACACATAATTTTTTATTAAGAGCTAATGTCAAAATCTGAGGCCTGGTTTAAAACCTAAATTTCCTGAAATAAAATCATACTGGAAGTTTTTTTCAGCTAAACCCAAACCACTTTCAGGCTCCTGGGATTCTAATCCACCTTCCAGTACTTCCATCCTTTGTCCTTATGACTCGTCCAGGGACTGACATGGATTTTAGAGACAACCCAAGCCACGATGAACTAAATGCAATTTCTAACTCACAAACAAATGGCATCAGTATATATGAAGTACCTTTATTTATCTACTTGCACTGCTGAAATTTCCTATGCAGTGATCTTACTTTTGGGTCCCCGGGCCCTTTTCCACCATCCCCCTTTCATAAGTGTCTAGTAGTTCACCCTCTCCACAAAGAAAGTGAATGCATGTGAACCACACATCCACAAATACAAGGGATGCATTAATTAGTTGGAGGTTCGAGTCTACCCAGAGGCACCTTGGAAGAAAGGCCTGGTGATCTACTTCTGAAACATCAGCCACTGAAAACTCTATGGAGCACACAGTTCTACTCTGACACACATGGAGTCACCATGAGCCAGAATGGACTCAATGGCAAAAGTTTAATAGTGAGATGGTGGTGCAGTGGTTAAGAGCTCAGCTGCTAACCAAAAGGTCAGCAGTTCGAATCCACCAGCTGCTCCTTGGAAACCCTATGGGGCAGTTCTACTCT
>NW_004443980.1:7853181-7872715 GCF_000243295.1 Trichechus manatus latirostris
GCTCAGCTGCTAACCAAAAGGTCAGCAGTTCGAATCCACCAGCTGCTCCTTGGAAACCCTATGGGGCAGTTCTACTCTGTCCTGTAGGGTCGCTATGAGTTGGAATCAACTCAATGGGAACGATTTTTTTTGGTCACAAATTTTGGAAATCCTGACATTGAATGGAGAGTTGCCCACCAATTGGAGGAACTAGAGAAAGAAAAGACAAATGAATATTTTAAAAAGAAAACGTAAACAAATACCGGCCATTTTTATCAGGCATTGGACGGAAGCAATGAAAAGTAGTCTTTTTTGTGAGAGGATAGAGATTTAGCGGCCACATATAAACCACACACTGAACTCCCGAACACTTCTCGGCCTACAAGTATGTCGGCCAGGCATTCCCAGTTAAGATGCGATGGGAGGCACCGAGTTAGCTCGAATTAGTGCACGGGCAGCTTCGGAAGGGCTTAGTATTCTAAATAGACATTAACAGCCGGACAATGGGCAGGACGGGTCACTAAAGTTTTGCCTAAAGGTCAAATTAATTGTGTTCGACTAGTTACCATACTACCTGATGAAAAAATACCATCCAACAAATCCCAAGAGAAGCTGCACATTAGGGTGTACATAAATTAACAACATGAAAAATGAACGTGTGTCAAAGGAATGTTCCAGACACCAGAGTAAAAACATGAAATTCACTACAGAACAAAGTCAAGTCAACACTGGACAATTAAACCTAATCTTACATGACTGTTCTACTCAGTTTTTATTGATAGTATTTTCTTTCAGGTGGCCACCCAGTAAGTAATCTCTGTTCTTCCCTCTTGCCCCCCAAACAAGAAAAAAACAGCATAGTGGCGACCACTAAGGGAAGCCTCAATGCACCGCAGAACCAAACACAACCAACCAGTTGGAAATCCTGGGGGGTTATTCTGGGTCCACATGAATAAATGTGTCGACGGACCAAAAAAAACTTGGAATAATCACCTAAAATGTGTTTATTAAGCAACATATGGCTCAGGGTGCTTATCAGACATTGCTCAAAGGGATTTTATTGTGTTACAGACTTAAGAATACAAGATAGCACCAAGGGCAATTCAATTCAGTACAACTGTGGGATATTTATATACAATTGAGATTAGATAACTTCCAGATACCCTGTATTTTACCAGTTAACACAGAGTCAGGAGTAAAAGCCCAGTTAACTCAAGCTTTTCTCTTGTAAAGAATGTTTCCTGTGAGAAAATCTGATCTGACTGAGCAACAAGGAATCTTTGGGAATATCGTCTTCTAACTATCTATGTGGGGCTTTCTATACTCTCGAGTCCCCTGAACTCACGGACATGTTCAGAAAAATAAAACTATCTTCATGGACAGTTTGCGTCTTAGTAAACTAGAAATTTATCGTAAGGAAGTTAACGCTATCACCTCCCCAGTCCGACTCGGAAATGACTTTTGGCCACCAGAATTTAAACGGAAGCATCGGGAGATGGGCTTGACCTTGGAACAGAGCCCTCTTATAGTATAAAGACATCCCAGGAACCAGGAATATCTTGGCCTAGATAAGATTCTAATTTTTTTTCCTTTTAATTACAATCTGATCACATTGTTCCAAAAGCAGATGTATTTCACATATAATAATCATCTAAGTTTACTTACAAATAAAAGCAGTTTGCCAGTTAAAGTCACTGGCAATCAAAGGTTAAATGGAAATTTCAAGTAATTAGAGAAACTACATTCTTCTAAATTAAGAGCAATCTTACGGCTCCTGTCACAGTAACCCCAGCCCAGGACCAAGAATGTTCCATGACTCATGGCTTTATTTGAAAATGAACACAGTCAAATCAATCACGTTCCGGACCTGCAGGTATTGTGGAATGTAGCAAAAAAGCAACTCTATCCACTGCATTATTTAAAAATAGAAAATCATTTTCCAAAGAGGATCTCTAAGAGTCTCAGAGTAGAGCTAAGAAGCAATAAGAAGTAAAATATACAGAAATCTGTGTGCAAGCAAGTCCTCGGCGGCGAGCTGTAACAGCCAGGGACACTTCTTTCCCCAGAGATCCCCTCTGCACAGCTTTGCTCAGGCTGCAGGGCCAAGTGGCTTTGCTCAGGGTGGAAGCTGGCAGCAACCCTCCCTGATGCCCCTTACAGCTCCCACTGCAGAACACAGGGAGGAATCCAACGGAATTCCCAGCAAAGCAGTCATTTCCTAGGTGGTACTTGTCAACTTGGTCAGTAGTAGTATTCCTAAAGATTTTTATAGACCAAATTGGGCAAGGATGCCAGTTTTCTGTCCCTTCTGCAACGCAGCCCCTCAACAGCACCGTTTCCCATTCCTGAATTAGGATCTGAGGTAAATACTGACCCCAAGGAAAGACTTCTGTATGCTAAATCCCCTCTGCTCCTGTTCTGGAATCCTCTTCTGCCCTACCCTGGAAGCACACCCCGGCAGAGGAGAGGCACCCCAAAGCACTGCTGTTGGCACCATGTGGATGTGGAAGCAGGAGGCGTGTGCACGCTTTGCTGTTACTGCTGCTTTTCAAAGTGAGAGGAATTAGTTAATGCAAACGGCATTCTCTAAAGTTTGTGCTTCTGGAAAATCTGATTTGTAAGCGCTCAGCTTTAAATTTGAGAGATGACTGAGGAGATGACAGGGAAGGGTGTTTGCAAGGCAAAGCTCCCGTGGGGGAAGGACCCTGTAATGACCGGGTGACAGTGGTGGGAAGCACATGCGGACGTTAGGCGGACAGCGCATTCCAGCGGTAAGTTAGATAAACCAGCACTACAAAGAGAAGGGGGACAAGACAGAAGTCTATAAGGTCCCTGGAGCGGAGGGCGGAAGTTGGTTGTGGGGGTTTCTCCCCGAGTGCCAGCAGAGTGTCAACAGTCTTTCGAATGTGACGAAAATCCAACTGCAGGATGTCATACGGAGAGCAGAGGTCAGCCTATTCCGAGGGCAGCCATTAGAACAGAAAGAGACAGTGCAGAAAAATTAAACATAATTGAAAACACACAGAAGAACAGCTGGAAAGAAGCACATAATTTTGGTTACTAGAAAATGGCAGGAATAACCCTCATTTCAACCAAGTAAACCCCGTTTCACCATCAAAGGTTTTTACTGCATTACGTAAGGAAAGTAGAATAGCTGAAGGACAAACAAATCCTTCACTCACAATTGCACTATTGAGGAATAGCATTTGTGCACTTTATACGCCATTTTGCCATTTAAATTGTTTTAATATTCAAGTGGTTGCCAATGGCATAAAAATAGAGCTCTTCAATTGAGAGGCTTAGGACTTCACCTTACTAAACTGTAAAGTCTAATTGTCACCCCTCGTCACTACTCTCTTAATTCACCTGTTACCCTTTGAAGACTAAATATGAAGTGTTTCTCTCAGAAAGTTAACAAATACACCTAATTTATTTTCATTTTAGGGATCATTGCTAACTCTGGGGAATGTTTACTCTAATGATGTCTCTACATGTGCCAGAAGTACATTAACTTTCATATTTTTGCAACTACATATAAATCAAAAGTCCAGAGGCAGCTTCTTGGATATGCAGTTTGAATAAAAGTGCGTCCCACACAGGATTAGAATGGAAATTTCTTCACCACTAGGACAGGTATGGCAGGGGGTGGGAGTGGGGTGGGGGCTGGGTAGAACAAATCTTCCTGTTTTATCTGCTGAGAAGTCACCATACAAGGAGGCCAACCTTAGAACTGATCCATTTTACCAGCTAAACACAAAGTGCTCAGTCTTTTGAGTTGGCCTCTGGTTGCCTGCTGCCATCAGGAAGCAAAGAGTTTTCTGATCTACTGAATTCCTGAACCAGGAATGATTACAGCGTAAAGTTAATGGTGATTATAACTGAAATGGAATGTCAACAGGAAAAAAAAAGGTGGTTTTGTTTCCACATAAGACAAGGACTGAAGATATCTGTGATACAATTCATAAGTGCAACTTTATCTCTAAATTCAGCAAAGCATTTAAAAAATACATATTATGTATTTTATAAAAGACTGTGTTACAATATTGCCCTTTAATTTAGCCTCATTGCTAAACAGATGCAAATTACAGAGCAACTGAAAGACAATTCTAAGACAGAGATTTTGTCTTGGTTGGTATCCAGACTGTGAAGTTAGCTTGATGCCCTCAGGTATGCAGAAATACTATATTATCAGTGGACTGAATAAGATGAAACACATTCGGATTTTATTTTAATTTATGAAGGTATAGATACTCTTAACAAAAGACCTTTTTAGGTATTGATAAGTCATGTTACATCTATTCAGATAAAGAGAGGGCCCTTGCATCTTATGTCAGTGGATTTGAAAGTATCAAGCTTCCACTGTCAGAGTTTTCCCAAGAATTAAATAGCTACACACAGATTGGATTTCACTGTGAGGAGGATGAGTGGAGTCGGCTGGTCAAGGATTAGCAAACGGGGAAGCATCTAAGAAAAGAAGTTTTCTGTTGCAGTAAGAATTTTCTACTGCAGTGTTATGCTTAACCAGTGACATCTGAACAAAGCAACAGCAAAATAAAAGATTAGGCATCCACAAAGTGGAATGTGATTTTCACAAAAGTGGTATTTCCGTGTTAAAAAGCAAACCATTGTCTCTCAGTATTTCAAAACATTTTCCAGAAGCCTATGGAAAATGTCTGATCTGCTCCCCAGCAACGCTATCAAAGAACTAGAGTCAGATGTCTTTGAAGTTTTCAGTATACTTACTGAGTATCCTTCTCATGTGTATCGTCAATGGTGAGGAAATAATTTCATGATACCACAGATTCTGCACTTAATTTGGATTACACTCAGGAGGTCCTAGAGTCACAGTATATGGTGGTTGGTTTAAATTAAATCACTATCTCTAAAGAAAAAGGGAGCAGTGGTGGGTCAGTGGTAGAATTCTTGCCTTCTATGTGGGAGACCTGGGTTCACTTCTTGGCCAATGCTCCTCATGCGTAACCACCACCTGTCAGTGGAGGCTTGCGTGTTGCTATGATGCTGAACAGGTTTCAGCAGAGCTTCCAGACTAAGACAGACTAGGAATAAAGACCTGGAGGTCTCCTTCTGAAAATCATTCCATGAAAGCCCTACGGATGGCAACAGATCACAACAGTCTGATACCGTTGTGCACAGTCGCCATAGTTAGAGGCCGACCTGACAATAGCTAAAAGGGACGGATCTAAGATTGTCTGCCATGTAAAAATCTGAGCCACCACAATGTGTGGGCATGGGCTGGTGTGGCCACCTGTGACCTGCTCTGACTCTAGCCCCATCACACAGCCAGTGGTGGTAAGACCCCACGCCTCTGCAGGACGCTGTGACGCAAACGGGGGCTGAAATCGCTAAGGGAAACCGGGACTTTCTGACCTTTTTGTTTTCCAAATGTCAGTTTTAATGACAGGGACCTTAGAGGTTACACTTTCTTTCTTTCTTAAAATTAAAATTGACTGGAAAGTACTAAAAAAGGAAATTTAAAGAGTCAACTTTCAACATATATTTGCAGAGCAGCAGTAATTAGTGAAACGCATCTGCCAACAGCCCATTCACTCAGACTCTTCAGAGTCAAGTGCACGTGCTAATAATGCCTGTTATAGGACAAGACTCACAATCTCCATAGGTTAAACAATTCTCTTAGTGCCCACACAAGAGAGTGTGGCTGAAATGAACACTTAAGTGTTGCTCAGTTTCCCCAAATACTATCAACACAAACAGTAATGTAGGCAGATCATGGCAAGAAAACAGAATCCTGTCCCTAAGAGACACTGGTTACATTTCAATGCTTGCCAGCTTACAGCAGCTTTGTGTGGAATACATCTACGAGCGGACCATACCTAGCATTGAGTGTACGTAGACATTTAGAACAATTTACTTAAATATAATTTTAATTATTTCAAGTCAATGTTTACCAAGTGTTTTTTGTAATCTAAAATATCATAGAACAGGGATGTTCATGGTCTCATGATCAACTTGGAAAATTTAAAGCCCTAATTTAGTGACCAGGGAGCCCTGGTGGTGTAGTGGTTAATTAAAAGCTACGGCTGCTAACCAAGAGGTCAGCACTTTGAATCCACCAGCTGCTCCTTGGAAACTCTATGAGGCAGTTCCACCCTGTCCTATAGGGTCGCTATGAGTTGGAATTGACTTGATGGCAATGGGTTTGGTCTTTTTTATTTTTATTTTTTGGTTAATTTAGTGACGAGGGAGCCCTGGTGGCACACTGGTTAAGCGGTCAGCTGCTAACTGGAAGGTTGGTAGTTTGAACCCATTCATCGGCTCCATGGGAGAAATACCTGGCAATCTGCCTCCATAAAGATTACAGCCAAGAAAACTCTATGGGGCAGTTCTAGTCTGTCACATGGGGTCTCTGTGAGTTGAAATTGATTCCAGGGCACCTAACAACAATTCAGAGACCAGGTGTAATTTGGCAGGGGGTGGACAGGTGGGGTGGGGGGAGAGAATTCCAGAGTTACCTCCAAATACATGAGAACTAATTGACAGTTTTATGGACTTAGAGAGTAACTCTAACACTGGAAAGCTAATTTATCTAGAAATGCAATTTAAAATTTTTTTGAAGATGCTGCTTCTAGAGTGATTTATTCTCAACTGCGCATACAGTAAGGCTGTCAGACCACTCACAGAGGGACCCTGGCCCCCAGGAGGCACCCTAGTGTGAAAGGATGCTTATATGAGTAGTACACACTTTAGGAGATTGTAAGAGATGTGAGACTGATGTCACAAGCTATAGTCTGGCGAAATTTTCATATATTATGAATCACAAAGTTGATGTTAATAAAATAATAAACGTGTCAGTCTACACCTCTGGTTATTCAACTCACAATTAGCCATTATAAACGGAAAATTAGAAGAAATTTTGTAATAAGAAGCTACCCCCCAAAAAATGTTCATTAGTACATTTTAAAGTGATACTGAAGCCATTGATTTGGGGAGGAAAAAGGTGTAAGTCTTGAATAGGATAAAGAACTCATTTGTCCTATTTGCAAGATAAAAAAATTATAGCTTCAGTCTACAGAATCCCTTCCAATTAAAAACAAAAAAAATTCAGGCATGTACATGTGTATAATTTCATATGTCCTCACAACAAGTATGAAGAAGAAAGTTATTACTATTATTTTCAAAGAATCCCATTATAAATCACAACAAAATATAAACACAGAAGATACTGAAAAGAAGAGAAACTCAGCCGTGATTCCACTTGTATCACACAATCATTGTCGGAATATGAATGTTCTTTACCAGTTGCCGATGAGTCACCTCCGACTCATGGCAACCCCATGTGTGTTGGAGCAGAACTGTGGTATATAGGATCTTCAGTGGCTGATTTTTTGTGAGTAGATTGCCAGACCTTTCTTCCAAAGTGCCTCTGGGAAGACTCCAGACCGCCAACCTTTCGGTTAGCATTTGGGTGTGTTAACAGTTTGCGCCACCCAGGGACCCCCTGGATGTACTTTCGGATTTTATTTTTAACTCCATTCAGTAGATGCAGAAACTTAGTAACACCAAGCGCAACACAACCTCTCACGTCTGAGTCCTCAAAGGATCCCTGGCCCCTGTGCTGCAGGCACAAGGAAGGGGCCCCAGGTGGCCAAGTTCTCTACCACTGTCAAGGCACTGACTTTAGTCTTCTCTATTTTCTCTCTGGAGACTGTAACAGAGATGTGCAGGGCCTGACAGCTAGAAAACAAAGTGTGTTTCTATTTTAAGTTCCCTTTCCGTCTAAAAATGGGCTAAACCATCGTAGCAGACAAGTACGCTACTTACAGAGGTTTGAGGTCAAGCCTACTTATTTAAAATCAAGTACAAAAATTTTCCTAGTGAACCAAATAAACATCTGCTTTCTAATGCTTTTCATGCTTCAACAATCAGAGATCTCTCCTGACCTGAGACAATACTAATAAGAACTACCAAATAGCCCTAAACTGGATCAATCTGGAACCCCCCAAAAGCCAACTATGGCTCCTTTGCGTAGAGGCCAAAGGCCAGGAATGGGCCAGGTTGACCAAGAAAAGGCAAACAGAGCGTCAGTATATCTACAAATAATCTCACAACCCCACAGCCTAACTGGAGTGACATTCGTAGGTGAGACAAAGACCATATCCTGAAGACCCTAGAAGCCCACCAAGGGTAGGCCTGTCTTCAAGACCAAATAGAGCCTTGCACCAGAGGTCAAAGACAGCTGCATGTCTGACCACCCCACAAGGGGCTATGGAAGGCCGCCAGGCAACATCACCTGCTCCCCAGGTTTTTCAGGGCATCATGACCCTGTGGTAATCCTACTGCAGCTAAGCAGCTGTTGAGGCAGGAAATGAATTGTGGATTTGTAGGCCCTGGCTGAGAGAAGATGAGAGCTCAAAGAAACCTTAGGGGTGCAGTAATTTTCCAATTAGGCTTAGCAAAAAACAAAAAACAGCTGCTCGTGGATTCCAACTCCATGAGTGTAAGAGTGGGAGCTGTGCTCCACAGGGTTTTCAATGGTTGACTTTTCAGAAGCAGAAGGCCAGGTCTTTCTTCCTCCAACCCTTCAGTTAGCAGCTGAGTGTGTTAACTGTTTCAGCACCCAGGGGCTCCTTGCTTAGCAATGGAATACTTTTTACCCCAAAGGAAATCTTATCTGGAAATCCAGTATATACCACAGGCAAAAGAGTCACTGCTTTGGCTGAAGCAAGGGGGTGGGAACGACCTGTAGCCCCCTCACTTGGCTTTCCCTCACTCCCTGTGCAGGCCATTTAAAGAGCCAAGGACTCCAGTTAGTAGCACAAAAAAACAAACAAAAAAACCCAAAATCCATTGCCATCAAGTCGATTTCGACTCATAGTGACCCTATAAGACAGAGTAGAACTGCCCCATGGGGTTTCCAAGGAGCGGCCTGTGAATTCAACTTGTTGGTTAGCAGCCAAGTTCTTAACCAGGGACTCCAGTTAGTAGCACAGATGGGCCTAATTCAGCCAGCACCTTGGCCATCCCAGCACCCTGTCCATTTCCTTACTTTGCTCATATATCTTCCCTCACTCTCACTTTTCTTCTTCCAGGGGAGCCAGGATTGTCCGCTCCATTTGTCACTTTAGCTGGGGAATTGGGCCCAAACGGAAAAACCCCAAGCCTCTAGGAATGGCAGAAGGAAGGAAAACGACCCACACTGAAATGCCTGTCTGAAGAAATACTAGCCCCTACATCAAAAATAAAACTTTATTTTATTTCAAGAGCTATTTCTGTTTCATTTTTAAGGACCTTTCTTTGACATTCTAATTAATCAACCCCCACTTCACCCCAGAAGCATTTTATGGCTAATATGCCCTCCTGTCACTCCAATGGAGTCCCTAGGTGGCACAAAGGTTTAACATGCTCATCTGTTAACTGAAAGTCTATGCAGAGAAGCCTCAGAAGAAAGGCCTGGCAATCTACTTAAAAAAGTCAGCTGTCAAAAACCCTTGAAGTACACCCTCTGATACGCATGGGGGAACCATGAGTTGGAGTTGACTCCACGGCAGCTGTTCTGTCACTTCGTCAGGATTTCTCCAGAACTCACCACCATATCCTTTCCTTGATGTCATCTCCTTTCTGTCAGTGGAGTCTATTGTTCCAAGTCCTGTTCGTACACTGGACTAAGAGCCAGCGATGTAGACCTAGCCTTCTACGTACTTCACAAACAACAGGCAGAAGCCTGGAGCTGCCTTATCTGTCTACGCACTGTAGCCTTTGAGAATAAGCTGGGCTGCTCAGCACTGCCTGCAATTCTGAGCGCAGTCAAGTCAAATAAGCCAAGTTTATGGATGAGCCACACCAGAGCTGTTCTCCCAGAACCCACCGCAAGAAGTAGGCTTAAAATATCACTGTAGCACAGCCTCACCCGCCAGCCTCTCCTACGGATTCCGTGAATTTAGGTGCTAGTCTGCCACAATCAACACAGACACATTTCTTGGATATTCAACAAACCATAGAATGGTTCTAGCTACTGAACCACACAGTAAAATTTCTCACGAACCTTCACCAACCTTGGGGCAAAGAGCTGGGACTGTGTTCCTGGAAGCTTCTAAAGAAAATATAATAAACTATGACAATCTGATTAACTTAAAAATGCTTTCATCCCACTGTATTATTTTATATGGAATAATTTAACTAAATCTACTCAGCTAATGCATTCCATTCGTATGGAACTGACAAGTATATAAGCTGCTGACCTTGGCTTTGTCTTGCAGTTTCAAACCGTGATTCTATTACAAAGGGCAACTAATTGAGACAGAAAGAGCCGTGACTGTTTAACCTCTAGGGGTCAGTTATCATTGTCAATTAGATACTTAGCTCATAAAACGCAGAGCTCAAGATCTCTGCGGCTTGTGTGTGCGTGTTCGTAGACAAGTTATGGATGGAGAAGAAAGAAGAAAAACGTGCAAATTTGAATTGAATTAACGATGGTGGCTGCTGAGAAATCCGCATATATTCTGTTACCCAAATATTACATTGGACACAAATAAGAATAAATAATGTAGGTCCTCTATTTTTCGGGTACCAGTCTTTCTCAATGTCTAATTACAGGCCGATAACATCTGCAAGTAGACTTGTGATAAAATTATTTTTTTTGTGTAGATCATCAATTGTCATGTGGCACATATACCTTCAAGCCATTAACCCTCTCAAAGTGAAAGAAGTATAAATATGGAAGGGGAACGAGGTAACGTGACCTCCCAACACACTACTGTTTCCCAGATGGAATTATGTTCTCAACGCGTCCTGTTAGATGAAAACCTGCTACTTCGGGTGGACGGGGAGATTTGCCAATCGCCTTCCAACTGCAATTTCTGGTTTTCCATCAAAATATTCCTTACATTACTTTGATATAGCTCATTAAAGAAGTTCAACTGCTAACTAACCAACAGAACTTTTTCTAGGACCAATGTAATTCATGTTAACTCTAGTCATCAGAAAAATGCTATTGGATTTTATCCTTCAGGAGATACATATAATGCAAAATCGAAAATCACCTCAAGCCTTAAAAATAAGTTCAAAAACATCCTATGTGATCTATTTCTTACTAAGCACGGTAAAGTGGGACATTGGCAAAAAAGGCCATTTGCTCCCAGTAATTCAGTCTTCTCAGGAATTATGAGTTGCCTGTTAGTGCTAAGGCATTCAGAAATTGTGATAAATTTTGCTCTATATTTTTATGGTAATTTAATTTCCTTTTCTCCACTTTAAAAGGAAATTATAATTACCAATATTTACTCAGAGTAAATGGATAAGGGCATTTCCATTTCCTTTTGTATCACAGTAAGCCAAAAAAACATTGATGAGTTTAAAAAAAGAATCATAAGGAAATAGGTCAAAACTCAACAGTGCTTCCTGGCACAGAAACAAATAATTTATCATCTGAAACTTGATTCACATATAGGAAGTCTATCAGTCCATGACAGAAACAAATTACTAAAACAGTATATTTTAACATGTATTTGAAGCCAGGAACATACATGCAATACTGAAATGTGCACATACGTTACAGATACATAGATTACCACTGCTGAAGGTGACACTGCTCACGAAGACATTTAGTCCACTATATAAAAATTAGTGTTTTAAAAAATAAATTTGTACACTTCTTTTTATTGGTACAACTCTGATTTAAAGATACTTTAATAATTCTTTTCCTTAAATAAATTCAGAAGCCTACCACTAATCTTCCTTCCTGGAATCTCACCAAGCTTAAAGTGGGGGAATAAAAGAAGGAAGGAAGGAAAAATAGAGTGAGGGAAAAAAGTCTTCATCAGTGTTAATAAATAACTTCTATAAGTAATAAACGTGTTTGTCAGTGCGTTGTAGTGTGGTGACTTCTGTGTTGCTATGATGCTGGAAGCTATGCCACCAGTATTTCAAATACCAGCAGGGTCACCCATAGTGGACAGGTTTCAGCAGAACTTCCAGACTAAGACAGACTAGGAAGAAGGACCTGGCAGTCTACTTCTAAAAAAGTGGCCTGTGAAAACATTGTGAATAGCAGCGGAACACTGTCAGATATAGTGTCAGAAGATGAGCCCCTCAGGTTGGAAGGCACTCAAAAGATGACTGAAGAAGAGGTGTCTCCTCAGAGTAGAGGCAACTCTAATGACATGGATGGAGTTAAGCTTTCAGGACCTTCATTTGCTGATGTGGCACGACTCAAAATGAAACGAAACAGCTGCGAACATCCAGTAATAATTGGAACGTGGAATGTAAGAAGTCTGAATCTAGGAAAATTGTAAGTCATCAAAAATGAAATGGAATGCATAAAGATCGATATCCTAGGCATTAGTGAATGGCATTGCATTCATCATCAAGAAGAACATTTCAAGATCTATCCTGAAGTACAACGCTGTTAGTGATAGGGTAATAACCATACCCCTAAAAAGAAGACCAGTTAATACAACTATTATTCAAATTTATGAACCAACCACTAAGGCCAAGGATAAAGAAATTGAAGATTTTTACCAACTTCCGCGGTCTGAAATTGATCAAACATGCAATCAAGATGCATTGATAATTATTGGCAATTGGAATGTGAAAGTTGGAAACAAAGAAGGGCTGGTAGTTGGAAAATACGGCCTTGGTGATAGAAATGACGTCGGAGATCGCATGATAGAATTTTGCAAGACCAACGACTTCCTCATTGCAAATATCTTTTTTCAACAACATGTACAGTGACTACACACATGGACCTCATCAGATGGAATGCACAGGAATCAAATTGACTACATCTGTGGAAAGAGATCATGGAAAAGCTCGATGTCATCAGTCAGAACAAGGCCAGGGGTCGACTGTGGAACAGACCACCAATTGTTCATATGCAAGTTCAAGTTGAAGTTGAAAAAAATTAGAACAAGTCCACGAGAGCCAAACTATGACCTTGAGCATATCCCACCTGAATTTAGAGACCATCTCAAGAATACATTTGATGCGTTGAACACTAATGACCGAAGACCAGACGACTTGTGGAATGATATCAAGGACATCATACATGAAGAAAGTAAGAGATCATTAAAAAGACAGGAAAGAAAGAAAAGACCAAAACGGATGTCAGAAGAGAGACTGAAACTTGCTCTTGAACATCGAGTAGCTAAAGCAAAAGGAAGAAATGATGAAGTGAAAGTACTAAACAGAAGATCTCAAAGGGGGGCTGGAGAAGACAAAGTCAAGTATTATAATGATATGTGCAAAGATCTGGAGATAGAAAACCAAAAGGGAAGAACATGTTCGGCATTTCTCAAGCTGAAAGAACTGAAGAAAAAAGTCAAGCCTCGAGCTGCAATACTGAAGGATTCTACAGGGAAAATATTAAACGTTGCAGGAAGCATCAAAAGATAGAAGGAATACACAGAGTCACTATACCAAAACGAACTGATCAATGTTTAACCATTTCAGGAGGCAGCATATGATCAAGAACTGATGGTAATGAAGGAAGAGATCCAAGCTACACTGAAGGCACTGGCGAAAAACAAGGCTCCATGAATTAACGGAATACCAACTGAGGTGTTTCAATAAATGGATGCATTGCTGGAGATGCTCACTCTTCTATGCCAAGAAATTTGGAAGACAGCTACCATATTTATATCCATTCCAGAGAAAGGTGATCCAACACAATGCAGAAATTATTGAACAGTATCACTAATATTCTATGTAAGTAAAATGATGCTGAAGATCATTAAAAGCGGCTACAGCAGTACGTTGACAGGGAACTGCCAGAAATTCAAGCCAGATTCAGAAGAGGACATGGAACAAGGGATACCATTGCTGATGTCAGATGGATCTTGGCTGAAAGCAGAGAATACCAGAAAGATGTTTACCTATGTTTTATTGACTATGCAAAGGTAATCGACTATGTGGATCATAACAAATTATCGATACCATTGAGAAGAATGGGAATTCCAGAACAACTTAATTGTGCTCACGAGGAACCTGTACATAGATCAAGAGGCAGTCGTTCGAACAGAACAAGGGGATACTACGTAATTTAAAGGCAGAAAAGGTATGCGTCAGGGATGTATCCTTTCACCATATTTATTCAATCTGTATGCTGAGCAAATAATCCGAGAAGCATCAGCATTGGAGGAAGACTCATTAACAACCTGCGATATGCAGATGATACAACCTTGCTTGCTGTAAGTGAGCAGGACCTCAAGCACTTACTGATGAAGATTAAAGACCACAGCCTTCAGTATGAATTGCACCTCAACATAAAGAAAACAAACATCTTCACAACTGGACCAATAAGCAACATAATGATAAACGGAGAAAAGACTGAAGTTGTCAAGGATTTCATTTTACTTGGATCCACAATCAACACCCTCGGATATAGCAATCAAGAAATCAAACAAAGCATTGCATTGGGCAAATCTGCTGCAAAAGAACTCTTCAAAGTGTTAAAAAGCAAAGAGGTCCCTTTAAGGACCAAGGTATGCCTGACGGAAGCCACGCTGTTCTCAATTGCCTCATATGCATGTGAAAGCTGGATAATGAATAAGGAAGAACAAAGAAGAACTTATGCCTTTTAATAATGGTGTTGGTGAAGAATACTGAATATACCATGGACTGCCAGAAGAAGAAACAAATCCGTCTTGGAAGAAGTTCAGCCAGAATGCTCCTTAGAAGCAAGGATGGTGAGACTTCATCTCATATACTCTGGACATGCCATCAGGAGGGACCAGTCCCTGGAGAAGAATGTCATGCTTGGTAAAAGTAGAGGGTCAGTTAAACAGAGGAAGACTCTCAGCAAGATGGACTGAGACAGTGGCTACAACAATGTGCTCGAGCATAACAACGATTGTGAGGATGGCACAGGACCAGGCAGTGTTTCCTTCTGTTGTACATCGGGTTGCTATGAGCTGGAGCCGACTCGACGGCATCTAACAACAGCCTAAGTAATAATTCCTCTACATGCTTGAAAACAGTATGTCATGATAGATATTTAGCTACTTTATCCCTGGGGCATTAAGAAAGATATAAAAAAATCATAAGAAATATAACTTGCCCATTTCTGTTTACAGCAGTGATGATAAACTTCTCAATGTACGTTGCTACTCCAAATTCTGGGAGATTGGCTCATGTCTCACTAAGAAATAGTTTTATGTTACTAACATCAAAGTCTTTGAAAAGCCCCAAATCATTCTTCTGGCTGAGGCTGAAGGTGGGGCTGAGGCTGAAGCCCGGGCTGAGCTTAGGACAGGGGAAAAGTAGCAAACTTTAGAGTTGGGCTGGATATAGAGAATTGTGAGCTGGGCAACTCCAACAGGCTAAAGGAGAAAATGTAAGTGCAAGTAATGAACAAACTATAAAGCAACACACAAACACTGCTTTATTTATGGTCATGATTGATGATATTAACAATAATTACAATATTTTCAGTGCTGATGTAGTTTGATCCACACACCCCAAATGCAGCTACAGGGAATGAAAAGCAACCAACTAGCAGTCAACTACAGATTTGCTTTGCTTGGGATATCAGAACCATCAGCTCTAAATTCCACACTATGGAACTCAACAGAAGGTTCACTGTAGCCTCCAGCAATTCCTGCTCTTGGAGTAGAGAATGAAGCTGATCAAATTTTTTTTTTCTAGTTTGGAATTTCACATTTATTCCAAAACTTTAAAGAAATTATCTTCTCAGTTTCCTCAGATTTGACTTCACTGCTTAAAGTCATTTTAATTTCACTGCAATAGAACAATGTAAACTAAAATGTTTATAACACTGAATATTATTCCTCAAGAAAGGTTGAGACTAAAAAGAATATACGACAAGCTGTACCTCTATTCAATGGTTCAAACACATATATTAAATAAAATTTTTACTAAAACACTGATGTTTGGACTAAATTTGATATTACCTCTGGGACTCCTAGCTTTCGGCATGCTTCCAAAAAGTTTTCCACGTTTCTTCTGCATTTGGCCATGCTAAGTTTGGGCTATAAATACAAAGATGCAAAAATAACATTATTAAAATAGAAACCATCTTAGTAACCCGTTAAATTTTAAACGTTCTACATGGCACAAGTAATATATGTTTATTGGATAAAAAGAAAATAACACATAGGAAAATAGAAGAAAATAAAATATTATGCAGAAACCTCCACCTAAAGATAAGAATAGTTACTGTTTTGAATTATGTTCTTCCAGACATTCTGTGTGTTTGTGTTCACTTTTTAAAATGGGATCATATTGTCATGTAACCTGCTTCAGTTCACCTAAAACTACACCGTAAACCTCTTTTCCCATCAACATATATATTTCTAAGTTGTTGTTAGCTGTTGTCGAGTTGGCCCCCAACTCATGGTAATGCCATACACAACGGAGCAAAACAGTGACCAATCATCTGCAGACTGTACTGTTGTGAAAAATCAGGATTTTCACTGGCTGCTTTCCAGAAGTAGATTGCCAGGCCTTTCCTCCTAATCTGTCTTGGTTTGGAAGCTCCGCTGAAACCTGTTCAGCATCACAGCAACATGCAATCCTCCACTGACAGACAGGTGGTGGCTGCTCATGAGGTGCACTGGCCGGGAACTGAACCCAGGTCTCCTGCATGGAAGGTGAGAACTCAACCAATGGAACACCAATGCCCCCTACATATGCAAAGAGTTAAATTTACCAGGCCCATCTCCTCACCATCAGAGTGATGGATTTAATTAGAAAGGGGTAACATCAAGGTAAACAGCACTGAAAATGGTGACGTGTCCACAACTTAACTAAGAACTTCTCAAAATTGATTTTACTCTGGCTATATATGACTTCTAAGATGTGGAATCTTTGTATATGTTATCAGGAGGGACCAGCCCCTGGAGAAGGACATCATGCTTGGTAAAGCAGAGGGTCAGCCAAAAAGAAGAAGACCCTCAATGAGATGGACTGACACAGTGGCTGCAACAATGGGCTCAAGCTCAACAACGATTGTGAGGATGGCCCAGGACTGGGCACTGTTTCGTTCTATTGTACATGGGGTCGCTGTAAGTCGGAAACAAATTGATGGCACCTAACAACAACAACAAAGATGTGGAATAAGTAACAGGTCCATTTAGTCCACACGTTTTAATTTATATTAACTTTTAAACGCTTTACTGATAAACTTTAATATACCACTTAAGTTTCCTTAAAGGAGGAGGCAGGAAGCACGACTGACTAACAGTCAAGGTGCTGGAGCAATGCTTTATAAAGGTGGACCTAAGTGTGAACAGTCAGGGCAAGTGAGATAGAAGTGACTCTAGTTCCATCTTTTAGGGGCCCAAACCAACCATTATAAAAATCTCAATTTGCACAGCATTTATTAAAAAAGAAAAGAAAAGATTCCTCTCACACCCCAGAAAAGCCTCCTGCCATGTGCAACAATTTAGCGTGGAGGCTAAACAAAAAGTATTCTCCATCTTGGCTAGAAAGGAAAGTGTGCCCCTCAACATGGGCCCTAAAGAGATGTGACAAGAAGTTGGTCAGGTGGTTCTGTCCACCCCTGGCATATCTTAGGACCACAGCATTAAGGCTCCTGCAGACAGAAGGAAAAGACATGGGTAATGTGATGTGGGCACAACAGAAGAACAGGTCCCAGACCTAGGAGACACGGCACCAAAAGGTGCTTCACCATATGGAGACCCTAGCACCTATCTCTCTGATTCTGTGTGACCATTATCTTCCTTTTTCTACTTATGATTCAGGACAATCTTCTCTGAAACTAAGGAGCCCGATGGTGCAGTGGTTAAGCACTGGGCTACTAACCAAAGGATCGGCAGTTCAAACCCACTAGCGTGTGGCAGTCTGCTTCCATAAACATTTACAGACTCGGAAACCCTATGGGGCAGTTCTACTCTGTCCTATAGGGTTGCTATGAGTTGGAATTGACCTGACTGAAGTGAGTTTGGTTTTTTGGGGGGGCTCTGAAACTAAGGCACCCTGGTTACACCGTGGTTAAGCGCTCAGCTGCTAACTGAAAGGTCAGTGGTTTGAAACCACCAGCTGCTCTGCAGGAGAAAGATGTGGCAGTCTGCTTCAGTAAAGATGACAGCCTTGGAAACCCTATGGGACAGTTCTACTCTGTCCTGTAGGGTTGCTATGAATCGAGATTGACTCAATGGCAATGGGTTTGGTTGTTTTTTTTCGCTCTGAAACTTGTAAGATGACCAACACCACTCAAAATACTTAGGCCAACACAGGAGAAGCCAATGAAAAGTGTTTGAAGCCACATAAAGAAAATTCATCATCACTGGAAGTGAGCAAGGGCCCGCTCTAACACTGTTCCCTAGTTTCCGTTAGAAAACACTTGCAACAAACACAACAACTTAAAGGCTTGACCTCACCATTGGTCAAAGAATCAAAAAGTACACCAAAATCAAGGTTCTAATCCTTTGCTTATCGAATTGTCAAACTCTGAGGAATCCATCTCTCTTACAAATAGTCTCTCAGCATATTGACATTCACAGTGATTTGGTTCACCATTATTCTGTCTCTCAGCGTGGCATAAAAAAAGGGTAATATTAGTTTCATGAATGAAAAATTACTATGTTTGATGTTGGTAATACTAAAGACACAAAGGGCACTCTCACCTACTGCTGATGGTGCACACACAATCCTATTTCTCAGGTGTTTACATGGGTCAGGTATTATACTTGGTGCTAAGGACACAACCATGCATCAGGACGACACAATACTTGTCCTCACTTAGCAACAGTCTAGATGGCAATATTAACAAAGTCTTAGCTGTGATGTGGTTGCTACAAGGTAAAAAAAGCAAGGAAAAGCACCTAACCTAGTCTTAAAAAAAAAAAAAGTTGTCATCAAGTTGACTCTGACTCATGGCGACCTTGTGTGTGTAGAGTAGAACTGTACTCCACTGGGTTTTTAACAGCTGATTTTTCAGAGGCAGATTGCCAGGCCTTTCTTCCTCTGGGTGGACTTGAACCCCCAACCTTTTGGTTAGCAGTCGAGCATGTTAACTGTTTACACCACCCAGGGATTCTGGATAGTATAATACATATTGTATATATACTCTACCCACTGCCGTGCAGTCAATTCCAACTCATGGAGACCCTACAGGACAGAGTAGAAGTGCCCCACAGGCCTTCCAAAGCTGTAAATATTTACGGAAGTAGATTGCCACAACTTTCTCCTGAGGAGCGGCTGCTAGGTTCAAACCTCTGGGTTCGAGCCAAGTATTTTAACCACTGCACTACCAAGGCTCCATTATATACTATATAGTATATAATAATAGTATTATATAGCATATATCGTATATAAATAGAAGCCCACAATTAAAAAACAACTTAAATGTAGAAAATATGCTAATAGCAAAGAGATCAAACTGTTGACAATTAAAGAGTTAAAAAGACCAAAAGCTGGTTCTTTGAAAAGATTAACAAAATCAATAAACCACTGGCCAAACTGACAAAAGAAAAACAGGACAGGAGGCAAATAACCCGAATAAGAAATGAGATGGGTGATATCACAACACATCCAACTGAAAATAAAAGAATCATAACAGAATACTATGAAAAGTTTTACTCTAACAAATTTGAAAACC
>NW_004443980.1:7873360-7875723 GCF_000243295.1 Trichechus manatus latirostris
TACTGTAAGAAACCAAAAGAGACCTGCATAAGTGGAAAAACATACCTTGCTCATGGATAGGAAGACTCAACATTGTGAAAATGTCAATTCTACCCAAAGTGATCTACAGATACAATGCAATCCCGATCCAAATTCCAATAGCATTTTTTAAGGAGCTGGAGAAACAAATCACCAACTTCATATCGAAAGGGAAGAGGCCCCGAATAAGTAAAGCATTACTCAAGAAGAAGAACAAAGTGGGAGGCCTCCCGCTACCTGATTTTGGAACCTATTATACTGCCACGGTAGTCAAAACAGCCTGGCACCAGTACAACAACAGACACATAGACCAATGAAACAGAATTGAGAATCCAGGCATAAATTCATCCACCTATGAGCAGCTGATATTTGACAAAGGCCAAAAGCCCGTCAATTAGGGAAAAGACAGTCTCTTTAACAAACGGTGCTGGCATAACTGGCTATCCATCTGCAAAACACTGAAACAAGACCCATACCTCACACCATACACAAAAACTAACGCAAATGGATCAAAGACCTAAATATAAAACCTAAAAATGATAAAGATCACAGAAGAAAAAAAAAAAAGGACGTCACTAGGAGCCCTAATACATGGCATAAACAGAATACAAACCATAAGTAATAATGTACAAGCACCAGAAGAGAAACTAGATAACTGGGGGGAGCTCCTAAAAATCAAATACTTAGGCTCATCAAAAGACTTCACCAAAAGAGTCAAAAGACAACCTGCAGACTGGGAAAAATCCAATCAGCATCTAATCTCTAAAATCTACAAGATTCTGCAAAACCTTAACAAAAAGAAAAATAACTCAATTAAAAAATGGGAAAAGCATATGAACACGCACTTCGCCAAAGAAGACATTCAGGCGACTAACAGACACATGAGGAAATGCTCACAATCATTAGCCATTAGAGAAATGCAATCAAAGCTACAATGAGATACCATCTCACCCCAGCAAGGCTAGTATTAATCCAAAAAACACAAAATAATAAATGTTGGAGAGGTTGTGGAGAGACTGGAACACTTCTATGCTGTTGGTGGGAATGTAAAATGGTACAACCACTTTGGAAATTGATTTGGTGCTTCCTTAAAAAGCTAGAAATAGAAGTATCATATGACCCAGCAATCTCACTCCTTGGAATATATCCTAGAAAAATAAGAGCGGTCACACAAATAGATATTTGTTCATTGCAGCACTGTTTACGATAGCAGAAAAATAGAAACAACCTAGGTGCCCATGAATGGACGAATGGAGAAACAAATTATGGTACACTCACATAATGGAATATTATGCAATCATAAAGAACAACGATGAATTTGTGAAGCATCTTATAACATGGAGGAATCTGGAAGGCATTATTCTGAGTGAATTTAGTCAGTCACAAAGGACAAATATTGTATAAGACCACTATTATAAGAACTCAAGAAAAGGTTTAAACTCAGAAGAAAACATTCTTTGATGGTTACAAGGGTGGGGAGGGAGAGGGTTATTCACCAACTAGACAGTAGACAAGAATTATCTTAGGTGAAGGGAAGGACAGCACACAGTGCAGGGGAAGTAAGCACAACTGGACTAAACCGAAAGCTAAGAAGTTTCCTAAACATAACCAAACACTTTGAGGGACAGAATAGTAGGGGCATGGGTCTGGGGACCATGGTTTCAGGGGACATCTAGGTCAACCGGCATAACAAAGTTTATTAAGAAAATGGTGTGCATCCCACCTTGGTAAGTGGCGTCTGGGGTCTTAAAAGCTAGCATCAATTGGTTCCAACTCACCCGGAGTAAAGGAGAATGAAGAACACCAAAGACACGAGGAAAATATTAGCACAAGAGACAGAAATGGCCACATAAACCAGAGACTCCTTCAGCCTGAGGTCAGAAGAACTAGATGGTGCCTGGCTACCACCAATGACCGCCCTGACAGGAAACACAACAGAGAGTCCCTGATAGAGCAGGAGAAAAGGGGGATACAGAACTCAAGTTCTAATAAAAAGACCAGACTTAATGGTCTGACTGAGACTGGAGGGACCCTAGAAGACATGGACCCCGGACTCTCTGTCAGCTCAAAACTAAAACCATTCCTGAGTCTAACTCTTCAGACAAAGATTAGACTGGAGTATGGGACATAAAATGATACTTGTGAAGAGTGTGCTTCTTAGTTCAAGTAGATACATGAGACTAAATGGGCAGCTCCTGTCCAGAGGTGAGATGAAAAGGCAGAGAGGTCAGGAGACGGTTGAATGAACACGGGAAATCCGGGGTGGAAAGGAGGAGTGTGCTGTCACAGTATAGGGAGAGCCACTAGGGTCACATAACAGTGTGTGTATACATTTTTGTATGAGA
>NW_004443980.1:7875823-7909338 GCF_000243295.1 Trichechus manatus latirostris
AAAGCACAATAAAAAAAAAAAAAAAAAAGATGTCTTTTGCAGCAGATACGTTCAATGCAAAATGTCGTTTGATTTCTTGACTGCTGCTTCCATGCCCCTCCCAATGAATAGCAAATTGTATGGATAGAGATTCTCTTTTTTCTCCACATGCCTAAAGCCTACATGTGCTTCAAAGACCAGCTTATATCTCTGATTGCCCCATCCTTACCTGAACTGCCATAAAACTACATCTAGCTCTCTTTGAGCTCCTAAGGCGCTCTGTGATATATGGGAAGAGTATCCTAGGGGTGGAGTTCCTAGGTGGTAACTGGGTAAGGTTTTGGCTGCCAACTGAAAGGTTGAGGGTTTGAGTCCACCCAGAGGCACCTTAGGCCTGGCAATCTACTTCCAAAAAGTCAGCCACTGAAACCCCAATGGAGCTCAGTTCTACTGACACACACGGGGTCGCCATGATTCCAGGTTCACTCAATGGCAACCGGTTATTACTGGTTATCCAATGGGCAGTTTTTATCTCCCCTACAGAGGAGAGAAGAATGTTTACGGAGCAGTGGAGTCTCTGTCATCTTCACCTTTTCCACTGTCTCCCCAATATCTCCAACACATCCTTATGCACAGTGAGTGGTCAAGGATTTGTTGAATTAATGACTGGCTGACCAACCTCTGGCTTCACGGGTTATTAATGGTATTTCCAACAGAATCTACATCTTTTCAGGGCTATCCTAAAACCCTACACAATGAGTAAAGGAAAGAGATTATATTTGGAAGAGAAGCTATCAACCAGAAGGCCCTTTCTGAAAAGACAGCTTCTCACTGTTTATAGACCCCCATATGAGAAATGAGTCTTTATGTTCCTACTGTCTTAAAGTTAGCATTGCAACCAGTGACTCCTTGAAAGTGATTTACTTTACATTCAGAATAAATTATTTTTCTGTCCTTTACATATTTATTTGAGCACATTCTCGCTTCCCACAGTGAAAAGCCGCTTTGTTGCCTCATGCAGAGCAGTCTCTAGTCTGCTCTTCGAACTGTCTGGGGCACAAGAGAAAGGATTTGAGCAGGGCCCTGGTGAGCCCAGTGACATCCTTAACCAGAGTCTGCCTGGTGTAAAAGTTAGTTTCCCTCTATGCTGTGTTACTTACAACTGCTGGGGAGGGGACATGGATGCTTGCGACGGACCGCGGGCGGATGTGGTTGACCAGATGGCAGAGGACGACCCCATCCATGAGTGCTGCCCCCAAGTCTTCGTGCAGGCTGACCTTGAGTCTCATCTCGATGCTCTGGTGGGAGGAATCAGAAAGAAGCTTGTTGTGAGCGGCTTTCCTTTTTTCTTTTAAATTGTGCTTTAAGTGAAAGTTTACAGTTCAAGCCAGTTTCTCATACAAAAATTTATATACACATTGCTATGTGACCCTAGCTGCTCTCCCTATAATGTGACAACACACTCCTCCTTTCCACCCCGGATTTCCCGTGACCATTCAACCAGCGCCTGTCCCTTTTTGCTTCCTCATCTCACCTCTGGACAGGAGCTGCCCATTTAGTCTCATGTATCTACTGAGCTAAGAAGCACTCTCTTCACAAGTATCATTTTATGCCCCATAGTCCAGTCTAATCTTTGTCTGAAGAGTTGGCTTCGGGAATGGTTTTAGTTCTGGGCTAATGGAGAGTCTGGGGGCATGTTTTCCAGGGTTCTTTCTGTCTCAGTCAGACCATTAAGTCTGGACTTTTACTAGAATTTGAGTTCTGCACCCCACTTTTCTCCTGCTCCATCAGGGACTCTCTGTTGTGCTCCCTGTCAGGTCAGTCATTGGTGGTAGCCGGGCACCATCTAGTTCTTCTGGTCTCAGGCTGATGGAGTCTCTGGTTTATGTGGCCCCTTCTGTCTCTTGGGCTGATATTTTCCTTGTGTCTTTGGTGTTCTTCATTCTCCTTTGATTGTGAGCAGCTTTAATCACCTGAGACAACTGAGGTAAAATACAGTTACAGGTATTTGTGAATTTAGACACTAATTTCATTATGAGGGAAAATGCCTAAGAACAGCTGAAAAACACTGAACATTATTTACATCTTTTCAAAAAATTTCAAAGTAAAACTCCCTCTATATATAAAAAAAAATTCAGCTAGGTCTAAAATGTTTAAATAGTAGAATGAAAGCAATAATGGAACAACCGTTTGGGTTCAGTATTTCCACAGCCTCGGCTATAAAATGTAAAAGCAGAGTGAGTTGATAAATGAAAACTAAATCCAACTAGCTCAGGCAGGTTGCAAGGAGCAAGATTAAGGAATGCATTTGTGTTAGACTGTTTTAGTTCAGAAATTCAATTTCTTCCCTTTTCTTTAACTTTTTAGTTTGAGATAATTGTAGATCCATACACCAGTAAACCAGTTGCTATTGAGTCAATGCCGACTCATGGCGACCCCACGTGTGTCAGAGTAGAACTGTGTGCCACAGGGCTTTCAATGGCTGGTTTTTCAAAAGCAGATTGCCAGGCTTTTCTTCTAAGGCACCTCTGAGTGGACTTGAACTTCGAACATTTTGCTTAGCAGTCAAATACATTAACCATTTACACCGTAGTGCAATATCAGGATACTGGGATTGATACAGTCAGGATACTGAATCTTTCCATCACCATAAGGATCCTTGTGTTGTCCTTTAACAGCTACAACTTCCCTCCTGCCCCTAACCCCTCCTCAATCCCTGGCAACCACGGATCTGTTCTCCGTTTCTGTAATTCTGTTGTTGCAAGAATGTCATATACTTAGCTCAATCAAGTATACGAGACCAAATCGGCAACATTTGCCCAAAAGCAAAGTGAAGGCAGGAAGAGATAGGAAAACTGCATGAACGGACTCAGGAAACTGGGCCGGGGTGGAAAGCGGGACAGCGCTGACACAACACAGGGATTGCAACCAATGTCACAATCTGTGTACAAATTTTTGAATGAGAAACTAATTTGCGCTGTAAACTTTCACCGAAAGCAAAAAACCAAACTCACTGCCGTCGAGTCAACTCATAGTGACCCTACAGGGCAGAGCAGAACTGCCCCATAGGGTTTTCAAGGAGCGCCTGGTGGATCTGAACTGCCCACCTTTTGGTTAGCAGCCCTAGCTCCTGACCTAAAGCACAATAAAATTTAGAAGAGTTTAAAGGATAATAAAAAATGAGAAAAAAATAAGAACATGATATAAATGGAAACATACAATATGAAACCTTTTGGAATAGGCTTTTTTCACTCAGTCTCTGGAGATTCACTCAGGTTATCTCTACAGGCAGTTCCCAGGTTACAAATGTCCAGTACAACCCGTAGTTACGAACCAACCCCCGTAAAGCCTATCAGGAAAAAACTAACTCTGTGCTTGGGCCCGGCGCCCCCAGGATGGGCTTGCTTCTCCCGCGGGTCCTTGGGTGGCCTCTGGTGGCAGGCCGGCCCCTACGACATGGCGCGCCCAGCGACACCCCGCAGCGTCCGCATGCACCCGCCCCCCTCGGAGCTCCGAAACGGCTGGCCCCACGCACCGCTGCTCTGCAAGGCGGGCCTGTAGGTGGTGGCGCAGGTGATGGGGATACGGGCATTGCACCCCAGTACAACCGGTCAGTGCAGCCCGCCTGAGCACATGGCCGGGCCCCCGCTGAGGCCCCTTATAGTTCCGTGCTACTCCATCCCCCCTGGGCCCTCAGTGCTGTGGGCCACCGCAGCACCTCTCTGGGCTTCTATTTCCCCTACCTTACACGTGGGATTTCACTATTGCAGCGGTTCTTGGCCTTTTCGTGGCTGGAGGGGTGGGGGGGCAGTTTTAGATTCCTGACCTATGTATGTCCATATGGTTTCCAGGGGTACCTGGAGAACTTCGGACTTGGGTTTCCCTAAGCGTCCTCTTGCCAACGCTTGGGCCTGGGGCTTCCTCACATTCTGAGAGGCACTTTGCCTTGTGCCCCGCCCCGAGGCAGGGGCCTCAAAGTTGGTGGGTGGGGTTGGCAGGTCTGGAGAGGAGGTGATGGGGAAATGATCTCTCTGGTCCCAGCACTATCCCACCCACGCTCCCAACCCTCCCTGCCTCTTCTGAAGAGGGTTCAAAACCCAGCAGAAGTGCCACTGGGTGGAACAAGGTAGGTTTTTAAGTTCAGAGTGTACAATAAAGTATCTAATTGTTCTCAAGACTTTACAGAACAGAATCTTAACGTTTGTTCTGTAGGTAACTCTTCAACTATGGAGAAGGTACATACAACAGTTCATAATAACAAATGATGAACCAAAACATTATTATTCCTGTATTATGTTAAAGATGTTTTAGTGTATCTGGAAGTATTTAAAGAAATAAAAGTTTTTTATGCATAGAAGGGTACACTACACTATATACAAAGACAAACATTTGACTAACTGACATGAGATATGAACTGTACCAACTTACGTACAAATTCAACTTAAAGACAGATTTGGAACAGAACTCGTTTGTAATCCGGGGACTGCCTGTACGCCACAGTTAATGTCCAATTCCTCTGCATTCTTGCCAACCTTTGATGTTTCCACTATTTTTTATTTTAGTCATTCTGATAGGTGTGTAGTGACAACTCATTGCTGTTTTCTTAGCATTTCCCTAGTGACTAATGATATTCAACATCTTTTTTGTTTGCTTATTTGTTAGCTGCTGCAACAATGGGGTCAATCATAACAACGACTGTGAGGATGGCAAAGGATCGGGCAGTATTTCGTTCTGTTGTACATAGGGTCGCTATGAGTCAGAACTGACTCGACAGCACCTAACAACAATTTGCCACGTGTATACACTACCAGGAGCCCTAGTGGCACAATAGTTGAGAGGTTGGCTGGTCTTAACTGAAAGGTTGGCAGTTTGAACCCACTCAGTGGCTCTGTGGGAGAAAGGCCTGGCGATCTGCTTCTGAAAAGATTGCAGCCAATAAAACCCTAAGGGGCACTTCTACTCTGTCACATGGAATTGCTATGAGTTGGAATCAATTTTTTGGCACCCAACAACAACAGAAATATTGTTTGGTTTAAAAAAAGACTTCAGGGGATATTTTTGGTTTAAGATTTAAGGCTTAAAGATTATCTCAGGGTAATAGTTTCAGGGGTTCATCCAGCCTCAATAGCTCCAGAAAGGTTGGATTCCATGAGAATCTGAAATTCTCTTCTGCATTCCCCCCTTTTGATCAGAATTCTTCCATAGAGTTTTTGATCAAAACATTCAGTAACGGTACTGGGCAGCATCCAGTTCTTCTGATCTCAGAAGTAGTTGGTCATGGAGGCAATCAACCACCTATTCCATTTCCTCCTCCTATTCCTGACTCTCCTTCTTCCCCTGTTGCTTCAGCTAATAAAGACCAACTTTTGTACCTTGGATGGCCGCCTGCAAGCTTTTATGACACCAGGCACTACGAAACAAACTAGGAGGTAGAACAGAAGCACTAAAAACAATATTAGAACAATTAACTAGGATGTTCCATGAAACCATGACCCTAAACCTCCAAACCAAGAAACTAAATCCCATGAGGTGTTTGGTTGTCCATAAGTAGCCTCAGCAGCTGCTTTTTTTTTTTTAAACATTTTTAATTTTGATGAAATCCAATTTATCAATTTTTCCTTTTTGGATTATGCTTTTTGCATCAAGTCTGAGAACTCTTTGCCTAGAGCCTAGATCCTGAAGATTTTCTCCTATATTTCTTCTGGTTTTACAAATTACATTTAAATTGCTGATCCACTTTGCGTTAGTTTTTGTATAATGTGTAAGACTTAGGTCAGGGCTTGTTTTTTGTTTGTTTTTTTTGCCTTTGGATGTCCAGTTGCAGCAACGTTTATTTGTTGAAAAGGCTATCTTTCCTCCATTGAATGGCTTTTGCACTTTTGTCAAAATTCAGTTGGGCATATTTGTGTGGGTCCATTTCTGGGTTCCCAGTTCTACCTCACTGATCCAGGCATCTATCCCTCTGCCAATACCTGTTTACTTTAACTATATAATCAATCTTACAATCAGATAGACTGATTCCTCCCACTTTATTATTTTCCAAATTATTTTAGCTATCTAGTTCTTTTGCCTTACCACAGAAATTTTACAGTAATCTTGTCTATAGCTACAAAAAACCTTGCTGGGATTTTGATAGGGATTTCTTTAAACTTGATATTAATTTGGAGAGAAATGAATTTTTCCCTATGTTGAGTCTTTCAATCCATGAACACATTATGTCTCTCTATTTATTTAGGTCTTCTTTCTTTCATTAGCATTGTGTAGTCTTCAGCATACAGTCCTGTACATGTTTTGTTAGATTTACATATAACCATTTCTTTCTTGCCTTTTTAGCAATGATAAATGGTATTGTATTTTTAATCTTGGTATCCACATGTTCATTGCTAGTATAGAGTATTACAATTGATTTTCGTATGTTTATCTTTGATCCTGTGACTTCGGTGAACTCACTGATTAGTTCTAGAAGTTTTTTTTTAGATTCTTTGGGAGTGTCTGCATAGACAATCATGTCATCTGCAAATAGGGATAGCTTTATTTCTTCCTTTCTGATCCGTATGCCCTTTTATTCCCCCTTTTTGCCTTACAGCACTGGCTGGAACTCCCAGCACTAAACTGAATAGGAATGATCTGAGCAGACATTCTTGCCTTGTTCCCAATGTTGAGAGTTTTTATCAAGAATGGGTATGGAATTTTGTCAAATATTTTTTCTGCATCAATTGATATGATTAAGCAATTTTTCTTCTTTAGCCTTTAGATATGGTAGATTACACTGATGGATTTTAAAATACTGAACCAGACTTGCATCCCTGGAATAAACTTACTTTGTCATGGTGTATTTTATATACTGCTACATTCTATTTGCTAATATTTTGTTAAGGATTTCTGTGTCTGTATTCATGAGGGATATTGATTTGTGGCTTTCTTTTTGGTACTCTCTTTGTGTTTGTTTGTTTTGGTATCAGGGTAACACTAGCTTTATAAAATGAATTGGAAGTGTTCCCTCTTCTATTTTCTGAAAGAGATTGTGTTAATTCTTCTTTAACTGTTTGGCAGAATTCTTGTAAAATGGCTGGAGCCTGAAGATTTCCTTTTTTGTTAAGTTTTTAAATTACAAATTCCATTTCTTTAATACCTAATGTTGTTGTTGGCTGCCGTGGAGTTACAGGGCTATTCAAATGATCTCCTTCGTATTGAGTGAGTTGTAGTAATAGGTGTTTTCTTAGGAAGTGGTCTGTTTCATGTAAGTTGTCAAATTTATGTTTGTAGAGTTGTTCATAATAGTCCCTTATTAAACCCATTGCCATCAAGTCGATTTCGACTCATAGCAACCCTATAGCACAAAGCAGAACTGCCCCCAAAGAATTTCCAGGGAGTCGCTGGTGGATTCAAACTGCCAACCTTTTGGTTAGCAGCCTGAGCTCTTAACCACTGAGCCACCAGGGCTTCATTCCCTTATTATTCTTTTGATTCCCTGCGGGGTCTGTAGTAGTATCTGTCTCATTCCTGATATTGATAATTTGTGCCTTCTCTTTTTTTTCTTTGTTATTCTTGGTAGAAGTTTGTTAACTGTATTAATCTTTTCAAAGAACCAGCTTTTTGTATCACTGATTTTCTCTATTGCTTTTATGTTTTCAATTGCCTTAATTTCTGCTCTTCTCTTCATTATTTCCTTCCTTCTGCTTGCTTTGAGTTTATTTTGCTCTTCTTCTAGGTCCTTGAGATGGGAGCTTAGATTACCAATTTGAGATTCTTCCTCATGTTATGCATTGAATTGTGTCCCCCAAAATACTTGTAAATTCTAACTTCTGTGTCTGTGGTTATAATCCCATTTGGGAATGGGTTTTCTTCGTTACGTTGATGATGCAGTATTAGTGTAGGGTGTGTCTTAAATCAATCTCTTTTGAGATATAAAAGACTAGATTAAACAAGCAAGTAAACAAGCACAAATGGAAGGGAAGATACATACCACATGATTTCCAAGGAACAGAAGCTGAAAAGAGACAAGGACTCTTTATATGGGACACACTCTATATGATTTCAATTCTTTAAATTTGTTGAGATTTGTCTTACGGCCCTGGATATGGTCTAGCTTGGTTTATGTATTCTGCTGTTGTTGGGTGGAGTGTTCAATACATGTTCATTATATCATAGTGGTTGATGGTGTTGATGAGTTCTTCTATATCCTTACTGATTTTCTGTCTAGTTGTCCTACCAATTTTTGAGAGACGGGTGCTGAAGTCTTCAACAACAATTGTGCTATTGTTAGGTGCTGCTGAGTTGATTCTGACTCATAGCAACCCTATGTACAATAGAATGAAACACTGTCTGGTCCTGCACCTTCCTCACAATTGTTATGTTTGAGCCCATTGTTGCAACCACTGTGTCAATCCATCTTGTTGACAGTCTTCCTCTTTTTCGCTGACCCTCACTTTACCAAGCATGATGTCCTTCTCCAGGGACTGATCCCACCTGACAACATGTCCAAAGTATGTGAGACGTAGCCTTGCCATCCTTACTTCTAAGAAGCATTCTGGGTGTACTTCTTCCAAGACAGATTTGTTCATTCTTCTCGCAGTCCATGGTATATTCAATGTTCTTTGCCAACACCACAATTCAAAGGCATCGATTCTTCTTTGTTCTGCCTTATTCATTATCCAGCTTTCAACATGCATATGAGGCAACTGAAAACACCCCAGCTTGGGTCAGGTGCACCTTAGTCTTCAAGGTAACATCTTTGCTTTTCAGCACTTTAAAGAGGTCTTTTGCAGCAGATTAGCCCAATGCACTGCATCTTTTGATTTCTTGACTGCTGCTTCCATGGGTGTTGATTGTGGATCCAAGTAAAACAAAATCCTTGACAACTTCAATCTTTTCTCTGTTTATCATGATGTTGCTCACTGGTCCAGTTGTAAGGATTTTTGTTTTCTTTATGTTGAAGTGTAATCCATGCTGAAGGCTATGGTCTTCAATCTTCACCAGTAAGTGCTTCAAGTCCTCTTCACCTTCAGCAAGCAAGGTTGTGTCATCTGCATATAATGCAGATTGTTAATGAGTCTTCCTCCAATCCTGATGTCTCATTCTTCTTCATACAGTCCAGCTTATTGGATTACATGCTCAGCATACAGATTGTATAAGTATGGTGAAAAGATACAACCCTGATGCACACTTTTCCTGACTTTAAACCACATATCCCCTTATTCTGTTTAAACAACTGCCTCTCGATCTATGTACAGGTTCCTCATGAGCACAGTTAAGTGCTCTGGAATTCCCATTCTTTGCAAGTTATCCATAATTTGTTATGATCCACACAGTCAAATCCTTTATAGTCAATAAAACACAGGTAAACATCTTTCTGGTATTCTCTGCTTTCAGCCAGGATCCATCTGACATCAGCAATGATATCCCCGGTTCCACGTCCACTTCTGAATCTGGCTTGAATTTCTGGCAGTTCTCTGTCGATGTACTGCTGCAGCCACTTTTGAATGATCTTCAGCATCATTTTACTTGTGTGTGATATTAATGATATTAATATGATAATATTAATGATAAAATTAATTAATTAATGATAAAATTAATGATAATATGATAATGATAATTAATGATATTAATGATATAATGATATTTCTGCATTCAGTTGGATCACCTTTCTTGGAAATTGGCACAAATATGGGGCTCTTTCAGTCGCTTGGCCAGATAGCTGTCTTCCAAATTTCTTGGCATAGACGAGTGAGCACTTCCAGCACTGCATCTGTTTGCTGAAATATCTCAATTGGTATTCCATCAATTCTTGGAGTCTTGTTTTTCGCAATGCCTTTAATGCATCTTGGACTTCTTCCTTTAGTACCATCGGTTCCTAATCATATGATACCTCCTGAAATAGTTGAACATTGACCAATTCTTTTTGGTATAGTGACTCTGTGTGTTCCTTCCATCTTCTCTTGATGCGTCCTACAACGTTTAATATTTTCCCTTTAGAATCCTTCAGTATTGCAACTGCAGGCTCGACTATTTTCTTCAGTTCTTTCAGCTTGAGAAATGCAGAACATGTTCTTCCCTTGGTTTTCTATCTCCAGATCTTTGCACATGTCATTATAATACCTTGTCTTCTCCAGCCCCCCTTTGAAATCTTGTGTTCAGCACTTTTACTTCTTCATTTCTTCCTTTTGCTTTAGCTACTTGACGTTCAAAAGCAAGTTTCAGAGTCTCCTCTGACATCCCTTTTGGTCTTTTTTTTCTTTCCTGTCTTTTTAATGTTCTCTTACTTTCTTCATGTATGATGTCCTTGATGTCATTCCACAACTCATCTGGTCTTCGGTCATTAGTGTTCAATGTGTCAAATCTATTGAGATGGTCTCTAAATTCAGGTGGGATGTCCTCAAGGTCGTACTTTGGCTCTTGTGAACTTATTCTAATTTTCTTCAGTTTCAACTTGAACTTGCGTATGAGCAACTGATGGTCTGTTCTGCAGTTGGCCCCAGGCCTTGTTCTGACTGATAATATTGAGCTTTTCCATCAGTTCTTTTCACAGATGTAGTCGATTTGATTCCTGTGTATTCCATCTGGCGAGATTCACGTGTATAGTCACCATACATGTTGTTGAAAAAAGGTATTTGCAATGAAGAAGTCGTTGGTCTTGCAAAATTCTATCATGTGATCTCGCATCGTTTCTATCACCAACGCCATATTTTCCAACTACTAGCCCTTCTTCTTTTTTTTGGTACCACAATTGTTGATTTGTCTGTTTCTTCTTTCAATTCCAGCAGTTTTTACTTCATGTATTTTACAGGTCTGTCATATGGTGCACACACATTTAGAATTGCTATGTCTTCTTCTAATATTAAAAAGGTGGGTTGACCTTTTTACTATTATATAATGTCCCTCTCTGTTTCTGGTAACTTTCTTTGTTTTGAAGTCTATTTTTTCTAATATTAATATAGCCAACCACTCCTGCTTTCCTTTCATGAATGTCTGTGTGATATATCTTCTTCAATTCTTTTACTGCACATTTCTAGAAAGCATATAGTTGGACCATGCCTTTTGCAGAAAGCATCAAAAGAAGATGAAAGGAATACACAGTCACTGTACCAAAAAGAAATGGTTGACGTTCAGTCACTTTAGCAAGTAGCATATGGCACTGAAGACAGAAGTCCAAGACACACTGAAGATGTTGCTGAAAATCAAGGCTCCAGGAACTGACGGAATACCAACTGAGATGTTTCAACAAGGATGCGGCGCTGGAAGTGCTCACTCATCTATGCCAGGAAATTTGGAAGACAGCTATCTGGCCAACCGACTGGAAGAGATCCACATTTATGCCTATTCCAAAGAAAGGTGATCCAACTGAATGTGGACATTACTGAACAATATTATTAATATCACACACAAGTAAAATTTTGCTGAAGATCATTCAAAAGCGGTTGCAGTGATACATCAACAGGGAACTGCCAGAAATTCAAGCCAGATTCAGACGAGTACGTGGAACCAGGGATATCATTGCTGATGTCAGATGGATCCTGGCTGAAAGCAGAGAATACCAGAAAGATGTTTACCTGTGTTTTATTGACTGTGCAATATGGAAGAGGGGCACGTCCTTGTTACTGCCAGGTGGAAGTACAAGTCCAAGTTTCCCACTCAGCTTCCACTGACCCCTGAGGGAGAGGCTCCTTGTTATTGCTGGGTGGGGGTTAGAGTTCCAGCTCTCCACATGCTCTCCGCTGACACTGTGGTGGGTGCTACCTCGTCACTGCTGGGCAATGATTAAGGTCCTGACTCTCCACTAGGTCTCCTCTGACACCACCCCAGAGGGGAGGGGATAGTGCCTTGTTACTGTTGGGTAGGAGTAGAAATCTTGGCTCCTGCCATGGTCTCCACTGACACTGTGGGCACAGCTGGGGATTGGCTTGTTACTGGTCAGTGAGGATGAAATTTCTGGCTACCTACCTGGCCATCTCTGACATCACCACAGAAAGGGTACTGAGGTCATTGTTACATTCTGGTGAAGGAAGAAGTCTCAGCTTGCCACCCAGCCTTTGCTGGTATGGCTGGGATGAGGCTACAGTTTTTTTCTGTGATGAATGGCTGGAGCAAGGCAGTTATGGATTAAAAGTTTTCTGACTTGCTAATTGGCTTGTTAAGTCTAGAGAGAGTAGACTTTTGTTGGGGCTTTTTTTTTTTGTCTGCGTCTGTTGGTGTTTCAAGAGCCCTGGTGGCACAGAGATTAAGCACTCGGCTGCTAACCGAAAGGTTGGCAGTTGGAACCCACCAGCTGCTCCGTGGGAGAAAGATGTGGTAGTCTGCTTCCGTCAAGATTTATAACCTCGGAAGCCCTACAGGGCAGTTCTACTCTGTCCTTCAGGGTCAATGAGTCAATCGACTGGACAGCAGTGGGTCTGGTTCTGGTTTTGGGCTGGTGTTTCTGCATTGCAGCTTCTTTAGCTCCAGGTCTGAATATATGAGGCTAAAAGAAAACCCAAGGAACTCACCACCATGAGCGATACAGTGAAACCTATGAGAGCCGAAACTTGACGGGACTGCCTTGTTTTTCCAGGTCTCACAAGTTTTCCACCTCTGATAGGGTGCAGTCACCACTTTTCTATCACTCTCTAATGGAAAATATTTGAGTTTTCCTCCTCTAACAGGTTTCTGCCTTATACAGGTTCCAGCTTTCGTAGGTTTTACTGTATAAAGTGTCATTTGCAACAACAAAGATGCTGACCTACCATATTTTAAATCTTATTTTATTTAGTTTTATTTATAGTATGCATTGCTCATTTGTAGAACTCATTGCTATCTGAAATAAGTATATTTATGTGTTTCCTTGTTATTTCCTGTCTCTTCCCAATAGACTATATGCTTCCTAACAGCAGGGACTTTCTTGTTCTCTCCTATATCTGCCCCCTAATCACCTAAAATACTGCCTGGCACATAGTCAATAACACTGGCTTGTGAAGTGTGAAGACTTAGCATAAGCTCGACCTCCTCTAAGATTTGTGTATTCTTCTAGTTGGTAGCTATGCTACTTCTCCTTCTTGAACTTAAAGAATCTATGTAGCAATTCATAACGTGCTGCCTTTAATAACTAATACCAATGTCTTCTTCCTTGGTGATTCAACATTTTACTGTAATCTGACCCTTAATATATTTATATATGACCTTCCTAACTAGATATGAAGGTCATGAGGACAGACAAATACCAACTAGATGCCTGCCAGGGCTGTGCTGGGGCTGAAAATCCAACAGGAATAACACAGCGATTGTCCCTGCTGTCACTAAGCTTAAAATTTTCCAGGGTACCCCCAACAGGGCATCACTCTTGGATGGAGCTCATATGGTTTGCCTATTACATAACTGATTAAAAGCTCTGACCCATTTGGGGTACAAAGTAAAGATAACTGAAAACAGTTATAAATTAATGGAATATTATTATTAGGCAAATAAATAACAGGGACCCCTGGTGTTGCAACAGTTAAGTGCATGACTGCTAACTGAAAAGGTTTTCGGTTTGAACCCACCCAGCCACTCTGCAGAAGAAAGACCCAGTGGTCTGTTCCCATTAAGAAAACCCTATGGGGCAGTTCCACTGTCACACGGGGTTGCTATGAGTCGAAAATCGACTCAACGACACCTAACAACAACAAATAAATGACAGTGCATTATTTTAAAGTATAAATGAACTGAAATAATGCTAGCATTCATACATACGCATTAGGTATTCACTATGAGTCAGAACTGACTCCACGGCCATGGGTTTGGTTTTGGTTATTAGGTATTTCACTTACATTATCTCATACATTCCTCACAAAACCCCTCTAGGTAGATTGAAACTATTTTTTTAACAGATGAAAGTCGAGACTGAAACTCAGGGGTGAGAAGTGACTTGCCCAACACTAAACAATCAGTAGGTGACCTGAAACTAGGTCTGTGTGCAATGCTTTGAAGTCTGTTTAAGGAAATACAGACTGCTGCTTCAATCCTGAACATCATTATTCACTTGTACAGTATTTCTGGGGTACCTCACGGAGTTGTTCCACCAGTTCTTTTTCTTCTCTCATCTGTTCCATCTTCCTCCGAATTGTAAACTGTGGGTCTATAGATTCCAAATTTCTCTGAGGTCTTAGAAATACTGTAATATAAAGAAAAAAGAGGCTTTATGTAGCACCTTCTACAGGTTGCCATATACGGCTACTCAGATTTAAATGAAACAAACAGTGTCTTTATTCATCCCAAATAATTCACTCACCACTCCATGGAAACAAAGACATTCCCACCTGACATGGAAAGCTTGATTAGCGTATTCTAAAGGAGACTATGGAGTCCCTGTGTGGTGCAAACGGTTAACACACCCAACTGCTAACCAAAAGGTGAGAGGTTCGAGTCCAGCCAGAGGCACCTTGGAAGAAAGACCTGGCAATCTACTTCTGAAAAATCAGCCACTGATAACCCTATGGAGCAGTTCTACTCTGACACACCTGGGGTTGCCATGAGTCGGAATCAACTCAATGGCAACTGGCTTTTAAAGAAGACTATATTTTAAGTTATCTGTATTTAAGTTATACTATATTTAAGTTAGGAGCCCTGGTGGCACAGTGGTTAAGAGCGTGGCTGCTAACCAAAAGGTCAGCAGTTCGAATCCACCAGCTGCTCCTTGGAAACCCTCTGGGGCAATTCTACTCTGTCCTATAGGGTCGCTATAAGTCAGAATCGACTCGAGGGTGACAGGTTTTTTTGGTATATTTAAGTTATACTGGTTGTGTAAACTCACAAGCTGTATTTTTTTGGTGATAATAAACCGGATCCAGGGAAGGGTTTGGGTCTTCACTGGAACCGTCCCAGGTGGCTTCTCTGATGGCTGTCCCTCCTCTTTCACTTCCCCATTGCTTCATTCTAAGTTTTCCATTGCATGCTTCACAACCTTTTCATTAAATTCAGATCATTTGTTTTATGTAAAAGACTCTAGAATTTCTCGACGTGTTAAAAATATGCACAGATTAATGTTTTTATTGGCATGACATTTTTCACATGTCTGGGTTAAGAGCTGAGTAATGATACCCAGCATTGCATTTTTAAGTGTGGAGTGGAAAAATCCTGCCTTCTATCATGTTACTGACAGTGTATCCAAAAAGTTAAGTCTTTTAGAGGTGAGCGTAGACTCCTTCTAGAAAGGGTAGCAAGATCAGAGGCAGCTTAAGAGATCATCATTGGCTACAGATTTTTAAGGTTACAAGAACAGGAAGCCACAGCAGTTCTTCCTCCCAAAGGAAGAGTAAGCCCCTTGCCCCAGAGAAAACGGCTGCTTCTAAACCCGTGAAGGATAACATATTTTAAAGACTAATAAAGAAGATACACAATATTTTACATATGGCAGAGTGATAATAGCAAGGGTCTTAATTTTTACCACGATACAAGGCTGAGAGTTGATTTAAACTTGCATTTTTACGTTCCTTGACGTTTTTGGAAACCCTGGTGGTGCAGTGGTTAAGAGCTCGGCTGCTAACCAAAAGGTCAATAGCTTGAATCCACCAGGTGCCCCTTGGAAACTCTATGGGACAGTTCTACTCTGTCCTGTAGGGTCACTATGAGTCGGAATCGACTCTATGGCAATAGGTTCGGGTTTTTTGGTTTTGAGGTTTTTATCCTATTAAGGCTGTCGACTTCCCATGCACACAAGAGGGGGCGAAGGAGCTGTTCTGAGCCATATTTGGTTTTTGGTTCCTCTGTCCTGCAGACCTTAAGCCTGTGTGTGTTGGGGAAAGTGGGGGAAGTCCTACAAAAATTCTGGGGCAAAGAACTCCAGTTTTAAAAATTAAAGCCACACAGAAAGATGCCCTGGCATACTGCAATTCTACTAGTTTCAATCACCACAATTTAAAAAATGTAGAATAAGAAGAGGATGCAACGTTTATGCTATCCTGATGAACATCTCTTAATGTGGTTCTTTGGAGACCTTTTCAATCTACTGGGTTCTTAAAAATTAAATCTGGTTTACAAATAATAATTCTTTGAAAAAAAGATTTGAGTCCATACCATATAATCAATTGTCCTCACCCAACTATGACATTTTAAATCTCAATTTGTACCTTTGAGCCAAACCACCTTAATAAATGGCTTGTATTATACCTCTCGCATTTCAGTATTTTCTTTCTCAATTGGTTCTGATCAAAACCAAAACCAAACCTGTTGCTGTTGAGTCGATTCCGACTCATAACGACCCTATGGGACGGAGCAGAACTGCCCCATAGGGTTTCCAAGAAGCAGCTGGTGAGGTCGAACTGCCGACCTTTTGATTAGCAGTTGAGCTCTTAACACTGCCCCACCAGAGCTCCAGTTGGTTCTAGGATATTTAAATCAGCATTCTGATGCTCTATGAAGACTACAGAGTTGAAGCATCTGAATAAACCCCTGACTTACAGTTAAGACCAAGCAAATGGCGAAAGAGAACGATCTAATAATGCATGTTAACATCTTCTGGAGCCTGAAACAGGAGTCGGCCTGTGGGCAGGGCCTCTGCTGCAGGCCCACTCAGGGATGTCACAGGCAAAGAGAGTCAAAAGTGTGTCTCAGGAGGCTGCCATCAAGGCCCAAAAAAGTTCGACCCCACAGGAAGTGAGACCGACTGCTTCAAGCAAGACCAGCAGGGGAAAACTGGGAAGTAGAGAAAAGTCCGACAAATTAAGAAGCGTGGAAAGAAATGAAGAATGTGTTAAACTTGCTTTTACACTAGAAGGAGCTCCTAGGTGGTGGAAACACTTAAGCACTCAGCTATTAAGTGATAAGCTGGCAGTTTGAATCTACCCAGAGGTGCCTCAAAAGAAAGGCCTGGTGATCTGCTTCCGAAAAATCAGCCACTGAAAACCCTATGGAGCACAGTTCTGCTCTAATACCCATGGGGTCACCATGGGTTGCAGTCGACCTGACAGCACCTTTTTTTTTTTTTTCACCATATAAAGCCATACAAAAACTACCCATTTAAGAGTAGTAACCAGAAGATACATCAAAATGTAAAATATAGAATGAATCCACACTCCCAAAGAAAAGAAGTCAACTAAATTTACCCAAGAAGTCAAGGAATGTGGATAGAAATGGGTAATACACACACAGCCAGCAAGCGGCACCCCAACACTGTTTACACGAAGGTAATGTTTTCTTTGGAGGTTATATTTTCCTTTGCTTTTTTTTCTGGGGGTAATCTTATCCAATACAGCATGTTTAATATTTTTAATATGTTTTTACTGGCAGACTTCATTCCGAGTATGAAACTGTCAGGAAGTTAAATGAACCGTGAGCTTTTGTTCAACAGCACGCAGTTCAAGTATCTATGCCTCGTTGGGGCCCTCCGTGAGGTATCCGGATCAGGCAGTAGTGTTTGCGTCTTAATTTCCTAGCATCCCTTTTCATCTTAAATTCCTTTGCGCCTTAAAAATACAAAATGCATGCTTGGGTATCTGCTGTATGAATGTCAGGCGATTAATGTTAAAACACACTTGGACTGTAGTTTTCCACATGACCACTTCATATGCACATAAAATTATTGGAAACCATGACTGTAATACCATGGCTTTTCTAGAATACTTGAGAATTTAAAACAAACTCCTTTAGGCTAATAAATATACTGAACATGACAGTGATTAGCTTATTTTGCAGGTTTGTCATGACAGGGTAATTATACTAGGACTATCAAAAGGTAGCTCTGATTATAGTACCTGAGTTTTTTTGTTTTTCCCCAAGTTTTATTTTCTTCCTTGCAGTACAGGCCAAATTCTACTGGTTTTTCCATTATCTCTGCCTCGTCCTCCACTCTTCTCCCTGTCCTCACCCCGGAGCTGGCAATAATGTCTGTCTCCTATGAACTTACAAAATTCTTATCTGTGTCTCTTATGGCACACACATCACTCTCCACTTCACAGTATAGATGTTTCTCTCCATTATGTTTATGACTGTTTATGTCTGCTTTCAATGTGTACCCTCCACCCCACCCCCCACTCTCAAACCCACCCGTCACAAAGCAGTGAGTTGGGCAGGATGAGCTTGTCATATGAATACATGAAACAATTGCTTCAAAAACTCCCTCATTCAATGACGAGTCTATTTAGACAGTATCTCTGCAGTGAAGATTATTCTATCCCGATAATCAGTTACCTAAATTTTTCCTCTCATGAGAAATTTCTTAAAGCTTCGTTTCCAGGTCTAAATGCATTAGACTCTGAAATAAAAGTTCCATGAAAAAGAAGATCTTGTCTGTCTTTTGCTGAGATGTATCCACAGTAACAAGCACCATGCCTATGACATAATAAACATTCAGTAGATACCTGGAGGAGTCCCTGGTGGTTCAAACAGTAACACACTCAGTTGCTAACCAAAAGGTAGAGATTTGAGTCCACCCAGAGGCACCCTGGAAGACGGACCTGGCAATCTACTTCCAAAAGGTCACTGCCATTGAAAATCCTACACAGCGCAGTTCTACTCTGACATGTGGGGTTGCTATGAGTTGGAATCGACTCGACAGCAACTGGTTGGTTGACTAGAAATTTGAGGATGTGCAAACAAACCATTTCTCTAATTGTTGTAAGAATATATTTCAGTGACACAACCAATGTCCACTGCTCTGAAAACTGCCTGAAATGCTACTTATAATTATTACATGAAATGCACTCTTTGCACAAAAATGATCAGTCCTGTATTACTAAAATTTATTACCTAAATTTAACTCAATGAGAGATTTCTGTGTGGAAATATGAGGTTTTCCAAAAGACCACTAAAAAACACACAAAGAAAAAACATAAATCCGTTGCCATCAAGTGGATTCCAACTCATAGTGACCCTACAGGACAGAGGAGAACTGCCCATAGGGTTACTAAGGAGCGGCTGGTGGATTCGAACTGCCGATCGTTTAGTTAGCAGCCAAATTGAGTTCTTTAGTGGTTTCCTTTAAAGTTAAGAACCTGTAACGGGTGTCAAGTTTAATATATAAAAATTCAAGAGCAGCAGTCTGGTGGCTTTGAGAAAACATCATGGGCTTTCAATGCAGGCTAATGCGAATCAGAAATGTGACTAGCTCATTCATTTCCTTCTGGTGTCCAAAAATGAATTAGATGCATTCCCTGCCCTCAAAGTGTTCAAACTTCATCTCTGTGGTCTTGGACTATTTACTTAACCCAGTGGCTTTTAACCCTGGTTGCTCATTAACATCACATAAAGAGCTTTAAAAACTTTACAGTGCCTGGATTCCAGGCTAGACCAAATAAATTAGCATCTCTGAGTGTAGGGGCTGGGCATCTAGAGTTTTAAAAATGCCTGGGTGATTCTAATGTGAAGCCAGGGTTAGGAACTACTGCGAAACCTCTCACATCTTCAGTTTCCTCAGGGGAAAATACACCTGTAGTGCAATATTATTGTAATGAATTAGAGAAAATGTCTGGAAACTGGCCCAAGGTGGGTCTGTCCATTCTCTGGGGATATTTTAAAAATAAACTTTAAATCAATGTAAATCAGCACTCATCAATTCATGGCAAATGAAAAAGGGAAAATCATTCAAAAGAAGAGAGGCAGAGACGAAGGATTTTTTGCCTTCAAAGTGAAGGCGAAGAGGACACATGACGAGCAGGACGAGGACACAAGAGCAAGGGAAACAGCGGAAGTTAGGTTTTGTCAAGGTAGGAAGACACTTAAGTGGAAGAGGTCCATCCAGTCCCAGGGGTGCAAAGACTGCATCCACACTTCCACCTCCTCCTCAGCCACAGTACGAGACAGAACTTTGGGGACATGGGAATTCAAACTCCTAAGAACTTTCTGGACAGTTTGCCATTTGTAAAAATCTCTTTGCACAATGAGTTCTAGAGAAAATGTGGAATTTAAAGTGAGATATTTTTGGAATGAAATATTAGAAAGAATCGAAATGAAAGGAAAATGCTAATATAAAGCAAGACAGTGAGCGAGGTATAAAAATGCCAACTTTACAAAAAAATAGTAAAAAAAACCAAACCAAACCCATTGCTGTCAAGTTGATTCCAACTCAGAGCAACCCTATAGGACAGTGTAGAACTGCCCCATAAGGTTTCCAAGGAGCAGCTGGTGGATTCAAACTGCCGACCTTTTGGTTTGCAGCCGTAACTCTTAACCCTGTGCCACCAGAACTCCAAAAATAGTAAAGAATTAAAAAAAAAAATCAATGGAGGGGCAAGTTACATTCTATGGGGTTGATATGGTAATAACATGCCGTTCATCCACAAAGGTTAAAAGATAACTGGATATTGGATAAAGGAGAAAATGTGAGGAAACAAAATTGATGTGGTAATTAGCTTGGAAATGCCAAGATACATATTGAGTAGGATCTCCTACTTAAGAGGAACAGGCGAACATTCCTCTTGCAACACTAGCTCACATATTGTGGATTCATATAGTGCAGCTGTCAGTTTGCAGTACTGTGGTGGTTTGCGTGTTGTTATAATGCTGGAAGCTATGCCACCAATATTTCAAATACCAAGGTCACTCATGACAGACAGGTTTCAGCAGAGCTTCTAGACTAAGATACACTAGGAAGAAAGGCCTGGTGATCGACTTCTGAAAATGAGCCAATGAAAACCCTATGGATCACAACAGAACATTGTCCAGTACGGTGCTGGACATCAACAGGAAAGACCAATTGCTAGAGAAGAGCATCATGTTTGATAAAAGTCGAGGGTCAGCAAAAACAAGGGAAGCCTTTAATAAGATGAACTGACACAATAGCTGTAACAATGGGCTCAAACGTACCAACGATCATGAAGGTGGCACAGGACCAGGCAATGTTTTGTTCTGTTGTACATGGGGTCACCATGAGTTGGAGCCAACTTGATGACAACTAATAACAACTTTAATTTTTGAAAATGTATTCAAATCACAAGGTAAAATTTAGCCCACAGAAAATGAAGATGAATATGAAACATCTGATCTGGGAAGCTACACAAATAATTGTAAAGAACACTTCTAAACCAAAAATTACCTGTTGCCCAGGACATACTATACAAAAAAAATTGAAAATAGGGAAAACCAACCACCAAACATTGGACGTGACTGACTGGGCCACAGAATATGGAAAACAATCCCTTGATTATTACTGTGATGCAGCATGATAGCTGTACGTCAGTTCCTGGAATTTTCACTCATAGAAAAAACACCCGCAAAATACGGCAAGGTTGTTTTCTTTTTAGAAAGATTTCACAATGATTATTTTCTAGGGATATCTTAGGATTTTAATAAAAAGAAGGCAGACTGGATTAGTACTTTGTCTATAGTGTCCTCAATAAACAACTATAGAATAAACATTGACACAGTAAGGATGAGACTATCTGAGAGTCCGATAGTTAGACTGTCTGAGGTTGACCCTATCTCTTTTCACCTCTAACTAGCAGCGTGACCCAGGCAGGTCACCTCACCTTGCTGGCTTTAGTTGGTTCATCTATAAAGATAAAAATTCAGTTTCTAACATAAGATGTCTAGTCCTTTCCAAGCTTAAAGGAAAGGCTTTCAAGTTTTAGATATCATGCCTAAGGAAATACCAAATCACACATAAATCTTTCACCCAGGCTTTATTTCCTTGAACAACATCAGACCCAGAAATAGCAATGCTTCCCAAAAAACAAAAATGCCTCCCCCTTTCTTTTTAGGTAAAGGAAAAGTTTATCAACAAAGTTTCCATTTAGCTCCTCTGCAACTTTCAGAATTTAAAATAAGATGATATAAGGAAGGGCTTTTGCTTCATTGATGTTGCTGTTTTCAATCATATTTATTTTTCAGTTAAGAATTTTAGAAGTGTATATATATTAAATTTCCTTTTATAACTGACCTTTCAAAGTCTACATTATCCTTTTACATAAGGTAACTGGATCAGCATTTTTGGTTGAATTCTGACCAGGAACCACAGCAAGTTTTTTTAAAGGATATATTTCCTATGTATTACATATGACATGGAGCCCTGGTTGCACGGTGGTTAAGAGCTACATCTGCTAACCAAAAAGGTCAGCAGTTTGAATCCACCAGCCGCTCCGTGAAAACCCTATAGGGGCAGTTCTACTGTCCTACAGGGTTGCTATGAGTTGGAATCGACTCGACAGCAACCGGTACATATGACATATTTAGATAAAAAATATTATCAGAGACTATATCTTCCCATTGTATTTGCATTGTGGTTATACCTCACCATTACTTTTTGTCCCAATAAATCATACTCTGCATCATTTAACATTACTTCTATCACTTTGTATTTCGAAGTAAAATGTTTAAAATCTTGAACTAGCATTAGACTAGAATGGAGACTAACATATTGTGGTATTAGATCAAAAAATTATATTTATTTTAATCTCTTAGGCTATTTAAGCTATTTAATGGCACAAATTAAAAGATACCCATATTTGTTTTGGCTGGGTGCCCTCAATTTTTTATTTGCACTTTTGATTCTCAGGCCAAAATTCTTCTTTTAATTTTTTTTTTTTTATTGTACTTTAGGTGAAGGTTTACAGAACAAATAGTTTCTCATTAAACAGTCAGTACACATATTGTTTTATGACATCGATTAACAACCCCACAACATGTCAACACTCTCCCTTCTCGACCTTGGAAGACCTTTTTTCTGGTGAAAATATACATAGCCAAAGTTACACCATTTCAAAAATTTCTACATTCTCAGGCCAAAATTCTTGAATATTATCTAGATTAATTTACACTCAAGAAAGTATCAAAAGTCAAAATGTGCAAATAATTTGGAAAAAAAAAAAAGGAAGAGAAGACAAGTAATTTCTCTTTTTAGGTCTGTCCCAACATGTAAGTTATTTTTGGTACAACACTCTAGGATCAGACAAGGTACCTTTTAATTACCTTAAAATCTCACATGGTAAGCACAGATAATAACAGATCAAACTCTAAATACATTTAGTGCAGAAGCAGGAGCAAGCAGAAATCACCCAAATACACAAATTCCAAATCTCTGAAAACAAGCAACAAACCAAACAACCCTAGCAGAAAAGACACAGCAGAAATCATTTTTAATTCCTCCCCAAAATTCAGACTATTCAAGATAATCAGACTAGTATGAAAAACTGCTAGAGAACAGTCCACATGCACTTTTCTAGCCTTTACTCAGGATCTCCTGTACCAGGCATGCAGTTGAACATTATCTTCAGCTGCACAGAAATGTTCAGTCTATCCACTGGCTTATTAATGAGCAAATTGAAGGATACATACAAAGCCACCTACCATTGTCACTGTCTCCTTCAGATGGAATGCTGTAGCTAGAGCTGTCCCATGTTTGTGCCTGTGTAAGTTTGTTGAAGGAGATAGGAGGAAGAGTGAGGGCAGGGTCTGCAGGAGAGCGAGAGAGCCAGTCCACGTATAGTTGCACAAGGACCAGGAAAAACCAAAGGGGCAGCAGCATTGCACAAATGGTATAAGGGTTGCATGGAAATGAAGTGGATTTCATTTATATGGGATTAATTTCAAATGTACAATATAGGAGAAGAATGAAAGATGGTGCATGGAATAAAAAGAATGATAAAAGTGAGTATTAGTACTTATCAATCATATACTTTGCATGCAGTTAATAACTGTTAATTATAATAGTTCCGCAAATCCAGATTTAAAGTACTAATGAAACATGTCAGTTGGCAGAAAGAAAGAGTACCCATAGATTATGTAGATAAAAAGCAAAAGACCTACTAGATACCTTTTTCAAAGACTTTCCAAGTAACTAACACTCTTAGCAAATAGTTTCACACAAAAAGTTTGGTTACCTAAGACAATGCTTAATACAGGTATAAATATATCTATTATTTAGAAATAAAATTATTACAGAATCAGTATTTTTCATTCATGGTTTTTTTCCTAAGGAAATGTAGAATTTTTCTTTAAAGACATCTCTAAGTCTACTGGCATGCTTTATCAGTAGCTGAATCTAGACAACTCTTTCCTCAACCCTTTAACACACAGACCTCTCATTACTGTCTTTGATACTGGTCAATATAAAAACAATTTCAACACTAGTAGAGGTTTTTAACAAACCCAGTTAACCAACAGATGCCAATCAATTTCAAGCACTTTTGAGTTGGTCATTTATGAAAATGGTAATATCTTTTTATTGTATTAAATATAGTAACTTCACATGTCCAGGAGACATCTAGTATAATTTTTTATTCAATCATAAGGCAGGGCTAGTAAAATAAATACACATGGTTTTAGGAATGAATATTTGGGTGCATGCAATTTTGTTTCTTTGGGGGTAAATCAAAGAATATCCTTCTCCCCAAAAAAAGTTTCTTGAACGGAAGCTATCAGGCAACTTTCAGAATCTAAGTTCTTCCAACTTGCTATTTTTTTATTTATAACACAGAAATCACATAAATTCACATACTTAATTTTAAAATAAAAATTAATTGGCTTTTAAAAGTTCCAGAGCTACTCAATCAAAAATGGTTTCTATCTTTCTTAATCATATGATCCTCAGTTAAGATTATTATATATATATTATTTCCTAGAAAATATAAAAAATACATACGGCAATAATTTGAAATTACTAAATAAAATGACACAATCCCAATATATCATTCTAGTTTTATAAAATTCCAATATTTCAGCTGATATTTCTAAAGATAAATTAGTATTATTTATAGCAACAAAGGAGACAGAGCTTTCAATAACCAGCACAATTTCCACATCAGGAGGAAATGGTCTTTGTTTTCTGCTGTGTAGAATAAATACTCCATTTATTTTTCACCACTACAAAAAATGTGAAATGGTTTCACAGAGCAAGTACACTGTAAGCCCTAACTTTGATGAGCTGAGTTTGGAATCTATAAAAGGAATAAAAAAAAATCACAGAAACAATTTTAAAACTGAATTGCAAAAATGTGCATTCAGAAGAATACTGTTCTTTGGAGATTTATTCAACTTTTAATTTGCTCGATATGAAAATATTTTTAAATGGTGTACAACTGCCTGCAAGGATCAGGAGAAAGTCATAGCACAATTGGAGGTCCTGGTTGTATAGAGACCATGTTCGCGGCATCCAGTCACTGCAGGCCTGGATGAGGGGAGGGGTGCCTGGACTGACCTCCGTTTCTCCCAGCACCAACCTGACGCTGTGGAAGTGGAAGCCCCACGCAGGGCCCACTGCCCAGCTCGGGCCACATATGCTCAGTGCTCTAAATGAGGCGGCCAGCATTGGAGCTTTACTTCATGTACCATTTGGCTCTCTGTAAAACATCCACTAGCCCTTGGAACACGCAAGGTATTTTTCTCAAATGGCTTTGCCTCAGGGCCCATTCAAAATGCTAGGAAACCATTACACCTGGTCACGATCAATAACTTGCTCCAGAAATTTAAAAAAAAAAAATTGCTTTTTAAAGAGTCATGTTTTGGCATATGTTTTGTTATGTATATTTTCACCACAATAAAAAAATAAAAATAAAAGAGCAAACTAGAAAAAAAAAGTGTCATCTTTGTTCTTTTTCTATGGGTACCCTTCTTCAAAATATACATATGTATAACTTCTGCTGTTGCCAAAATGCTTTATTGGAAAACCAAAGAGCATATGAGGTCCTGATTAGCTTTTGCTTTAAAGTGTCTGAGTCTTTTAACAGAATTTGCTTAAAAGCATTAATAGTGAGTGTACGCTACAAGCCAAAGAATCAAAAAGATTAAAACAAAGAAGAACCTAAAAAAAAGGTAAACAGTACCAGAACTTGAAATAAATGGAAAAAAAAACAGACAGAAGAACCACATTTCTATACATAGTCCTTCTTTTTAAAATGAATAATTATTTTGCACATTGCTATAATTTGCTTTTGTGAACATACTAATATTAAACTAAGAAAGTAGGTAATATTAGCAGAATGCTTTCATAAAAGTCTTTATGACTCCTGACCACTCACAAAAGCCTTGAAATGATCACCCTGTTATGTAAGTACATGGGACCCAGCAGGCTCAGAAAGCAGCCACTCTCCCAGAGGCTGCCCTGGAAATTTCACTCAGCAGAGCCCCAGGAACCACTGGGGCAAAGGGGTGGCTTTTTTATCTCCTCTGGGTTAAAAAACTCAATAGATTATTTCTTCTCCACTTAACACATGAGGGATGGCGTTTAATTCTCCCCAAATCCAGATTTCTGGGTTCCATGGAGGTGGGGTGACACATCCACAAGCTACTTCCCTGAGATGTTCTTTTGAACCTTGAGCCTTGAGAGAATTGGTTTCTTAAAGTCACCTTTATGAGTCAAAACGGTCTAGATAAATTAGTAAATACAGTTTTGCCTTGGGCATTGGGCGAAGAGTTACCTATGTGCAGTCAGTTTTGAGAAACAGAAACTCCAAGGTCAGATAGAAGCCGTGTTTCAGGGTAAAATGTTTTTATGTAAACACTGTTCTGGCCCTGTTTCCATGGCAATGTCATATAAGATGGGGTATAAGAATCTTTAGAAGTTCTTTCCTCTTTGGAACATTTTTGACTCCCTAGTCGAAATTCACCCCAATTCGCAAATCGTGTATTAAATAAACTTCAATCAATTTCTGTTATTGGCTCAGTATGATCTTTTGTTTTAACACACACATACACCACCTTTTTTCTTCTTTATTCTGATTCCAAAGAAGGTAATTCATTACTGATAACATGGACTAAACAGCTGAATCGATAAAAACAAAGCTCCCAAATCTGGACTCCCCAAGCTGTAGCAGGGTTCTGATGCCAAGATTCAAACTCGCCAGAGCTGACAAAGATGTTCACACTAATCACGTATAAATTTACAAGGCTAATGAGAAACCATGGAATGCTTCCTCTCCAGTGTAAGAACAGGCTCAGGCTGTAATTTACCTGATCGAGGCTTCAGGCCAAAGGGAGCTGTGCTGTTTGTGGTAGGAGAGACAGCAGGGGAATTCTCACTCATCTGTGGAGTTAGAAGGAAAGGAAATTTACAACACTAGAGCAGAACCAGACATGCTTCTCTGGGTTCAAGGATTATCACATAACCACGACATTTTTGCATTTGCTGCTGTGTGATGAAGTCCTGGCTAAAAGTTACGATAATAAATGTATCTTCACATGGAAAGTGTTTCCAGTAGCAGGAAAAAAAAAAGTTGCTTTTTTGGGATTCATTCATTTTTTTTCTTTGCTCATTAGAAAAATGTTTTATAATCATGCAAAACTAGCAATCGTTTTCTCCCCCAGCACAGGTGTGTGTGTGAGCATTTCAGCATGCATGCACATGCACACACACACACACCCCTACATCCAAAACCGGGCACCCGTGATGAAGACTCTCATAATGCTACACAATGAGGAAACAGACAACAATGAACAGATGTCTCCTCTACAGGGAAACCACCCTGAATCATTTACGGATAACGAGACATTCCAAATGTTGCCTATCACAGCAATTTTCATTCTGTTTGGGACAAAGCCACTCAGTAAAGAGGTTCCCATATTTGTTTGTTTGTTTTTTAATATATCTTATAAAAATTAATCTTTGATTATGAATAGGGGCAGATACGGCTTATGGGAGCTAACGAGAGGGAGACTGATTCCCAGAGAATCTGCAATACTCAGCTAATTACAACAGTCCTAGTGTCTGTCTTTCTGTAAAAGACATGGCAATTTGGCCATCATGAAATACCTCAGCTTTCTTTCACCTTCAGGAACCTTACCTCATTTGGAGAATACTGGCTCCCATTACTCCGTGATGTTAGATCATTCTGCACCTTAAAGAAGGAAAATAGTGCATGGTATGTTCCGCTGAACGGTAAAACTGACGAGGCAAGAACCGCATCTTTCTTGCTTCCATCACATGCCCGGCACATAGGCACGTGATGAGGATACATTAAATTAATTCATTAGGTGTATTAAGTAGCCAAGTAGGTCACACTTACATTTTCTAAAAATACAAAGCTGTCTTCATAGAAAAATCTATCTGAACTATCACACAAACGAAGGTGAGGGATTCCAGGAGCAGAGTTCAGTCCCAAGTGCCTCACTGAACATCAGTTTACCTTCGAGGTTATCAAGCTGCCTGCTGCCCCCACCGTACATCCATTTTCATTACAGGTTTTTAGAAATGGTCCAAGGCAGCAGGGGTTCCCAAATACACAGAATCACTTTGGGAGCTTTTAATAAATGCACCTGCCTGGACCCCAAATTACCTGGGCAAATCACATGCTGTCAGTTGAGCATCAGTTTGCTTTGGCAACCACTAGGTAAGAGAGAGATTTAAGAAACTTTTTGAGGTAGAACGTGCAGGACCTGGGACTGGCCATGGAAGAAGGTTCAGGACATCCTGGCTTCCGGCAGGACTGACTGGGTGGGTGATGGTGTCACTGAGCACCACAGGGAATATGGGAGCAGTTAAGTGGGAAGTTAGTACAGCTTTAGTTCAGCCGGGCAGAGAATGAGAAACTCAAGGGGGATGGAGATGAAAAGGTCAGCAGCATCTGTACATACATATCCGAACACTGGGGGCTAGCTATAGATTTGGAAGTCATTATTGTTTATGGGGTGGCTGAGTCCATGGGGGTGACCTGGTACTCCGACGGAGGGCAGAATCCTAGGCCAGCACAGGAAGGGCCCACAGTGGGCACACCCTAGCTTATTCTGTGCAGCTCTGCTTTCTTTTTTGGAGACTCTGGGTCGTGCAGATGGTTAATGTGCTCAGCTGCTAAGCAAAAGGCTGGCAGTTCAAGTCCACCCAGAAGTGCCTCAGAAGAAAGACCTGGCAATCTGCTCCCAAAAGGACACATAAAGGACATTATTACATCAACTGACAAATATGAAATATGGATGACATGTTAGATGAAAATACAATATCAACGTAAATTTATGAGGAGGTTGATAAGTGGGATATTATTATGAAAGGTAAAATCCATATTGTTAGGAAACACACACTGAAATATTTAGGGCTTAAGGGGTATGGCTGATGAAATTCAGCCTCAAATGATTCAGAAAAAAAAAAGAAACAACTATGTGTATGTGTAACAGAGAAGGGGAGAGGGAGAGAGAGAGAAGAAATGATAGAGCAAATGGGATAAAATGTTAATAACTGGTAAATATGAGTAAAGGATATATGGGTGTTTCTTATTACATATATGTATTTGTGAGCTTTTATAAGCTGAAAATTATTTCCCCTTAAAAAAAGCAGGTCTGCACAGAATCAGAAACAGCCTGTCTCAGATGGCGAGAAGACTGGAGTGGGCCCAGGGCAGCTGCAACAAGGGGTTCCCTGTTGCTCCACTGCTGGGTGAGGCAATGATGCCTTCACCCAGGGAAAGAGCTGGGCCTGTGATTTTGCCTGAACACCACACCAAAGACAATAAGAGTGGGAGAATAACAATAGCAGCTAAGATTTATTGGGTGCCCTATGTTGTGAGATCTTTCTTGAATCATCTCATTTAATGCTTACAACAGGTCTTATTATCATCCCAGTTTATGGAAAACGAGGGTAAGGCTCAGAGAGGCTAAAACCTGTGATTTGCATAATTAGCAAGTCTGAGCTGGGACTGATACCTGACCTAATTCCAGGTCGCGGTACCTAACAACCATCCATACTCTCTGGGAACATGGCTTTTTGCCTTTACCTCTCTTTTCCCCATATTTCTTCAGCACAGAGACTTGATTCCCAAACACACAGAATCACATTGAGAGCTTTGAATAAATGCACCTGCCTGGACCCCACATTACCCGGCAAATCACATGCTGTCAGTTCAGCATCAATAAGCTTTTAAGAGTGTGAAATTGTTCATGTGCAACACCTCAAGGGCTAGAAATTGGTTTGCCCACAGTCTCAGTACCTAAATCAGTCATTCTAAGCCCATTCACTATGAAGGGATGGAATAGGTTGCAACCTATGTTTCACTCTCAAGTCACCATCTCAAACCAATCTCACTATGACTTGGGTAACTTAGTCTTTCTTTGGAACTTTCTAAGCTCATCTCCAGTTTTATGTCAAAACTGCTTTCTCTACAGCCACCCAAACATAACCCCACGTTAACACTACCCAACCTACCATTACCCTGCCGCCAGGGTCCCCAGCAGTTTTCTCTTCATTATGTTCTTTTAATCCTCTTGGAAATTTCCCAAATGGTTTGTTCTTATCTTTGAAGTCCTTTCTACTAGTTCATTTCTATCTGGCCGGTTAACAGACTTCTTTCTGGGCTGTAAAAGCTGGACTGAACGGTCCTCCCTCCAGTTTCCTGACTCAACACAGCTGCACTCTCTATCTGGGTTGCCACCCCCTCACTCCAGGAGACAGTCTCACACACAGTAAGCATTTAGAGAAACTACCGACAGCAGCCAACTCTCATCTTTAAAGGCGGGTGGAGTATAATATGGTCCCAAGGTGGCACAGTCCGCTTGACTGATAACCTAAAGGTTAGTGGTTTGAACCTACCCAGTGGCACTGCAGACGAAAGGCCTGGTGATTTGCTTCCACAAAGATTACAGCCAAGAAAACCCTATGGAGCAGCTCTACTCTATAATACATGGTCGCCAGGAGTTGGCATAGACTTGATGGCAATGAGTTTGATTTTTTTGGTTTGGTATGTAATAAGCAGGCACAAAAACTAAAGAGGGTACAAAAAACAAAACAAAAAAACTACCTGTTGCTGTGGAGTCGATTCCAACTCACAGCAACCCTATAGGACAGAGTAGAACTGCCTCATAGGGTTTTTAAAGAGCGGCTGGTGGATTTGAACTGCGGCCTTCTGGTTAGTAGCCGTAGCTTTAACCACTGCGCCACCAGGCCTCCAAACCAAACTCGTTGCCATCGAGTCGATTCCGACTCATGGAAAAGTTGAACAATGCATCTTAAATAAATCTGAGCACTTCCCTGGTGAACAAACCCTTTATCTCCTGATGAATCTCTACAGAACATGGCGGCCAGTATTCTGTGGCAGGATATTGCACAGAGCTCTGGCTAACCCAAGTGCAGCCTTACCTCACACAGCGGAGATGTCTCCAGCTGCATCTGACCACTGTGGGAACAAGAGGGAAAAAAAGAAAGACATAAAGTGAAATTTAAAGGAAACATTTCCATGTAAAAATAGAAATATATTTCTGCTATTAAAATGTAAACGTACTTTAATGCAGTATATTCTAATTCTAAGGCTTCGGCTGACTCCACGGGATACAGGTTTACGACTCTTCTCTCTGTAATATCTGTACTTAACCTAAAGAATATGAAAAAAAAACAACAGACCTGAGTAAATTCACTGAACTTTTACTTTTAATGAATTCTATTGCTTTTGGGTCATATTTAGTTTAAAATGTTAGTATATAAAAAAGTTATATGTATCCTTATGATTAAGTGATGAAAAGTTTATGATAAACTTTTCAAACAACATGGTATTTTCCCACCACATGCCAAAGTATAATTTTCCATCTGCTGTTGTCATCTAGATCCAACTTATCTACTATAGAGCAGAAATTTCTGATAAAGTCATAGTCTTCATAGGTATCACATACTAAATTTTATTCTAGAACTTTATTAATTTACAGAAACAAGTAAAGTTGCTAAGAGTAAGACATAGTATATGTCTCAGGGCATTTAGCTTTAATAGGCAGACCTCTCTGATATATACTAATACTGAAAAAATAAGAATTCACAAACAATTTGATATGCATTTTTATTTTTGAAATTTTCTCACATATGGTTTTTGAATTCCTGCAATTTTAAGAAGTAGATTTGTTTTTAAGACTTACAAAACCAGGAATTTCTATAAGTTATATAAAAGTTATAAAGCCCTTTAAAGGGCAGGAATGAGTTATTATACATTTCTACTGAAGGTGCTATCAAACTAACAATCAAAAGTCCTTGAGAAAAGAAGACAAGATAAAGGCAAAACAGGACAGCAATAAACAGAAAAAAAAATTCTGATGTTAAGGTTGTATAAAACGTAAAGCTCCAAAATTTACCCCAATGATTAGTGGCTTAACTATAAGTAAAAAAAAAAACAAAACAAAACAAAACAAAAAAAAAACCTGGATCTATAAAATATGAGATAAAGGAAAAATTCAATGTGTATGTAAACTTTCTTGTTACTAATATTCAGTCCCAAGCAGCTAGGAATAAATGACCTCTCGAAGTGCCCTCTCTTTATAAAAAGCAAAAACAGGGTTCTATTACACTAGCTCACAGAAACATTATAATAAAATTAGAATTGTCATTTTGTAATAATTATTTCAGCATAAAAAGAAGGACCTAAGAAGGCCAAAGTAGTGGATTATTTTATGGAGAAAATGAAATCTATGTAAAGTTTTACAACATAATATAATTTTAAAGTAGTACCCCATAAAGATGCAAATCTAAAGTCACTTGAAAGGTGGCTTAGGGATGTTTCATTCCACAATGTGGAACACATCCACCATAATTCCAGCTTGCTCAATAATCTTAGCAGCTCATGGACTCAGATATTTCAGAGCTGGAAAGGAATTTCAACCCACTTCTCAAAGAGGATGATGCAACTGAGGCCTGGGGCGAGGAGTCACTTCCTCCTCCTTACCACTGGGCCAGGTCCAGATTTCCACACCACTGGTACTTACACCTGGAGTCTCTGGTGGTGCAGTTAATGCGTTTGGCTGCTAACTGAAAGACTGGAGATTCAAGTCCATCCAGATGTGCCTTGGATGAAAGGCCTGGTGAACTACTTCTGAAAAATCAGCCATTGGAAACCCTACGGAGCACAGCTCTACTCTGATGCACATGGGGTCACAATGAGTCAGCACTGACTCCATGGGAACTGGCTGCCTCCATTTCAAGCACTTAAATAATTACACTTACAAATAACTGCTCAAGGCAATCTCTAGCTACCACAGTTTAAGTTCTCACAAAGCCAAGGCTGTGCCTTGTTCAACTTTATATCCCCCAAGGCACACATTGAAGATCTTGCCACTCTCTAAGCACTCTAATGTCCACAGAATTGAAATGCTTTTCAAATCAATCACTGAAGCTTTTCAGCCATTCACAGTTAACCTGACTCCAACTAAACATGGCTGGTAGACTCTCTCAGGCACACTGGGATTCACTGACCACCCTTTTCTTATTCCAAGAACTGCTGTGGGATCATGTCAATGTTCACCCTATGTAAGACCACACCACCTTCATACTTCCCAAGACTCCTGAAAAGTTTACTAGGGATAAGCTTTGCATCTATTTCTCTAGTGATAAGGTAGTTACTGGAGTCCCTGGGTGGTACAAACGATTAACACGCTTGGCTTCTAACTGAAAGGTTGAAGGCTCAAGTTCACCCAGAGGTACCCTGAAAGAAAGGCCTGAAGATCTACGTATGAAAAATCAGCCACTGAAAGTCCTATTAGAGAGCACAGTTCTACTCTGACACACATGGGGTTGACATGAGTCAGGGTTAATGGGCAGTAACTGGTGAACAGGTAAGTTAGTTATTACATGATACAGGATATACTGTCTTGCTTAAAAACATTTTGTCCACGGGAATTCCATTATCCCTAGCTAAAACCTCTTGCCGTCAAGTCGATTCCAACTCATAGCGACCCTATAGGACAGAGTAGAACTGTCCCATAGG
>NW_004443980.1:7909438-7938074 GCF_000243295.1 Trichechus manatus latirostris
TCTGAACTGCCAACCTTTTCGTTAGCAGCTGTAGCACTTAACCACTGTGCCACCAGGTCTCCTATCCCTAGCTAAGACACCAAAAAGTATATTCACTGCATATAGTGCCTACTATTGGCGAAGACCAATTCAAAGAAAAAATTATCCTGTAACTCAAATCTTTAGAAATATACTATTTAGTTAACATACATTTGGCACCAAAACCACACCAAATCCACTGCCGTCGGGTCGATTCCAACTCATAACAGCTCTATTTGGCGCAACCAGATATAAAGATGTAGTACTTGATACACCAATTCTTTTCTCCTTTACATTTTTATGAATCAGGGGATGTTAATGGTTGTTGAGCAGTATAAAATTTGCACTTCTACCATATATCTGTTTTCTAAGAATTATACCAAAAATTCCTATATGAATTTTACACAAACACTCCATTTGGGGAATGGGGTAGAGGGGATGAATCTTAATACCTCCAGAAGTTTGGGTCTTGGGAAAACAGGCTGTTAAAATGACTATTCTTTGATTTTCAGTGGTTAGTCTGAGCCCACACTGTATGCATACATATTTTAAAAACGGAGATAATGTGCTCAATACCTTAGTGTGCATCACTTACATACGAAACCTGGAAAGACACACCTACCTGGTGGGATCTTGCAGCAAATCTACTGCTTCTCTCAGCTGCTCAATCATCATCATGTCCATGTCCTGAGTTTTCGATGAACTTATTCTGCAACATGAAACCAAGCACAAGAATGAAAGCAATCAAAAAAACATGAATATCATCTAGGTTCCTAAAAACAAACTTTCAGAGTTCCATTTAACATATAAAAAATGATGTGGGCAAATGCAACATTTCAACCAAGATGTGTCAGTACCCTGTAGAGTGGGAAGAGCTCCCAGGTAGGGGGAGCGCAGCTCTGCCTTAAAGCAGCTCATGCTAAGTTCCCACCTATGGTCCTCCATCTGCTCATCTGTAAAATCAGGGCAACGCACTGGATTACAGGCCTCACACTGGCCTTTCCTGAGCTGTAGGGGCTCCAAGGCATAGAACCTCCTCCAGTTCAACCAGTGTGGCCCAGTTCTATTGCTTTCATGGAGTATGATGCTGCAGTGTGGGACAGTGGTTCACAATCCAGGCTCTATATGCATCTAAATCATCCTTGAGGCTTAAATACATATATGTATGTACGTATACACATACACACACACACACACACACACACATATTTAATACTCCCACACAGGTCAGGAACGGGGCTTGAGCGTTTATATAATTTTTACAAAGTTCTACAGATGACACTGATCTACAGCTAAGGTTGAGAACAACAGACAAAAGATTGCAAACAAAGTTCCATAGCTTCATGCAGTTTAAAAACATCTCTCTTTCCCTATATTTCTATGATTCTATAAGGAAGCTAGGCATCCCTGGCCTCACAGAAATAGAGCCAATAAATCACTGATAATACTGATTTGAAAGCAACTCAGCAATGCGTTTATTTAAAGGGCAAGAGATACTTGATTGTTACCGCTCCACTGAAGAAGTGGTGGTTCAGTGGAAGACTTCTTGCCTTCCTGGCCAATGCACCTCAAGCGCAGCCACTATCCGTCTATCAGTGCAGGCCTGCGTGTTGTTAGGATGCTGAAGAGGTTTCGGTGGAGCTTGCAAACTAAGATGGGCCAGGAAGAAAAGCCTGACAGTCTACTTTGAAAATTCAGCCAATGAAAACCCCATGGATCACCATGGTCTGATCCACAACCCATCACAGGGATGACGCAGGACTGGGCAACATTTTGTTTCCTCATGCATGGGGTGGTCGTGAGTCAAGGGCCAACGTGACAGCAGCTAACAACAACAACAACACTTCCCACTATAAAATGTAAACCGATGTCCTTCCGTAAGTGAGGAAACTTGTAAACAATGTGGCTGGTCCTCACTAGGGGAAGACACCATGCAAAACACAGTGGAAGGTCCAAGCCTACATATCCCAGATTATGGAAAACCAAATCTCAGGAACCAAAAATCTACTCTATACCACATAAAACCCACTGCTGGTGTGGCGATTCTGACTCATAGCGACTCCATAGGGTTTCCAAGGCTGTGTATTTCTACAGAAGCAGACTATCACATCTTTCTCCTGCAGAGCCACTGGTGGTTTTGAACCACCGACCTTTAAGCTAGCGGTCAATCGCTTTAACCACTGCGCCACCAGGGCTTCTCTGTACCACACAGTCCAAATCAAATTCCCCTGGAAATGGTATGGTTCATCAACTGACAGATCATGCATATCCTCCCCAGTAAATCTTGCCATGTAAGACTTTATGTCCAGTAGAGTATAAAGGATACCAGTTTGGCAGAGTTCTTGGAGCGAAATCTTGGCCCTGTCACTCTGTGACCTTGGGGCAAGATCATCAATCTCTCTGAGCCTCAGTTTTGTCATCTGGGAAATGGGAGATGATAACAGAAGTTATTTCATAGGATTATTGTGAAGATGAAGGAGTTACCACCTGTGAAGTATTTGAGGCAGGGCCTGGCATGTGGTGTTTAATAAATATAGCTATAATAACCATCAGAATTGAGCCCAGGTCATTAAAATATATGGTTTTCTCAGATCTCTGACCAGAACACTCTGGGTAAAGAAGCAGAGGCCATTCTACAGATCATCTAAGGTCCAGTTTTCAGAAGGAATCTGGAATCTCCAGTCTAAAAATTCTAATTCTCTGGATCACATTTCTGCCCTCAGCCTCAAGTCAGGTAACACTAAAGGCCAAGGAGAGGCTAAGGAGTTGCACCATATTGCCCAGTACTGTGACAATAAGCACCAGATACATGAAAACTTGCAACTTCTTATCAATATCGTTGGGTAAGAATAGTAGCTTGTCAAAACATAAGCCGATCAAAATTCTGTCATGACAGTGAACTTTACAGGGATGGTGGCTAGTAGGTGGGCCCTGGTACTCACAGTCCCTCTGGCGGCCAGTGTGCGTCCTCTTCTATCCGTAACAGCTCCTCACAGTCTTCTGCCCTACCCTGTGGACAGCAACACACGGGTCTGCTGAGAACCACGGCTACTCAACAGTCAGAACCCAGGCCATGTCAGAAATTCAAAGCTTAACTCGACTCCTTTTTGTCCTCTTAGCACTTCCTGATGTCGACAGATCTTCTCGTGGGCATGTCAGTCACATGTGAATGTGCACCCTAGCTTTCTGACAGGAGAGGTCCCTGTGTATGTGTTGAGGACGGGTCTGTGTTTATGTATGCAGGAAGGGTGTCTGTGTGTGTTGAGGATGGGCGTGTGCATGTGTATGAGAGGTGTGTGTGTGAGAGAGGTGTGTGTGTGAGAGAGGAGAGGTTATGTGTGTGATAGAGGAGAGGCGTGTGTGAGAGGAGGTGTGTTTGTGAGGAGAGGTGTATGTGTATACGAGGAGAGGTGTGTGTTTGCGTGTGTATGTGAGAGGAGAGATGTGTACTGAGGAAGTGTGGGTGTAGGTATGGGTGTTATGAGGGTAGGTGTGTGTATGTGTGTTGAAGAAGGGTGTGTGTGTGTGTGTTTGAGGAGAGGTGTATGAGGAGAGGTGTGTGTGTATATGAGGAAAGGGGTGTGTGTGTGTATGTGAGAGGAAAGGTGTGTGTATTGAGGAAGAGGGGGTTGGGGTGTGGGTACGTATGAGAAGAGGTGTGCGTGTGTGAGGAGAGGTGTATGTATGTTGAGGAAGGGCGTGTGTATGTGAGGTGTGTGGGTATGGGTGCTGAGGTAGGGTGTGTGTGTGTATTGTGAAGAGGTAGGCGCTTGTGTGTGTATGAGGCAAGGTGTATGTGTTTACTGAGGAGGGAGATGTGTATTTAGAAGGGGTTTGGGTATGTGTATGAGGAGAAGTGTGTGTCGGTGGGTATTGAGAAGTGTATGTTTGTGTACTATAGAAGGGTGTGTAGTAAGGAGGTGTGTGTGTTGAGGAAGTGTGTGTACTGAGGTGTGTGTATGCATTTATTGACAAGGGGTGTGTGTGTGTCTGTGTGTGAGTACTGAGGAGGGGTATGTGTACTGAGGAGGAGTGCGCGTGTGTGTGTATTGAGTAGGTGTGTGTATATTGACAAGGGGTATGTATGTCTGTGTGTGTGTGTACTCAGGAGGTGTGTGCACATGTGTGTGTATTGACAAGGAGTGTGTGTGTATTGAGGAGAGGTGTACGCATGTGTTGGTAGGAAAAAAGGACGTATAAAATACTTTACAACAGAAAATACCTCAAATTGCATCTAACAGTTTTCATGTGTACAGCATTCGGAATTCACTGAAATGTTCTCCTCTCTTTATTTTCCCCAAAGAGGCAATGGAGTGAGGGGGTATATTTAGAAAGGTGTGTCCCACAGTTGACCTTCCACATGTTTCCCTCCACTTTCATCTCTTACACAGAGAAATGCTGCTTTAACTCAAGCGACAGAACAGAAGCCACCCCTGAATGGGGGCACACTTCCCTGGCGAGGAAGGAACAACAGACAAAAGGACTGCATTCCGTGTCAAGGTTCAGGCACATCATCAGCCAACTTGAGGACCAGCCAATTCTCCAGATGTGTTATTGAGGACAAGCTTTATCCTGGGGAGGTGGTTAGTTGCCCAACGCAGGTCTCTGGCTAGAAAAACACTCAGATTTTTTCTACATTGATTATACTTTTGGTGTGGGGTAAACTCGACACGTAAATTACTGTGCCATTATCTGCATGATGCGTTGTAAATTCATGGGTGAATACATCATGCCAGAAATGACCAAGAACACATGTTCTTATCTCCTGATGCTCTTCAACTACAGTGGCAGTAGGTATTTTCTTCTAATCTTCAGTTTCACAGTCCAAATTAGGCAATAGTATAAAAAAAAACTATTTTTTCAATATGCCAAGTGGGGTTAGCTGGCTTTTTTCCCCAAAGTTAGATGGTTATGGTTGCAAGAATACAAGACACTAACTCAGAAGAGGAGAGAAAATACAGAATGGCTGATGGGCAAGAGGTTGGGCTGTACCACACCCCAGCTGGCACCCAAGTGCATGCTCAGAGGCTTTTAATAATGGAACTCAAGGTCTTGACACTCAGTGTATGACTTCTCCTTTAACTCCTTGAAGATTTAGGTTTTATTATTACCACTGTCCTCCTGATTTTCTAGGAAAAGTGTCTGCCAGGAGAGGGTGCCCAAAACATTAACTGAGTTGATTCCCAATCCTGTTTGCTCCTCCAGTCTGTGTCCACAGGATCCATTATATAGAGCAGCCATTTCTACAGAGTCCTTTGCTTCTTGAAATCTCTGAATCCAGGGGCATTTGCTTTTCTAAAACAATACCCTCTATTTTACTAATCGGTTTAATTGTTTTCCTTTACAACTTGAATTTGGATATTTTATGAACACATTTTTCAGGGTTTCCATCTTACCTTTGATTCATAACTTCAGCTGAACTCTTTCATAAAACAAAGAGAAAATCCCAATTTTCCATGTTTTCATGACAATCTTATTGTTACTACAGAGGTGAAGGACAGGGGTCAAATCTGTGAGAGCCATGTGAGACCCACTGCCCTGACGGTAATGTGATTAGATTTGTACTTTAGGAAAATGTCTTGTGGCAGAATATAGAGTGTGTGTGTGTGTGTGTGTGTGTTGCTGACAGTGGGGTGGCAGTGTTTGGTAAGAACAGGGCAGTTAGAAATGGTCATCAAAGTTAGAAACGATGAGGCTCAAGCGAGGCAATGGCAATGGCAGTAGAAGGCAGAAAGGAGGCAATGGGTGTGAGATATTCTGAAACTGGAACTCATGGATTAATGACAGATCAACAGAGTAAAGGGTTAAGGTTTAACCTTCTATGTAACCTTTTGTTATGGATTGAATTGTGACCCCTCCCAAAATATGTGTTGGAATCCTAACTCTGATATCTGTGGATGTAATCTAATATAATGAAATGTAATCACTTTCCATAATGTAGTCTAATGGTATGTTACCAAGGTCATGCCAGTGTAGAGTGTGTCTTAAACCTAGTAACTTCTGAGTTATCAAAAAGGCAGATCAGAAACAAAGGCATGCACACACTGGGGAAGACAGATGCCACGCAAGGATCGACAAGGAATGTCCAGGGCTTCTGACAAGGAAGGAATCAACATGGTTGAGACCCTGGTTTGGACTTTCAGCCTCCAGAACTGTGAAAAAATAAAATTCTGTTCTTTAAACTCCCCTACTTGTGGTATTTGCGTTATTACAGCAGTATTAGGGAACTAAGACATTTTGAAATTATTTTAGTTGGTTTTCTACAAACTTATGTCAGATTCATTGCTTCTGTCTTGAGGTGGCAATGATCTCCTGAGCATAGGCAGCATCTGGCTACTGATGCACCAGGATCTCATACAGGGTCAAATTCAGCTGTTTTCCTCCCAACTACTTTTAAGATGGTGCCTGGAGACTTTGGTTTAGACTAAGTCCAGCCATCATGACATAGTCCTCAGAAAATCGAGATGAGCACTTAAGAGATCCCATTCTTGGCTTTCTTGATTTTTGGAAGTAGATCTCCAGGCCTTTCTTCCTAGTCTGTCTTAGTCTGGAAGCTTCGCTGAATGCTGCTCAGCATCACAGCAACACACAAGCCTTCAGTGACAGATGGGTGGTGGTTGTGCATGAGCTGCATTGGCCAGGAATCAAACTCAGCAGCTCTGAGACCATCATCTCTCACCCAAACCAAAACACTCATTGCCATCGAGTCGATTCCGACTCATAGTGACCCTACAGGACACAGGAGAAATGCCCCATAGGGTTTCCAAAGCTGTATATCTTTACAGAAGCAGACTGCATAAAGAGTGCACTCTGTCTCCTGTGGAGCAGGCTGGTGGGTTCAAACTGCTGACCTTCCGGTCAGTAGGCGAGTGCTTTAACCACTGTGCCACCAGGGCTCCTTTCATCTCTCATAAGCCATGCTAAATCTGAATTTTACTAAAACAATTATCCTGGATATTGTTGGGTGCCACAGTGTGAACCAAAAGGTCCAGCCACATACCAAGGCACCTAACCATGTCATAAAGCAGAACCTTAGCTACCTACTTTAAAAAAGAGCTAGTTTTTCCCTTTTCCCTTTGCTGTTACTATGACAAAGGTTTCCTGGGAGCTCAGCGACTTCACTCAACCTTTCAACACCTCAGCAGAACTACAAGCAGCTCAGGGATAAGCATCCTCAAAGTGACCTTTCCAAAAAGGGGAGACATTCATTTCCAGATTTTAAAAGTCTCTTTTTTCCTCTTTATCCTATGGATGCATGAGGCAGTGGTGGTTCAGTGGCAGAATTCCCATTTCCCAGGTGGGAGATCTGGGTTCTGTTTCTGGCCAATACACCCCATGCACAGCCTCCACCTGTCTGTCAGTGGAGGCTTGCGTGTTGCTCTGATGCTGAACAGGTTTCAGCAGAGCTGCCAGACTAAGACGAACTAAGAAAGAAGGCCTGGAGATCTGCTTCTGAAAATCAGCCAGTGAAAATGATCTGATCCCACTGTGCCTGGGGTCACCATGAATCTGGGGCCAACTTGATGTCAGCTAAAAACAACAACTATGGATATACTCCTACGACTATTCACCTAGAATATATTGAAAAGTATGTGAAATTTTGTCTGTTTTAGCTTTCCTGAATGGTCATTTGCTAATTTATGTGGTATACTGAGTAGAGGAAAGCTGAGTAATTTCTGAATAGAAATGAACATCGTACACATACGCAGGCAAACACAAAGGTATGCACGGCAGGGACAAGAAACTAATGTCAGCAAACACACACACCGACTTTTGAGAAGACGTTATAAAGTCTTGAGGAAAATTACAGTCAGCTGACCATTTAAGGTGATGGATTAGTGACCTTGAACTTCAGTTTTAAGGTTTCATCCAGGAGAAAGTGAGTAAAGACTTAGTTGATCCTCAACTTGCCTTAATATAGTTGATAAATTCAGAACTCAGAACCTCTGCTCCTTCGGTAAATTGGTCTCGTTCTTCTCCTGAGTTGTCATTGTCACCCAAAAGGGAAGGCTCTGGTTGAAATTCCTGAAGACATTCACCTGCTGGGAAAATATAAAGGAAAGCAAAGAGCATGATGTCAGGAAGAGATGAGGAAAGCAGGGATGCACCTCAGCTAGCTATCTAATCATTGCGGTCCTCCCTCTGACCTCGTAAGGAGGTGCACAATGACCCAGGTCATTGTACCCTGCAGGATGGGAGGAAAAGATGGGACAAGGAGGAAGAAAATGAAGATAAACAAAAGAAACAGAAAGTCTCAAACTAAACGTATAAGTCATGGCCTCTTTATAGCTTGGTTCCTTACAGAAGAAATGAAATTGTCTCTTATTTTTTAAGGAACAGAAAAAATCTAAAAGAAAGCTCTTGCGCTTAATAATGTGTGACAAAGTAACTATTTCAAATTCAAAATTTGACAAATATTGAGCAACTACTGAATGACAGGTGTTTTGGTAAACGTTTTAGGAACTAAAACATTTGGCCTAAAGGATTCCTGTTCCTCAGGAGCACCCACTCTTACGGAAGACGGTGAGAGGGACGGAGACAGAGCCCGAAGGCATAACAACCAGAAAAGCAATTAAGGTAAGGGCCACACAGGCCTGCACATCTCGGGCAGAACACACCCACCTAGACTGTGTTCCAGAAGGTGAAGCAGCAGCAAAACAAAAACCACGTCAAGCTTTTCTAACTCATCTGAAGACTAAAAAGGAGCAAACGGGGCTGCCCTTGAAGGACGCCTAGCCAGCAGACTACCCACACACAGAACAGAGGGGATAAAACTCACGGGTAACAAATTATATAATTCTTTTAGTTGAGAAATTTGCCGAAAACACTAACTCCTATACCACATAAGTGTTATACAGTTTATCTGATTAACAGAGTGGCAGAGCTCCATTTTCGTATAAAGTATCCAAACCCCAAACCCATTGCCGTCCAGTCGATTCTGACTCATAGCAACCCTATAGGACAGAGTAGAACTGCCCCATAGGGTTTCCAAGCCTGTAAATCTTTACAGAAGTAGACTGCCACATCTTTCTCCTGGGGTGGCCCGTGGGTTCAAACCGCCAACCTTTCGGTTAGCAGCCGAATGCTTAATGACTGCACCACTAGGGCTCCTATATAAAGTATACAGTATTTGTGCATTAAGATGGACAAAGTATGGTACCAATCAGCATCTCAGGTGAGCATAAATACTAAACTTAAAAACTTAACATAAGATGTGAAAGCAAGCACTAAACATTGGCTATGTATACTGAGTTTGTCGAAATGGTTCTCCATCCCCAGTAAGGGCATCCTCAAAACTATTAGGGAGATAATTTCCATATTAACCCAAAGTATTAGTAATTCCATAATTTCTAAAACTATTAAGGAGACAATTTCCACATTTCAGTTCTATACTATTTGTATATAGTGAAGTCATCTCTGCCATAAATTGTGAAAATTAAAATTTAGCATTTTCCTTGAAACTCATTGAGCACAGAGCAGCAATGAAAATACTGCCAAATAGACTTTGATGAGACCTTCTCACCAAGGTATGAAACGTATCACCAGGACACTGAAGGTACAAGAGATATACTGTGTTTAGTGACCACTTTGATGATTAACTAAGAACCACAGAACTTTAGAGCTATGAAGGACCTTAGAAATCACCTAATCTGATCACCTCATTGCACAGGTGAGGGAATTAAGGTTAAGTGACTTGCCTGAAGTCAAACAGATTCCTAGGCTCCCATCTCAACTACATTTCCCACCCTCGCTTGTAGCTGGGTGTAGCCTCTTTAAGAAGGAGTATGGGCACTCCTCCTAGGCCCAGCCCATAAACCCGGCCATGACCAAACTCCCATGCTCTTCTGGTTTGAAACAGAAGGGCACAGAAACCTTGGAAGTACTAAGTTGAAAAGGGTAGTTACATCATGGAAGGAGCCTGGGTCCTTGACTCACCATTTGGAGGTGAGTTGCCTGCCAATCAGCAGTTCCCATGTGAAACAAATTTGGATGGTGTTAAGCCACTGAGATTTGGGAATCCTATCTGTTACAGTAGCTACAGTTGTCCTAACTAATATATCTACCACATCAATATTTTCTTTCAGAGAGTGAATTTAAGGAATCTAGTATAAACCTTCAGAATGAGAATAGCTCTACTACTTACTAGCTGTGTGACCACTGGCAAGTTACTTAAACTCTCTGAGCCTCGCTTTCCTCGCCTATAAGATGGAGACAGAGTACTCATCTAGGTGTTTTGACCTTTCGATGAGCTCACCCTCACAAATTAGCTCAGTGACTGTGCATAGCAAGTGTGAAATGGACATTATTATCATTACCATATTTGTGCAAATTTAAAACATAACATTTGAAATTTAACAACAAGCCCTTTCTCCCCATCTTTTATTCTCAGACCTTTAACCGGGCTAAGGTGATGGCACACGTCCTCCTTGATCTGGTCTTCTTCCATAATATTTGACATTGGCACATTAAGGCTAACCGTGTCTTCATCGGAAGGCTAAAAAAGATAAGAGTGCACTGTTTTATTCAAGGGAGAAGAGAACGCTACGTGACTCTCCAAAGCATAATACTGAGTAAAAGAAGCCAGATACCAAAGAGGACAATCCCACTGACATAAGTTCAAAAGCTAGCACAACTAAACCGTGGTGTTGGAACTCAGGATAGTGATTACTCTTGGGGTGGGGATAAGGGGCACAAGTAACTTTCTAGGGACGCTGGTAAAGCTCTGTTTCTTGAGCTTGGAGCTGGTTACATGGGTGTGTTCGCTTTGTGACGAATCATCATGCTCACACTTAACGATTTATATGCTTCTCCGGGCGTCTATTTTGAACTGAAACTTTGCTAACCTAAGAGTCAAACTCAGAGCACCTAGCAAGAACTGTGTAATCCCTGACAGAACAAAGGAATAACTGTCAGTAGGCTATCCTCTTAGCCCTAAGCCTCATCGATCATTTTAATAGCCATGGTACTCTGAGATCTGACGACAAAGCTGATTTACCAAAACGACATTAAGATTTCATATGGCTGGTCACAAAAACAGGAGCAGTCAACCTCTCTGATGACATCTCGTTTACTTTGAGTGCATCTTCTACACAACACCAAGCTTTGTCTTATTTCTCTTTTTTTAGGCTTGAGAGCTGCATTAAATGCATAAAAGTGCTAAAAAAAAACCTGTAGTACTTAAAAAGAACATGGTTCTGTGTAATTTTTGGAATAAGGCTTCAATTTAGTAATCTGAGGTAGTTCTTTCTGGGAGGCTCCTTTCACATAATAGCTGATGAAATTTATTCAGAAAATCTATGATTCTGTCACAAATGAAACATGGAACCTCATTTATTTTCCTAAGTCTCCCTTTTAGTGTTGCTATTTAGTGAAAGGAGGCCTGATGGCACAGGGGTTAAGCATTTGGCTGCTAACCAAAAGGTCAGCAGTTCAAATCCACCAGCCACTCCTTGGAAACCCAACGGGGCAGTTCCACTTGGTCTTATAGGGTCACTGTGAGTTGGAATCAACTCCATGGCAACAGGTTTTATTTAGTGAAAAGCTTTCCAAATCAGAGGGACCAGGCATCTCCACAGAATACATTTCAGGTGATTGCGGCTTGCTCCTAAATTCCTGAGGTGACTACTTTCAGAGCAGAATGTTTGTTTTCATTTTTTGACACGCTCACCGAATGTCTGGAAACTGACAGAAAACAAGTGTGCATTTCACTCATTTAATAAATCTTCACGGAGTCCCACATTTTCCTGCTTGCTTATCGTGAGAAAAGTACGTTTTTAATTTCTTAATGACAAATGCTCTATCAATTATTCAATGGTAACAGCCAAAGAAAGGAAACGCAGTATGATCCTTGAACCTCACAATGAGATATAAATGGGGAAAGACAGGCTGACGATGGACAGTCACATATTTGCCAAATAAGGTGAAAACAGAAAAAGCTACGTAGGACAACTCAGAAACTGTATCATTCTAAAAGATGAACTTCTTGGAGTGTTGCTCAGGTAATGGGGCTATGATGAGAGACAACAGAAGCCAAAGGGAAGATCTGTGCATTTTATTCTGTTGAATATAATCCTTTCTATAGCCCCTCTTCTTTCCACCCTTACCCCATCTTAAAAACTTAGCAAAATTCCAAAGGTATGCATCTAATTAAAAGGGAGAGACTAAATGCCCTGCCTCCTTTTAGAATATTAGCATTCTATTTATACTAAGTGAGAACAAAGGGATAATGGAGTCCTTTGTGTGATGTCTTATTAACCAACTTAATTATTCTTAGAAGACATATAAAGGATAAAGCAGAGTCTGTTTCAATTTAATAGAAAATAAGCTTAGGGTGAGTAATCTCTGAAACAATGGTACATTTTAGGGGACTTAGTTTTAATAAAGCTGAAAGGGATGAATTAAAATACAACTTATAAAGCAATGTGTTTAGCTTTTATCCCCCCAGGGAACCCTAGTAAACTATTAATGTGGTTTCATGAGGATCATTTTCTTTTATTGACACTGACTTTCTTCTCCTGCTTACTAAGTTGCCTTCTGTTAAAAATGATTTTCTATATTTGAAATACTTGAAGGTATATTAATTTTTAAGGCACTGCTTTGTAACACATTTTGTAGAAAATAAATTCCAGTATCTTAGATATGTATTAAGCCTTAAAGACGTGAGGAGAACTGGTAAATGGCTCTCTCCCGGGAGCTACATATAATAAAAAATGGAGATCCTTAGACGGGTAGTTGACCCATTAATCACATCTGCAGAGGGTTCTGTAATGTTTCCAAACTCGTGACTATAAAAATTCACTAACTTCCCTCAAAAAGGAAGAGTACCTGATGACGCATCCATCCCCGACTGCACCTATATCTTCTGGCAGCTTGGGTCAAGAAGCTCCATTTAATTATACATTAATACAAGACTCTGGGATTCTAACAGACTATCAATGAGATAATAAATATTTTAATAGAGGGTTATTTATAACCACTACAGGGAGGTCTGGAGCCCTGGTGGCTCAGTGGTTAACAGCTCAGGCTGCTAACCAAAAAGTTGGCAGTTTGAATCTACCAGCTGCTTTTTGGAAGCTCTATGGGGCAGTTCTACTCTGTCCTATAGGATCACTATGCGTTGGAATCGACTCAACGGCAAGAGGTTTTATAGGAAGCTCTAGTGTGCTTTCTATAGTGGTTCTAAATAACTCTCCGTTAAAATAACCAAACTTTTATCCAATTATCTGAATAAAACACAATCTCAGAGTTTCTGGAAAGCATATACTGTTATAAAAAAATTACGGCTACTCCTAAGTGGCATTTGCTGCGGGTAAACTACTAAAATGCAACTTATACCTGATTCCTTAACATTCATGCATGCATATAACGACAGTATCTTCACTGGAAGGCTGAATTACTCTGCCAGTTAGAAACAAACACATTTATAAAGATGCCTCATGGGTACTTGCACACCACTTAGTCAGGTCAAATATTTATTAAGCATTAAAGAATAGTGTAAATAATACAGGGAGCAGAGGGAGGAAACAGAAACTCGACTCTGGAGGCATTTATAAAGAAGATACAGAAAAAGTAAAAACAGCTAATATTTATATAGCACTTGGAGGATTTCAAATTGCTCTCATAACATCATCACGTATTCTCAAGCAGATGAGGGAATTACCAGAAAGGAGTTTAAGGAAGGCAGGCAGAAATATCCAGAAGCACAGGAGGAAAAAATGTGACCAATAACCGTACCTCTGTGGCGGATAATCGCTTGTCTCCGTTGTCACTCCCAACGCCTGAGTCGGAATCTTTCTTGCTGGGGTGGATGTCATCAATATTGAATTTATTGAGGAAAGAATTGAAGTAGCAAAGTTAACACCAAGGTACATCAACTTACATTCTAGTAACAATTTTGCTATTTCTTTTAATGATTATTATAAGGCAATACAACAAATCAGTCCAGTAGCAAAGAATATCAAGATACAGGCCTAATGAAAATCAGATGGTTGTACTATCTAAAGATATAAACCAGGCACTGTGTTGGCTCCCGGTCACCACGTGTGGCAGAGAAGAACTGTCCGTGCTCCGTAGGGTTTTCAGTGGCTGATTTTTCGGAAGTAGATCACCAGGCCCTTCTTCTGAGATAGTACAAGATAAAATCTTTGTCTTCAGGCTCTATCTAACCAAGACGCCTGCTCTTAGATGCCAAATTGTTTCTTTGAAACACATATGAATGTTATTTTAACGATTTTAACATATAAAAAAAGCAATAAACTACATAAGTGCTTCTACCTCTTATTAAATGTGGTTACTTTCAATAACTCTTATCCAATGAGAAAATATATTTTATAGTATGTTTACTAAAAAAAGAAGCCCTGGTGGTGCAGCGGTTAAGTGCTTGCTACTAACCAAAAGGTGGGCAGTTTGAACCCACCAGCCACTCCAGGGGGGAAAGATGTGGCAGTCTGCTTCTGTAAAGATTACAGCCTGGAAAACCCTATGAGACAGTTCTACGTTGTTCTGTAGGGTCGCTATGAGTCAGAATCGACTCGACAGCAGTGTTTTTTTTTTAACTAAAAAAAGAGATTTTAAACATTATATAAAAGTATCACTTCGGTAGCCTAAGGTTTTAAGCCACCTTGTTTAGCAAACATTTAAGGAAAAGATTTCTGCAGTGAAATTTTTTTTCAAAAAGAATCTGTGTTTCTGTAAGTGTGTTCAGTGTGGGAATTTTGTTCTCTGAAAACTCCAGGCCCAATTTATTCCACAAAATTTATTCCCAATTTATTCCCAATTTATTCCATGCCCAAGGACATGTGAAAAGATTCTAACACTTCCACCCTAAACAGGAAATGGCAGAAACTACACACACTGTATTTTAAAAATGCATAAAAAAATTAAGCCTACAGTTTTTTTTTAGCAGTGTTCTGGAGGCAAATTAAAAATGAATAATAATTCTAAAAAGGCATGCATGAGCTTAATATGATTTTTCAACTGATAAGCAAAAATATATTTATATTATAGACTGTATTTATAAGCACATACATACACACATACACACACATATATGTATGTGTGTGTATATAAATAAAATAAAAGTACTTGGGAAGGGTGGATTAGGAGAGGGGAGGAGATGAGAACTGACAAATGCTAAAATGTTACCAACAGTTAACAATTTTCTTTTTGTTAGTCCAGTAGTTTCTGCGAGTTATGAATTTGAATTGGTTCACTGATGCAAATGGATTTTGGAAGTTAGTTACCTGGAGGGTGTTGGCCTAAGAACATTCTAAACTGGGGCTCCGAGTAAGAGTAGCTGGACTCACCTGTCCTCCACGTGCTGGTGTAAATGCGGCCTCTCCATCGAGTGGAGGTAAAGGGAGTCAGCTGTCTTAATCTGGCATGCTTGTATGCTCAGATACTTGAATATGTGCACTTTGCCCTTCGTGCAAATCTACCGAGAAATTAAAAATACATATTTACCTTTAATGGCAAAACAAAATCTAAACACCAGACATCTTACACTGCATATTTTCATTTTCACTTTAAGTAGCACCCTAACAATGCACACCAAATCTGACCTCTCCAAAACATATGAGAATTTAGGAGGGAAAAAAAAGATGAGGAACTGCTGATGCTGCTTAGGTATGACCAAAAACCTCAAGGGATTTGATTTCTTGGTTTGGAGGTTTAGGGTCAAAGTTTCATGGGACTTCCCAGTTAATTGGCCGAACTTAGTTTTTAGGGCTTCTGTACTATCTCCAAGTTTGTTGTGTAGTGCCTGGGGTCTTAAAAGCTGCAAGCTGCCATGAGGGCACAACGGTTGGTCTCTATTCTCTTGGAGCAACACAGGAAGAAGGAGAGTCAGCAATAGGAGGAGGAAATGGAATGTATGGCCAATTGCCTCCATGAACAACTGCCTCCTTTGCCATGAGACCAGAAGAATGGGATGGTGCCCAGCTACCATTAATGAACATATTGATCTAAGACTCCATAGAAGAATTCTGATCGAAAGGGGGAAAATGCAGACAGAATTTCAAATTCTCATGGAATCCAGCCTTTCTGGAGCCACTGAAGCTGGATGAACACCTAAAACGACTGCCCTGAGATAATCTTTCAACCTTAAACCAAAAATATCCCCTGAAGTCTTCTTTAAACCAAAAAACTGTTTAGCTTAATTAGTAATGTCTGCCTTGAGCATTGTGCTTTTTAAAAAAACTACCTACATGGGATCAAATTGACAACAGCAACAAGAAGGTCAAATAGGAAGGTTAGGGGGCAGTGAGTTTCTGTTAATGGGGGAGGAACAATTTGGAAAAGGAGGGTGAGAATGGTTGCACAACTTGAAGAATGTAATTAATGTCACTGAATTGTACATGTAGGAACTGTTGAACTGATGTGTTTTGCTGTGCGTATTTTTAATAACAATAATAAAAAAAAGAATTCAGGGGATCATTTCCTCCAATTCTACTCTGTATAAAAAACCATTTCTAACTTCAAGCAATTTCTAACTTCTTGCACTAAGCTACAAAATTTTAACAGATATGTATGTAAGTATAAATAGTATAAAAAGTTCAAAGTCTGATAACTGGAAACCCCAGGTGTTACAGAGTAGAACTGCTTCAAGGATTTTCCTGGCTGTAAACCCTGATGGTGCAGCGGTCTTGACTGCTAACCGAAAGGTCGATGGTTCTAAACCTCCAGCAGCTCCATGGAAGAAAGATGTGGCAGTCTGCTTCTGTAAAGATTCACAGCCTTGGAAACCCTATGGAGTCACTATGAGTCGGAATCAACTTGATGGTAGTGGGTTTGACTTGCTTTTTAAAATCTTTTTGGAAGCAAATCACCAGGGCTTTCTTCCAAGGGGCTGCTGGGTGGTTCAAACTACCACCTTTTAGATTATTAGTTGAGTGTAAACCATTTGCACTAAGGACCTTATGAAAGACTACAAAAGTACACTTATTTTCAAGCCCATAAGGAAAAAAAAAAGAGCTTAAAAAGTACCTTTTGGTTAGCAGCTATATCACTTAACCACTGCACCACCAGGGCTCCGAATTATTTTAAAGTAAAATAAAATTAAAAATACTTACATGGCTGATCATCGGATGAGGAGCCCTGGTGGTGCAGTGGTTAAGCGCTTGGCTGCTAATGGAAAGGTTGGCAGTTTGAACCCACCAGCCGCTCCATGTGAGAAAGGGGTGGCAGTTTGCTTCCGTAAAGATTTACAGCCTTGGAAACCCTATGGGGCAGCACTACACTGTCCTTTAAGGGTCGCTGTAAGTCAGAATTGACTGGCTGGCAATGGGTTTGGTTTGTTAATCATTGGATGTACATCATTTTTTTTCTTAACAGTTTAATATTTGAGTTTGAATACCATCTCTAAAGAACCAAATCCATTTTCCAGCTAACATTAAATTAAGGAATTTAGTCAGTCCTCATTATCTGCACATTCCATATGTGCAAATTTGTCTACTCTTTATAATATTTATTTGTAACTTTACAATCCATACTCACGGCATTTTCAGAGCAGGGAAAATTTGAAGTTGGCCAATGCACACATTCCTCGCTGAGCCAAATGCTGGTAAATGGCTTTGATGCAGGAGACAACTTAATGTACCCAGATTCACCTGCGGTCAATGTTTTTTGTGTGACTGCTCACGGTCATGTCTAATATGAATTCAGCAAGTATCAAAAAACTGGCTCTGGAGAGCTGCATATGCTCTATTGGTAGCAAATTCCACAACGGCTTTGCTACAAGGCTTCTCACCTGTGCGGGAGGAGACTGCAAAGGGTTATTCTCCAGCAATAATACTTGCAGCTGCTTCATCTCTCTAAAACAAATCGGAATCGCCAGCACTTTATTGCAGGAAAAGTCAAACTTTACCAGGGGAAGATCTACTAGTTCTAAAAGAACAGGGAAAAAAAAAAAAAAAAATTCAGCGAGCAACAACATTAAATAGTTAAACATCAAAAATAAATTTCTGCTTATCAAGAAAAATAGCAGTTTAATCAAAAGCAAGATGTACATTATGAATACATGTTATGTGCATACAACATACCAAAGAGGGTAAAACTTTTTCATTGGGAGCTCAATAATTCTAAATTGCTGTTAGTTCTGATAAGAGCTGGACAATATTTTACACTGACAAATCTACTGTTTAAGACATTTTTTCTTTCCTCAGCAAAAGAAACATCAGCTAAGTCACACAGGACAGACATATTTATGTTTTAACTTCAAAATGTTTTCAAGCAGTACTTGCTAGCATATAAATAATATGCTAATTACAAATATTCTTATCTCTTCAGTGGATCTGGGCTAGCATAAACTCAGAGCTAGTTACAATAAATATGTTCATGATTTTTTAACTGTGTTTTTAAAAATAAACACAATCTCATTCAGAATGTTCTGACAAAAGCCCTATAATTCTTACTTGATGAGGCTTTCTCTACTTGACTGCTTTTAAAAAGTCCTCTATAGCTCCACCAACAAGACAGAACATTATATTTAGCTTAAAATCCCCACCCAGTGGCACAGTAAACACTCAGTAATTTCAAGCATTCAAATCGACATTGGCAGCTGCTGGAAACAAAGTCAAATATATTCCACAGAGCAGAGAGGCTGAGCAACGCCAGACACCTAGGGGCACACTGGGAAAACCACTAAGATCTCTGAGTGAGAGGCCAGAGAAGGTTCATTTCAGAATGCGGGCCTCACCACTTTTGTTATGGGACCTTTTAAGGTCTTTAAAAGTCTCAAGGAATTCAAAAGTGGAGGAAGGGCAGAAGCTATATAAAGAAGAGGCAGTAACCTGGGGTAGAAGGCTTTAGTGGTTCAGTGGTAGAACTCTTGGAGCCCTGGTAGCACAGTGGTTAAGAGCTCAGCTGCTAACCAAAAGGTCGGCGGTTCGAAACCACCAGCCGCTCCTTGGAAACCCTCTGGGGCAGTTCTACTCTGTCCTGTAGGGTTGCTATGAGTCGGAAACGACTCGCTGGCAGCGGGTTTGGCTGGCAGAATTTTCGCCTTCCACGTGGGACAAGGCACCTCATGCTGAGTGCTGCCGAACAGGTTTCAGAGGCGCTGTCACACTAAGATGGACTAGGAAGAAAGGCCTGGCAATCGACTGCCAAAAATCAGTCAATGAAAATCCTATGGATCACAGTGGTCCAATCCCTAACTGATCACGGGGATGGCACAGGACCAGGGAATGTTTCGTTCCATAGTGCACGGGGTCGCCGTGAGTTGGGGGCTGAATCAAATCGCTGGCAGCTAACAACAATGATCTCTCCCCCTAACTGCATGAGGGTTTTACTTTACTCAGCTTTACTGCCTCAGATTCCACCAACAAACATCTCTTCTCAGAATTCAACTTGCTCTGGGAGTGTACGGGACTTTCCTTCTTTGAGATCTTATGAAGTGCTTTGTACTAAAGAAGAGAGTAATGGGACTGAAATGCGAGACAGAACCAGACTGGTATCCAACTCAGCAGGTCCCTGATGTGTGAGCTGTGGAAGACTAACTCAGGGAGTGCATTTTTTTAAAATACAGATTCCTGGGCCTGAAGCCAAGGAATCTGTATGTTTTTAAATACTTGGGAGTAATTTACTGCTTAAGCCCAGCTCTGCAGCCTCCAATACCAGGATGAGAGACTTGCCTCAGGCCACACTAGTGCTAGGGGTCGCTGTGACTGGAGTGGTGTGGAGCAGCATGAGGTGGAAGAGAGAGCAGGAGGTGACCTTGGGGGGCAGCACAAAATCACGGAAGTCAAAGGAAAAGGGAAAGTAAGAAACAGCATAACATCTTTTCCAAACTTCCTCCTTCTCCCTCTTCCACCCTCTAGTTCTAAAAACCAGGGTAAGGATAAGGGGGGTTATAAGACATGAGGAGCCCTGGTGGCACAGTAGTTAAGAGCTCAGCTGCTAATGCAAAGGTTGGCAGTTCGAATCCCCCAGCCGCTCCTTGGAAACCCATGGGGCAGTTGCCCTATAGGGTTGCTATGAGTCGGAATCAGCTCAACAGCAACGGGTTTGGTTTTTGTTTACATGACACGAGGAATACCTCGTTGCAGTAAGCCTTGATAATATTAATCGTCTCTGATATGGTTCATTTTCCTCACGAAAGTTACAGAGCAATCAAAGGCAAAATTTAACTGGTTCTTTAGCAATTCTTTGACACTTAAAACTAAGGCGCTTAAGCAAGGCTATAGGGCTCAACTCAGGGAAGACAGAAGGAGGGGGAAGGGAGGCAACTTGCAGGTAAATAAAGAATGGTTTTTATAATTACTATTTCCTTTATTTTTAGTTTCAGTTTGGAACACAATTACCATTTTAGTTTAGGAAAAAAAGAACCTGATGGTTTCACAACAAGAAAATGGTGAAGATGATAACCCTGCAACGCCAGTCCAGAAAAGGTCAAAAGAAACCAACAGAAGAAGGGAGTAAGAAAAAAATAAGATCAAATCCCACTTCTCTCTCTCCATCGCAAAGAGGAGCAAATAAATGGTTACTTTAATCCTCTGCCCATCTGGTTCCAGAAAGAACAAAATATGGCCTCCTCATTGCTGGGGCCGCAGTAAAACCACCACACAACTGACGCAGGTAATTAAGCTACAAACCTTTCTTCACCTCAGATTGAAAGCATATGAGGAGAGGTACGAAAAGAAGAAAAACATGAAAGTAATATGGAAAGTTTTTACATTCACTGCCTGAAAGCATTATTAATGCTCTTTTGTTAACAGAGTTCTCCTGAGTGAAGCAAACAGAAACTTGATATTCAGGAAATTACTCCCCCCGCAAAAAAAAAGATTTTCCAGAAAATTGAGGTTTTAGCTCTGAGTGTATTTTAAAATATCAAAACTGAGAAAACATAATTATGGAAAGCATAGAAATTTGTAACAGAACTTTTTAGGGAAAGAAATGCTTTTAAGGTAAGAAAATAAAAAGTGGTTAGAGAAATAAAAGGAGCCCTGGTGGCACAATGGTTAAGCGCTCAGCTACTAACTGAAAGGTTGGTGGTTCGAACCCAGAAGCGGCTCCGTGGGAGAAAAGACCTGGCCATCTGCTCCCATAAAGGTTATATAGCCTAGGAAACCCTGTAGTTCTACTCTGTCCTATAGGGTCACTATGAGTTGGAATCAACTTGATGGTACACAGCAAGAGAAAGAAAAACCTAGATTTTGCAAGTACACTTTCTTTCCACACCTTTCTCAACTATTACAACTATAAATTTAAATGATTAAATTTTCTTTCTGAAAATAAGAGTTCAATTTTTTGTGAGGCTTTCAAAATGGTTAACATGGAAGTTCACATTTACGCGAGAGTTTGCTTTAATGCTATGTATAAAAGGTTATACACTTCCGAATTTTATGTTAATAAGCATTTTCCCTTTTAACTTGCTCAAACCATGAATAACATTTTCATACATTCAAAAATGTGACTTTTGAATGTATGAAAATGACACAATGAAAAAATAAAAAATAGGTATTTTTTTACGAAGTCATCTCAAGTAATAACTTAATAAATCTTGATTCTAAGGTAGCTTCTAATTCTACTTCTAGTCAGCACGAGAAAGGTGGAAAGAGTGCAAACAGACTCTTAAACCTCCTATTTATGAAGCAAAGAATAGTTTATAAAGCCCTTCTCCTTTCATGTGCTCCATTTTCTTGCCTTTCAAACAAAGGACCAAGATGCAGGAAGAGAACTATAAAAATCAGGCAGCTCTCAAACACTAATATCAGGTTAACCAAATGCTGACTGTCTTTGCTATGAGGTATATTTTTAAGTATATGTTTGACATCAGGAATATCTAGTGTCCTTAAATGAAAACAATGGAAATCAGTGTGGTCCTTGGAAACCAGCATTCAGTACTGTGTTTTTCATCGACTCACTCCTGATTTTGGTTCAGATGAGATTCCAAATACATGAAATTTAGATCCACCATCATCCATAAGGCTGTTTTTCAAAGCTTTTGTTGTTGTTAGCTGCTGTCAAGTCAGCTTCCAACTCACGGAGACCCCATACACAACAGAACAAAAATTTGCCTGGTCCTGCGCCATCCCCATGATCGGTCGCAGCCTACTCCATTGTGATCTGTAAGGTTTCCATAGGCTGATTTTCAGAAGAAGATCACCAGGCCTTTCTTCTTAGTCTGTCTCAGTCTGGAAGTTCCACTGAAACATGTTCAGTATCATAGCAACATGCAATCCTCCACTGATGGATGGCGTCCGCGCAAGAGGTCCATTGGCCAAGAATTGAACCCGGGTCTCCCCCATGGAAGGTGAGAGTTCTAGCACTGAACCACCAATGACCCTATTCAAAGCTATTAATGGTACAAAATTTCTGAGTATAATATATATATCCAGCTGCCAGGGAAAGGTTTGCCCAAGTACCTGGAAAATCAGCATTCGCCCTGTGTGGTAGAAATGGAGTATCAATATGGAAGCTCTAGATCCACCATTGCTGCTTGCCTTCAAGACATTTACCAAAACTACCCATGACATTAGTCCACTCCAGCAGAGTAGTGACCTTGCGGAAGAACAAATCCTAGATACCAGGGGTGCCCAGTCAGTAACCCCAGAGTCCCAAGACCAGAAACTCTAACCACCAGGATCTGAAGAACCAAGCATGCCCTCTAAACTGTTGTTTGAGGGTATTCCAGAACATCACACACCCATGCCAAAAATAATTCATATTGCCTCAAACAGCTTTATAGTTTGTTGCTGTACTACTAGATTAAATTTACAACTTGCACATAACTTTTCTGTTATCTGCATGTAAAATTCACATTTTAATCAATATTAATTTGTTTTTGTTAGTCGCTGTCCAACTCATGACAACTCCATGTGTTACACAGTAGAACTGCACTCCACAGGGTTTTCTTGGCTGTAATCTTAATGGAAGCAGATCGCCAGGCCTTTCTTCCGTGGTACTGCTGGGTGGGTTTGAACTGCTGACCTTTAGGTTAGCAGTTGAGCGCAAACTGTTTGCACCACACAGGGACCTTAATTAATATTAATAGGCATACACAAACATGACTAGAACCACCCTCTTCACAAAAGTAAACAAAATATAATTAAATTAAAATTGCCCATTTTCTTCACTTTTTCCTCTTTCTTTTTTACCTTGTGGTAAAACTTTAAGGTAATTTCTTCTGACATTCAGTTCTCGTAGTGACTTCAGTTGACCTATCTGATGGGGCAAAGCTGTGATCTCGTTGCAGCTGACATCCTGTACCAAAAGCAAAGAGAAATCATAAATGTCTTTTTCCAGGAAATCAAGCATTTCATGTAGGGTCTCCTTCAGGATTAAATCCCAGGGCGACTACGTGGGTACCCTTTTATGTGGCTCTCAGATCCCTAGTAAGTAATGCTGAGCACAGAGCAGGAAAAAGGGAGACAAGAAAGATGTTAGTAACGTTCAATAGCGACTTTGCCAGCTACTGGCCTGCCACCTTCGCATGCTTCAATCTTACTTATGGGGTAGAGCTGGTTGCCTGATATTTGCAGATACGGAAATTGAGGCACACAGAAGTTAAGTCCGGTGCCCAAGGCGTGCAAAATCCCAGAGTGAATGCTATGAACTAACGACTTGCCCACGGGTAGCCACTGCAGCACAATGCTGCTAAAGAGAAGGAAGATGATAATGGATCCTATCTTACCAAATTCTCACATCTTATAGTAAAAAACTGTGAATATTAATACATTGTCTGGATGCACCATTTATTTAAAAAGGAGTTCTTACGGGAGGCTGAAGACCTTAGACCTGAACCCCTTCCATACATTTTACATGCAAGACTCTGGGGTCTTAGAGGAGTATAATATGATACAGTAATATTATAATGTAGTATAATACAGTATCACTATATTATTCCTTGTTTAGAACCACCTCTTAACACATGCAAAATGGAGGCCATGAAGTCTGCTGTTGTTAGCTGCCATCGAGTTGGCCCGACTCATGGTGACTCCACACACAACGGAACAAAATTCTGCCCCAGTCTGCGCCATCCATGTTCAGTTGCACATCGGATCACTGTGATCCACAGGGTTTTCACTGGCTGATTTTTGGAAGCAGGTCACCAGGCCTCTCTTCCTAGTCCACTTTAGTCTGGAAGGTCCACTAAAACCTGTTCAGCATCATAGCAACCCACCTGACTCCCTGACAGATGGGTGGGGCCGCACATGAGGTGCACTAGCAGGGAATCGAACTTGGGTCTCCCACATGGAAGGTGGGAATTCTACCACTGACCCACCAAGAAGTTTATTATCTTATATATCCTTATTCTCTTCTCTAGTCCCACTCTTCCTCTGATGTCTAGCATGTGTGCCCTGCTCTCCACACTCCAGCTACTGCTTTAATCCAAATTGGCATTATCTGTCAGCTAGACACCATAGCAGCCTTCCATCTGGTTTCCACACATCAGCCTCATCCTAGGATCTACCCTCCACAGAGCTGCCGGAGTGCAAATTTCATTATATTGTTCACCAGCTTAAAAATTTGCAACATTCAGCACCAACTACAGGATGAAGTACAAATTCCTCAACAAGGCACAGCATCCACGCTCAGGTCTACGTCTCCAGCACCATCTCTCCTGATACCCTCATTGCATTCTACACTCCAGCGCTGTTACTGCTCCTTGCAGTTCCCGGTGGGTGCCAAGCTGTTTCACATTCCCTAAACTGTTTGTGCTCTTTCCCTGCCTGATACGCCATTCTCCAATATGGTGCCCTTGGCCCACCCGCTCACCCTTCAAGACTTAATTTAAGCCCCACCTCCTCTCTGCAGCCTTTAGTGAGGCTTCCTCCCCTTCCCCCACTCCAGTCCAACATCCAGTGAGGACTGACCTTTTTTCCTTTGTGGTCCTATAAATGGTGGTGCTAGCACCTGTAACACTTCACTGCATTCCTTTGCTCACGTGCTGCCTTCCCCTATAAGCCAGTGAGCTCCTTGGTGAGAAAGGCCACGCCTTATGCACTTAGCAGAGTACCAGGTATGAAGTAAGGGCTCAAAAAATGTTGGATGAAATTTCTGAAATCCACTTACATTGATACTCTGAATGCTGCAGCTTATCCTGCTTCATGGCTGGGACCTCGGGATGTTTCAACCTACACATCTAAATCCCCTGCAGGTCCTGCTTGGTGACACAGAACCACAGACATATATTTGGGCAATGAATGAGCCTGGTGAAGTGAAGTCCTCAAATATCCCTCTTTACTTCTGAACCTGCAAAAAACTTCCCTTTTGAAAAACCAGTTGCCATGGAGTCAACTCCGACTCATGGTGCCCCCATGTGTGTCAGAGTAGAACCGTGCTCCACAGGGTTTTCACTGGCTGATTTTTCAGAAGTAGATCACCAGGCCTTTCTTCTGAGGTGTCTCTGGTGGACTCAAACCTCCAACCTTTCTGCTAGCTGTGAGTGCATTAACCATTTGGACCACTCAGGGACCCCTCTTTTCACCTGAGAGGGCACCAAAGGCTAGTTTCAGAAACCTGTTTCACGTTCACTCAGATGAGATGAACTCAGTTCCTCACTCACCAATCCCCTGAAAAGCCCAGGCTCTGCATTAGACCAGGGCTATAAAGAGCACGGTCAATCCCTGCCCTCTAACCTCCTCACATCTAAAAATCCTCAGGTGACCCGCCCAACCGTCAAGGTGCTGAGAGGGCTCAATGAATACCATCTGATGCAGATGAAGACTATCACTCCTGATAAAAGGAATGAGAAGGGGGCACCAGTGCTTCAGCAGTAGAATTCTCTCCTCCCGTGCGGGAGGCCCGAGTTCGATTCCTGGCCAATGCACCTCATGCGCAGCCACCACTCGTCATCAGTGGAGGCCTGCATGTTGCTATGATGCATAACAGGTTTTAGCTACGATTCCAGACGAAGACAGACTAGGAAGAAAGGCCTAGAGAAATGCTTTCAAAAATCAGCAAATGAAAACGGCGGATTACAATGGTCCAAGCCCCAACCAATCATGGGGATGGTGCAGGACCAGGTAGTGCTTTGTTCTGCTGTGCATGGGGTCGCCATGAGTCAGTGCCGGCTCCACTGCAGCCAACAACAGAAGGGAATGAAGCTGCAACCTGTAAAGCTGACTGTACACAGTGCGACTGCACCACCATCATTTTCTGTACTCAGCTGTTTGTGCCGTGGGTTAAGAACACAAGGTGTGCGGTGGCTTCACACCAATCTGGTTGTTGCTGCATCACTCTTGGCCCAGAAAAGTTACACAAAATTTTAAGAAAAACATTCTTAGTATTTAAAAAAAAAAAACACCCACAAGCACGTCTGTGGATACATAAAGGTCTAAGAAGTAATTATGGAATTAGGAGGTCTGGAGGAGATTCGTTCAGTCACTCTCAGCCCCTAGCCAAGTCAACAAAACGGCTCTGCCATACTCAATATTATCTCCACATACGAGGAGTGAAAAGTGAAATGCCATCTTTTTCCAATTACTGGGGCATTTGATTCATTACAGAAGTCAACAACCAAATCCCTTCAATGAAGGCTTTATATGTCTTTGCCTTAAACTGAGCTACAAATAAGCAAGAGGTACTCTCTCAATCTACTTTAAAAGAACCGTCACACAAATGGTGAACTGATGAGCCTTAGAAATACAGGACATCATGCTACTGGGCTCACTGCCTGGCACACTTTGGGAGGGAGGAGAATGGGAATTCATCTCCCATCTCGGGAGAGAATTTATGTTACTGACGTCTAAAATAAGTCTTGTGAGGGACAGCATGGGAAAGATCCCTTTGGTAGATCCTGGAAATCATGGATTTTCAGTGTGAAAGTGACAATTTTCAGACTTTAAAGAACACAGGTTTTTATATCTTTCTTTTAAAAACTGGTTAAGGGGGAAGGGGAGGCCAAAGGATAGCAGATATACTTAGGCAACATATTCGTGGCAGGAAGTTTCCTGAGATGAAATTCAGCTTTATCTCCTTTTTTAGGGTGGACTATATTCATCTTGGGGACCTAGTGGCGCAGTGATTAAGTGCTCGGCTGCTAACCAAAAGATCGGCAGTGCGAATCCACCAGCCACTCCTTGGAAACCCTGTGGGGGCAGTTCTACTCTGTCCGTTAGGGTTGCTATGGATGGGAATCGATTTGACGGCAAGGGGTTTAAATTCATCTTGTTTGGTAAAGTACAGTCAGCAAAAACAAGGAAAACCCCCAATGAGATGGATTGACACAATAGCTACAACAACAGACTCAAACATAGCAAAGATCATGAAGATGGCTCGGGACTGAGCGACGTTTTGTCGTGTTACACATAACGTCGCTATGATTTGAAGCCAGCTCAATGGCAACTACGGACAACAACAGATTCATCTCGCTCTCTGCTAAGAGCTAACTACTCATTACCCATGAAATTAAAGTATGCTGCTTCCCTGAACATAAGGTAATTTCTTCAACATATATTTCTAAGAAAATGGTCTTATCAAAAAAATTAACTCCGCTCCCTCAGTTATATTTAAATTCTTATTTATCAATTGGAAAAACAGTTACCTAATTGACTATATTTATATAAACATTTTTAAAAACTTCACACAATAAAAACGAGATGTGTTTTTCTTCTTCTGACTTAGAGGACAAAACGTCTGTGGAACATTAGAAACACAAGGGTCCAATCGTCCATTCACATTCTGAAGGGCATATGGTGAAGGTCAAAAAATGTCAACAGTACTGTGTACCCTTATCAGTTACCTCCTGTCCTGACAACATAATGGGGGGAAATGCCAGGCAAATCTAGTGCATAAGGAGAGATCAAGACTTTCCACTACTGTATTACAACAATTGCAGAAAATACTACAATATTTTCCACCAGCCACTGAACATTGCCTAATTTTTAAGAGGTTATGCATTTCATCATAAAAATAAAACTCCACAGGTAATTATGTCTTAATTAGCAGGGGAAAGAGAGGATAATCGTCTAGGTGTTTGGGGATAAGCTATTTCAGTTTTGAAAATGGAGAAACAATAATCCTAGAATGGCCTTGTTCTCTGGACCATGTCTTCCAAACTGGGCCTAAGACAAGGCATGACTTTTTTTGTAGTTCATTTAAAGATAAAATTTAGGAAAATAAATTTAAAAGGTAAACTGCACTGAAGAGAGACAGCCTGGCCATGCCGATGTCTCGAATTCAGACTTTGAGACTCCAGAACTGTGAGACAATAAATGTCTGTTTTGATAAGTTAAAAAGAAATTAAACTGCACTAATATCTCACACTGCAGCAATCAGTGAGACTCTGCCAGGTTTTTATTTCCAGATTGTGTAGCTGCTTCTTAGAATAGTCAAATGAATCCCTTCTGAATTTTCCAGTAGCCCTAAACTTTGTCTTTGAGAATCATTATTCTAACCTGCAGTGAAATCAAATTACCACACACTTAGTGCTATAATATTTTAAGTGTAAGTCAAAAAGAATCATCAGCATGGAGGCCCCATGGACACATTCAAACTCCCCGAGGGACTGAGTTGCTGGACGGAGGGCTCTGGGGACCATGGTCTCGGGGAACATCTAGCTCAACTGGCATGACTCTACTTATAAAGATAATGCTCCACACTCTACCTTGGTGAGTAGTGTCTGGGGTCTTAAAAGCCTGTGAGCGGCCATCTAAGATACTCCACTGGTCTCATC
>NW_004443980.1:7938663-7954403 GCF_000243295.1 Trichechus manatus latirostris
GTGGGGTTGTTAACCAATGTCATAAAACAGCATGTGTGTTACTGTTACATGAGAAACTATCTGTTCTGTAAGCCTTCACCTGAAGTACAATAAAATATTAAAAAAAAAAAATCATCAGAAGCATCTGTAAAGATTTACTGAATTTATTCTTTTTGATATGGAAAAGAATCTCATTGTGACGGTGTAAATACTCAAATTTGTATAGTCCAACCAGTTCAGTCTTGTCATTTAGATAAAACACAAAACAGACAATCAGAGAATTCTAACGATAGCTTAAAATATACTCATTTTCCACTAGTTTTATCATCATAACCAAAAGAAAAACTTCTATAGAAGTTAAAATTCTCATTTCATCCAGACCTTCTAGACAATAATGAAAGCCTCTTGAAGTGCTAAATGCTAGATATTAATTTTTTGTTACTAACTGCTCATTATTATATTATATACCTTCAGAATGCAAAGATGACAACAATTTGAAACATCAGAGTAAATCCAGGGTTTATTAAACTAGATAAAGCTTACTTTCAAAAAACAAAATTTAAGAAAAAAAATGAGAAGTCTTTTTTAAGGAGTGACTGTTAATGAAACCCATTGCTGTTGAAGTCGATTCCAACTCATGGTGACCCCGTGTGACAGAGTAGAACTGCTCCTAGGGTTTTCTTGGCTGTAATCTTTATGGAAGTGGATTGGCAGACCCTTCTTCCACGGAGCTGCTGGGTGGGTTCGAACTGCTGACCTTCAGGTTAGCAGCCAATCGCAAATAGCTCAAGCCACCCAGGGGCCTGATCTCTAGTGAAGACCAACATAAATACTAAGATGATCTTGGTGAGAGACGGCTTCCAGTGAGACCAGGTCACACTGCGTGGAATTACAGGTGGTACTCTCTCAAGCTACCTTGTTCTGACTTTGAGGTTTGCAAATACTTAGTGTGGTGATACTGTTGCTAACACTGTACTTTTGTAATAAATCTGTCTCTTTATTTAACTGAAGGAAATGAGAAAGTTCTGACAGAAAATGCAAGCTATTAACATTGGCATCCCACCCTGTGACAATGCCCTTTTTTGGAAATGGCTTTTGTATGACTCATCACGTAACTTTGGGTAAGTGCCTTACCCTCTCTGTGCCTAACTAAAAATAAGAGGCAAGAATTAAATCATTCTGATGCTCCCTCCAGCAGCAGAACTTAAAAATAAAAATCACTATGTTCATTCAAACTTGAAAATTTTTCTAGCAACCTCTGGCATGATAAATTATCACCTCTCAACACTTATTGGGTGGTTTTCTTCAGGATAAAAGTCTACTTCACATGCCTCTCACACCCTTAACACCCTCATGCCCACCCTGCTGCTCTTTATAAGAAGGGCAGAAATGGACGCAATGGAAACGGTCTCGAAGAAGCCAAGGCTTTCCAGCTGTCCCACAGAAACAAGAGAGGTTACAAGGCATTGTGACCATAATACTCCACAGCATGTTTTCTCCTTTTCAAAATGGGCGCCTGAAAGCTTGACATAACTAATGCCATGATGAACCTATAATTTTTTTCTTTTTTTGTCTACCATCTCCTTTCCTCATGCTTTGTTAATGACTTTGTTTTGCTCTGTCCGGCCACCTGTGACTTATGACCCCCCACAGGAAGATTAGAGCCCAGATGTCTGACATGTATATCTTTAGCCTGATAAGGAGATGTCCGGCATGTATCTCTTGAGTATGATAAAGAGTCTCTTGTAATTACCTTGTAATGAATAACTCATCCGGCCATGCCATCTGCGGGCTACAAAGACACTTCTAACCTTTGTAAAAATCATATATAAGCTCTAATGTAAAAACGCCTTTGGGGACTCCACAGAAACAGCCTGCGTTGCTGTCGGACTCCCCTTTGGTGGACACCTCCTAAATAAACTTTCTCACTCTTTCTGACTTGGAGCAGGTCTCATTGGCTCGACTACTGCAGGGCACGGACCCTAATCAGGCAACAGCATCTCCAGACACTATGACTGGACAAATGATTATGGCAGACACATGAATTTATGTCTCCACCATACCTACCTCAGAGATTGGAATGTAAAGCAGAAAAGTCATGAAGATGGAAATTTCCTCAGAAGGTGCTCAGTACACTGTGCCTATAATCAATCCTCAAATTCAAACCCTTCTCACAACCAAACATCTTATGAAAAGAGAATAACAGACAGCATGTCTAGTCAGGGCCAGGAAAGGGACCTTCCAATCCATTATTACTTGAGTCAGGTCTTAGGTGCTTTTTAGTTGTAAAAGCGGGGCTGCAGATCAGTGATATTGTGTTCTCTGACAGGAAGTAAAAGCTGGAGAAATGATTCTCACATACTGCGTGAGTTGCAAGAGGATGAAGTTGAGGGAAACACATGTATACACACACAAGAGATAGAGCATCTCTGGACCCCAACATGTCAGCATGTATACAGAACCAATGGGAAGGCCCCTAGATCTTTGGCAAACACCCCATAAAAGGGTCTCAAGTCTACTGTGCTCTAACTTGGCATATTTTGCCTTCACCCTTGTCGCTTAATGATACCATTTTCCCTGGAGTCAACTCTGACTCATGGCAACCACATGCATGTCAGAGTAGAACTACGCTCCAGAGGGTTTTCAATGGCTGATTTTTTGGACGAAGATCACCAGACCTTTCTTCTGAGGTACATCTGGGTGGATTCAAACCACTAAGCTTTTGGTTAGTAGCTGAGGGCTTAACTGTCTGCACCACCCAGGGTTTCCTCTGTTAATGACAACATGTGGCCTTGATAAAGCAGCTCTTACCAAATATTTAGCATACCTCATCCTCCAGGCATAATTTAATAGTCAAAGAGCCATATTTGAAAACATTAATATGAGCAAAATGAAGTTTAGTCAACGTAAGGGAAGTCTCCTGCCCCTCCTGCCTGGCTGTGCTTCCACAGGAAGAGAACTTTCAAGACCAACACTGCCCATTTGTACCACACCCTTTTTTGTAACATTCTCCGATTCATTTTCAGCTCTTCATGGCCTGCCAAACCTTTAATAGGAAAACCACTGCAAACTGAACCAGGAACATGAAAGAAAGAAATCATGGCCTCCCCTCCTCCGATGAGGTCCTCACAATGTAGACGAGGAGACAGTGGCTGGGTTGTGCTGTTGAAAGCAGTCACACACACCTGGTGTTAACATCAGCTCTGGGAAAGTACTTCTGAAACTCAAACTTTTGTGTAAAATGTAGATAATACCTACCTTACTGGGTTGTGTTAAAGATTATATGAAATAATACATGTCATGTAACCTAGCACAGTGCCTGGTACACAGTAGGTGTTCAGTAAATGTCAGTGCTTAATCTTTTCCCTTCATAGAACAAGAAAGCACATGCAGATACAGAGACTTACAAAGCAACATATATACAGCTGGAGCTCTGAGAGGACAGGGGGACAGAAGTAATTCAAAGTGGCCAAGGGGCTGGCCCCTAAAGCTAAGATTCCTCCTGCACCTACAATGATGTGCAAATACATCCTGGCCTCTCTTGTTGATTCAAGATAAGGATCATTCAGTAGTGCTTTGTCAGTGGCTTCTTCACGGGAGGAGGAACAACCATGTTCAATCTTCCCTGAACAATCTCAAATGGCTGGACAAGCACATGACTGAACGGGAATGCTTTATGTTTTAAGGTTCTTAGATAATTGTGATGTATTAACAGGGCAAGTTCTTGTTTTTCAACTCCAGTGCCTCTCAAAAGTTAAAAAGGATAGCTGCTTTCCTGTACATGGCTGAGGTGTTTTTGTTTTTTAATTAAAGTGAATATTGACTCTGAATTATTCAGTTACACACAGAAGAGAGTTTACAACTCAATTTGGGATACCTTGAGTCTAGTGTGAAAATTTAAAAAAATATTCCTTCCAAAATAGTTATGGAACAATTCTCAAAGCCCAATAAATGGAGAGATTTTTACCAGCGTTCAGGCAGTTTAAGGTGCTGTGGATGTGTGGGGAGTTCCCAAATTTTTAAACAAGTTGGTTACTTACCATAGGACCCCAAAACAGCAGCCTCCCACCACAATTTAGAATTATTTCAAGGTTTCCAGGGAATTTTCCTCCAATTGATGGCTAAAAATAATCTGACAATGGTTACCTATAGTAATACTACTATTTTAAGCAAAAAGATATGAAAGATAAATAAGAATAGATGGAAAATAATCTTTATTTAGTCTGTGACCCTAAGCAAGGCCAGTTAGTCCTTGTGGTTAAATAATGGTGGCGTATTATTTGTCACCAACTTCCCAAATCAAATGCTTTTTAACAAAGATCATATTTACTCAAATATGGGGGAGTTGAGTAGAAAGAACATAGGCTACGCGGCTGTCCCATCCAATATACTAGCCACCAGCCATCTGTGGCTACTGAGCATGAGAAATGTAGCTAGTGCAAATTGTGATGTGCTATGAGTGTAACACCCACACTGGATTTCCAAGCCTCAGTACAAAAAAAAGAATGTAAAATATCTCATTAATAATTTTTATATGTTCCTGGGTGGTGCAAATGGTTAAGTGCTCAACTACTAAGCAAAAGATTGGCAGCTCGAACCCACCCAGAGACGTGCTGTGAGAGAGGCTTGGTGATCTGCTTCTGAAAAATCTGCCACTGAAAACCCTATGGAGCACAGTTCTACTCTGACACACGTGGGGTCACCATGAGTTGGAATCGACTTGACCACAACTAGTTTGGTTTTTTGGTATAAATGTTGAAGTAGTAATACTTTGGCTTTATTGGGTTAAATAAACTGTAGTATTAAAATTAATTTCACTTGCTTCTTTTTACTTTTTTCTAAAATGTGGTTACCAGTACATTTAAAATTACATTTGTTACTCGTATTATAATTCCATTGGCCAGTGCTGGGTTAGGGTGTTTCAGCTTAAATTACAACTGAGCTTCTCCAGGGTGACCTTCCTTATGTTGCCCAATGTCTCTCTGCCTTGGGTTTCTTCATTTGTAAGACAGCAAGAGGTTACACTAGAAGCTTTTTAAAATCCTCCATAGCTCTAACAGGAGTTCCTGGGTGGCACAAACAGTTAAGTGCTTAATTGCTAACCATAAGGTTGGAGGTTCTGTCAGCTTGGCTGGGCCATGATTCTCAGTGGTTTGACAGTTGTGGTGCAGTTTGGCAGCTATGTAATGATGTAATCATCTACATAATGAGATCTGATATAATGTAATCACCTCCACAATGAGATCTGTTATGAGCGGCCAATCAGTTGAAAGGGAGTGTCCTTGGGGGTATGGCCTGCATCCAATATAGGTGGACTTTCTGGCAAAGCTCGCTGGCTTTTGCTCACTCTGGATCCTGCAGCTGGCTCCTATTCATCTGACCTCCAGTTCTTGGGACTTGAGCTAGCCGCTTACCTGCCATCTTACCTGCCGATCTTGGGATTTGTCGGCCTCTGTAGCCTGTGAGCCAGAGGCCTGCTGTCTGACCTGTCGATCTTGGGTTCTCCAGCCCCTGCAGCTACGTGAGTCAGGAGAAGCCTCCAGCCTGATCCACGGACTTGGGACTTTCCAGCCTCTACAACTGCTTGAGCCATTTCCATGATATAAATCTCTCTATATATATTTATATGCATCATTGGTTTTGCTTCTCTAGAGAACCCAGCATAAGACACCAAGCACAGACGCCTCGGAACAAATGCCTGGCAATCTACTTCCGAAAGGTCACAGCCTGGAAAACTCTATGAACCACACTTCTACCCTGACACGCAGGGGATGAATCAGAATTGACCAGATGGCAAGTGGTTTGCTTTTTGGTTATGACTCTAACATTCTAGGGCTCTAGGGTTCAACACCTATTGCTGGTGGACAAAAGACACGGGACCAGGTGTCAACAGAGCTGTGAGTCAGATGCAGAGGAGCCTTTGCTAGAGCTGGCTCAGGACAGGGTGTCTAAGGCAATATCAGAACATCCCTTGGCACCACTCAGAGGCTGTGCATTCTAGAGCTGGAGTCAGTGCTGTTCTACTTCTGATGCATGTCTACCCTGCAGCTGATGGGGTGGGTATTTGGGGAAAGCCCTGGTCTGGTGGGCTTAGCTCCAGAGCTCAACACCTGTGCCACCTAGCAACAGATGAGCTGGTACATAACCCTGCTAGCACAGCTGATGGGCGGCACGCTGTGTTGGCTTAAGCCCAGGGTTCAGTGGGACAGAAAAACAGACTAGCTGCCAAAAGGTTCCACAGAGGTTCCATATGATCACCCTCACCAGTGTGCCACCCATCCGCAGGAACCCGAGAAGTGGAAAAACACCCAACTTGTTATTTGTATTGTGTTTGTAAGACCTAATCAGATTTTAGCAACCCAAGATTTTGTGGCTTATCAGACTCCTGAAAAAAGCACATAACTATCAGTTTCATCCAAAGTATTAGTCTATATTTTTGTTTTCTGGAACCAGTTAAAATGGCACCTTCTGAGTTAATTTGGATTGCAAGACAGAGACCCCCTGGCACAGTACTTGGGGGCCTTCACAGTCTGTCCCAAGCCTTTTTTTTTTTTTTTTTTTCAAAAAAATATAGCCAACACAACATTTGTCAATTCAACTTTTGTCACTTATACAATTCATTGAAACCAATTACATCAATCATGTTATGCAACCATCACCAATACCCACTGCCATATGTTCCATCGCCATAAACAGAAACTCAGTGCTAGCTAGCCAAAGACTTCCCTCTTGTCCCAGGTACCTGTAGTCAAACTCTGGTCTCTAGTTTTAAAGTTTTATATTAACAAAATCATATTATATTTGTCCTTTTGTGATTGACGTATTTCACTCAGCATATTTTCAAAGTTCATCTATGTTGCGACATGTATCAGGACTTCATTTCTCTGTCAGAGTAATACTCCATTGTGTGTATGTACCACATTTTGTTTATCCACTCATCTGTCGATGGATGATCAGGTTGTTTCCATCTTTTGGCTATTGTGAATAGTGCTGCTATGCACATTGGTGTACATGCTTCTGTTTGTGTTGCTGCTTTCAAGTCTCTTGGGTATATAACTAAGAGTGGGATTGCTGGGTCAAATGGTAGCTGTATTTTTAACTTTTTGATGAACCATCAAACCGTTTTCCACAGTGGCTGTACCATTTTGCATTCTCACCAGCAATGAATGCGGGTTCTGATTTCTCCAATTCTCACCAACATTCGCTATTTTCCAGTTTTGTTTTTTTTTTTTAATCTTATCCTTCTTAATGGGAGTGAAGTGGTATCTCATTGTGGCTTCGATCTGCATCTTTCTAGGCTCACTTTCTGCCACATGACAACAACATTTAGCAAACACTTATTGAGCACCTAGGCGCAATGGTTAAGCACTGGGCTGCTAACCAAAAGGTTGGCAGTATGAACACACCCAGTGGCTCCACAGGAGAAAGACCTGGCGATCTGCTTCCATAAAGATGACAGCCGAGAAAACCTTACGGGGCAGTTCTACTCTGTCACGTGGGGTTATTATGAGTCACAATCGACGTGATAGCAGCCAACAACACCAATCATGTGCCAAGGGCCCTGGGTGGCATAAACAGTCAAGCGCTCAACTATTAACCAAAAAGTAGGCTGTTCAAATCCGCCCAGAGGTGCCTGGGAAGAAAGACCTAGCTATCTACTTCTGAAAGATCACAGCCATTGAAAACCCTGTGGAGCATAGCTCTACTTTGACACACGAGTAGCCATGAGTCGGAGTTAACTCGACGGCAACTGGTTTGGTTTCTTATCTTGTGCCAGGCACCTAGGACACAACAGCAAGTAAGACACACCTTTCAAGGTGTGAGGGGAGCTGGTGTGGAGAAAGCAAGTACAAAGACAACTGTGAGTCCACGAAAATTAAATGGTAAGCATAGGGTGCTTGCCTTAGGAGCACCTGAGTCTTGGAGCCTCGGGGAAGGCTTTTTGGAGAAAGTGATCTCTAATTTGGCTAGGAAGAGACCAAAATAAGAGTGGAAGGAAGAAACAGTCCATGCAGAAAGAGTGGTGTGTGCAGAATCATGAAGTGAAAGTGAACAAGGTGCACTTCCAGAACTTAGAGGCAGAAATGAACCTGGAGAGGTAAGCAGGGGCCAGACCACAGAAGACCATGAATGCCACGTGAAGGAGCTGGTGGTGGCCTAAATCGAAGGCAGTGGCCAAGAGGACAAAGCGCCCAGCCCCATTCTACCTAGACCTCAGCAGGATTAACCTGCTTCCACTCCCCAAGCATGCCAGGTACCTCCAGGCTGTCTGCCTTTGCACCAGCTGTCCAGTCTCCCTTGAATGCCTTCCCTGCCCCTGCCTTCTTTTTTCCATCTAGAAAATCCCACAGAGGTCTATTAAGGGGTGTTATAAATTCATGTTCACCTGTACTTTATGGAATATGCAAAGACATTTTACTGTGTGGGTCATAACAAATTATGGATAACACTGCGAAGAATGGGAATTCTAGAACACTTAATTGTGCTCATGTGGAACCTGTACATAGACCAAGAGGCAGTCTTTTGAACAGAACAAGGGGATACTTCATAGTTTAAAATCAGGAAAGGTGTGCATCAGGGTTGTATCCTTTCACCACACTTTTTCAATCTGTGCGCTGAGCAAACGATCTGAGAAGCTGGACTGTATGAAGAAGAACGGGGCATCAGGATTGGAGGAAGATTCATTAACAACCTGCATTATGCAGATGACACAACCTTGCTTGCTGAAAGTGAAGAGGACTTGAAGCACTTATGATGAAGATCAAAGACTACAGCCTTCAGAATGGATTACGCCTCAACATGAAGAAAACAAAAATCCTTACAACTGGACCAATAAGCAACATTATGATAAACGGAGAAATGATTGAAGTTGTGAAGGATTTCATTTTACTTGGATCCACAATCAATGCCCATGGAAGCAGCAGTCACGAAATCAAAGGACATAGCACATTGGGCAAACCTGCTGCAAAAGACCTCTTTAAAGTGTTAAAAAGCAAAGATACCACTTTGACAACTAAGGTACACCTGACCCAAGCCATGGTATTTTCAATCACCACATATACATGTGAAAGCTGGACAATGAATAAGGAAGACCAAAGAATAATTGATGCCTTTGAATTATGGTGCTGGAGAAGAATATTGAATATACCATGGACTGCCAGAAGAATGAACCAATCTGTCTTGGAAGAAGTACAACCAGAATGCTCCTTGAAGTAAGGATGGTGAGACTTTGTCTCACATACTTTGGATATGTTATTAGGAGGGATCCGTCCCTGGAGAAGGACAGAGGGTCCTTGGTAAGGAAGACCCTCAACGAGATGGATTGACACAGTGGCTGCAACATGGGCTCAAACATAGCAACAATTGTGAGGATGGCACAGGACCAGACAGTGTTTCATTCTGTTTTACGCGGAGTCGCTATGAGCTGGAACTGACTCGAAGGCACCTAACAACAACAACATGGATTGAAGTATGTTCCCCTAAAATACATGTGGGAATCCTAACCCCTATACCTGTGGATAGAATCTCTTTTGGAAATAGTTTTCTTTGTTATGTTAATGAGGCTATACCAGTGTAGAGTGTGTCCCTAAACCTAATCACTTCTGAGTTAGCCGGGAGCAGCAAAGACACAGAGACAAGCCAGCACAAATGGAAGAAAATAGATGCCATGTGGAGATCACCAAGGAACTGAGGAAAGATGGGGCTGAGAAGCTAAGATGAGGATTTCCCCCACCAGAGCCAACAGAGAAAGCCTTCCCCTAGAGCCAGTGCCCTGAATTTGGGCTTCCAGACTCCTGAACTGTGAGAAAATACATTTCCCTTCTTTAAAGCCACCCACTTGTGGTCTTTCTGTTACAGCAGCACTAGGTAACTAAGGCAAGAGGCCTCTCAAATGTTTCTTCCTTTACAGACCTCTCCTATTCCAACACTGACTGAATCATTCCCTAACTCATGCACATGCTTCCTGTAAGTGGGATGTCTGCCCAAATTAACACTGTCTTCTTTTAGAATTGCTCTCTTCTGTAGCATCTGAGTGACTTAGTCTGGGCAATGTGACTGTGTGCCTTGGCCATCACTGACTGGGTGAGGAGACGACGTTGGATAGTGGACCCTAGCCTTGCTCTCACTTAGAAACTAGGGCCGAGAGATGCTGGTAGGTCTCTGTCATGTGCTTTGGCTGGGAGGACGTGTAAAGTTGGGATCTGTGGACTGGGCAGCCTCTGCTATCATACAAAGAAGCAGAGAATGCTGAGAGAGAAACAAATCATTGCCTTGGTTCTTGACCACTTTCTAGTGTCTTGTTTTAGTCGCTCATGCTACTTGACTAAATTTCTTGATACTGAATGACATTATAGACCCTTGCATCCTTACGACCAATCCCTACTTTTGGAGTAAGCTAGTCTGAATGGGTTTCAGTTATTGCCATCAAATATGTACTGAAGAAGACACTCTTTTTTATAGTTCTAATCCCATTATATAGCAATTACTCTTTTCTATACCTAAGTCAAAGGAGCCCTGGTGGTGCAGTGGTTAAGGCCCAGCTGCTAACTGAACGAGTCAGAGGTTTAAATCCACCAGCCACTCCTGTAGGAGAAAGATGTGGCAGTACGCTTCCGTAAAGATCACAGCTTTGGAAACCCTATGGGGCAGCTCTGCGCTTTCCTACAGGGTCACTATGAGTCGGAATCAACCTGATAGCAAGGTTTTGGTTTGGTTTATACTAAAGTCAAGAGTCCCTGGCAGGTGCAAATGGTTACATACTCGGCTGCTAACCAAAAGACTGGAGGTTCCAATTCACCCCGAGGAGCCTCAGAAGAAAAGCCTGGTGATCTACTTCAGAAAAATCAGCTACTAAAAACCCTAAGGAGCATAGTTCTACTCTGAACACATGGGGTTGCCATGAGTCAGAGTTGACTGGTACTATGAAAGTCAAAGTTGAATATGTGGCAGGGATGCTGTCACTCTCCTAGTTAATTGCCACTGCAGACATGACTAATTGATCACAGCCTCTCTATCAGGGCCTCACTGTTCATCTCACCATGGTGTTCCAGGTAACTCCTAAGAAACTGTTGGGACACTTATTCGCCCTCAATGTTCCATATTGGGATCTACCTGAAGACAGGTACTGTGTCCTTTTCATTGTTTTAATTACAACACTGAGCTCTCGGCTTGACACAAAGTCCATACTGAATAATGCTTGCTTGGTAAATACTAGTTGCCATCAAGTTGACTCCAACGCATGGCAACCCCATGTGTGTCAGAGTAGAACAGTGCTCCATAGGGTTTTCAATGGCTGTGGCCTCTCAGAAGTAGATCACCAAGGCTTTCTTCCAAGGCAACTCTGGGCAGACTTGAACTGCCAACCCTCCAATTAGCAGCCAAGCGCGTTTAATCATTTGCATCATTCAAGGATGAATTATCCTTTACCCCGATTTTTCTTCCTTGCCTCGTTTTTCTGCTCATCTTAGCTCAATGGAAACCTAGAAAGGATGCACTCTTTCCCCATTTTAAAACAAGTTAAGTAATTAAATTAGCAATGAAAGAGCTGAAACAGAACAGTACATCTCAGCTTTAGGCACACACTTACCCAACTCTGCCCTTGATAACTTGTTCTTCTTTTTTTAATCTCCAGGGACATAGTCACATTTTTCAAGTTGCATCAATTTCAGGCAACGCTTTCTAAAACCCTTACAGAATCAGAGCGCTCTATTCTTACTGTCTCCTGAGCCCTGACTCAATTATACATCTTTATAAAGTATGGCCTACAAACTTGTTTGTAGATCATTTTGCCAGTTTATCCATAATTTATCATGAACTTACAAGCCATCTAAAAAAATTATCTAATTACAATATGATAACCTGTAAACTATTTCAGAAACTGTCTCTATATCACAGAAAAGCCAAAGCTGTTACCCTCCCTGCTAATGTCTGTCGTACACTGTCCTCAAACAACTGAAGCTCCTCCTTGCCCAACTGCTGCAAAAAGTCTCTCTACACAGCTAGGTTATGATCAGTAAACAAACAAAAAACAACATGTTGACAATCAGCAACATACCAATTCCATTAACTGTTTGAGTTGGCCTATCTCTTCCGGCAGCGATCCAAGTTTGTTGTTACTTGCGATTAAGACTTTGAGAGGCAGACCACACAGGCAGGCTGGCAGGGTGGACAGCTGATTTCGACTGCAAAAGACAACACAACAAAAACACACATAAAACACAAAGGCCACTGCACACTGCATGGGAACACGTCTGTAACAGGAAAGGAGAAAGGAGTAATGTGAGCAAACATTTTACCAATACAAAAAGTCTAATAATTTTTTCGTATGTGTAATAACGCAAATCACAACTGTATAAAGAAAAAAATATATTTTTAAAAAGGAAGGCATGGGAAGTTTTGAGGAAAAACTTATCCCAATACAGGAGTCCCATCAACCCCCTCCAAAGCAGAACGTGTCCTTGGCCAGCTGGTACGACCCATGGCAACGGGAAGCTGGTGCCCGCTGTGTGCTTCCTGACAGTGTGTGCAGGAAACTCAGTGCCACTAGAGCAGTCAGCACCCCAAAACATCGGTTTCTCCGTTTTAGTAGTGGTGGAGAAGATAATTCTGCTGCATTTCACAAAACCTCCAGGCCGATTTCCAGCGTTGTGGACTTGGCCTCCTTTTCCTAAAATGAGCTGCTACCGTTAAAGCCTATCTCAGTATCTGCAAGAGAGCTATGAAAAAAAGAAACAAAAGCTGGCCTCCTGGCAGAAGGGAAGCTGAGCTGAAAGGGGTTGGTTTCAGGGCAGCCAGAAGTGTCTGAGTCAAGGCCTCGGCCCGACCCCAACCTCTGCTCTGCATTACGAGGTTCACTACGCAGAAGGCTTTGAACTTTCTGTCATCAATGCCTAGTGTACTGAGACATGGGAAAGTACTGGATAAATGAAACCCATGAACTGGCCATATTTTTATGTCAACTATTTATTCCAACCTCTGGCCCCACAACAAGCCCCTTTTCCTGCTATTAACAAGGAGACAGGTGGTTTTCAGTTGTGTCTTTTTTTCCCTGCAGTTCTGCTGATGGAGCCCATAAGCAGTGAACTATCCAAAAAGCTATACTCCTATTACTGCAACTATTTAAAACTTCTTCACTGCATATGTGCACACATGAAGAAAGCTGCAGTGGAGGCCTTTGTGTTCATGTTTAGGTGCATTAATGGTATAATCCCTAGGTAGTCCAAATGGTTAAGCGCTCGGCAGCTTACCAAAACGTTGGTGGTTCAGACTTCTGGCAACATGGCGCTCTACGCAGAAGCACCACGCCGTCCCTCCACAGCAAAGATCCGAAAAACTAAGCCAAACAGAGAAAACAGCAATCCTGAAACCCTAAGCATCAAATGAAGAAAGAAAGAACTCAGCCAAGCACCAAATGGAATAAGAAACTGACAGAGAACACAGAGTGAGGAGACATACATGCAGAGGTCCCCTATCAGCTACCACAGCACACGTCCGCCATCTTGGACTCCTATCAGAGACCAGAGAACAGGGGGTATAAGAAAGCAGCTTTACGGAGCTTCCAGTAGGAGACAGAATAACCGGTAACCAGCAACATATGCTTTCCCACCCCCCACCCTTCTTCGCCCAGACTCGGCCTTCTTCTGCTCCCTGTGGCCACAGACTCTTGGCTAGGAAGCACTGGCTGCTGGGATTCCACTTGCCCACACCGGCCAACTCCCTGAGTGCCATTTGTTGGCTGCTGGTGTTGCTTTTTTCCACTTCTTTTGATTTCTTCCTTACCTCTCACCACCTCCTCCTCCTTTTGTTCAAATACCTGGCTTCGTGCACCATCTTCGCTTCTTCCTGAAAGGCTGTGAAACTCCGCTCTGATGTGAAACTGCTTCCCGGTCCATGCTACCACATTGGTGGGATCCCGGGGCTTTTATTTTTTTTTTGCTTGGTTTGTTATGAATTGTTTGTTTGTTCTCTTTCTCTTTTCTCAAATTTGGAGCCTGTTCTAGCCAGGTAGTACTGCGTGGCTTGGGACCTACCATCTCAATTTGCGCAGATGCGCAGAGGGATCCCTGAGAGCATTACTTTCTTCGTGGGTTTTTTTGTTTGTTTGTCTGTTTCTTTTTTGGGGGGTTTCTTTGTTCTTTTTTTTTTTTTAATTTGTTTTGTTTTCTTTTCCCTCTTTTTGTCTTTCTTCATTACTCAGTTTCTTGTCCCTCTATACCCTCCTTCTCTTCCTGTCCCCTGAATACCTGGAACTGAGTGACCCCTCTCTGCCTTCTAGCAAGCCTATACTTGGACACACGGGAACAATTTCCCCAGACCTCGGAGATGCACCAGTAGGATCCCTGGAAGCTTTGCTTTTCTTTCTAATTTTTATTTATTCATTTTTTTTTTTCTTTTTTTTTCTTTTTCTTCCCCTTTTTGGTTTTCTCCATTTCATAGTCTCTCATCTCTCCACCCCAACGGCAAGCTCCCCTAGCACTCCTTTTTGTTTGTTTGTATGTTTTTGGCTCCTGTTCCTCTCTCCTCTCTCCCATACACATCTTAGCTACACACATCACAATTTACCCTCTCCATCCTGCCTATCTGCACCGTGCACTTAACGTCACACCACCAAGCAGCACAGGCGCAGCCTACTGGAACCTGACCTGCACTGACTACCAGCCCGCCCTGATGGCAGCAGTAAGTGTCACAAACAACCCATGTGAACAACTCCTCTTCAGCTAGACCTCCTCTTCTGTACCATATCTGAGTGACTAAGCCTGCCAACTGAAGAAGGAGGTGAAAAGTATCATGCCCAAAGACAAGCAAACAACAAAGAACACACAGCCTGCCTACTCAGACATAGCCAATTTAAAAAAACAGGATGAAACAAACAAATCTACAATTAATAAATGAAAAAAACAGCTACTGAATGTCCCAAAGACAACAGACAATATCCAAACATTTACAAAAACAGGACAGGATGGTTCCAGGAGGCATCCAAAATAAAACACCAGATGACTCTCCAGTAGAACAAAAGGCACTACAACTACCTGATAGGGAATGCAAATCTCTAATACTCAGAATCATCCAAGAGCAGAAGCAAAAAGCAGACAAAAATGTGGAAAAAAAGACAAATTCATGGAAAAGGCAGACAAATTCATGGAAAATACTGACAAAAAAAGTAAGAATTCAGGAAAATAATGCAGGAAAAAAAATGCCAAAATGAATTCACAACTAGAAATTATACAAAAACAACAATTAGAAATCCAAAAGATAAACAACAAGATTTCAGAAATGAACAGTGTCATAGAAGGGCTGAGAAGCAGATTTGAAACGGTGGAAGACAGGATCAGCGTAACTGAAGACAAACATTTGGATACAACTCTGTTAGAGGAAAATTCAGAAAAAAGAATGAAGAAAAATGAAGATACCCTGAGAATTATGTGGGATACAATCAAAACCAAAAATCGGCGAGTGATCGGACTTCCAGACGGGGGAGAAAACAGAAAACACAGAGAGGATCATTGAATAGCTGCTGACAGAAAACTTCCCCAATATCATGAAACATGAAAAGCTGGCCGTCCAAGAAGCTCAACGAACCCCACATAGGATAGACCCCAAAAGAAAATCACCAAGGCATACTGTAATCACACTTGCCAAAACCAAAGACAAACAAAGAATCCTCAGACCAGCTCGTGAAAAACAACAAGTCACAGACAAAGGAGAAACAATAAGACTAAGATCAGATTATTCAGCAGAAACCATACAGGCAAGAAGGCAAT
>NW_004443980.1:7961834-7977204 GCF_000243295.1 Trichechus manatus latirostris
AAAACAGCTTGGTACTGGTACAACGACAGATATATTGACCAATGGAACAGAATTGAGAACCCAGATGTAAATCCATCCACCTACGGTCACCTGATCTTCAACAAGGGCCCAAAGTCCATCAAATGGGGAAAAGACAGTCTTTTTAACAAATACTGCTGGCAAAACTGAATATTAAGCTGCAAAAAAATGAAACATGACCCATACCTCACACCATGTACAAAAACTAATTCAAAATGGATCAAAGACCTGAATATAAAGCTAAAACCTATAAAGTTCATAGAAGAAAAAATAGGACCAATGCTACAGGCCCTAATACACAGCCTTAACAGGATACAAACCATAACCATCAACACACAAACCCCCAAAAATAAGCTAGATAACTGCGATCTTCTAAAAATCAAAGACATATGCTCTTCAATAGAATTCACCAAGAGTAAAAAGAGAACCTACAGACTGGGAAAAAATTTTTGGATAGTACAAGTCAGACAAAGGTCTAATCTCTATAATCTACAAGAAAATCCAACAACTCTACAACAAAAAGGCAAATAATCCTATTAACAAATGGGCAAAGGAAATGAACAGACACTTCACCAAAGAAGACATTCAAGCCGCCAACAGACATATGAGGAAACGCCCGCGTTCACTAGCCATTATAGAAATGCAAATTAAAACCACAATGATATACCATCTCACCCCAGCATTACTGGCACGAATCAAAAACACTGGAAGTAACAAACGCTGGAGAGGCTGTGGGGAGATCGGAACTCTTATGCACTGCTGGTGGGAATGCAAAATGATACAACCATTTTGGAAAATGATATGGCGCTTCCTTAGAAAGCTAGAAATAGAAATACCATACGATCCTGCAATCCCACTCCTAGGAATATATCCTAGAGAAATAAGAGCCATCACACGAATAAACATACACACACCCATGTTCATGGCAGCATTGTTCACAATAGCAAAAAGATGGAAACAACCTAGATGCCCATCAACAGATGAATGGACAAACTATGGTACATACACACAATGGAGTACTACACAACGAAAAAGAACAGTGATGAATCTATGAAGCATTGCATAACATGGATGAAACTGGAAGACAAATAGTGTATGAGACCTTTATTGTAAAAACTCGTGAAAAAGTTTACACACAAAAAGTAACAATCTTTCTTGGTTACGAGGGATGGGAGGGATGGGAGGGGTGGGGGGAAAATACTAAATAGACAATAGATAAGTGGTATCTTTGGTGAAGGGTGAGACAGTACACAATACTGGGGAAGGAAGCGGAACTTGTACAAGGAAAGGTCATGGAAGCTCCATAGACACTTCCAAACTCCCTGAGGGACTGACTTGCTGGGCTGAGAGCTGTGGGGACCATGGTCTCGGGGAACATCTAGCTCAACTGGCATAACACAGTTTTTAAAGACAATGTTCTACATTCTACCTTAGTGAGTAGCGTCTGAGGTCTTAAAAGCCTGTGAGCAGCCATGTGGTCTCACCCCTTTGGGAGCAAGAAAGAATGAAGAGAACAGAATACAAGGAAAAGATTAGTCCAAAGGACTAATGGACCACAGCTACCAAGGCCTCCACCAGACTGAGTGCAGTACAGCCAGATGGTGCCCAGCTACCACCACTGACTGCTCTGACCGGGATCACAACAGAGGGTTCTGGACAGAGCTGGAGAAGGATATAGAACAAAATTCTAATACACAAAAAAGAGACCAGATTTAGTGGCCTGAAAGAGACTGGAGAACGCCTGAGAGTATGGCCCCCAGACACCCTTTTAACTCAGTGGTGAAGTCACTTCCAAGGTTCACCATTCAGCCAGGGATTGGACAGCCCCATAAAACAAAACAGGACTAATGAGGCACAGCAGGGACAAGAACTAGAAGGCAAAAGGGGACAGGAAAGCTGGTGATAGGGAACCCAAGGTTGAGTAAGGACAGTGTTGACATGTAGTAGGCTTGTTTACCATTGTCATAGGGCAATATGCGTACTGTTTAATGAGAAACTATTTTGTTCTGTAAACCTTAATCTAAAGCAAGAATAGCAGCACAACAGGAAGAACGTAATTGATGTCACTGAATTGTGCATGTAGAAATTTTTGAAATGGTGTATCTTTGGCTATGTATATTTTCACCAAAAAAAAAAAGATCGAGAACGGAGAGTGTTGACTTGTCATGGGTTGTTAACCAATGTCATAAAACTGTATGTGTACTGACTGTTTAATGAGAAACTATTTGTTCTGTAAACTTCATCTAAAGTACAATAAAAAAAAAAGTTTAGTGGTTCGAATCCACCCAGAGGTGCCTCAGAAGAAAGGCCTAGCAATCTACTTCTGAGAAATCAGCCACTGATTACCCTGTGGATCATGGTTCTATTCTGACACACATGGGGTCACTATGAGTCAGAGTCAACTCAATGGTAACTGGTTTTTGGATTTGGTGTTTTTATTTATCTATGTATGTGAGAGAGAGAGACAAACAGACAGACGGATAGACTGGAAACATACCAAAATAGTATCAGTGGTCATTTTAGAGTGTAAGTACAATAAGTAATTTTTATTTTATTTATTATACATTGCTGTATTTTCTAAATTCTTACAAGTGCATATTGCTTTTATAACTAGGAAAGAAATATCATTATAAAAACATACGTCTGATCCAGATATTGGTTACAGGGGTGCTTCTAGTTGTGAAAATTCATTGAGATACAGGCTTACAATCTGTGCACTTTTCTGGACGTATGTTACATTTCAATTAACCATTCTGCTCCCTCCAAATGTGAAGGGGAGGAAATATGGCTAACCAAAGGGAGTCTCTAACCGACGGGCTCAGAAAAGGCAGGTGTCGTGCTGTGGAAAGAACCAAAGAATCTTTCCAATCTGGGCACTCCCTGTCAATACCCTGACATCTCCCCTGCTCCAGGTAGCCAATGTCTGGTTAATTGGCTTTAGCAAGAAAAAATACTGCCATATCCTTTTTCCATTGCCCAGGTCTGTCAAGCAAACAAACAATTGCCATCGAATCGACTCCGAGTCATGGTGACCCCATGTGTCTTAGGGTAGACCTGTGCTCTGTAAGGTTTTCAATGGCTGTTGGCTTTTGTAAGTTGATCGCCAGGACTTTCTTCCAAGGTGCCTCTGGGTGGATTCAAACTGCCAGCCTTTCAGTTGATGGCCAAGTGCTTAACCATTTGTGTCACACAGGGATGGAACAGCCTATCTGCCTACATCCACGTTGTTGTTGTCAGGTGCTGTTGCATCTGTTCTGACTCATTGGGACCCAATGTACAAGAGAACGAAACACTGCCCAGTCCTGCGCCATCACCGTCGTTGCTATGAGCCCACTGTTGAAGCCACTGTATCAATCAATCCATCTTGCTGAGGGTCTTCCTCTTTTTCGATGACCTTCTACTTTACTAAGCATGATGTCCTTCTCCAGGAACTGGTCCCTCTTGATAACGTGTTCAAAGTACGTGAGACCAAATTTCCACTGTCCTCACTTTTAAGGAGCATGCTGGCTGTACTTCTTCCAAGACAGATTTGTTCGTTCTTCTGGCAATCCATGGTATATTCAATATTCTTCGCCAACACCAAAATTCAAATGCATCAATTCTGCTTCAGTCTTCCTCATTCATCGTCCAGCTTTAGCATGCCTATGAGGCGACAGAAAATACTATGGCACTGAACAAATACCATGGTATTGAAAATACTGGGTCTTTAAGGGAAGCTTTTTCCAGAGAAGGGCAGAAGGAGATAAAGAGCTTTCCCTAAGAGGAGTCAGCAAAGGAAAAGAGGGGCATGAGAGCCTTACCGAGTTCCTTAGCTCTTCTTCCCCTGCTTAGGATGACGGGAGAGAAAAAGGACAATGGGCTGGCACTGGAATGCCCTCCCAGTGTCTAGGGGTAGGCTAAGGGGGAACTAGGGCTACAGCCTGTCTTTGTGCCCTCTCACACCCCTCTCAGCTCCTCTTCTACCTCTCAGCAGCCTCCCTCACCCACTGGGGACTCGTGGGGCTGTTCTGGCTGAGGAAGGGGGCCTTCTGGATGCCCCACGGCAGGGGCTTTTTTTTCAAGCTCCAAAAAGGTTTTTTCTGAGACACCACTCTGGAAAAGACAACTCTGTTTTGTAAAAGGTGATGACGTTTATTCATTGAGTAAATAATTTGGAACATCATTTACAGACAGAAAATATTTATCAGTATGACGTTTCATAGGGTAAGGATTGGTACGTAAAAATGTTAACAAGGCAATTCTATCATTTTGGAGTCATATTTAAACTTCCTTTTGAAAAGAGGGTAATGGGAACAAAGATTAATATTTTCAGAAATTTCTACACTCCTGTTTTCTGCGGAATTAATAAATAATTAGTTAGACATCTTTCCTGTGTTTCTTTGCTTGGGAACTCGGGGTTAAACTATTCTCAGTGTCACCTTACAGCAAGAATCTAACCAGATCAGCAGACACTGAGCCAGGACAGTCATTTATCATATACCATTTTAAGCAACGCAAAGAAGGCTGTTTATACAGACCCATGAGTATTTGAGATTACATGGGATTATTCTCACTGGAATTCTTCCAGGAAGGGTACTAATTTAAAATAAACATTTAGGTTTGTGAAAGCATTCACGATGTCCTTGACAGGGATGAACACTTTTTTTGCTGAAGACTGCGATGGAATAGCCTCACTGCTACTAATGCCCTCCTTATTCCTCTATTTACACCACAGTTTATCACCTGCAGACTTAAAATTCCACGATGCCAAGAATTTAGCCATAATACAGCATGCCATCAACCTGGGGCACATTTCTGCCACTACACCCACCCATTCCCTCGGCCACTATTTCATATATTTTATCACAGGGTGTTCCTGTGTTCCTTGTAATTTCCCTGATAGAAAAAAGGAAATCCACATGCACACAAGAACCCATTAACCCTCCAGCAAATATTTATAAAGGAGAGGAGAACTACATTCCCTGTAATCCTCTACCCACTAAGACTACATGAGCAGTCTCAGCTTTTTGAAATCACTCATCTGGCAGCAATTTTTGTTCAAGCAAATAAGTGTCTCAGGCCACAGTGTACTACTTCTATGCTATAGACAGACCCTTTGAGGACAGAATGTTTAAAAATAAGGCCATATAATACGTGATAAGGTAAAGGCTAACATTTCTCTTCAAATTTAGCCTATAAGCCACGTCTGAAAGTAAAAAAAAAAATTTTTTTTTTTTTTTAAGCTTACTCATTACAAAAGGGTAAATCTGTAGGTGGACGCAGCCGGGGACAGAGGTCTGCTTATTCAGAAGGAGAAATTACAGATTCAGTGAAGGTGGCCTGAGATCTTGCCACCAGGGCCAAGCCTGGCCAGTCTGGGCAGAGGACAGAGGAAGGAAGGGAAACTGCACTTCTGACCAGGTCTGTGTTTATCACAGAGTCCCTGCGTGGTGCAAACCATTAATGCACTTGGCTGCTAACCGAAATGTTCACAGTTCAAGTCCACCTGGGAAGAAAGGCCTGGAAATCTACTTCTGAAAAATCAGCCACTGAAAACCCTACGGAGTATAATTCTAGTCTGACACACATGGGGTCGCCATGAGTCGGCGTCGACTCCACGGCAACTGGTTTTATGTTTGTTCACTGCACTAATGTTTAGCCTTCCATCTTTTTTAGCTGAATGACTTCTTCCTAGATTTGTCTATTTCGTCATTTCAAGATCAAGTGGCGTGATCAAGATGAAAAGAGGCAGCTCAATATTATGTAAACATTTTGGGGGGCCTAAATTTGCAGGTTAAGTTTCTCTTGGTTTTAATACCAGTGTCCCTCACTTAACCCAACTTCTAAATTAAAGAATTAACAAACTGTATGGTTTTATGTATGGCTTTACTTTTAGAGTGTCTTACTTTAATATATTTTAACTATAGGTATTTGTTAATGTTCATAGTTGAGACTTAATGTTAGTATATGGCATTTATTACTGGTTTATCAGAAGGTTATTTTCCTTAAAGTATGTGATTATAAAGACAAGCTGTATTCCTACATGTGATTTTATCATTAGGACATCTTTTTTTATTTTTTTTATTCTACTGGAATATACTTCTGTTGTTTTTTAGGGTATGTGATCACTTAATAATGAAATACAGAACTCCCGTAACAGAAAATAATTTATAGAAAGGTATCTGTAACAGATTCACCTACTTGGCTGACAACTTGGTGTGGTGGAAAGGTTGCCAACTGTGGAATTAGAAGATTTGGGTTCAAAGCTTAGCTCTGCCACAAAGCACCTATATAATTTCGGGTAAGTCATTTAACTTCTCTGATTTGATCACCCATAAAATATAGATAATAATACCTGCCCTGGGTGAGGCAACCAAAAGGTCAGCAGTTTGAATCTTCCAGGCAGTCCTTGAAAACCCTATGGGATTGTTCTACTCTGTCCTACAGGGTCACTATGAGTGGGAATTGACTCGACGGTAATGGGTTTTAGGTGAGGAAAGTGGTTAAGCATTCAACTACTAGCTGAAAAGTTGGCAGTTCCAACATACCCAGAGGAACCTTGGAAGAAAGGTCTGGCAATCTACTTCCAAAAGGTTATAGCCTTGAAAACCCTACACAGCAGTTCTACTCTGCACACATGGGGTCGCCATGACTCAGAAGAGACTCATCGACAACTAACAACAAAAACAACAGGATACTTTGTAGAATTACATGAGATTACGGGTGTGAAAGTGCTGAGCCCAACACTAAATTCATAATCTGGGACAGTGGTGGTTCAGTGATAGAATTCTCGTCTTCCACGTGGGAGACCTGGTTCAATTCCTCCTGCACAGCCACCACCTGTCTGTCAGTGGAAGCTTGTATGTTGCTGTGATGCTGAACAGTTTTCAGTCAAGCTGCCAGGCTGAGAGAGACCAGGAAGAAAGGCCTGGCAATGTACTTCCAAAAACCAGCCAATGAAAACCTTATGGATCACAATGGACCAATTCACAATCATGAGGATGATGCAAGACCTGGCACTTTGTACCATTGTGCATGGGGTCTCCAGGACTCAGGGACCAGGACTCCAAGGAGCTAACAATAACCATCTCTATTTATTACTTGGCTTTCAACTGGCAACAGAAACAATGATGTGGGACCATTATCCATCACAAAACTATTAAGAAATGTCACAAGAATGCATCTGAAACAGCAAGACAGTTCTCACGTTATAGATACCCCAGGCTTGTCCTATACAAGTCTCGGGAGGGAAAGGAACTAAATGTATTGTTTGTTTGAATATTATTGTTTGTACTTGAGACCTGACCTCTGGTTAACAGCAGTTATTTTATTTTAGCCGAGTAAGTTTCCTTTTTCACAAGATACCCCAGCTAATTTTGTTTTTTTTTTTTTAGATTCTTTTATGCAAGCCCCGTTTGCCTTTCATTACAGGCAGAGTAGTTTTTTTCTGTTTTGCATATGACACCTGACTGTTCATTGTCTTCAAACACACATGGCAGTCAACAATACCCTTAGAGGCCCATTTCCTTTTTCCTGCCTGTTCCATTCTGAAAAATCTACCATGGCAAAATGTGTCACTCTTGTTTCCTCTAATGCACTGAATGCTTCCCTTCATCACCAGCACCGTCCCCACCATCACTGTAGGTCTAAAACAATTACTACCACCACCACCACCAACAACAACAACAAAAGCCTTGCTTTGAGTTGCCTGGTGCAAGTCAAATTTAATTGCAAATCAACTTGAACTCTGTATTGTAAATTTTATCCACATTTTAAGCTATAAAGCTAAAATCAAATAGAGACTTTTTTATGCTCCACTGTACAACTAAAAAAATATATTTTACATGAATTTTTAAGACAAAAATCCAACTGAGATTATGTACATGAATCAGATCTAAGAGCCCAAGTTTACATCTAATGTTGAGAGCAATTAGGCTACCTACAACTTAAGTATATTATTTGAAAAGTTTCCAAACTAGAAACACAGGACTATTATTTCAATCCAATCTTGAACCAGTTCTTGAAATTTATACCAGTCAATTTCACACCCTAGAGACATAAAACAAACAAAAACCAAACTGGTTGTCTTCGAGTCGATTCTGACTCATAGCGACCCTATACGACAGAGTAGAACTGGCCCATAGGGTTTCCAAGGAGCGGCTGGGGGACTCAAACTGCCGACCTTTTGATTAGCAGCACTGTGCCATGTTTTGAGAACGTAAAAGATTATCTTTTGAGAAGAGAACTATAAGAAAATTAAGAAGCAAAATCTTCTGAAACTACTGAGACTTCAGCTGAAAACAGCAATCTCACTGTGCATTTTCCCTGTGCATACCTGCACCATATTTGGGCTACTGCAGCAGAACTGGTTTCCCACAATAACAGCCTATCAGTCTCCTCTTGAGTATAAATAAACCATTGCTTAAAATATTCATTTTTTTTACACCCCTAATGGTCAGCAACCACCACTACCAATGTCTGTAGTTGGATTTCAAAGTATAGTTATTAATAACTTGCCTCCCTCAGTCACTTCCTTTCTCCCTTCTTCTAAAAGCTCTTCAATTCTAAAGGCCTAGATTGTATTCTAAGACCTATTACTTTAAATTTCCTCTGCAGTACTTACTAAGCCTTTCCTTTATTCTTAAACAGAGCTAAGTATTCAAAATCAAAAAAGTTCTGGATGTTCAAGCAGAACTAAATGTCCAATACCAGTAGCAGTTGCTGTAGGTCAATTCTGACTCATGGGAACCCCATGTGTGTCAGAGAACTGTGCTCCACAGGGTTTTCAATGGTTGATTTTTCAGAAGCAGAGTGCCAGGCCTTTCTTCCAAGGCACCTCTGGGTAAACTCAAACCTCCAGTCTTTCAGTTAGCAGCCAAGCACAATTAAATATCTGTACCACCTAGGGACTCGGAAATATCCAGCACCAGCCAGGGTATTAATTTGCCAAACAAATTCAGAGGGAACAATGTCGGTTTGAGGTTTTAAGAATTAAGAATGTAGACACCTGAGCCCTATGTCCTGAAAAATAACACTATGTAAACCATTACTGCTAGAATAGAGGAAAATCATTTCTAAATGGCTAGGAAAGAGGTATCGGCACTGGAGATTATCCTGCTTTGTGGAGCGATGCCCCAGGTAGACCTGTTACCAGGAAGGTACACCTACGTTATGGGCCTTTCCCTCCAAAGCCAGGAAAATATACATTATATAACATTCTTTCCCACAAAAAAAAAAAAAAAAAAAGGTGGGGGGCGGATATTGATAATGTTTTAAATGAGCACAGGCTGCTCAGAACAAATTTTACTTTTTTTCTAAGGACACTGGGAAAAATATTTCATCGAATATTCATTCATAAAAAATATTTATCATTTGAAGACATCTACAAACAGAAAGGTAGAAATGTGACTGGGAAAGCATGCGGCCAGAGCTAAGGAAGGAAGGTGGTATGGTGCTGAAGGAGAGTCAATTCTTTTCTACATAGACGGAGCATGGCTCTATTTAACCCATTGCTGGAGCGTGGCTCTATTTAACCTATTGCCGTCTAGTCGATTCCAACTCATAGTGACCCTATAGGACAGAGGAGAACTGCCCCATAGAGTTTCCAAGGAGTGCCCGGTGGATTCCAACTGCCGACCTTTTCGTTAGCAGCCGTAGCACTTAACCACTATGCCACCAGGCTCTATTTAAGGTGCTGTCCTAAGGTGCTGTCCTAAATGCTGAGAGAATCCTAAAACTTCATCCCTAACAAGACTGGGCACTATCTCTCTGAGCTAATATCACCTACATCCTATCGGAACATAAATTTCCTACTGGGTTTCTCAAAAATTGAAGATAAAAAAACTTAGTGAGTCCTACAGAATAAGGAGAGACCCTGGGTAGTGCAAACAGTTAACATGCTCAGCTGCTAACCAAAAGGTTGGAGGTTCGAGTCCACCCAGAGGCTTCTCAGAAGAAAGGCTTGGAGACCTACTTCTGAAAAATCAGTCATTGAAAACCTGATGGAGCACAGTTCTACTCTGACACACATGGGGGTGCCATGAGTCAGAGTTGACTAGCCAGCAACGCGTTCTGTTTAAGGAATAAGGAAAGTGAAAGTTCCTTTACGGATCTTATCACTAAGGTGGAATGAGAGGATTCTAGGCTAGTCCTAATAACTCTTTAAACAAATTGTCTGCAGACTTTTGGCAAATGCTCAAGGTTGCCTCTGGTAAAGATCCCAGGCTGTTCTCCCCTCTTCATACTGAAGCCACAGGGTCTCTTGATAGGATAACGGAATCTACTAGAGGAGTCATCCGTCTTAACAGCTCATTCACATTCCCGGAGGACCCTCCCTTCAAATTATTAGCCTCACAGAAGTAAATGACTGCCCTTGAGCAAACTTCTACTCCAATAAACATGGGTCGTCAGGAATCAACTTAACAGCAACTAGTTTGGGCTTTTTTTTTTTTTCTTTTGGTTTTGGAGTAAAGCACACTTGACAACTCTTTAGTCCTATCCTCCCAGCTCCCACCTACACACAAACAGGCCATCACATTCTTTAAAACACATATTCTGAAAGGAAGAGTTTCACAATGCCCTGCAACCCACTGTTGTTTGTTTTTCTCTCCTTTTTCTCCAACTATAGTTCTGTTTTAATAGTTCACAAAGCTGCACGATCTAGCATGTGGTTATATAAATTTATTAACTTAGTGTGTCAGAAAAATTTTGAACAATTTTGAAATGAGTTAAAAAAAAAAAAAACACTGGCTGGCTTGTCTAGCCCCCTTCCAGGTTATTTCTGCCATTCATTGTCTGCGTTTTTCTTAAACTCTGTAAATCACAGAAAACAGATAGTAACGCAAATGATTCTTGTCCATAGAGATGCAGACTAAAAATTGCATGGTGGCAGCTAGACTGACCTGCTCTAACTTCACAAGCAAGAGGAGAATCATTATCACCGTCAACAGCCCAAGGCTAATTCCTATGAGGCCAAGTCAGACAAACCTCCACCTTCCAACGTTTTTACCAATTCTGGCACCAACCGTCCCTCCCACGCACTCTCTACTCTCTGCTGGGCTCAATAATTCTTTGCAAAGGCCACAGAGAACTCACAGACAATACTCACAATTATGGGGTTTATTACGGAAGTAACAGGTTACAGTTCAGGATACAGGTCTTCAGTCAGGACAGCTCCTTCTCAGTTGTGCCCACTGGCAGGCCTCTCTCCGCTTTGCTCTAGCAAGTGTTACAAAACTCTTTAGCTCTACTGATAAGTGCCCAGAGGCACCCTACTCCTCCAGCAAGTCTCCTGCCTGAAAGCACTCAGCTTTCTCCCTCCATGGGCCAGGAAGTGCACCTCACCTTCTGTTGGTCTCCTGGCTGCCTCTGTTACTGTCATTTCTCTTCACTGCTTCTCATCGTCTCTTGCTGTCTCCAGTGTTACAGCGCTCTCTGTCTCCTGGGTCTAGGAGGTTCTCAGGCAGGGACCCCAGCTCCACAGCACAAGCTCAGCTCCTGTCTCTTCTTCTTGGCGGTAGTGAGTTCCCCACCTCAGCTCTGGGATTGGCTTTTAAGCCTAGCAGATGGCAAAACTGGCCAATCCCTTCATTAGGGTTCCACATACCTTATTTGCATGGTCCCACCCCCACAAGGGTGCTATGTACCTTATTTGCCTAGTCCAACCCAACCATTTTGTAGAAGTCACAAGACCATGACAAGAAAGGCCATATAAAAGCGATGCATTGCACCACAAGATGAATTGTGATGAGTCCAGGGGAGATGCAATTGATTATCGTCCCGTGGATATTGACCAGTTCCACAACTATTTATAAATTCATTTCAACACACATGAGCACTGTGTGTGTGTGTTGTGTCTGTCTGCCTTCTCTTTTAAACCAGTTACAACTTCTTACTAGTTCACTCATTAATCAGTGAGTTAAATACAATCTTTGACGGATATTCATTTTATACCTTTTTAAACTTTTTTGTTTTGTTGTTTCAATTACCTTTTAACAGGTGAGTTGTTTCAGCTACAGGGACTCCAGTGTTTCACCAATGAAATTTTCAGTGCACACAATGTAATTTACTCTTTTGGCTACGGTCATTCTCTTCCAAATTATACAAAATAGAGCATTTAGAATCTCTGAAATAGCCCCTCCACTCCTTCCAAAAAAACCAATCCTATAAAGAAAGGAGCCAGGGAGAGGCAAACACCTTATAAGCAAATGTGACAAAAAATTAACAACTGTTAAGTCTGAATACTACATATATATATATACATATACATACATACACACACACACACACACACACACGTACATATAAAACGCTAAACAGAAAATAAACCAGCCTGGATGGCAGCTCCGTACAGCACACTTTATACCTACTGTTTCCTAGGACTTTCTATTTCCTACTTATTTTTTCATCGTATGTTCCAATATGTTTCAACGTATTCAGTCATTATACATTACTTGGCCTCTGAATATGACATCATGATGGCATATGCTTTTTTCATGTCACCCTTTTCAAGGAGTGGTATTGGTTCTTGAGGGAATCTTTGAGGGATAAAACTTTTAGATCAGTGTTTACAGATTGGTGTTTTGAAAAACACTATTCTAGGTGCTGTTAATAGGTAGGCCACAAAAAAAAAAAAAAAAAAAAAAAAGTGGGCTCTGTGTTCCTTAGACTTCACAATACTGCTTAACAGTAAAAATAAATCTATTTGACATTGTTTATGTCAAAACAAAACAAAAAAAAACAAAACAAACCCAGTGCCATCAAGTCAATTCTGACTCATACAGGCCCTACAGGACAGAGTAGAACTACCCCATAGAGTTTCCAAGGAGCACCTGGTAGATTTGATCTGCTGACCTTCTGGTTAGCAGACATATCACTTAACCACTATGCCACCAGGGCTTCCTTGTTCATGTCAGTGTTCCCAAAAGCTACTGAATCATGTACTACTTTTTTTTTTTTTTTAAGCATACCTATTGGCATACAGCACAACACTCTTCCATGGAATATAGTTTTGGGAAATAATGTGGTACTTCCTTCCTGAGTTGATCCAATAGTTCACTGAGGTTAGAAATAACTCCTTTTTTCCCTTAGACTCTGGTAGGTAAGACAGACGACTTAATCACGGAATAGAATAGATCAATTTTCTTATTTTCACATTCCTTTCTGCTATGGTTTGCCAGTTGCCAAACAGACTGTCAGAAAGACACTTCCTGTTTTCATGAGGTTACAGTAGATAAGCTAAGATTAATAGCTCACACAGTTCCACATGACCCAACTCTAAAAAGTTTCCCAAACCTTTCGAGTCATTTGTACCTCACCATACAGAGAGATCACCTCATTCCATCTGTCCTATTTTAGATAAGGAACTGAGGCCCAAAGTGTGCAAAGGTGTTTCATAAAGTGAGAGGAGATGAAAAATAAAATGCCTCACAGAATACACTGCTCTTGTCACAGTCATATCTTTTGTCCCTTAAACATCCAACGCCTTGAATCTTACTAGATCAAGAACTACAGAATATGCATTTATTCCTAACTTAACCTATTCTCTCTGGGGAAAAAAAAAGGCTGTTTAGGATTACGGCACATGCTGAAATCCTTGGCTGCTTTATTTTGTCAAGACTTCCCCTCCTGAGTTCTTGCACTCCTTTCAGAAGGAAGAAAACAGTTTTAACATGATAGTCTGCAATTTTCCAGCCACTATCGCATCTGTTTTATTACTTCTGAAAATGAAGTGATGCATTTAGATCTGGATTGGGAGGCTGAGAAAACCAATACTGTTGTCTCTTTTTCAGAAAACCACCCTTCTAAAGACTTTTTTATGTGTCCAATTACTGTAATTATTACTAAGAAGCAAATAAGAACACCAGCTACATACCAGGTGCTGAACACAGAACCAAAGTGGAGCCCTGGCTGGGCCATTATGCAGTTAAAACCCCATTTCCCTGCCTGGAGTAAAGGAACATGAAGAAAGCTGAAGATTCAAAGAAGCAAGTAGTCCAAAGGACTACTGGCCCAGATGAACCACAGCTTCCTCTAGCCTGAGACCAGAAGAACTAGATGGTGCTTGGCTACCACTGCCAACTGCTTTGACCAGGAATAAAATTGAAGGTCCCGGTTAGAGTGGGTGAAGACTGTAGAACAAAATTCAAATTCGTAAAAAAGACCAGACTTACTGGCCTGATAGAGACTGCAGGAATCCCCGAGACTACTGCCCTAAGAAATCTTTCTAACTTGGAACTGAAGCCACTCCCGGAGGACACCTTTCAATCAAATAATAGACTGGCCTATAAAATAAACAATAACACCTGTGAGGAATGTGCTCCTTAGAACAATCAACTTACACAAGACCAAAAAGGCAACATTTGCACAAAAGCAAAGATGAGAAAGCAGGGAGAGGCAGGGGAACCAGATGAATGGAAACGGGGAACCCAAGGTGGAAATGGGGAGAGTCCTGACACACTGCGGGGATTGTAACCTCTGTTATGGAGCAATTTGTGCATGAATTATGAATGGAAAACTAATTTGCTGTGTAAACTTTCACCTAAAGCACAATAAAATGTTCAAAAAAAAAAAAAAAAAGAAAAACCTGTCATAATTCTATCTGGCCTTATTTTAAATTAATGAGCCCTGGTGGTGCAGTGGATCAAATGCTCAGCTGCTAACCAAAAGGTCTGCAGTTCAAACCCACCAGCCACTGGAGAAGAAGGTATGAAGGGTTCTGACAAGACATAAAAAGCAGAATTTTACTTTCAATGGGGAAAGAACTGAAGATTAAGACTTCAAATTCTCACAAACTCCAATCTAATAGGTCAAGGGCTTGAAAAGTAGTTCTCATCCAGTTTTACAATAAAATAACTTAAAAACAACTCATAGAAATTCAGTAACAAATAAAAGTTGGCTTTTAAACAACCAAAACCATCCACTTTTTTTTTAAGAGCAAGAGATTGCATAAGATTTCACTAATAAAACTATAAATAGTTAAAAAATATAATAAAAACAGTTTTTAAGATACACATTCCAATCACTAAGAGTCTTTCTTTTCAATTTAGGATCCCATGATACTACAATTTTTCTTGTTTTCCAAGTATACTAGACTTTCACTTCAATATCTTTAAGGGACGTTCTCATGCTTGAAAATCACCTGTAATGTAAAGAAATGGGAACCATAAAAAAGAAGTTAAGAGATGTGAAAGGCTGAATGAGAGGTCTAACATATGACAAATAGGGAGTCCTCAAAGAAGATACAAATAATAGACAGATGGGGGAAGGGACAAAATATTTTTAAAAAGATAATGGCTAACATTTTTATAGAATTGATGAAAGAAATGAATCACCAGACTCAAGAAGCAAAATAAAGTTTATATAAAAATAAATT
>NW_004443980.1:7977304-7985483 GCF_000243295.1 Trichechus manatus latirostris
CATATATACATAATGGTAAGCATGGTCACTTACTTATATCGATGATAATTCAGTTTTAATATGTTAGCCTGGAATCTATTTTATAAGTGAAAAGAATTCCCAACATACTTGTAGAGAGAGTCAAGGCCGCCTGGTCTTTCTAGTTGCATAAAGTTGTGTCGCAAGTTGAGGTAGGTGATATCTTGACTGTAGAAGAGATGCTCAGGAACCTCCTCAAGGCTGTAACACGAGAGATCAACTGTACTGATTCGCTGGGACACCACCTGAATAAAATCAAAGAGGAAGGCATCGGAGCAAGTGCTGAATGTCTTTCACCCAGCATAGGATGGAATGGTATTTATAAAGAGAAGCACAGATTAAAAGATGGGAAAGAAAAAAGAGGTAATGAGCTAATTTTTACTTTTCCCTAAAACCGTAAGCTATGAACAATTTTTTGTAGAGATCGTCAAATAGGAACCTAATTTGCTGTGTAAATCTTCACCGAAAACACAGTAAAATATTACTAAAAAAAAAAAAAAAAACATAAGCACCAAAGACAGAAGATAGGAGAAAAAACCAGATTACAAAAATGGAATATTTTCTACAAACCTAAAACATTTAGACTAGCAAAGAATTTCTCCAGCAACACAGAAGACAGAAACAGGAGAATAGTATCCTTGAAATGATAAGAGAAAAGAACAAGCAATCTAAAATTTTATAGTCATCTGAACCATCTTTCAAGAATGAGGGGAAGAAGACATCTTCAGGAAAAAGACCACATTCATCACAAACATACGCTCACAAATTTAAGGCTGCAGGTTATAAAAGCAGGGCAACAAGCCCTAAAAGGAGTAAGATGCAAAAAGCGATAGTAAGCAAAAAATCTAGGCAAATATACGGCTAAGTGCAAATAAGCATCAATGGACTGAAAGTAAAAGCAAGGTGGAACTAAAATAACTAATAACAATAACATATAAGTTTGGAAACGGGCATTTGCAATTAAACCCTTCTATTAACTCTACTAGGAAACCCTGGTGGCTTAGTGGTTAAGAGTTCAGCTGCTAACCGAAACGTTGGTGGTTCAAATCTACCAGGCAGTCCTTGGAAACCCTATGGGGCAGTTCTACTCTGTCCTGTAGGGTCACTATGAGTTGGAATCGACTTGACAGCAATGGGTTTGGGTTTTTTTGTATAGACTCTATTATTTGTGGAAGGACGGTAGGGGGATTTTTTATCTTTAGAAAACTAGAGTTTGTAAGCCAAATATTCATGTTAGTGATTTACAGGTAATCATTAAACTTACAAAAATATAATAACAAACTTCCAAAACAGAGGAAGACAAAAATTTGAATGAAAATCTCAAGAGTCAGGAGAAGTTAGGGAAGAGCAGGAGAAAAACGCGAAGACAATCCTAGTGAACAAAATACAAAATAAGAAGGAAAAAAATTAAATCCACATGTATAAATAATCACAATAAATGTAAAATGGATTAAATTTACCTATCAAAAGATAGAGATGATTAGAGTGCTTTAAAAAAAAATCTACAGATATCCCCCATTTTTCAAAAGTTTGCTTTATGCCACTTCACTTTTACAGAAGACCTGCAATAGTACCTGTGTTCATTAACAGAAAGAAATCTGAATAGGATTTTCACTTTTATGAAGAAAGAGGAAATAGCGCACTTCAGTGTTTGTTTTGCAGCAAGATGCTACAGAAGCAGTGCACCCTTGAACATCGAGAGTGGCATCGCCAAGCTCCTTCCCCAGGAACTACACTCAGTATCTCAGCATCAAGCCGCCATAGCTATGAACTGTGTCTGTGAGCATCTGTGCTTTATCTCAATTTATTTTGTGCCTCCACTAGCAAGATGTGTCCTTAGGTATCAGAAAAGCCTGAGAGAATGCATAAGGGTGTTACACTTAGTGTAAAACTGAATGTAATTAAGCATTTCAATCACGACGAATGACATAAAGACATTATGCATGTGCTGAACTTGCCTGAGTCCATCATTGGCACTATTTACACATGCAGAGAAAGAATTTTGAAAGCTGCTGAAGTTATTATTGGTTCTGCTAGCAGCAAAGTGGTCTCTTTTAGTTGGCATACACTAATGGATAAAATGGAAGATCTATTGCTTGAGTCGAACCCTGGTGGTACAGTGGTTAAGAGCTCAGCTGCTAACCAAAAGGCTGGCAGTTTGAATCCACCAGCTGCTTCTTGGAAACCCTATGGTCCTATAGGGTAGCTATGAGCAGGAATCAGGTATTGCTTGAGTGGACTGATGGGTGTACAAAGTGTGGTGTTCCATTAAGTTATCTTATACTTAAAGAGAAACCAGTTAGTCTTTTTACTATGTTATGTGTTATTTTAGGTTTTATGTGTTATTTGGTATGATTTGGCAGGTTACCTTTTGGGTCTGGGAATGCTCAAAAATTTTTCCCATATAAATTATTGGTAATTGCTTATTCACTTTATGCCATTCCAACTTATGAGAGGTTTCATAGGAATGCTCTACTTTCAGAGAGTAGGGAAACCTGTATATTCTATTTGGAGACACACTTATAACTTAAGGTCAAAATAAAGAAATGGAAAAAGATGCACGAGTCCAAAAGTCACCAGAAGAAAGCTAAAGTATAAGTATTGATTTCATACAAAATAGACTGTAAGTGAAGCAGGGCCAAGATGTTGGAGTAGTCAGACACTTCCTGTGGTCCCTCTTACAACAAAGACCCAAAAAAAAACAAGTCAATCGATTATACATGACAATCTAGAAGCCCTGAACATCAAAGGCAAAGCTGAGGAATGGGATTGAGTGGCAGGGGAAGGGAATCGGTGAGGAGTCGTCAGACCTGACCCGGTGGGAGGTGGCACCCTGCAAGGCTTGATCAGCTGGCGTGTGCAGTGAGGCAAGTAGTAGCACTCGGGAGGCATTTTCCACATTGGGAGAGACCGAGCAGCACAGAATCTACTCAGGCCTCCAGAACCAGTGAAAAGCGTGCTCAACTGGCAAAAGACAAGTACATGCATCTGACCTACCACGTGGATCAAAAAACACCCTACTCCCCTTGGGAAAAACCTCTCTCCCATTCACCTGCCCCCTCCACGCTTTGCACCAGCTCCTCGGCCGGCTTCAGCGATTGCTGAGTCCCTGGGCCTGAAGTAGGACCTGTCACACGCCCTGAGTGATTCTCCTGGCCTTGGAGAGGGAACAAATTAACAAACAGGAAAAAATAATCTGCCAGCTCCCCTAAGCAGGGAACTCAGGGTAGGCACAGCTCCTTCACCAAGGGACAGGCATAAGGGGCCCACAGACTTTAAATGCCTTTCACCCCTGCATAGACCTGTGTGGGCTCATTTCAACAGCGTAGGCCCTCATTAGCACAGTAAAACAGGATATATACCTGAAGCCTAACTTCAACTGTATCAGCTATATGGTGAAGTGGCAGGTTTGTGACATTTGACACTGCTCTGGTCATTAAGCAGGGTCCTCACCTACCCACATCAGGGGCCTGCTGACTTGTGGCTCCACCCACACCACCTAGCCACCCGCAACGGGGTCCAAAAATAAGTGGTACCTCCCAGTCCTTACAGCCAACAGCATTGGGTGCTCACAGTCCGGCTGCAAAACCCACCCACCTACGCGCTCTATGGAACAGGGACACGCCTTCCTCCTGGACACTCAGGGGCAGCCATCAGCCCCCTGCCTTGCTCAGCGTGTGACCCCCTACTGCAACCGGATACCTGTGCTACACCAATCACCCATGCCTGTCTAGGACTGTAGGTGAGAGCCTGCACCACACACTTGGTGACCAACTACCTGGACACCTGAGCTGAATCCATACAAGAAAAGTAAACAGACTCCTGGGCTTACATATCTAGTAACAGATCTAACCACCTGGTGACAGGACGTTAGAGCTTTGAAGGTGCCAGTAATCAAACTAGCTCACATAAGCAGCCTATTTGGGTATATTAAAACAAAATAAAATAAGAAGCTAGGACAGAGTAAGCAAACATAAAATAAATATAATAACTTATTGATGGCTCGGAGACAATAATCAATATCAAACCACAGAAACAGGCAGACCATAACGGCTCCAGCAAGCTCCCCAAACAAAGAATCAAGAAATTTTCCAGAGGAAGAGAACTTCTTGGAATTACTGGAGGTAGAATACAAAAGATTAATATACGGAACTCTTCAAGATATCAGGCAGGAGATCATGCAAAATGCAGAACAAGCCAAGGAACACACAGACAAAGCAACAGAGGAACTTAAAGAGATTAGAGAAGAGCATAATGACAAATTTAACAGGCTGCAAGAATCCATAGAGAGACAGCAACCAGAAATCCAGAAGATTAACAATAAAATTTCAGAACTGGACAAGTCAATAGAAACTCATAGGAGCAGAATCGAGGGAGTGGAAGTCAGAATTAGTGGGATTGAAGATAAAGCACTTGACATCAACTTATTTGAGGAAAACTCAGATAAAAGAACTTAAAAAAGTGAAGAAAGCCTACGAATTATGTGGGACTCTATGAAGAGGAATAATGTACGAAGACTGGAGTACGAGAACGGGGGGTGGGAGGGGTGGAATAACAGAAAATACAGAGAGAATTGTTGAAGATTTGTTGGCAGAAAACTTCCCTGATATTGTGAAAGATGAGAAGATATCTATCCAAGCTGCTCGTCGAACCCCCATAAGGTAGATCCCAAAAGAAAGTCACCAAGACAAATTATAATCAAACTTGCCAAAACCAAAGATAGAGAATTTTAAGAGCAGCTAGGGATAAACTAAAAGTCATCTACAAAGGAGAGTCAATAAGACTAAGCTTGGACTACTCAGCAGAAACCATGCAGGCAAAAGGCAATGGGGATGACATATATATAAAGTCTTGAAGGAAAAAAATTGCCAGCCAAGAATTACATATCCAGCAAAACTGTCTCTCAAATATGATGGCGAAATTAGGGCATTTCCAGATAAACAGAAGTTTAGGGAATTTGCAAAAACCAAACCAAAATTACAAGAAATATTAAAGGGAGTCCTCCAGTTAGAAAAATAGATTGTAAGTCAAAAAAGCATTTTTACAGATAAAGCGCATCACTACACAGCGATAAAACATGAGATTTGCCAGAAAGACATGCAATTCTGGACTTGGCCTCAAAATACTTGGCCTATAACTTGGCCTAAAATACATATATTAACAACTGATGAAACTACAGGGAAAAACCAGCAAACCCATAATCATTCTTTTTTGCTTAACCCACACCTCTAAGTACTGATATATATGAAGCAGATAAAAAAATGTTAGGGTAGAGAAGATGTGAACCACAAAATTAAAAAGTTAAATTTAATGGCTGTATCTAGAACCTAGTGTACAACACTTAGACAGCATACATCATTCTTTTCAAGCACATGCAGAATTTTTACAAATTAATTAACCAATAAAGTTGGTCAATAAAATCAAATGTGGATCTAAACACACACAAATAAAACAGATAAACCTCTGAAAAAGATGGATAAAGAAAAAAATGCACACATTTACAATATTAGTAATAAAAAGAGGGACCAACTATAGATACAGTGGAAACTTTAAAAATCACAAAGGTCTTCTCTTGCTTAAATGCTCAGGTTGGTGCCCTGGAAAATTCCCTAACAATTATGTTCACAATTATGAAACTGTCCTAAGGGGCATGGAATGCAATGAAGCATAGTGGTAAATAAGATAACAAATGCAAAAGTGCTTAGCAAACTACAAAGTGCTACAGAAAAATATCCCACTAATTTCTATTATTATTCTTACTTATGAAATAGTGTGACCTAGGGATAAATCTTTCCTATTTCCCAAAACAAACAAACTCATTGCTGTCGAATCAATTCTGACTCACAGGGACGCTACAGGACAGAGGAAAACTGCTCCCATAGGGTTTCTAAGGCTGTCATTTTTACAGAAGCAGACTGCCACATCTTTCTCCCACAGAGCGGCTGGTGCGTTCGAACCACCAACCTTTTGATGAGCAGATAAACGCTGAGCCCTGCTCCACCAGGGCTCCTGGTCCTATTTCCTAGCTAAAGCAAAGGGTTATTGAAGGACACAAATATGACAGTGCAATAAATAGATCCTATTTAGCTATTAAGAAGTGATGAGGATGATAATAAAGACAAAATGATGAAGTTTATTCCAATAATCCACACCTGTGTACGTTCTTTTTCTCTTTCCCTCTTCCAAGACTTGGCAAACCACAGTGTTCTTTTTTGTTTCTTTGTTTTCTGCAGGACAGAACATATTTTATCTAATAGCTTGATTTATAACTTATAAATATTTAGAAGAAGTATGAGGGCCTCCATTTGTACTCTTGCCCTGGGCCCCACAAATATTAGGGGGCCCCGTGGGGCATCCTTGGAATGAGATTGAGAGCAGCCCAGGATGGCCCTTCCCCCGTGGCGTCCCCTGTCCTGGGCTCCAGTACAGGCACCTGGCTTCCATAGCACCTCTGCGTAAACTAGAGAAAGGCACTTCTCCCTGTGCCTCCTCTGCCCCAGGTGGTCAAATTCAAAAAAGACCTCTCCTCTTAAGCTGCAGTGTTCTTAAAGGCAATACAGTAAGTTGATTATTGATGATATGGCCATGTTTCAAAGGGCTTTTATCTGTCTAGATAGAAGAATAAATGTAATCTTCAGCTACTTCAGATGAGTTTGCAGATAAGCTTTGAGAATTACTACAAACCAAATATCAATAAGATGAATCAGGAGTAGGTATTTACCACATTTTCAGAGAGCTAATCTGCAGGACAAAGCTTTTAAAAACTGTACTGAGGTCAGGAGCAGAAGTGAAAACAAAATCAACAAATTCTGACAGTGCTCTAGCTATCAAAGCCATAATGTCCCTTTTGTGTTATTTTTTTTTTCCCCCAATACAAACAGTAATCTAAAACAACCTCTGTGCTCAGGTGACGTGAATAATGGAAAAATCCTCTTTGAAAGTCTGGCCAAATATGGGCTACACTAAATGGAATGGAATCTGATAAGAAATATCTAATTATTAACTCCTTCCCATTTAATAAAGTTTGTCAATTACCAGTGCCAGTGGTCACAACTTCACAAGCAAAATAGTCTTAAAATATATTAAAACTTTTTAAAGGCCACCTTAAAAACAAATGACCAGTCGGTACACTAGAGAAGGTAAGATTTAAACCACACATGGCTGGTTCTGCAAATGGACTGGATGACCCCAAAGGCCTCTTCCAACTCTAGCATTCTTCGAAAAATAATTTCAAACTTTAAGATACTACTTTCAAATGCCAGTATGGCTCACTGTGTCCTTGTATGCTCCTATCGTTCTGTGTTTTCACAAAGCACAACCTGTCTATAAAATACCAGTTCATTAACACATATAGGTAGTCCCCGACTCACGAGTCCCTGGGTGATGCAAACAGTTAAGGTGCTGGGCTGTTAACTGTACAGTTAGAGTCATTTATATATTTTTTATTGGTTCGATATACATACATACATATATATAGATAGATAGATACCTATCTATTTTTTTTAACCAGTTGCCATCAAGTTGACCCCAACTCATGGTAATCCCATATGTGTTAGAGTAGAACTGTGCTCCACAGCATTTCCAGTGGCTGATTTTTTGGAAGTACATCACCAGGCCTTTCTTCCCAGGCACCTCTGCGTGGACTTGATCCACCAACTTTTCAGTTAGTAGCAAGCTCATTAGCAGTTTGCACTCCCCAGGGATTCTCTGTATGTATATGTACATATGTATGTACGTATGTATGTGTGTACACACATACACACACACACACTCATTTTCTCTTTGAATGAGATAAGGTCTTCATAAAAAGATGTGAGATACAAGTTTGTATTGAATTGAGTAAAATGCCTCCCATTTTCCAGTTCAGGAAGACACTATCAATTTTCTCAGTTTCCCAAGAGAAGAAACATGAGCTTACAATCAAGACATTCTTCAGAAATGTTAGGGCAAGGAGAGGGTGCATTTCTGGTTTTTTTTCCTAGATTTAAAACAAAAAACCTGTTGCTGCAGAGCTGACTCAGACTCTTGTGTTACAGACCAGGCTTTCTTGGCTGTAATCTTTTCTTTTTTTTAAAAAAAAAAAAATTTTTTTTTTATTGTACTTTAGATGAAGGTTTACAGAACAAATAGTTTCTCATTAAACAGTCAGTACACATATTGT
>NW_004443980.1:7985642-8010047 GCF_000243295.1 Trichechus manatus latirostris
CAATTACATTCTTTTGTTAGACTGTTATTCTTATTATCCTTTTCCAAATTATTCCATCACCAATATCTTCAACTCACTGTCTCCTAGCCTTCCCATTAAACCTTTTGAGTTGCTGTTTTCAATTTGATCTCACATAGATAATTCTTTTTTTTTTTTGGTACCTTAGATGAAGGTTTGCAGAACAAATAGTTTTTCATTAAACAGTTAGTACACGTATTGCCCTATGACAATGGTTAACAACCCCATGACATGCCAACACTGTCCCTTCTCAACCTCGGGCTCCCTATCACCAGCTTTCCTGTCCCCTCCTGCCTTCTAGTCCTTGTACCTGGACTGCTGTGCCTCATTAGTCCCATTTTGTTTTATGAGGCTGTCCAGTCCCTGGCTGAACGGTGAACTTTGGGAGTGACTTCACCACTGAGCTAAAAGGGTGTTCGGGGGCCATACTGTGAGGGTGCATTTCTTAGGGATAAAATCTGAACTTTCTAAGGCAATCCTAGAGTGCAGTATGCTTTCCCCAACCCCTCATATGGAGAGCTATAGGCTGAGGATTGAAGGTTGTCAGAATGACTCCCTAAGGAATGTGGTGATACAGGTTACACCACCATCAGGAAGCTGGCTCTTTTCTGCACATTGTTTAGCAGCCAAAAAGGATGCCAAGCTTCAGAGAAGGCAGCCAAAACAGATTCCTTTTATGGTGTGATAACATTTTGTTCAAGAAACTTCCCTCTTCTTTACCGGCAATGCCTCAGAATCTACTTCTAGCAGCTTGGGAAAGATAGGGGTTTCTAATGAATAAACCAGGTCTTGGCCTGATGTGTTTCACCCTAGGAACATAAAACCACTCAACAAGAGTTCTAGAAGCAATATGATCAAATGCTGTAAAGAACTTTCATTTTGGGGCAACCTCTCTTCCTGTACCTCTCTGAGATGAAACTTGCAAGCCAAGTTCCCTACTCTTAGATTCACAACACCCCTACTGTTGCCAAGAGTTTTATTACTCCAGGTTATTCTATTTTCCTAAAGTACATTTTCTTCGTGGGCCTCATCAACAACAATCTCTTCAACAACTTAAAATAGATTTTGAACTTTGTGAGGTTCAAGTTCAAAGTGTTTGTTCCTATACCAAGTCTTGCTTAATCGTTGTTATTGTTCTTGGATACATTTCCTGGATCAAGACACTGTATAACAGGAAGAGACACAGTGGCACATATACTAAACCACACATAACCTTTTGATGTGAACACCAAGAAGGAAAAATTAAAAGCCCAGATCCTTCAAACACAGACTACATAAACAGCAATAAATTAATATTTTTCCACAAATGTGACATTTCTAACTTGTGAGAAAATGTGGAAAACATTTAAATGTTTTTAACTACATTTCAGAGGGAAGATTTTCTCCTTGTAAATTAAACCCAGTTGTCAGGCAATTTTAATCTTCTTGGATCAACAATCAACACCCACGGAAGCAGCAGTTAAAAAATCAAATGACATACTGTATAGGCAAATCTTCTGCAAAAGACTTCTTTAAAGTTTTAAAAGGCAAAAATATCACTTTAATGACTAAGATGCACCTGACCCAAGCCATGGTCTTTTCAATTGCCTCATATGCGTGCAAAAGCTGGACAATAAAAAAGCAAGACAGAAGAAGAATTGATGCATTTTAATTGTGATGTTGATATAGAATACTGAATATACTGAGGATTGCCAGAAGAAGGAACACATCAGTTTTAGAAGAAATACAACCAGAATGCTCCTTGGAAGTGAGGATGGTGAGACTTCAGCTTGCTTACTTTGGACACATCATCAGGAAAAACCACTCACTAGAAAAGGACGTCATGGTTGGTAAAGCAGAAGGTCAGTGAAAACAAGGGAAACTTTCAATGAGATGGACTGATACGGTATCTGTAACAATGGACTCAAACATACCAACGATCATGAAGATGGCCTAAGACTGGGCAGCATTTCCTTCTGTTTGTTATACATAAGATCACCATGAGTCAATGACACCTAACCACGACAGCTACAACAGTTCAATCCTGTTGTGCATGGGGTCATCTTGAGTCAAGGGCCAAACTGAAGTCAGTTAACAACAACAAGTAAAGAGACCAACTACATATGCTCTTGTGGGTTGGGATGACAGAGGACGGATGTCTTAGAGAGATACTGGGCCAAATTCTATAGACACTACTGTGCTGGCTCCACCAGGAAATTCCAAGGTAATTAACATTCTTGTGACAGAAACAGCTTGGACTATTCTTAGGCAATAAAGCTCAAAATGGCTGCATGAACTAGAAATCTATAGAAGTGAAGATTAGATATTTGTTATAGATTATCCTAACAGTAACCTACATCTTATTTACCAAAAAGATAAGGGCACTTAAAAATAAGCGCATGCTTTTTCTAAACCCCAAGGAAGGAGGTAGACATTCCTATGGAAACTCAAGGGAAGCCCATTTTTGGCTGCAAAGCAGGAGAAAGCCCATAATTCAGTGGCCAGCTAAAAAAAAACTAAGAAGTAACTGACATTATTACCTATCATAAGCTGATGCTATACATGGTTCATCGGGGATTCTGAACTTTAAAAGTTCTGTATATGTGCTACACAGCACAAGCTTTGGTAATGAGGCACCGTACCTCATTATCATCTTACACACCAAGATGGTACAACCGATATGAGTGAAGGCTTTATTCAGGCTTCAACTCTGGAGCCTAGTTTTTATAGGAGAGACAGATTTGGTAAAACAGCTCCTTTCTTTCTCTCCTGACATCCCAGATGTGATTCATGAATTTAGAAAACAAGGAGCCAGAGTTTGGCCAGCAACGGGAGCAATCACACAGGAGCAAAGTCTAAAACCAAGGCTTAAAATAACTGATGTTCTTAACTCCAGGGCTATTCAGAGGCATTGATGTGTTACTCAGGAAATGCTTACCTCACTTAAAGGGCTACAAAGATGGTAAATTTTATACAGGCATACCACGTTTTACTGAGCTTAGCTTTCTTGCGCTTTGCACATACTGTGTTTTTTACAAGTTGAAGGTTTGTGGCAACCCTGCGTAGAGCAAGTCTGTCGGCACCATTTTTCCAACAGCGTGTGCTCACTTCATGTCTCTGTGTCACATTTTCATAATTCTCACAATATTTCAAACTTTTTCATTATTACTATTTCTGTTATGGTGATCTGTGATCAGTTATCTTTGATGTTACTATCATGATTGTTTTGGGGCTCCATGAACCGTGTCCATACGAGACAGCAAACTTAACTGATAAATGTCGTGTGTGTGTTCTGACTGCTCCACCGACCGGCCGTTCCCCTGTCTCCCTCTCCTCGGGCCTCCCTATTCTCTGAGACATGACAATATCGAAATGAAGGCAATTAACAACCCTACAAAGGCGTCTAAGTGTTCAAGTGAAAGGAAGAGTTGTACCTCTCACTTTAAATCAAAAGCTAGAAATGATTAAGCTTAGTGAGGAAGGCATGTTGAAAGTCAAGACAGGCCAAAAGCTAGGCCTCTTGCACCAAACAGCCAAGTTTAAGGAAAAATGCTTGAAGGAAATGAAGAGTGCTACTCTAGTGAACACACGAATGATAAGAAAGCGAAACAGCCTTATTGCTGATATGGAGAAAGTTTTAGTGGTCTGGATAGAAGATCAAACCAGCCACAACGTTCCCTTAAGCCAAAGCCTAATCCACAGCAAGGCCCTAACTCTCTTTGATTCTGTGAAGGCTGAGAGGTGAGGAAGCTGCAGAAGAAAAGTTTGAAGTTGTTCGTGAAGTTTAAAGAAGGAAGCCATCTCATAAAAGTGCAAGGTAAAACAGCAAGTACTGATGTAGAAGCTGCAGCAAGTTATCCAGAAGATCTAGCTAAGATGATTGATGAAGGTGGCTACTCTAAACAACAGATTTTCAGTGTAGATGAAACAACCTTATATTGGAAGAAGATGCCATCTAGGACTTTCATAGCTAGGAAGGAGAAGTCAATGCCTGGCTTCAAAGCTTCAAAGGACAGGCTAACTCTCTCACTAATGCAGCTGGTGACTTTAAGTGGAAGCCTTGCTCGTTAATCATTCTGAAAATCCTAGGGCCCTTAAGAATTATGCTAAATCTACTCTGCCTGTGCTCCATAAATGAAACAACAAAGCCTGGATGACAGCACAATGGTTTACAACATGGTTTACTGAATATTTTACGTCCACTGTTGAGACCTACTGCTCAGATAAAAAGATTCCTTTCAAAATATTACTGCTCACTGACAATGATCTGGTCACCCAAGAGTTCTGGAGATGTACAAGGAGATTAATGTTGTTTTCATGCTTGCTAACACAACATCCATTCTGTAGCCCACAAGTCTGGGAGTAATTTCGATTTTCAAGTCTTGTTTAAGAAATACGTTTCCTAAGGCTATAGCTGCCATAGATAGTGATTTCTCTGATGGATTTGGGCAAAGTAAATTGAAAACCTTCTGGAAAGGATTCACCATCCTAGATACCATTAAGAACATTCATGATTCATGGGAGGAGGTCAAAATATCAACATTAACAGGAGTTTGGTAGAAGTTGATTCCAATGCTCATGGATGACTAAGGGTTCAAGACTTCAGAGGAGGAAGTAAATGCAGATGTGGTGGAAACAGCAGGAGAACTATAATTAGAAGTGGAGCCTGAAGGTGTGACTGAATTGCTGCAATCTCATGATAAAACTTTAATGGATGAGGAGTTGCTTCTTATGGATGAGCAAAGAAAGTGGTTTCTTGAGATGGAATCTACTCCTGGTGAAGATGCTGCGACCATTATTGAAATGACAACAAAGGACAGAATACTAAATAAACTTAGTTGATAAAGCAGCAGCAGGGTTTGAGAGGATTGACTCCAGCTGTGAAAGAAGTTCTCCAGTGGTGCTATCAAACAGCATTCCATGCTACAGCGAAATCTCCTGTGAAAGAAGAGTCAATCAATGCAGCAAACTTCACTGGTGTCTTATTCCAAGCAATTGTCACAGCTATTCCAACCTTCAGCAACCACCACCCCGATCAATCAGCAGCCATCAACATCAAGGCAAGACCCTTCACCGGCAAAGATCGTGATTTGCAGAAGGCTCAGATGATGGCTAGAATTTTTTAGCAATAGAGTGTTTTTTAATTAAGATATGTACATTGCTTTTTTAGAAATAATGCTATTGCACACTTAAAAGAGTACAGTATAGTGTAAACATAACTTTTATATGCACTGGGAAACCAAAAAATTCGTGTGACTCACTTCATTGCGATATTCACTTTATTCTGGAACTGAACCCACAGTATGTCCGAGGTGTGCCTGTGTCTAACTGGAGTTGCTCAGTGCTCCTCCTACACTTCCTGAGGTGACTTAAAGTGAGCAGGTTTAGTCAGTACTAGATGGCAAAGTCCAATGGTACCAATAGCTTTCAAAGGCCCGCAAGGCTTTTCTTTTCTTGCTCCTGACCTGTCTCAATCTCAAATTGTTTTTCAGTCCCTTTACTCTTCCTCCTCCAAAATCCACTTCAATATCTGAAGACAATATACCCACAACTTTAGAAGTACCAAACAGATAAGGAGTATAAATGATGCAATATAAATCCTTAAAAACAAACAAAAACACACCTTGTCACATTGTCATCCAGGAAAATATAGCACAAAGAACAATATCAATGGCACTACAAACATGTTACAAAAGATATTTCTTAAATGATCTTTGTGGGATTTATTTCAAAGGGTGATCAGGAACTGCAAGGAGGGGGAAGAAAACCTGAGAGAATTTAAAGCATAATTTTTTTGTATTTTTAAATTGAATGTGATGACAACATTTATAGTTAACCCACCTTAAGTTTAAGTAAGTCAGCATCTGCAGATTAACGATGGCCTCAGGAATGACTCTGATACAATTGTGATATAGATTAAGAATTTCCAGTGATACAAAATGGCACAATTCCATTGGAACTTCAACCAGTCTGTTTTTAGATAAATCTACGAGAAAAGGAAAGAATATTTGTCAATAAATTTTCAATGTAATCAATACAATCTTGAGATTTCAATTTCACAGCATGTTAGTCAAATTTAGGGATGCTAGGGTATGGAAAAGCATAAATACTGCTAAAACAATTCTAGCTCTCTCTCTGTTTGTAAATCCTGGCCAGGATATAAGGGGAAATGAATTACTTTTCACTCTATCCAAAAATTATTTCAAGTTCATTCTCCCACGGCAAGTATGTAAAATTGTACCCTTTAGTATCTCTGAATAGATATATTTACAATAATTATTTAATTCAATTCTGTATTCATAACATATATTGTCTATCCATTCAAGATATAATCTCTTTTGTATACAGGAAGCATGCTTCTTATATCCTCCACAAATGAAAACACAGCATTCACTAAACAAATATTTAATTCTCTAAAATTACTGAGTACCTATAAAGTAAAAGACGTAGCTAAATCAATTGTGTCTATTAAGGATGACACTGCTGTCTGCCATATGACCAATCATAAAACTGGGCTCTACTGGCCAAGTGTAAAGATGGAAATAATGTCCCACAGAGCAGGATACACAGATAGTACAGTTTACAGCGTCACCATTTGTCTTAGTCATCTAGTGCTGCTATAACAGAAGTACCACAACTGGATGGTTTTAACGAAGAGAAGTTTATTCCCTCACAGTCAAAGTAGGCTAAAAGTCTAAATTCAGGGTGTCAGCTCCAGGGGAAGGCTTTTTCTCTCTGTTGGCCTTCTCTTCGGTGTTCCCCTGGACTAGGAGCTTCTTTGGGCAGGAATCCCGGTCCAAAGGAGGCGCTCTGCTCTGGGCACTGCTTTCTTGATGGTATGAGGTCCCCACCTCTCTACTTGTTTACCTTTCCTTTTATCTCTTGAGAGATAAAAGGTGGTGCAGGCCACACCCTAGGGAAACTCCCTTTTACATTGGATCAGGGATGTGACCTTAGTAAGGGTGTTATACAATCCCACCCTGCTCCTCTTTAACATAAAATTACAATCACAAAATGGAAGACAACCACATAATACTTGGACTCAGGGCCCAGTCAAACTAATACACACATTTTTGGGGGGACATAATTCAATCCATGACACCATTCCAAAAAGAAGAATATGAAATAATCCTTAATATCTAAATCTGGATAGACATGACTTCCAAATACCATAAAACAATGAATATATGGAAAGAGACACCACTACTGAAAACACTAATAACCCCCAGAATAACAATCACTCCACTCTTTCTCAGGGGGGACACAGTATGAACTGAAGATGTTCAGTAAATAATAGATACATACTTAAGGATGCACACAGAACAAAATTTAACAGAGGAAATACAAGAAGTCAAAGAGCAACTCTCCCTGCCTGCCCCACCAATAAATAATGTGTTACAGAGTAGAACTGTGCCATAGGGTTTTCTGGCTGTAACCTTTACAGAAGCCAATCGCCAGGCCTTTCTTCTGTGGCACAGCTAGGTAGGCTCGAACCACCAAAGTTTCGGTTACCAGCCGAGAGCTTAACCACTGTGCCACCAGGGCTCCTTTTGTTCCACCTAGGGACTTTAAATAAATAAAACAAGGCCTAGGTAGTTTCACAGGGGCATTCTAACAAATTTTTAAAGGGTAATTCTAATAATACTTAAATTACTCCAAACCACATAAAAAGGAGAATTTCAAAATTCTTATTTAAAAAGTAGGGTATAATATTGGTACCACCATCCAACAAAAATAGAAAAAACAGGAAACTACAAATAAATCTCACTTCTAACTACTGATGCAAAACCTTAAATAAAATTATTAGCAAAGAGAATTGAGTGGCACATAAAAAGATTAACATACTATGAATAAGTAAGGGTTATTCTAGGTATTGCTGTTGTTTGCTGCTACTGAGTCAGCTCCAGCTCATGGCAACCTTATGTATAAGAGAATGAAATGTTGCCCAGCATATAAATTATATGAGGATTAATAAAACAATTCACCATATGAATAGATCAAAAGTGAAACAGCATATGATTATATCCATGAATACTAAAAAAGCACTTGATAAAATACTACATTCATTTTTTTTAAACAATTTTATTGATGTATAGTTTACATATCATAATATTTACCCATTTCAAGTGTACAACTCAATGATTTCTAGTAATTTTACCAAGTGGTACAACCATTACCAGAAATCAGTTTTAGAACACTTACATTAATTCTTAATACAAATGCTTAACAAAAAGAGAATTGTTGGGTATTTCCTTGATACACACACACACAAATACAGTAAAATCTGTGAAAGCCAGTACCTTTGAAATGTGGAGACTTGTCAGAGAAGGAAAACTCAAATATTTCCCACTAAAACGAGTGATAGAAGAGTGGTAACAGCACACCCTGTCAAAGGTGGAAAACGTTCCAGACCCAGTAAAACAAAACAGTCCCGTTGAGTTCTTGCTCTCACAGGTTTCACTGTATATATACACACATATGTATACATACGTACATACACGCGTGAGAGAGAGAGGGAGAGAGGCTTTTTTAAATTGCTGAATCATGAAAGACTAGAAATGTTACCATTAAAGTCAGGACAAGACATCACTACTACTATTTCTACTACTAACCCATTGCCGTTGAGTCGATTCCATCTCATTGTGATTCTGTCTTAGTTATCCAGTGCTGCTATAACAGAAATACCACAAGTGGACAGCTTCAACAAAGAGAAATTTATTCTCTCAGTCTAGTAGGCTAGAAGTCCAAATTTAGGGCATCAGCTCGAGGGGAAGGCTTTCTCTCTCTGTTGACTCTGGGGGAAGGTCCTTGTTATCAATCTTACCCTTGTCTAAGAGCTTCTCAGCGCAGGGACCCAGAGTCCAAAGGACGTGATCTGCTCCTGGCACTAATTTCTTGGTGGTATGAGGTCCCCCTGTCTCTCTGCTCACTTCTCTTTTTTATCTCAAAAGAGACTGATTCAAGTACAACCTAGCTTGTAGATTGAGTCCTGCCTCATTAACATCATAGAGGTAGGATTTACAACACACAGGGAAATCATCTCAGATGACAAAATGGTGGACAATCACACAACACTGGGAATCATGGCCTAGCCAAGCTGACACACATTTTGGCAGGACACGATTCAATCCATAACAGATTCCTACTACCACTATTTATCATTGTTCAGCCTGTATTAGCCAGTGACATGAGACATGGAAAGGAAAGAAGAACCAAAATTGGAATGGAGATCAGCTGCAGATAAAATGATTGCAAAAATATCAACAGAAAAACTACTACAAACGACATAAGAATTTAATAAAGGGGCAGGGTAGAGAGTGAATATACTCAAATTATAGCTTACACACACAAATACAAAAATACAACAGAAGAAACCTAATTTTTAATAATAATAATAAAAGGATAAAACAATGGGAAAATAATGGCAAGTGAGACCAAAAGGTGCATAAGTTAATAAACAGTTGGAGTAAACTGGATAACCATCTTAAAAAAAAAAAAAAAGACTACCTACCTTATACCTTTTAATCTTAATTACTTCATACCTTTTAATCTTAATTACCTCATACCTTTTAATCTTAATTAAATTCTAGATGAATCAAATGTTTAATTGTGAAAAATGCAGTCATAAGAGCACTACAAAAACACATGGAAAATCTGTGTTTATGATCTTAGAATGGCAGGCCTTCCTGTGAAACCAAACCAAACCAAACCCACTGCTGTCGAGTCGATTCCGACTCATAGTGACCCTGCAGTGCAGAGTAGAACTGCCCCCATAGAGTTTCCAAGGAGCGACTGGTGGATTCTAACTGCTGACCTTTTGGTTAGCAGTGGAGCTCTTAACCACTGGGCCACTAAGGTATAAAACAAAGATTGATAAATTTGGTACATAAAAACAAAACTGATATCATCTTCAACAAAAACTCCACCATAAGCACCAAACGACAATCAAGGAATGGGGGATGGGGTGAGAAGTCCTACAATTCATAAACTCAATAGGCTAATTTTTTATACATGTGTAGAGCTTCTATAGTCAATTAGAATAAAAAAAAAAATCCACTGCCCAAAAAAGAAAAAGGAGAAAGACTATGAACAGATGGCTCACAGAAAGGGAAATACAGATGGCTCTTAAGCATATGAAAAAATGATCACTCTTCCTCAAATGACAGCAACACAAGTTCCAGCCACGCAAAAGCATTTTAACCAATTAGACTAAAGACTATCAAAAAGTTTGATAAGCGCATTTTACTGCTGAGGATGTGGTAATATAAATGAAGGACATTTTGGCAGTATCTATCAAAATGACAAATGTATATATATATATACTTCGACCTAGCAGTCCTTCATTTCTACAGATATACTTACATGGATGCAAATGATAAAATTTTTTAGCACTGTTTGAAATAGCAAAAGATAGAAAGCAATCTAAGTTTATCAGTGGAAGGCTGCTTAAATATTCATCTACTATTAATAAATGTTACAAATCATACTAATAAAACATATAAATAAACATCAATAATCTTAATTACATTTCATATAATGGAATGGAATGTTAAACGTTATTTTCCATAATGGACTACTAACACTGTGCAGCCATTAAAATGAGGCAGCTCTTTATGTGCTGATACAGAACAATCTGTATGACATACTGTAATTTAAAAAAAAGAGCCAGGTCCAGAACAGTCCATATATTATTTGTGTTTTTCAATGAATATTTATATAAATGTTTACATATGAATAATTATCTCTGGAAGGCTACACAAGAAGCTGTTTCACAAATGGCTGTTTCTGGATCAGGATTTCTGGCTAGGAGGACAGGAAAGGTAGGGACGCTTCCCAGTGTAGATCCTTTGTACCTTTAGAAATTATAATGCATTTCTTATTTGATTATATATATGCATGTATAACAATATATACAATGTCATAACATATGCGTGTATATATATTTTTTATACAAAGAAACTTCCCATCATTATTCCTATTATTTCTCTACACAAAGAATCTCATTTCACTTGAAAGAGTTAAGAGGCCACAGCAAACTGTGCCTACATGTTAAATTAAGGAACTACTGAAGCAAGCTTCCTGTCATGAATGTTCTCAATCTAAATGGAAAAAAATCTAGAATTTTCACCAATGCAGTGGACTCAGACGTCTGCTCATTTGACTAGCAATATAGGTGTGGAAACCCCATGGGGCAGCTCTACTCTGTCCTACCGGGTCGCGATGAGTCGGAATCGACTTGATGGTAATGTGTTTGGTTTTTGGTTATTCTGCACATGCTTTTTCAGAATTCTCTTTTGAAAGGAATCAGGCTATAATTATAAATAAATGGGAACAGTGGTCACCTGCCATGCCCACGCCTATATTCCTAGCCAAATGAGCTGACCTCTGTGTTCACTGCATTGGTAAGAATTTACCTGTAAGTCATGGGTTTGTGCTAACAATTTCTACGTCAAATAGGAAGAAATTGTACTACAAAACCTACACATATCTTAGACTCTTTCAATGTCTAAACATAAACAGTTTCCTAAATCAGCACCGTTCAAATGAAAATAAAAACAGCAACAACAAAAAAAGCTTTTCTTTTTTGTTTAGGTTAACTACTCATGTGCTAAATTATTGATGTATATATTCATCAACATATACTGAGTATACTGTGTCTACAGAAATGAAAAACACATAGACCTACTGTCAAGGAGTTTATAATTTGAAAGGTGAGAAGGAGCAAATTCAGAAATAACTATAGCACAGGCTTTTCCTTTCCAGTTGCCATTGAGTGGATTCCTACTCATGGTGACCTCACATGTGTCAGAGTAGAACTGTGCTCCACAGGCTTCTCAATGGCTGATTTTTTGGAAGTAGATCGCCATGCCTTTCTTCTGAGGTACCTCTGGGTGGACTCGAACCTCCAAACTTTCAGTTAGCAGTGAAACGGGTTAACTGTTTGCACCACCCAGGGGCTTCATAGTACAGGCAGGATGTGCAAATTGTTAAACAACTAAAGAGCTAGGGTAACGTGGAAGAGAAATGAAATCTAGTCGGGTAAATAATGGCAACGTTTACTCTCCACTGAGGACTTCCTGTGTGGCAGACAGGAGCTCCACATCTGGAACAGTATTACCACCTATCTAACAAGGAAGAAAGAAGGGCTCAGAAAGCTTATGTGACTTGCCCAAAGCCACATAGGTAAGTATTTAGAACTTAAACCTAAGTATGTCTAACTCTAAAGCCTGGCTGAGAGTTCTTCTCACACAAGACCACCTTTCTCCATGGCATAATGCCACACAAGACCACTATACGCCCTGGAGCTGTGTTACTAGAAAGGCATAGCAATTTAATCCTCACTGCATTTCTATTTGCCCAAAGCTCAAACAAAATAAAGTTAACATGGTCTGTGGTAAAAACCCACGGGGTAAGAAAGGTATAAACACCATGGACAAAAAGGAAAATACTAAAAACAATACGTCAGCTGATTGGCTTAATTCTGGAAGTGACGACATGAAGCACAGTAAGTAAAAACGCTGGCGTTGCTAATGACGCTAAGGCTCTATTTCACTGAACAGCTTAGAATGGGTATTCAAATCATTCTGATCTTACACAAGCACTCTGCTTCACTGAACAGTTTTACAATAAGTTTTCAAATATAACCCATTGCCGTAGAGTCAACTCCCATTCATAGCGACCCTACAGGACAGAGTAGAATCCTCCAAGGAGTGGCTGGTGGATTCGAACTGCCATCTTTTGGTTAGCAGCCGAGCTCTTAACCACTTTGCCACCAGAGCTCCTTTCGAATACGTGACTTAACTTTTTCTACTTGTCTCTGAGTATCACTGTGTTTTGGAAGAGAGAAAGGGGGAGCAAAAGATGTCCAAATTTGCTTCCTATGTTTTACTTAAGGAGCCCTGGTGGCACAGTGGTTGAAGCGCTCAGCTGCTAACCAAAAGGTTGGCAGTTCAAACCCACCAGCCACTCCACCAGGGAAAGACATGGCAGTCTGCTTCCGTAAAGATTTACAGCCTTGGAAACTCTATGGGGCAGGTCTATTGTCTTCAGGGTCGCTGTGAGTTGCAATCAACTTGACGGCAGCGGGTGGGTTGTTCTAATAAAGCTAATGGGTGCAGTGGTCGTTCAGTGGTAGATTTCTTGCCTCCCAAGTGGGAAACCTGGGTTCAATTCCAGCCAATGCACCTCATGTATACCCACCACCCGTCTATCACTGGAGGCTTGTGTGTTGCTGTGATGCTAAACAGGTTTCACTGGAGCTTCTAGACCAAGATGGACAAGGAAGAAATGCCTGGCAATCTACTTCCAAAAATTAGGCAATGAAAACCACGTGGACCACAACAGTCCAATCTGCAGCCGATCATGGGGATGGCACAGGCCCAGGCAGAGCTTCATTCTGTTGTGCATGGGGTCACCATGAGTCAGGGGCTGACTCGATAGCAGCTAGCTACTACAACGTGGAAATCATCTTGTATCTTTCAGCACACACCACCCACCCACCAGAAGGAAAGGGAAGTCAGTCTGGACTAAAAGGTTTTTATTTTGATAAATCCAGACTGGATAAATCAATTACAAACAGTAAGGGAAAATGACATACATTTGTTTGATAATTTTTTCTGTTAGATAAAAGCAAAGAAATAAAACAAGGTCTAGTCCCTACTTCAAAAAAAGAAGAAGAAGAAATCTAGGTCTTAGCTGTAGTTAAAGATGTGAGAGGAAAGTGCATTTCTGGTGGGCACACAGATGTGAGTGTCCCTAACCCTGCCTCTGAAAAGCAGATCCATGTCACAAGGCAAGCCAGGGTCCAAGGTGGAGTGTGGCCTTCCCACTAAGAACTACAGGCAGACCAAGGTGAGAGAAGTAAAGTTTTTCCGAGACAGAAAGAGTGAGAGCTCATAGATAACAGGCAAGTGTTAAGGAAACAATTAATATCTTTATCTTGAAAGACAACCAAAACCAGGTTGAGGCAAGTGGGTCAGGCAGGGGCTGTACAAAGGCCCAGTGGAGTCAGAGTGAAAGAAAGATACTAAGCTTTTAAAAGGTAGAGATAAATGTAGATTTTTTTAAATGTGTTTATTTTTGTTGTTGTTTATTGCTCTAATTCTATTACAAATATATAGAGGTATTAACCAATCAACTTATAAGTTATCTTTCTAAATAAAACATTTGTCTAGTGTTCTCAACCTTGTTGGCACAATGGAATCACTTGGAGAGTTTAAAATCCTCATGCCTGGGACTCATGGCCAGAAATGCTAGGGCACTAGGATTCTTTAGATGTCCAAATGATTCTAATGTGTAGGCAAAAGAACCACTATTCTAGGGACCAGTATTCCAGGGTAAGAGGAAGGGAGTGGATGATCCAATCTCTCTCAGTTTTCGCCCTAAACTAAGCCTAACCAGCAGGTGGTGCTCTCCCACGGACAGGCAGAGTGGTGCCCCAGAGGCCTGGTTTGGGAACGGGGCGAGCACCTTAACCTACTATCTTAATTTGGGAAAGGAAACCTTACCCAAGTCAGAGTTAACCACTGCTAAATTACATGCTTAGTCTAAATTCCTCAACAATCAGAGAAACAAAGTCCCCGCCTGTAATGGTGTCTTGAGTAGTATGAATTGGCCATAATTCAAGAAAATTAGGGGTTGGTTTTCTTTTTTTTTTCCCTCATTGAATCCTCACCACAACCTAGTGGTGAGGATACTAAGGCCCAGAGAAATGAAGTTAATGTTGATATTTTGACCTCCTCCCATGAATCATTTATCAACTAAGTTTATTTAGTATTCTAAGGCCCAGAGAGATTAAGTAACATGGCTGGGGATGCAGAGCTAGTAAGTGGCGGAGTCAAGAACCGAAACAGACTGGTGTGACTCCGAAGCCCCTGCTCTGCACCCTTACTGATTCTGTCTTTCCAGGACCACAATACAGGGAAGATCAGTTGTTCATGTGGGTATCACTTTGTGTAAAAACAAGAACAAAAACACTCACTCCTAGGTATATACCCCAAAGACTTGAAAGCAAAAATGCCAGATACTTGTACACCAATGTTCATTGCAGCACCACTCACAATTGCCAAGAGGTGAAGACAATCCAGGTGTCCATCAACAGATGAACGCGTAGACACATTGGTATATACACAAAATGGAATACTATGCAGCCAGGAGAAATGAAGTCCTGATACAGGCTACAATATGGATGGAGCTGGAAGACATTATGCTGAGTGAAGTAAGTCATTCACAGGGACAAACATTGTACAATCCCACTTACATGAAATATCTAGGATAGGCAAGTGTCTACAGACCAAAGGTTATTAGTGGTTACCAGGGGCGGGTGGGAGGCAGGGGGAAAGGAGGAAAAGGGGGACTCACTGCTTAGTGGACACTGAGTTTCTGTTAAGGGTGACGGAAACATTTGGAAACTGATAATGGTGATGGTTGAACACCATGATGAAGAGAACTAATGTCACTGAATTGTACATATGAAGAATACTGAAAAGACCGACGATTTGTTAAATAAATATTTACCGCAATAAAAACAGACAAACGAAAACAACCCAGCATTAGCTGACTCATTCAGCTTAACGTCAGGCAGGCATTAAAAGATCTCCTAGCTTTGCACTAAAAGTAAGTGACCTCTTCCAGGTCCCTAATACTGTCTCAAGAAAGAAGAGCACGCTTGGTCGGTGCCCTGCTCCCTCCGCCCACCCCAAGCAGGACCCCCATGGGCTGCAGGTCAGCGCTGGGGCGCTGGAGTCCCTGCGGCTCTGGGTCAATATCCCCAGGCAGCAAACCGGAACCCCAGAACCACGTCCTCCCGCGTCCGTTTCATAATTGAAGCATTCACATGAAAGCCACGCAGCCAGAAATAAAACAATGCCTTTCACCAGTGCCAAAACAAGCTTTGCAAAGCCCTAAAATAAAGTAGCCAAATGAATAAAAATAAGCAGGGTAGGGTAGAAAAACAGTCCATGGAATCGTGTGCGCGGTTAGCACACTCTCGGGCCTGATGTTGTTTTTGTAGGAGAAAGGAAAGCGGTGCCTCACGAGGAACCAGGAGAGGTCTCTTCTCCAACAACAGCATCCTGACTTATCAGCAACCGAAGGCCCGAAGCAGAAGCGCTGACAGACCCATGCAGCCGGACACCTTGTCTGCAACGCCTTGCTTTCTGATCAGAAGAACAGGCCTGACTTTGGTAGTCGAAATAATCCCACATCCAGCAAGACCAGATAATACTGTTTTAGGCCGAAAGATAAACATGTAATCATGGAAACTTAATTTTAAAGTTGTTGCTGTGGTCAGGTGCTGTGGAATCAATTCTGACTCATGGCGACTCCATGCATGCAGAGTAGAACTGTGCTCCAGAGGGTTTTCTTGGCTCTAATCTTAACAGAAGCTTATCACTAGGCCTTTTCTCTCTGGGTTTGAACAAGCAACCTTTAGGTTAGCAGTTGAGCACAAGCTGTTTGCACCATCTAGGAACCTAAACAGTAGACAGTAGCACCAATCATGATGACTCAATAATCGGGTGAAATGTATGTCCTTCACATATGAAACTGAACCCCAACCCACTAACAAGTATGGGGCTTGGTATGTTCCTAATAGTAAGGAGGGGCTGCTGTGTCTGGTCCATCTCCACCCTCTTCCTTGATTTCTCCTGGGACCACCGCCTGGATTCAGAGAGCCCTCAGGTGACGGGATGGTCTGGGACTGCCTGTCCTGAGAGCGGTGCTCTAGCCAAGTGCTTTCCAACTGGTCTGCAGGGCAACCCAGTGCACTGAAATGGTTCCCAGGCTGCTGGCTGCAGCCCAGGTTACCTTAGCTTTTCACCGTAAGCTGTTGCCTTGCGTTTTCCATTTCTTCCACACATTATATGCCTCTGGACAATCCACATTCCTCTCCAGCAGGGCAAGAACCTCAGCTCTATCTTTGTATCCTCCTCAACTTCCTCCCTTTCCTCCACCACGTCCCTGGTTGCAGGTCCCATTACGGCACAGTACAGGTGTAGGACAAATAATACTGACAACCCTGAGTCATTTAACAATTGATAAGTTATATTTGAGGGTTAAATTATGTTTAAAATGTTCTGTTTAAAAAAGCAGAGAACAATATACCAAGGCTCACCACAAGACCATTCATAACTGTCAAAAAGTGGAAACAGCTTAAATGTCCATCAACAGATGAATGGATAAACAGATGAATGGTATATCCTTATAACAGAATTATTACTTGGCCATAAAAGGAAATGAAGTCCTGATCTATGCTACAACATGGGTGAACCTTGACAACATTTTGCTAAGTGAAGCAAGTCAATAACAAAAGGAATACTATTATATGATCTCACTCATCTAAAATACTAGAATAGACAAATGTATAGAGACCAGAGTTTATTAGTGGTTTCCAGGGGTGGGAGGGAGGGGGCAGAAGGAGTCACTGTTCACAAAGTGCTGAGTTCCTGTTTATGATGATGGAAACCTGGCCATGGATATTGGTGATGACTACACAATATGACTGATGTAAGTGGTGTCCCTAAATTGTACACATGACAAACGTTTAAGTGGAAAAGGTTGTGTTATATATCTATTTTTACGAGAACAAAAAAAGAAAAAGCAAGGACGTGTGTGACAAGTTTTTAAAAGTTTTCATGTAAAATTATTTAAAACTAACACATTTCAGGTGGCTGCAGCTACTCTGTAATGACCCATTCCCTGAAGGATCTGTGGCTCTAAGGTTTCGCTATTCACTGAATCCTTCCCATTTACTTGAAGAGCATTTTGGCTCTGAGACATAATAAAAAAATCCCATCAATGGTAATCATCTTTTTGAGAAGGCAGAAAGGGACAGGAGCTGGTTGAATGAACACAGGAAATCCAGGATGGAAAGGAGGAGTATGCTGTCACAGTACAGGAGTGCAACTAGGGTCACATAGCAGGATGTGTATAAAGTTTTGTACAAGAAACTAACTTGAACTGTAAACTTTCATTTAAAGCACACACAAACAAAAAAACCCAGAAATACAGTGTAAAAGAAATTACTGGAAACAACATAAAGCCCATCACTAGGGGACTAATGAAATGAAATTATGGTTTATCCATGCATTGGAATCATTTGCAGCTTTAAAAAAGAATGATACAACTCTATACATATTGATATAGAGCCTAGGTATATTTTTAAATTAAAAAAAGGAGCAGGGAAAAAAAAAAAGGTTACCATCTTTTTAAAAAATCACACCTTGAAAGGGAAATGTTAACTTTTTCATAAAACATGGATGCTTTTAAAAATGGTCACAAAATTCAAACAACGTCCAGGAAGTTAAAATTTCCCAAAATGCCAGAAACTATTTGCCCTACAGGGCTCCATGCCTGAGTGAAGGGGCTGGCCTTGGGGACTTGCACAGGGACAGAAAACACATCACATATCTACACCATGAACATTATTACAGGGCCTTATTGCTAAGCATCACTAAATTAACATTCAACTTCCCTAACAGTTTACTCAAGTTATCTCCAAGCCTCTCTGCCATTTATCACCATATATGTTCCCTTACTCACCACATGGCCAACTGCGTGTGCTTAATACATTTGTACCTCAGAAATATTGGGAAGGAGAAGTGAGATAATGTATACAAAGCAGCTAGCAGCGCCTGGAGCTCAGCAGACGGCAGATGAAAACTACATATAAGTAGAAGATGGCCTGCTGTAAGAATCTCACAGTCTAGAGGGAAAGAGAGACACAAGAGTTAAATTCTAGAGAGAGGTCCCCACCACCTGTCTGTCAGTTTGTCGTACTGTGGTGGCTTGCATGTTGCTGTGATGCTGGAAGCTATGCCACGGGTATTTCAAATATCAGCAAGTCACACATGATAGACAGGTTTCAGCGGAGCTTCGAAACTACGACAGACTAGGAAAAAACACCTAGTGATCTAATTCCAAAAATTAGCCGAAGAAAACCCTATGGATCACAACAGAAGACTGTCCAATATGGTGCTGGAAGATGAGCCCCCTAGGTTGTAAAGCAACAATGTACTCAAGCATGCTGGTGATCATGAGATGGTGAGGGACCTGGCAGTGTTTCATTCTGTTGTACATGGTATCACCACGAGTGGGAGCCGGATCGATGGCAATTAAAGACAACAGAGAGAGGTGTGGGAATAGGGACATACACAGATTACTGCAGGAACAGGAGTGCTTAGGGGGGCAGAGGAGCCCAAAATGCTTGGGGCTCTGCTGGGACAGGACTCCTGAGATCCTCGGCAGGGAACAGAGCAGTGCGTGGAGGGAGCCTGGCTTAAGGGCAGCTGCTCTGATCTGAGGGTGCAAGAGGAAAGACCAAAAACCTGTTGCCAGCAAGTCGATTCCGACTGATAGCGACCCTATAGGACAGGAGCGGCTGGTGGATTCAAACTGCCAACCTTTTGGTGGTTCTAAAACTTTCTACCTTGAGGTGACAGAGCTCAAAGGGCGCTTCACTAAAGCATACAATTATATGCATTTGCATTGTAACAAATGCCTTTTTGCTTGACAAATGGTGAGGAGCTGATGACTGCATCCACCAGCCATTCACACATGTTGTTGCTAGCTGCCAATGAGCTGATTCCGACTCACAGCAACCCCATGTGTGCAGAGTAGAACTGCTCCACACAGTTTTCGAGGCTGTGCCCTTTTGGAAGCAGATCTGCCAGGCCTGTCTTGAGATGTGTCTTGGTGGTCTCCAACCACCAACCCTTTTGGCTAGCTGTTGAGCACTTAACCATTTGCATCACCCAGAGACTGCCTCCATATATAAGACCCTGACATTAAGTCGATTTCCACTCACAGTGATCCTACAGAGCAGAGCAGAACTGCCCCATAGGGTTTCTAAGGCTGTAAATCTTTTTTTTTTTTTAATTGTGTTTTAGGCGAACGTTTACAGCTCAATTTCTCATACAAAAATTTATACACATAGTGTTATGTGACACTAGTTGCAATCCCTATAATGTGACAGCACACTCCCCTTTTCCACCCCACATTTCCCATGTCCATTCAATCAGCTCCTATCCCTTCTTGCCTTCTCATCCCACCTTCAGACAGGAGCTGCCCATTTAGTCTCACGTATCTACTTGAACTAAGAAGCACACTCTTCACGAGTATTATTTTATGTTTTATAGTCAAGTCTAATCTTTGTCTGAAGAGTTGGCTTCGGGAATGGTTTCAGTTCTGGGTTAACAGAGATTCCGGAGGCCATGTCTTCAGGGGTTCCTCTAGTATCAGTCAGACCATTAAGTCTGATCTTCTTAGGTGAATTTGAGTTCTGCACCACACTTTTCTCCTGCTCCATCAGGGCCTCTCTGTTGTGTTCCCTGTCAGGATGGTCATTGGTGGTAGCTGGGCACCATCTAGTTCTTCTGGTCTCAGGCTGATGGAGTCTCTGGTTTATGTGGCCGCTTCTGTCTCTCGGGCTAATATTTTCCTTGTGTCTTTGATGTTCTTCATTCTCCTTTGCTCCAGGTGGGTTGGGACCAATTAATGTATCTTACACGGCCACTTGCTAGCCTTTAAGACCCCAGACGCCACTCAACAAAGTGGGATGCGGAACATTTTCTTAATAAACTTTGTTATGAAAGGCTGTAAATCTTTACGGAAGCAGACTGCCACATCTTTCTACCGTGGAGCGGCTGGTGGATTCGAGTCACCAACCTTCCGGTTGGCAGCCAAGCGCTTAACCACTGCACCACCAGGGCTCCCAGAATAAGATTAGTTGCTTGTGATTTCAGCCTTGGAAGCCCTATGGGGCAGTTCTACTCTGTCCTACAGGGTCGCTATGAGTTGGAATTGACTTGACGGCAATGGGTAGGCAATCTGACAGGTGCTGTATGGTGAGTAATTTGGGGAGCCCGAGGAAAGTGACCCCTCATCTTCTAACTCCCAAGGGTCGAAGGCACCTTGGCCTCTTGCTTGCCCAAAACAGTACTGCACTGGGGTTAGAGGAAGGGAGTGGGCTTTCTGTAAACGGAGGGGGGATGACAGAGAAGCAAAACCCAGAACTCTAAGGCCTCCATCTTGCTCTTGCTGGTGTTTTCTTGTTATTCCAGGCTTACTATCAAGAATGAAACAATGCACTGTTGTGATGTGATGACTACATAAATACTGAAACTCTCAACCATAGAAGAAATGTTATTTGCTGGAAAGAAAGCCCTTTATAATAAAAACAAAACCATAATGTTTTTCCAGAATTTTTTACCTTTGTTGGAAGCTTTTGTTATCGAGTATACCGTTAACACTGTCTATTAAACTTCAATTAACCACGCTGTTGTTGCTGTGTGCCGTTGAGTCAATTCCCACTCATACCCCATAGGACAGAGCAGAACTGCCTTGATCTCAAGGTCGTTCTCCCAGGGAGCAGCTGGTGGGTTCGGACCACCAACTTTTTGGTTAGCAGCAGAGCACTTAACCATTAAGCCACCAATTAACTGTGCTTTAGTTTACTATATACTTTAGGAAAATAGCAAAAAAAAACATTACGGAAGTAAATCCCATCCCCTCAAAGGAAGAGAAGGGACAAAATGTTGCAGAGGACATAGTCCGTTTATAGTTCACACAGCACGTCCACAGTGATTATTGATCTGGTCTCTCCCATGAAAGCCTTTAGACACAAATCATATATTATCACCTCTTACAATATTGTAAGTAATATCAGGCATGAGAGCATGAGACCATGTAAGATCTTTAATTATCAAAGAGTAAAACTATTGACCCTCCAAGAGACTTTCTAAATGGCATAAAAATGTATTAGTACATTTTAGAAGAGTTTCAAGACAAAAAACTGAACCAGAAAGGATTTTCCCTTTTACGTGCAATAAATTACACGCTACACTAGCCAGCTAACCCATTAATCTAGTTTTCCAAATACTTACTTGGTTAAACATCAAATAGAGTGAGGATACTGGCCACCATTTTGAAGTGGAAATCATGCAGAGTTCCACATGTACACCATATGGCATTAATTACATCAGCAGCTGATTAATCTCAAATGAAGCAAACGTTCAGAAGCCACCCACAAGTTCTGTGCCAGCTTCAACATATTGCGAAAGAAGTCAGAGGAGGAGTCATTAACACAAACTTTATCAAGAAAACCTCAAAGATATATTACACCAAGTGATATTTTTAAGTAGATATGATCCAGGAAATTTAAAGCTACTGTAATGTTTTAAATCTAATCTAACTATAAGAAAATAAATTTTATATAGAAGCCTATTTGAAAATTCACAGTAATATTCCTATACATAGTGAAAATGTGATTTTTACTACTCATGACAGTTTAAGTGTATAGAAATGTTCAGAGAAGCCTAAGTTATGATTGTGTTCATATGTCCTTCTTTGAAAATAGAATCATTGTTGTGGGGAATTTTAAATTCTGCTTTGTTACCTTTTAGAGAAAACAAGAACTTGAAATTTCAAATAAAGCCCATAGTTTTCAGAGAGGGAAATGGACAATAAAAATTATGCTTTTCTGTTTCTAAAAATTTCTCCTCACAGAGTCATTCAATAAATATTTACTGAGCACCTACTACATGCCAGGAACAGTTCTGAGAAGTCAACATACAGCAGTGAACACTGGCAAAAACCCCTGTGCTCCAGAGCTTACGTTCTAGTGTGGTGAGGCAAACGAAACTATTAAGTAAAACAGCCAGTGTTCGTTGCCGCATTATTCACAAAAGCAAAAAGGTGAAAACAACCCAGATGTCCATCAACAGATGAATGGATAAACAAAATGTGGCACATACATACAACGGAATAGTACTCAACCATAAAGAGAAATGATGCATGTTACGATGTATGAACCTTGGAAATATTATGCTGAGTGAAGTAAATCAGATACCAAGGACAATTATTATATTGTCCTACTTACACGAAATAGGCAAGTGTATAGAGACCAAAGCTTATTTGTGGTTACCACGGGCGGGAGAGAGAAGGAAAGAAGGGGTCATTGCTTTGGGGGCACTGAGTTTCTGTTAATGGTGGTGGAGTCATCTGGAAAAGGATAGTGGTGATGGTTACACAACAGGATAAACATAATCAATGTTACTGAATTGTACAGATAAGAATTGGTGAATTGGCAAGTGTTTTGTTATATATATTTTTACCACAAAAAATAAATTATAATGAAAATAATTATAAGTAAAATATATAGTATGTTAGATGATGATATGTGCTAAAGAAAAAAAATAAAAATAAAGAGAAAGGAAAGAGGAAGCGTGAAGGGTGGGAGTGGGGTTTACAGTCTGAAACAGGGTGACCAGGGAGGAACTCACAAATACAATGCACTGAGTGAAGAGCTGAGGGAGATGAGAGGAAGCGATGGGAATATCCGGGGAAACAAACCTCTTCCTTTGAGTGAACACGTGGAAAAGCCTTCAATGGGCAATTAGAGGGCCACCAAGGAAGCCTGTGTGGCTCCAGCAGAGTGATCAAGGGTGAGAAAATAAGAAAAGGCCATCAGTCAGGTAATGAAGTAGCAGATCACATAGGCTTTAGGCCACTGGAAATATTTTGCATTTACTGGCCATTGGAGGGTTTTCAGCAGGGTCTGGCTCACATAGCTCTTACTAGATGTTGTGTTGAGAAAAGACTGCAAGGAAGCAGGACAGAGGCAGGGAGACCACTGAAGAGGCTACTGCAATAATCCAGGCAAGATAAAATGGGGACTAGACAGGAGTGAACGAGGCACTGGTGGTTCAGTGGTAAAATTCTCATTCATGCAAGAGACCTGGGTTTAATTCCTGGCCAATGCACTTCATGTGAAGCTACCACCCATTTGTCAGTGGAAGCTTGCATGTTGCTATGATGCTGAACAGGTTTCAGTAGAACTTCCCAGCGAAGAAAGACTAGGAAGAAAGGCCTGGTGATCTATGTCTGAAAATCAGTCAATGAAAACCATATGGAACAAGAATTATCTTCGGTGAAGGGAGAGACAACACACAATACAGGTCAAATCAACACAACTAGACTAAACCAAAAGCTAAGAAGTTTCCTGAACACAATCAAACACTTACAGGGACAGAGTAGCAGGGGCTGGGGTCTGGGGACCATGGTCTCGGGGGACATCTAGGTCAACTGGCATAACAAACTTTATTAAGAAGATATTCTGCATATCACTTTGGTGAGTGGCATCTGGGGTCTTAAAAGTTAGCGAGCGGCCATCTAAGATGTATCAATTGGTCGCAACCTACTTGAAGCAAAGGAGAGTAAAGAACACCAAAGACACAAGGAAAATATTAGCCCAAGAGACAAAAGGGCCACATAAACCAGAGACTCCATCAGCCTGAAACCAGAAGAACTAGATGGTGCCTGGCTACCACCAATGACCACCCTGACAGTGAACACAACAGAGAGTCCCTGATGCAGCAGGAGAAAAGTGTGAAGCAGAACTCAAATTCACAT
>NW_004443980.1:8010147-8070012 GCF_000243295.1 Trichechus manatus latirostris
GAGACTGAAGGAACCCTCGAAGCCATGGTCCCCAGATGCTCTGTTAACCCAGAACTAAAACCATTCCCGAAGCCCACTCTTCAGACAAAGATTAGACTAGACTATAACACATAAAATAATACTCGTGAAGAGTGTGCTTCTTAGTTCAAGCAGATACATGAGACCAAATGGGCAGCTCCTGCATGAAGGCAGGATGAGAAGGCAGGAAGGGACAGAAGCTGGTTGGATGGATACGGGAAATGTGGGGTGGAACTGGGCAGTGTGCTGTCACATTATAGGGATCGCAACTAGCGTCACATAACAAAATGTGTATAAATTTTTGTATGAGAAATTAACTTGAGCTCTAAACCTTCACGTAAAGAACAATAAAAAAAGAAAGAAAGAAAACCATATGGAGCACAATGGTCCGATCCACAGCTGATCATGGGGATGGCACAGAAACTGGAAGCGATCCATCTGCTGTGCTTGGAGTCACCATGAGCGTGGAGCCGACTCCACAGTAGCTAACAACAATAAATAAGAGTGGTAGCACAGAGGTGGTGAGAAATGCTCAAATTCAGGCTATATCTTTGGAAAGGTGAGTCAATCAAATTTTCTGACTAGATATGGGATTGAGATAAAATAGTCAAATATGACAGATAAATGGATTAAAAAAATTGTAAATACATCAAAGGAATATTACTCAGCCATATAAAGAGAAATGAAGTTCTGATACATACCACAACATGGACGAACCTTGAAATAAGTCAGGCACAAAAGGACAAATGTTGTATGATCCCACTTATATGAAATATCTAGAACAGGTAACAGCAAAGAGGCCAAAGCTTATCAGTGGTTACCAGGGGCTGGAGAGAGGGGAAGGGGGAGGGAAGTCTTTGCTTAGGGGCACTGAGTTGCTATTAAGGGGGATGAAAAATATTGGAAAGACAGTGGTGATGATTGTACAGCATGGTGAACGTTATCAACGTTACTGAATTGTACATATAAATTGGTTGAAATGGCAAAAGAAAAAAAAAAGAGTCAAATATGACTTCAAATTTTGGTCTCAGGAAGTGGAAGAATGGAGTTGCCATCCTGAGATGCAAAAGGCTGTGGGCAGAAACTATGGGGATGATCAAGAGTTTGCTTTGGACAAGTAAATGTTGAGATGCCTCTTAGATATGTGCGTGAAGATATCAAGTAGCGAGATGCACCAGTCTGGGGCTCAGGGTGCGAATCTGGGCTGGAGATACAAATGTTGGGTGTTGTCAGAGTATGTTGTTGTTGTGTGACATCAAGTCCATTCCAACTCATAGCGCCCCTACAGGACAAAGAAGAGCTGCCCCACAGGGTTTCCTAGGTTGTAAGCTCTACAGTAGCAGATCAGCAGGCCTTTTCTCCCACGGAGTAGTTGGTGGGTTCGAACCTCCGACCTTACTGTTAGCAACCGAGGGCTTAACCATTGCACTGCCAGGGATCCTTTGACAGAGTATAACCACAAACAAAAACCAAACCCGTTGCTGTCGAGTCAATTTCCAATCACAGCGACAGAAGCAGACTGCCACATCTTTCTCCTGAGGAGCGGCCAGTGGATTTGAACCACCGACCTTTCGGTTAGCAGTCAAGTGCTTTAACCACTGTGCCACCACGGCTCCTGTCAGGCACTTAAAGACATAAGCTACATATAAGATCACCAAGGTACTATGTGAAGATGGAGAAGAGAGCCAAGGGCTGAGCCCTGGGACATTCCAACGTCCAGAGTGGGGGAAAAGAAGAGAATAAGAACAAGAGGTCTGTGAGGAAGGAGATAAAAACAGGAAAGCACCGTGTCCTGGAAACAAGTGATGAAACAGTTTCAAGGCGGAGGGAGTGGATCAACTGTGCCCAGTGCTGCTGCTGGGCCAAATAAGATAAAGACTGAGAAATGACTGTTGGATCTACCAGTGTGGTGGGCACTGATGACCTTGAGAAGGGCAGGGTTGGGGGAATACAGAAGCTCTAAACGCCTCAGAGAAGTGGGTTCAAGAGAGAATGGAAGAAGAGTAATTGGTTACAATGAGTTTAGGTAAATCGAGGTAACTTGGAGTAAAGGGAAGCAGAGAAACAGATGGGAGCTGGAGAGGGAGACGGTATCAGGGGAAGAAATAGCAGCATGTTTGCTGATGGAAAATACTTGGTAGAAACGGGTAAACTAATGATACAGAAGAGAAAGGCAACAATTGATGAAGTGATGTTCTTAAGAAGGTGGGAGGGGATGGAGTCTTGTCAAGTGGACAAGTGGAGTGTTGGCCTTACACAAGTACACAGACAATTCATCTCTAGTAAGGGTGGCAAGCTAGTGAATAAGGGTGCAGATGCAGACAACTAAGTAGATGGGGTGGGGGAAGAGGTCCATGGGAGTTCTCTTCTGATTGCAAGCTCAATATGCTAAGAAAAGGGTGGCAGAACAGTGAAGCGCTCGGCTGCTAATCGAAAGGCTGGCAGTTCAAACCCACCCAGCATCTCTCCAGGAAAAGAAGACCTGGCGATCTGCTCCCGTAAAGTATTACAATCTAGAAAATCCTATGGGGCAGTTCTACTCTGTCACATGGGGTCGCTATGAGTCAGAATTGACTCAACGGCACCCAACAACAACAAAGGATGGGAGAAATTATGAAACAGTCATGCAGAGAAGGGGACAGGGGCCGCACTAAGGAAATGTAGTGTGATTGCTGGGTGGCACTAACGTGAAGTCAGTGGTCATGAGCTCAAAGTGAGACCAGCTAGGAGGGCTGCACTGCATAGAGATGCCTGACGGCAACGTTTATAATTCACTATGGTCGTGTTGAACCTGTGCTCAGTATCCCTGCCTATAAAAACCCAATCTGCAGGCAATAAAAAACACTGGCTTATATTTTGCAGCTCTAGTCCCAGAGTATACTCAGTCAATTCTCATTCACGGCAGCAGTTTGTGCTGGACTACTAACCTAAAGGTTGGCAGTTCAAACCTACCCAGGGCACCACAGAAGAAAGGCCTGGCTATCTGCTTTCATAAAGATTACAGCCAAGAAAACCCTATGGAGCAGTTCTACTTTGTAGCACATGGGGCCACCATGCGTCAGAACCAACTTGACAGCAACAAGGTTGGGTTTTCTTTCTTTCTTTTTTTTACTGTGCTATAGTCTCCATGAACCCTGAATTAATACAGCTCATTGTTCCTACAGGAGATACAGGGTTAGGTTCCTGCAAGCCTCCAGTTACAACATGTTCATCAGATGGAGCCCTGGTGGTGCAGTGGTTAAGAGCTATGGCTGCTAACCAAAAGGTCGGCAGTTCCAATCCACCAGCCGCTCCTTGGAAACCTTATGGGGCAGTTCTACTGTCCTACAGGGTCACTATGAGCAGGAATTGACGTGACAGCAACAGGTTTGGATAATAGCTAACCTTGTTTTATGCGTGTTTTTGTTTAACAATATCGTATTTAATACATATGTACTGTTGATTCATTAACGTTGAAACTCAACGGCCAGCAGCACCGTACCTCACGCCTAAACAAAGTTATCTTGCACCTGTGTTTTCTCCACAAGGCACATCACAGACTTCTTGCGCTTAGGAACACTGACTAGTACTTCATCAGTACGAGCAGGGGCCACATTAAACAGTAAAATCACCAACCAAAAGCACAAAAATGCGGAAAGCGTGTCACTAAACAGACCACGGAAAGGACGCCTGTTGGCAGTATGAGAGCTGAAAGAAGAGGGCAGAGAGCCGCCTTGGTTGCCAGCCGGGAGCATGCGCTTTGGATGACTGAAGTTTTTCATCCCTTTGCGCATGCCTGCGACTGGCCGTCAAGGCGCCGGGTGTATTGATTTGGGGGTTACAAAGAAATTTTAGTTGGTAGGCAAATTCACAAATACAGAGTTTTCGAATAATGATAATGGTATCTAATGGAGAGGGCCAAGAAAAGTCACTACTTGTAAGCCTGCTCCGCAGCAAGTCATAGATTTTGGAGGGGCGCTCCCAATCCCTGCCCACCTCAGGGAAAGCCATCCACACGTTCCCTCAGTCAGCCAGTCATTTATTGACTGTCTTCTATGAGCCAGACATACCACGCTAGATATTGTGTATCTGACACGAATAAGACTCAGTTCATTCCCTCAGGTAACTCAGAGTCTAAGAGGGGAGGCCAACAAGTAAACAAAAGAAAACTTACAGTGAACTAGATCCACCTTTATTAACATGGTTAAATATCAACCATGTCTGAAGTTTGGGAAAGGCTTCAAAGAGGCCTTGACCTCTAAGCTGAGTCTCTGGACAAATGACTGGGTAACTGCCAGCGGGAAAGTGGATAATTCACTCCAGATGAGCAGGCGCAACCTGAGTGAAGAATGGAGGGAGGAGGTAGCTCTTTGAGGGCTGCTACTGGGCTGACGCACATGAATCAGCAGGGATCCACAGGGCCAGCTGTTAAATGAAGCGGTCACAAAAATCCAGGTGAGACGTGAGAAGGATGTGAATAAGAGGCAGCTGATATCAAAAGGAGGGAATAGACACGGGAGACATAGATGGCGTAGAATTGGCGGAGCATAGTGATCAATTGACGTTCCCGGGGTGGTGCAAATGGTGAATACATTTGGCTGCTAACCGAAAGGTTGGAAGTTCAAGTCCACCCAGAGGCGCCTTGGAAAAAAGGTCTGTAGATTTACTTCCAAAAAATCAGCCACTGAAAACCCTATGGAGCACAGTTCTACTCTGACACACACGGGGTTGCCACGAGTCAGAGTCACCTGGATGGCAAGTAACAACATGGAGCAACCAAATAGACTGGTCTGTTGGCCATTAGATTGTGGGTCCGGAGCCCCTGAGAAAGGTCTAGGCTAAAATGCAGACTTTGAAGACATCAGCATATAAGTCAGGCGTGACCACGCGAGATGCCACCATAAAAAAACGTGAAAAATGCGTTAGAAAAGAATCTTTCCAGGAGCTACTACCATGAAGCCAGTGCCTTCCTCTCTCCCATCACAAGTTCTTAAAACCTAAAGGTTTGGATCTATGGCTCAAGGACCATGTTAAGAACGGAAACTAGACCTCTTGAAGCAAAATCCAGCGTTATATCCACTACAGCACCATACTCGTGTTTATTACACTATCAGTGATAATGATGGCATTGCACTGATGCCTGACCAAGTATGCGTGATGCAATGATGGCTGTAAACTGCTACCTTATCGCTCACTTTTTAAGAACCAAATATGATCCATGCTTTAGAAATAAGTATTCTTTCAGTCATACTTAGAGTCACTATTAATTTCCAAAACAACAAAAATATTTTAGGCTAAACTACCAAGACTCCTTCCAGAAATACTTCCTTGGGCAATTTTTTTTTTTCCTTAACTCAAAAATATGAAACAAAGAGTGAACTGTCTACAAAGTGCCTGGTTTTCCAATTTTTAAAGTTCACGTTTAGCTAGAGCAGAGCGGATAAGAAAGACATTTTTGTGATGGTGACTGAATATAGTATATTCCATTGTGGGAGCATGAATTTTAAGGCTAGAAATAGTTTATTTATTTCAGCTGATTTCTACATCCTGTTTTACAGATCTAACTGGAGGCATCCTGAGGAACTAAAAAGTAATATGATTGCTGGTAATAAAATATAACCTATTTCATATTCTTTACTAGAAACTATAATAGAAACCGTTTATCTAAATAATCTAAGAAAACACATTAAACTGGTGTATTATTTTCAAAACACTGTTTCTAGAAGATTTAAAAGTAAACAAAATGCTTATTGTCTTGAGACTTCTCTTTTCCCCTTTCATTTTGATCACAGCATTGATCATATGGAGTTCATGAATAACAAATAATTGCTCTTGTTTTTTAAAGCAAGAGCTTTTATCAAAAGCGCTGAAAAGAGTTAGTGTTTGTAGAATATATTCAGAAGCCCACCCTCTTCAAGTCTCTTGCATATGCTTTACACTTGACGACTAAATGGGTTTTATCTTTTTGATATAATTGATTCACAATCTGAAATCCAAATGGCTTAGAAAATCTTTTTGTCCCCTCTCTGAAGCTCAAACTGCAAATCAGTCTTATGCTAAAGTAGACAGAAGAACGATGTAAAATCACCCAGTGTGTGAAATGAGAATTCTCTAGGCCTTCACCCCAATTCAGCGGGTAGTAACCGACACCACACATGCATTCCTCATCGTAGGTATTCATGAGGGCAGCCCCAGGCTTATCAATGCCTCCAGACTAGCAAATGAGTGCCCGCCAGTACTACCAGACGCCCTGGCTGCTAACACTTACCGAGTGTTTGCTATGTCCAGGGCACACCACATGCTCTTCATGAATAATCTCATAAAAGCACAATGCAGATATTAATCTCCACTTGCAGAAGAGAAAACAGACAGAGAGGAAAATTAATTTGACCTTTATCACACAGCCAAAAAGTAGAAAAGCTGGGGCTCAACCCCAAGCCAAGTGGCTCTAGGAGTCCCTGCGTGGTACAAAAGGTTAATGTGCTCTGCTGCTGGAGTAAAGCTGGTGGTTCCAGTCCATCCAGAAGCACCTTGGAAGAAAGGCCTGGTGATCTACTTCCAAAAAATTAGCCACTGAAAACCCTGTGAAGCACAGTTCTACTCTGACACATATGAGGATGCCACAAATCGAAATCGACTCAACAGCAAATTCTTAATCTGGGTCCAGAATGCATGCAATATCCTAATGGCCTTCTAAAAATTGTTATTTTATGGATAAAACCTACCCAAAAGGGCTATTATATAAACACCCTCATTATCATAAAATTAACTTTCATAACAACTCAATGGTACCTCATGGCTTGCTGGAAAACATGCAATTTACTGGGCATGTCTGGCCGTTAAATGCGCGAGGGACAGACCCAAGGACAAGGGTGGAAGCCACCTAAAGATCCTCAAACTTGTAAGAAGTTTGTTCGCTGGAAAGAGGAGGTCACTCTCACTAAGAATTCCAAATGAGACCGCGTGCTAAGTGCACTGCAGAACCCACTTCTGGGGTCTAGTTTAAGGGAAATGTCGGCTGTGGGAAGGAAGCAGAAAATAACCACACTCACGCTCTGAGAAACCACACGCGCACAGCAGAGGACAAACAAAATTACAGTTTTCCAAAATACCTCAGAGTCGAAGCTTGCAAAAAGCCTCAAATCTTTACTGCTGATCTAAAATAGAGTTCAGAGAGGAAAGAGGGGGCAGATCCCAATCTTGAGGTCTCTCTGTGGCCTCTGGACAAAAAGACTCCCAGATCTAGGGAGCCCTTTCTCCCTGGAGGCAGAACTAGAAGGGAGTCAGGGTGGGGCTGCAGAGAACTAAAGACAAAACCAGGTCTCCCCAAAGCCTGAACTTCTCTCTTAGGAAAGTGAAGAGTTTGTAAATGCTTTACATATGCTTGGCCATCTTTACCAGCTTTCACATATTAATTACATAGTACTTTCTCCCCATTGTTGTGGGTATCAGTTTAACTGCATTTTAAAAAGGCAGGAAAGTCAAAATGCACCTCTCCCCATGCATTTAAAGCCTCCCTGCTGAGTGGGATTTCCATTTAGCAAACAATGCAGTCCTCTGCCAGTCTCAATCTCTTTCTCTTTGTTTAAACTGTCGTAAATATATACGTAAAAAACATTCGCCATCTCAACATTCTTCTCATGTACAGTTAACTTAATGTTCACCGTGTTGTTCAGTCATCACTACTATCCATTTACAAATTTTCCATCACCCTTCTCAGAAGCTCAGCGTCCCCTAAGCACTGAATGCCCCTTTCCCTCTCCCTCCATTGCCCCCTTGTAACCACTACTAAACTTTGGTCTCTATACCCCTGCCTGTTTTAGATATTTCATATAAGTGGGATCATACATGTTCTTTAGTGACTGACGTATTTCACTCAGGATGATGTTTTCAAGGTTTATCCATGTTTGGCATGTCCAGTCTCAATTTCTGAATGCACACAACAGCTTGGCAGAGAAAAAGTGAAACAGAAACAGAACCAACTGCTAGGAATAGCTCTTAACAGACTGTGGTACTTCAGAGATGAGGGAAATGCACCTTGGATTCTTACACAACACATCAAAAAAAAAAAAACCCCAAACTTGTAGCCTTTGAGTCAATTCTCTTACACTACGGGTCACACTAAAATAAGAAATGCATGCCTGTAGATGTAAATGACCCTGATATATGAAAGCCTCACATCCATCCTTGCTAAGTTTAAATAATATCATTCCCTGATCAGTTGTTAAGGAAATATTAATAGTAAATAGCAGTAACCTTCTATAATTTTGGAAGCTTAGCACCATAAGGATGGAATGGAATAAATGACACGGTAAGAGAGCTGAACAAAAGATTTCAAAGGGTGGCTAGAGAAGACAAAATTAAGTATTATAATAAACGTGCAAAGACCTGGAGTTAGAAAAGCAAAAAGGAAGAAGAACATGCTTGGCATTTCTCAAACTGAAGAAAAAAATTCAGGCCTCGAGTTGCAATACTGAAGGATTCTACAGGCAAAATACTGAACACTGCAGGAAGCATCAAAAGAAGATGGAAGGAATACACAGAGTCACTGTACCAAAAAGAATTGGTCAACGTTCATCCATGTCAGGAGGTAGCATATGACCAAGAACCGATGGTATTGAAGGAAGAAGTCCAAGCTGCACTGAAGGTACTGGTGAAAAACAAGGCTGCAGGAATTAATGGAATACCAGTTAAGATGCTGCAACAAATGGATGCAATGCTGGAAATGCTCACTCATCTATGCCAAGAAATTTTTAAGACAGCTACCTAGCCAGCCCACTGGAAGAGATCCATATGTGTGCCCATTCCAAAGAATGGTGATCCAACAGAATGTGGAAATTATCAAACTATATAACTGATATCACATGCAAGTAAAATTTTGCGGAAGATAACTGAAAGACGGTTGCAGCAGTACATTGACAACTAACTGTCAGAAATTCAAGCCGGATTCAGAAGAGGACATGGAACTAGGGATATCATTGCGGATGTGAGATGGATCTTGGCTGAAAGCAGAGATTAACAGAAAGATGTTTACCTGTGTTTTACTGACTACGCAAAGGCATTCGACTGTATGGATCATAATAAATCGTGATTACATTGAGAAGAATGGGAATTCCAGAACACTTAGATTATGCTCACGTGGAACCCATGCATATACCAAGAGGCAGTCTTTCGAACAGAACAAGGCGATACTGTGTGGTTTAAAATAAGGAAAGGTGTGTGTCAGGCTTCTATCCTTTCACCATCCTTATTCAATCCGTATACTGAGCAAATAATCAGGGAAGTTGGACTATCTGAAGAAGAACGTGGCATCAGGATTGGAGAAAGACTCATTAACAACCTGCGATATACAGATGACACAACCTTGCTTACTGCAAGTGAAGAGGACTTGAAGCACTTACTGATGAAGATCAAAGACTACAGCCTTCAGTATGGATTACACCTCAAAGTAAAGAAACCAAAAATACTCACAACTGGATCAATAAGCAACATCATGATAAATGGAGAAAATATTGAAGTGGTCAAGGATTTCATTTTACTTGGATCCACAATCAATGCCCATGGAAGCAGCAATCAAGAAATCAAACAACATATTGAATTGGGCAAATCTGCTGCAAAAGATCTCTTTAAAGTGTTAAAAAGCAAAGATGTCAGTTTGAGGACTAAGGTGTGCCTGACCCAAGCCATGGTATTTTCAATCATCTCATATGCATGTGGAAGCTAGACAACAAATAAGGAAGACCGAAGAATTGATGCCTTTGAATTATGGTGTTGGAGAAGAATATTGAATATACCACGGACTGCTAGAATAACAAACAACTGTGTCTTGGAGGAAGCACAGCCAGAATGCTCCTTAGAAGCGAGGATGGCAAGACTTCATCTCATGTACTTTGGACATGTTATCAGGAAGGACCAGTCTCTTGTAAAGGACATTATGTTTGGTAAAGAGGGTCAGAGAAAGAGAGGAAGACCCTCAACAAGATGAATTGACACAGTGGCTGCAATGACGGGCTCAAGCCTGCCAACAATTGTGAGGATGGCACAAGACTGGGCAGTGTTTTGTTCTGTTGTACACAGGGTTGCTATAAGTCGTGACTGACTCGAGGGCACCTAACACGAAGCACCACAAGGAATATGCCCATTTTTACAGCCTGTAATCAACTGTTGGAGTGCAAATATTTAATGTGCTCGGCTGGTAACCAAAGGGTTAGAGGTTCAAGTCCACTCCAAGGTGCCTTGGAAGAAAGGCCTAGTGATCTATTTCCCAAAAATCAGCAATTGAACCCTACAGAACACAGTTCAACTCTGACACATGTGGGGTCTCCAGGAGTCAGAGTGGACTCAGTGGCAAATGGTTTTTAATAAACTGTCTTAAGTAGGAGGAGAACACTATTATGCCCCATTCATCTGTTCTTCCATCCACCAATTATGGCCCAGGGACCTAAAACCTCAATAAGCTCTGAGACTTTCCATATGATCATTATCATCAGTTTTCAATGAGTACTCATTGGGGGAGCGGCAAAAACATGGCCAAAAAAAAAGGTTAAGCAGTTGCCCTATAGTGCCAAGAATGAGGTCCATCAACATTGTAACCACTATCCTCACAAGCCCTAAGTTATAGCTCTTCATCTTTCCCTTGTCCCCAATTCTCCCTCAGCCCCACTTTCCTCATCATCTCCACCTTCCCAGTACTGTCCATTCTTTAAAGATCAGCTCAGGTACCACCTGCTGGGGAAACTGCTGCTCCCTCCATCCCTAAGGGATGTCAGCCTTTTCTAACCCCTCTTTCAGGGGGACCAGGTGTGAGGCTCTTACTCATTTTAAAAAAGAGAAAAAAACCATTGCTGTCGAGTTGATTCAGACTCACAGCGACCCTACAGGACAGAACAGAACTGCCTCATAGGATTTCCAAGCAGTGGTTGGTGGATTCGAACTGCCAACCTTTTGGTTAACAGCCAAGCTGTTAACCACTACACCACCAGAGCCCTCATACTAAAGTTAGTGTCCCTACAGTTAATGGGCCTGACGAATGCTATTCTATCAAGTTACTCAGGAAGTCATGCAGGACACAAATTCCAACCTGCACTTCTGGCTCCTAACTCCTGTTCCTGCTTCTATTTCCCAGTGTTTTCTGTTACGTTTTGTTTTACCAAGCCTGCGCCTTCTCTCCATTCTCACAGACTCACAGAGGCATAGGCAGTTTCCTGGCCAACCAGGCAGCAGTATCATAGAGCCCTCTGCTAAGTCCAGGTCTCAACCACGTGGGGGCCTGAGAAGGTGAGGAGGCTTGCTGAGGACAGAATCAAAGACGGAGTTACTCAGGGGCCTCAGGTAATGGTCCACGAGCAGCTTCACTCAGTGCTCCCCGTCATTTTCAACCCTTCCATGACATGCAGTGAGTGGCATTAATTGCTTGGAGCATGAGATGACATCAAATGTATTCCCATATGACTAACAGGGGAAAGAGTGATGTAAACAGTTAACGTGCTCAGCTGCTAACTGAGAGATTGAAGGCTCAAGTCCAATACCCAGGGGCACTTCGGAAGAAAGGCCTGGCAATCTACTTCCAAAAAAAGCAGCCATGGAAAACTCTATGAGCACTGTTCTACTCTGACACACATGTGGCCACTATGAGTCAGAGTTGACTTGATGGCAACTGGTTTAGTACGGAAAAGATAAAAATAACAGGGGAAGTGTAAGCAATAAAGGACAAAAATAAGAAATGGACTGCAAACCCTGAGAGAACAATACGTTTTCACTGGTACCACTTTATAATTGGGGAAGTGTCTTTTCCCCATCAAGGACTTGGTCCTGGTCTCATCAGTTTGCTGTTCTGCTCACTGGCTTTGCCTCCAGGTCCTAAACCCTTGGGAGATTATGCAGCTTTGCTTTTGGTCTTTTTCGAACGTTCTCCAAAGCTTATCAGGAGCACAGTATTGGAAGTTCTTGGGAAAGGCCCTCTGAGACACCACTATCACATTCAGAATGAAAATTATAACACAGATGAAGCTGGAAAACATTATGCTGAGAGAAATAAGTCAGTCACAAAAGGACAAATATCGTAAGTGAAATCTGCAAGAGCCGGAACTCACTGGGACTGCCTTGTTTTTCTGGGTCTCTCAAGTTTTCTTCCTTTGACAGGTGCAGTCTTACCACTTCTCTATCGCTCGTTTTAGTGGAAAATATTTGCGTTTTCCTTCTCTGACAGGTCTCCGCCTTACACAGGTTCCGGCTTTTGCGGGTTTTACTGTATCATCTCACTTACATGAATTATCTAGAATAGGCAAGTGTATAGAGATCCAAGTTTATTAGTGGCTACCAGGGTCAGGCAGGAAGGAGAGGGGAAGGGGGACCCAATGCTTTGGGGACACTGAGCTTCTGTTAAGGGTGATGGGAAAATTTGGGAACAGATAAGGGTGACGGTTGAACAACATGATGAAAATAAGTGAAGATTGCTGAGATGGTAAATGTTTTATTACACGTATATTCACCATAATTAAAGAAAAACCTTTCTAATTGAAAAAAAAAAAAGGTCTTGGGAAAGGCCCTCTGAGATATCTTTATTTACCTTCTGGCATTCAGTTAGATTTAGCAGGCTACTTTCAAACTCAGAATGAATAATACATTCGAAATAGTTTTAAAAAATTAAACAGTGGGAATCCAATGGGTATATTTTCAGTGATCTTTAGCAGCAGCAGCAGCGCTAAATATAGTCTGTCCTGATACATGACACGTTTCGGTAATGTGAATTAGGTCACATGTGATTGGTAGTAGGGGACTGATGGCAGCATAACACAGGAGTCACGCTGATTCATACATGACTGCGCCCCTCACGTTACAGACTGCACCACCAAGTGACAGCAGCTGAACACCAAACGCACAGTGAAGCTACACACAGCACGCCGTGCAGCCCAGAGCCCACTGTGCTTATTCTGCTCCTGGGCTTCCTCCAAGTTCATGGGGCCATGTGTCTGAGAAGTCTTCTTTGCACAATGCATTCTCTTGGCGCGATTCTCACAGATCTTTGTGCATTTTGCTGTTGTCTCCTAATGCTCACCCACCAGCCTTACAACGTCCCTTCTATCCCCTTCCATCAAGCAGCCCCACGTTTTTTCATAGGATAAAGTCACATTTACCAAAGTGTTTCCATTTATAGTGAGAACCTAACATGTCTTCTCAACTGTGCTAACTGCTCTCACCACGATTTTTATTGTTTTGTTAGTGCTCTGGTTGCAAAGCAGCACAGGTTCTGAGTAGTTGGCCCAACTCTGTATTTCCCGTAAACCGTGTTATTTTTAATGCATGATTTTGCAGATTGTGAAGTTTTCAGGAATGTGTATATCAGGTTATAGCAGAGACACCGGTAATGTGAATATAGGCCATGAAACTGAGAAAAAGAGAAAACAATGTGGGTGACTCAAGGGTATCATATAGGTCAAAAAACTACGAATGGGAAGGAAAACCTAGAAACAAGGAATTACATTTAGCCCTTCAAAATATGCTATTGTTATAAGTGATCAACAACCAAGAACCATATCCAGCCAGGAACAGCAGCAGCAGTTTCCTGTGGAAAAGAAGCCTGAGCGCTGCAGCCTTCTTGATCTTTGCCACGTGAGTGTGCATGTACATGTGTAGTGTGCATGGGTGCATGGATGCACACGTATGAGTGCGCATGTTCATGTGTGTGCGTGTGTGAGTGTGCACTTGTGGGGGTGAATGTGTGCATATCTATGTGTACGTATGTGTCCACAAATGTACACGGTGTGCACGTGTGTCCTCATGTGCACATGCATGTTGTGTGTGAGTGTGCACTTGTGCACGTGAATGTGTGCACACGTGTGCATGTCCACAAATGTACACGGTGTGCATGTGTGTGCTCATGTGCACATGCATGCTGTGTATGTGTGTGCACGCACGTGTGTGAAGGTTGAGGCGGGACTGGGGTTGAGAGGGAGGGAGGCAGGAAGGGAAAGATTGAGATGTGGAAAGTGGTAGGACAGGCGATGACATAATGACACCATAGAGAACCGGACAAAGTCCCCAAATCTGCTTCTCTTGAGATACAGGGACTTGCCTAACTCGACTTCTCTGGGCTGCAGGTTCTTCATCTGTCTAATAAAGACTTCAAATATTTAAAACTCTATGATTATAAGAAAAGGGAAGTGGTCACAAACAGAACCAACCCTTTTCACTACCTTAGGCCCCATGAAGATGGACTACTTAGCTTAAGTCACCTTTACATTTTCAAAAACCAGCATCCACAGAATTCACAAATGCTTAAGCCCAAAATGTTATCATCAAATTTCATATACTATCAAAAATTGGTCAACTCGGTTGAACTGAATCTTTCATTTCGCCAACGAGATCAGTATTAATATTTTTTCCAAAATATTATATTATTTTTTTCCAAAAATCTAAATAATTTACAAGGAAATGTCAGAACCAAAATCTAAACTTAATTCTGTCAGACTCCAAATCCAAAACTCTTTCCATTTTACCAGGCTGTGTAAATGAAAGATTTATGAAGCATATGCAAGCACCCAGCCATTCCTACAACATTCATTTGAGGAATACATATGGCGAAATTAACAGAAAATGCTACTTGGTGTTTATCTCATTTATAATGAAACAAGAAGTTAGGATATTATGATCACTTTCATTTTGGGTTTTGTTTTGCCTTGTTTTGTTTTTTGCATAAACCTATTGATGGGGGCAGTTAATGAAAGAAGACAAAGAAAACTAAGCATGGCTGTTCATTTAATATGTTAACATAGGGTCCTCTTTCCTGTCTGATCCTTAGATTTAACTAAAATAGAAGGGTAACATATCCTCAGCACAAATTTGTTATTGCCACCCATGCCATCCACGGTAACTAATACTGTAATACAGCCACAGGGACTAGGCTTTAGAAAGAACTGCTACCACCCATCTCTGCACATGAAAAGGGCTAAAATGGATCTGATGAAAATCAAATCTAATATTACACAGTTTTCACATAATATGATATTATCAAGGTTTCCAGATTTAAAATTTGATTAAAAAGAAGCTAATCAGCACACAAAGGAAACGGGTCTACTTCATAACTCCTCGTATTACCCTCCAAAATTAATGATTACAGGACCTTGTGTTAACTACAGTAGAAGATATAAAATGATGGAAACTGATTAAAACATCACTTTACAAGTTCACAGTATGTTTCCCAATTGCAATTAACTCAACTCAATCTATATTTATAAAATGCTCATTTGGTGTCAGACTCTATCCAACAAGCATGTTAAAATAATAGAGCCCAACTGTGACTGTCTTTAGGGTACATATGATGGGATGACCCTATCTGCAATACAACAAGGCCCCTGTCATACCTCAGAAATGAAAGTTCCATCTTGTACATACATACATACACCAATCCATCCAATCATCCATCACTCATTCAACAAATACTGTTTGTGCCTGTGCTAGGAATTTAAAGATGGAAAATTGCTGTCCCTGTCTTCAAGTATTTCCAGTCCTGTGAGGAAAAAGACCTGAAATGCCAGAATTATGACATGAGGTGGCAACCTGTAACAGTGCAGTGGTTTTTAAACAAATCCTCCACATTCTTTGACACGCCTTCCATCAAAAGGTGAAGTCTATGTACCCCCGCTCCCCAACCCCAAATGTGAGCAGAACTTTCTGTCTGCCTTAATGAATACAATGCAGCAAAAGTGATTCCGTAGGACTTCCAAGACTAGGTAGGTTCTGTCAGTTTCTCTTGGGACACTCACTCTGGGAGCCTTGAGCCTCCATGTAAGAAGTTCCGCTACTCTGAGGCTGTGGCTTCCCTGAGGCTGCCAGGTGGAAACATCACACAGAGAAACTACACACACACATACACAGAGAGAGAGAGAGACGAATGCCCGACCAGCTCTAGCAGTCCCAGCCCCCAGCTGCTGGGAGTCTTCCCAGCCCCGGCACTGACTTATGAATGAAGAAACCTTTGAGATGACATCAGCTCCAGTTACCCTCTGACTACAACCATGAGAGACTCTGAGCCAGAACTCCCTAGCTGTGCCCAGTTAACCCCCCAGATTCATGAGCAAAGTAAATGATTGCTATTGTGCTAAGCTACCCGATGTGCAGTGGTCTGTTATACAGTAATAGATTAACAGGAACACAGAGGTATGCACAAGATGTTACAGGAGTCTGGATGAGGTAGTGGGGGAAGAAGGAAACAAACGCTTAAGTGAAACCTCAACATGCCATAGGGCATCTCTAAGCACCTGGGCCAGAGAAACTGTTGGGAATAAAGAGATAAAATGGCAGGTTCATGAATGCTAAGTAGGTGGGTATGGTTTGCATCTGATTTAGAACAAGGATAGCGGTGGAAGATGAGGCAGAGTAGATTGCCTCTGTGAACTCAGCCCAGAAGCTGTGGGGGCTACTGAAGGTGTTTAGTAGGAAAGTAACATGGAGAATTTCAGTATTGGAAAGATGACTCATCATAATGAACATGCCGAATACACAATTCCACCCTACAGGCAAATGAAACAGGGTTAAATTTTTAAATGTATCTTGAAAGGGTAATTCCCAGATTTGAAGGTGCTAGATCAAGCTCACAAGATTGAGACTTCCCCATCAATAATATCACCAGGCCATTCTAAAGGTGTTAATAGTGTGTCTCTTTTCATCCTCCTGACTAAAACAGCTTGTGTCATGACTACCAACAGCTGAATCTTGACTTTGTGAGGAGTCTCCCAGAGCTGCCAGGTTCCCCGTCTGTCCTGGGGTACTCTCACAATGGACTCCCTCCACGCCCCCAAGATTCCCTCTGTTGTTGTTGCTAGTTGCCATCGAGTCAGTTTCAACTCATGGCGATCCCATGTACAACAGAACGAAACGTTCTGGTGCCATCTTCATGATCACGAGTATGTTTGGATCCACTGTTACAACCATTGTGTATTTTAAGAGCCTTCCAACCAGGGGGCTCATCTTCCAGCACTATATCAGACAATATTCTGTTGTGAGCCATAAGTTCACATTGACTAATTTTCAGAAGTAGATCGCCAGGTCTTTCTTCCTAGTCTTAGTTTGAAAGCTCTACTGAAACCTGTCCACCATGGGTGACCCTACTGATATCAGTGGCATAGCTTCCAGCATCATAGCAACATGCAAGCTACCACAGTACAACAAACTGACAGACGGGGTGGTAGTTTCAGGTTTGTGGCTCCCCTAAAATTCTCAGCAAACTCAAACCACCATTTTAAGAGGTATTCATGTTCTCTCACCAAGGAAAAATGAAAGAAGGCAGAGTGCATTCCACTGAACTTGGAGGTTTATCAGTTGCAAGAGCCCGTAATGTTAATTAGCAGAGATGGGTTAGGAAAGCACTGTCACTCTGAAACAAAGCTAAGTGGGTGCCGGCCAAGTCTCAAAGTACTTTCTTTAATAAGGCGAGGAACACCTCCATTCCCAAACTCCACACCAGTCAAATCAAACAACAGAAAACCAAAATGAATGAAGGAAGCTCTTACAAGCGAGCGTTCTATTTTGTCCACAAACTTTATAATCTTGTATAAATTCAGTCCTGCAGACAGTTTACTACAAGTTAAAAACAGAAACATGATTGCATAAATCACTCTTTGAGTCCTGAAAAGAAGGAAGCAGGACTGTGGCAGCGGAAAGAAGGATGAGCTGACAAACTCACTAATGGAAGATGACAGGCTGAGTTAAACATAGTCCTGGAGGAATGTTGACTTGGGGGGACAAAAGTGATCCTCCAAAGATAGGCAGGCTTTTAAAGAAAGCTACAGACGGGACAAATTTGCCCTGCTGGTACTGAAAAACTAACATCTTTATAGACCTTTTACTTAAGACTCATAAATGAATCATGTAGTTGTGGCTTTCCTTATCCTGAAAAAATATGTGCCTTCTCCCCACCGTTACCACTGTTATTAAATATCTGCCCTCTCCTCGCCACCGCCACTTTTATTCTGAAGCCCCTACACAGTCTGCACATTCTAACTGCCAGCACTATCTCTCACCAACAGTGTGTATTACTCTGAGGCCCCAGAAATTGCTCCCCAGATGAGGCAGGGTTGCATTCAACACACCAGAGAAGAGGTCCCCAGCTGATATGGAACGTGCAGTCCTTCACCAGCAGCTCTGCCAGGAAGTATACTGTAAAACTCAGTCTGAAACCACGTGCACAATTACATGGATACAAATGACAGACAGGCATCTTTTAACGACGCTAAAAGCTTCTAGCACTGCTTACTCTGGGACACTGGTCAGCGAGTGCTATCAGCTCTTACACCCTGGGTCTTTCTCCAAGTGCCACTGTCCCCAAAGGCTTCAGCTCACTGAGCAGTACTACACAGCAACTAAGTTGCTTTACTAAAATTATTAATCGCAAGCTCTTTAGGAAAAAAAACAGGAGCAAATGTAAAAAGTTCCCAACAGAAATCCCAGCTTGACCATACTATTCTTTTTCTCCCCACATTTTTTCTTTATTGTGGCAAACATACAAGTAACAAAATATTTACCACTTCAACAATCTTCACACCTACAGTTCAGTAACATTAAATACGTTCATCATATTGTTCAACAACCATTAACCGTTCCCACATTTTTCCATCACCCTTAACAGAAGAAGCTCAGTGTCCCTACGTCTTCCTTTCCCCTCCTTCCTCCCGCCCGTAGTAACCACTAATAAACTCTGATCTCTACGTACTTGCCTATTCTAGATATTCCATGTAAGTGGTATCATATACTATTTGTCCTGTTCCATGATTGACTGACGTCACTCAGCACAACATTTTCAAGGTTCATCCACGTCATAGCATGCATCAGGCTACCACAGTATTGTTGAATTTGCTGAAAAGTTCTGCAGACTGCTGGGCTGCTCCAATTAGAAAGTTATTGCTTTTCTTAGCTTAATTCTTTGCATACATTAATTTCAGTAAGTAAATCAGCAAAAGAAAATGGAATTTCTATTTCCCGCTTGTTTTATAGGTGAACTGGGCATTCTCTACGAACATTTCCCCTTGAGTTTAATTTAAAATCAGCATTATTTAAGTGGTACTGGACATACCAAATCTTTTGGTACTAAACTTTCATCAAGGCACGAAAAGAGTGAAGAAGCTTTACTGATACTGGAAATGCAATCCACTCACAAGGATTCTGCAAGTAATTCCTGCTGCTTGAGATGTTGTCAGGATTTGCACTGATTTTTAATGAGCTTCTGCAGGCAAAACACTTGCAGATGCTCGTCTGTTAGGAAAGATGCAAATCACATCTACTCGAGATGAAATGAATTAAAATCTATTTAACAGTCTAAACTGTACAACAGTAGATGATGTATTTCCTTTGCAGGGCTCCAGTGTCACCAACCACGTTAATGGTATACTATATTAACCAAGCAAGTGGTTGACCAACTGGAATTCAACCAATACAGAAGACTCAGGATGCTCTCCCTGCCTTGGGAAAAACCACAGAAATAACACTGTGCTTATCTGGATGTCAGTGTTTTTAAAGTTCTTTATTACATAAAAGTTTCATCACAGGGCTTCTTTAAATAGCAATTTCTGTTAGCACATTCTATTGAATTACATTTACTCAGGACTGATTTACACACAACCTTGCCTGAAATGAACATTTCTATTACATACAGCAGAACAATGTGATACCTGTTATTTGTTTCATGAGTACAATCCAATGATTGCAAAGTAGACGTAATACTCCTGTATCTTATTCATCTTTTAAATCTCTCTAGTATCTAAGAGCACAGGGGAAGGACTAGATAAATATCTGCAGAATCAAGAGATAAAAGCAAACTTCTCAAACTTTCATCACTCTCACCCACTTGGTGAGTTTTCTATTTAATTACTGTAATTGTTGTTCTTAAGTGCCAACTAGTCGGTTTTGACCCATAGCAATCCCACGTGTCATAGCAGAACTGCCCCATAGGGTTTTCTAGGCTGTAATCTTTATGGGAGCAGACTGCTAGGTCTTTCTCCCACAGAGCTGCTGGGTGGGTTCGAACCGCCAACCTTTCAGTTGCAGCGGAGGGCTTAACCGTTGCACCACCAAGGCTCCTATTATTCAGTGCACAAAATAGTTTTCTTTCTTTTTAATCATCCTTAATGATTATAAGGTGGTTACTAAGTCAACTCTCTATATTTCATTACTGGCTACTGGGCTTTATATAATTATAACATCAAGGATATTATAATGTCTAATTTTTATTCAATTGTGACTGTAAAATTCTGATTTAAGGTTTTTAAAGATAACTGATTAGTTGGAGCAATGGAAAATCAGCAATTTCAGAGTCCCAGCCTTGCTCACTTAGACTCTCTCAAAAGCTAAGTAACTAGTCCCTTACCCCAACCTCTCCTCTCTTCTAGTGCCGCTAGAATTAACATGTTAAGATGCCGATGGAAACCTGTCACTCCCCTGCTCAGTTACCTTTCATTGTTTCCTACTGCCCCTAGTCCAAAGTTTAAACTTGTTTTTATGGCATCCAAGCACCCTATACTCAGCACAGACTCTGGCGAGTCGGCTTCTTCTCCATGCATTCAACAACCACGTGTGGCTTCCCTACCCTGTGCTAGACTCCACAGACAAGGCACAGCTCTTGCTGCCAAGCCACTCAGAGCTAAGCTGGAGAGATGAGTATATCAAGAGACCCAGAAAACACACTGTGGTGCCTGCAATACTGTATTTATTTATGGAGAATTTTGTCTCTGGACATTTTCAGATTTGGCACGTGGTAAAGGTCGTTAGGTAGCAGAGAACTATCTCTAGAGAGCGGGGAACGGATAAAAAGCTGCTTGCCAGTTGCTGTCGAGTTGAATCTGACTCATGGTGACCCCATGTGTGTCTGAATAGAACTGTGCTCCAGAAGCAGATCACCAGGCTTCTCTTCTGAGGCGCCTCTGGATGGACTCAAACCTCCAACCTTTCTGTTAGCAGCTGAGTGAGTTAACTGTTTACCCACCCAAAGACTAAACAAGGCTGCTGCTAGGTACGAGAAAGGGAGCATTGGTTGTGCAGTGGTTAAGTGCTTGGCTGCTAAATGAAAGGTCGGCAGTTCGAACCCCCAGCTGCTTTGGGAGAAAGGAGTGGCAGTCTGCTTCTGTAAATGTTACAGCCTTAGAAACCTTATGGGGCAGTTCTTCTCTGTCCTATAGGGTCGCTATGAGCCAGAATTGATCAATGACAACGGGTAGGTACAAGAAAACCTCCTTGTTCAAATCCTTACTTCAAGGACTGCAAACTGTCCTGGGTGCTGTAACACAAAACATGGAGAGCAGCATTTAGTGGAGAGCAGCAGCATGTGTGCACTGAGACCCAGTCCCTGTTCTCAGGTCCCACGAAGCCTAAAACAACACCATCAACACAGTCAGAAGCCAAGGCATTGGACTACACCCCTCATATAAGCCAAGAAAGATAACTGTAAGTTCCTCAGAACCTCTCAGCATGTGATACAGTTAATTCTCTTTGATTAATTATTTACTGAATGCCTGTGTAAAATAAAAAAAAAGAAATACTAATTTAGCACAGTAATAACCAAAATTCAAATTAAATGCTAAGCACGAAAATGTCTAACTCCAAAGACAAAATTCTCCATAAATTACAAGGTGAACAGAAAGTCCCTGTACCCTCTGGCTACAGGACTCATCATTGCTTCAGAAAAATATGGTAGAACATGGACAGGTCACCTCACCAGCCCATGGCTCCACTCTGATTAATTTCTACCATCTCTTTTGCAATGATTCAAACACACTGTCCTTTGAGCCACATATTGTTTCTCATGGAGAATACTACAGACTTCCATTTTACTATATACTTTTCATTTATTTCCTCAGGAAATAATTGAGTGTAAGTGCATATACCACAGAACTGTGGACACAGCATGATGCTATCATTGGTGTAAAAACAGGAAGAAAACGATATTCATGTGTATTTGTACATATAGAAGGATATTCAAGAAACGGGCAACACTGGCTGTGTGGGGCAGGTGAACTCAGGGGCTAGGGAACAGATTTTGGAAGGAGTTCACACTCTGTGCTGCTTCATACCTGCCAAATTTTGAAACATGTAAATGTATTACTGAGTCAAAATATTTTAATAACCAAATATAGACAGGAGAATGACTCACAATATCTCCATTCATAATTTATATTATCACTGAATCAAAAGGGAATTAAAGGAACTCCCCCTCTTGAACATGTATTTAATCCAATAGTAAAAGAAATAAAACATAAAATGCAATTCTGACATTTTGGAAAATGTGTTACTGGCAATATAACAAAGATTGAATATGTGGGTGTAGAGTTGAGGAAATGTTTCAGCACAAGGATCTATTTTAGCTACAATTCTGAACACATGAACTCCACGAAGCTCACAATTTACTCCATCTTCTCTAAAGGAAAAAATTCAGTAAAAATTATGATCAAATCCAACAATCTCTTCATTCACATTTTCACCTCCCTTTCTTGTGACTTCAAACGCCAAGCTTTGTGTATGTGATTACCTGCTAACAATAGAATTACCTGAGAACACTTTCTGTACCAAAAATATATTCTCTTTAGAAAACTGTTAGCAAGCCCAGGACAGAGTCCTGAAAACCTCTACTGCTAAATCATTCATTCCTTAACATATTTCCTGAAAATACTTGGTCATTGCTTCAAACCAAACTTCCTTTTATATATATATATACACGTATATATTTAATAATTTATTTTATTTTTGTTGTGTTTGAAAATGTACACAGCAAAACATTCAAGTGGCTACATGTACAATTCACTGACATTGATTACATTCTTCAAGTTGTGCAACCATTCTCACCTTTTCAGAATTATTCCTCCCCCATTAACTTAAACTCACTGCCCCCTAAGCTTTCCATCTAACCTTTCAAGTTGCTACTGTCAACTTGATTCCGTACAATTCTGTCAAAGAGCGCAGTGCTCAAGGCAGACATTTTTTACTGACTGAGCTAAACTACTGTTTGCAAACCCAACTTCTTAAACTAAAATAAGTCAGAAGAAATAAATTTAAATGGAAACTTAAGATATGAAGCTAGTCTAAATAACGCAAGAATCTGGCAGGGTTTCCTAAAAATACCTGTAAACTGTGAAGAACTATCCATATAATAGTTATTATTTCACCTATGGGACAATTCATTTTACCTGGATCCACAATCAACACCCATGGAAGCAGCAGTCAAGAAATCAAAAGACACATTGCATTAGGCAAACCTGCTGCAAAAGACCTCTTAAAAGTGTTGAAAAGCAATGATGTCACCTTGAAGACTAAGGTGTGCCTGATCTAAGCCATCGTGTTTTCAATGGCCTCATATGAATGTGAGAGCTGGACGATGCATAAGGAAGACCAAAGAAGAACTGACGCCTTTGAATTGTGGTGCTGGCGAAGAATATTAAATATACCATGGACTGCCAAAAGAATGAACAAATCTGTCTTGGTAGAAGTACAACCAGAATGTTCATTAGAAGCAAGGATGGCGAGACTACATCTCACATACTTTGAACATGTTAGCGGGAGGGACCAGTCCCTGGAGAAGGACATCATGCTTGGTAAAGTAGAGGGGCCAGCAAAAAAGTGGAAGACCCTCAACAAGTTGGACTGACACAGTGGCTGCAACAATGGGCTTAGGTATAATGATCGTGAGGATGGCACAGGACCAGGCAGTGTTTTGTTCTGTTGTACACAGGGTCGCTATCAGTTGGAATCGACTCGATGGCACCTAACAACAACAACATGGGACAACTGAGATACTCTTCCCTTCCCCTCAAGAGAAACCTATGCAGGAAAAATAAAAGAATAAGTGCAGAGGAGAATACAGAGGCATTAAGATCCTATGTAATCTTCACAGGGACAGTTCTACTCTGTCTTACAGGGTTGCTATGAGTTGGAATCCACTTGACAGCACATAACAAGGTCTTATCTGGCTACTAACTAGGGCACAGAATTCAACTATGAGCTTCCTCACGGACAAAACCAAACAAGAAAACATGACCACTTAGAAAATTTACATTAATAAGACAAAAGTTTACAACTTCCTCAAGATACACCAAGTTTTGTTGCTGTTGTTGTTTAATTTTACATTAAACTTAGGTTTCAGAAAAATGCTCACTGAGGGTCTTTAATATAGTGTTGGATGTCCTCAACATCATCTCCACAGTAAACGCAGAAGATGGTTCTGTATTTGCATTTTTTTCAGCAACATTTCTTGTAAATTGAGGAAAAAATACTACAGCAAAATTCAGTGCAGGCAACACAAAAGAATAATTTTCCCCCACACCAAGCTTTCCTTAAAATTGAACTCCTAATAATCTCAGGTATATGAACACATATATATGCACAGCTTATATAACATACTGAGAGTGTCACTATCAGGCTTTGAAACTTCTTGAAGATAAGGGCTGTGTCTTATTTATCTTTGTGTCCAAGTGCCTCGTGATATGTGGTGTTCAACAGACCCTCAAAAAACTTGCTGAATAAAACAAACAAGTGAATAAAGAAATGCAGAATGAGGAATCAACATCCCATCATGAGGAGGAAGTTCTGGGCCCTACCTTGAAAGACAGCGTTTACTGTCCTCAGGAGCTTTCTTAAAAATGATCGTTCTCTGAGGAGAATCAGAGTAAATATGTCTATAACAGACCACTTAACTGCAACAGAGAGAAGGCCTGATCTGTGTCTTTTAAAAAAAAGAATTAGGCAAAGACCAATGACCAATGGTATTCAAATTCCCTACACACAACAAAGAAAATCATGAGACCTTGAGAAGACTTCAAGATGAGACCTTGTCCCCAGCTCCGTGGCAACTTCCCTTGGCCTCCCTGTTAGCAAATAGTAATGTACAGTTGGGACAATCCTTTCTGAGCTCCTGCTTCAGATGTTCAGGCTCCAACTCACAAAAACATATGTTGGATGGGACCACACATATTAGCTGACATCCTTATTTTACAAAGAAGAAAAAACAGAGCCTGACAAATGAAATGACTTGACCACACAGCTGGCAAGTGACTGGTCCGGGATGGGAACCAAGTCCTCTGGGTCCCTGGTCCAAAGTTGTGTCTCCTCAGCCTGAAATGAAAGGCTGACTTCTTGGCTATTCCTACCCAAAGCATCCAAGTATAAACAACCAAAAACACATTTGCAAACAGCCAAAAGACCACCCAGAGAAATATTCACCTGACACAGACCGCCTGACAGCTTTGCGCACTGTTAGGATGCTATTCTTTTTTTCTTTTATAAATAATTTTATTGTGGAAAAATATTTATAACAAAACACTATTTTAATCATTTTTAAGTATACAATTTCTTGACATTAATTACATCCACCATGCTGTACAACCATAATCACTATTTCCAAAAGTTTTTCATCACCCCAAACTGAAACTCAGTATCTTTTTAGCAATAAAATTCCCTATTTCCCTCTCCCCCAAGCCCCTGCTACAAACTAATAAACTTTGGTCTCTTCTATTTACCTAGTCTAGATATTTCATATAAGTAGTATTATATTTCTCTTTTCGTGTCTGATTTATTTCACTCAGAATGATATTTTCAAGGTTCATCCATTGTACCTGCATCAGAACTTCATTTCTTTTTATGGCTGAGTAATATTTCATTGTATGTATGTGCTACATTTTGTTTATGAATTCATCTGTTGATGGGCACTTGAGCTATTTCTATCTTTTGGCTATTATGAATAATGCTGGAGATGGGGCCAAGATGGCAGAGTAGTCAGATGCTTCCAGTGGACCCTCTTACAACAAAGACCAGAAAAAACAAGTGATTCAATTATATATGGCAATCTGGGAGCCCTGAACATCAAAGGCAGAGTTGAGGAACCAGACTGAGTGGGAGGGGGAGAGAGAGATGGTTCAGAAGCAGCAAGGAGTTGCCAGACCTGACCCCGCAAGAGCCTGAGCCCTTCGGGCCTGATCGGCTCGGGGGTGAGCAGTGAGGCAGGCAAGCAGCCGTGCTCAGGAGGCACATTTTCCACGCCGGGAGAGACCCAGAGCCGGAGAGTATACACGCCACCCAGAACCAGTGAGAAGCAGCCCTCCACGAAAGATAAGTACTTGCGTACGGCCTACCGCGCAGATCAAAAACACCCCCCTTAGGGAAAAACAACTCTCCCATTTACCTCCCTGTTCCCTGCTCTGCACTGGGTCCTAGACCGGCTTCAGCAATTGCCGAGTCTCCTGGGCCGGAAGTAGGATCTGTCACACACCCGGAGCCATCCTCCCTGCCTTGGAGAGTGAACAAATTAACAAACGGTGGAAAAAATAAACTGCTGGCTCCCCTAAGCCAGAAACCCAGGGTAGACACAGCTCCTTTGCCTACCACAAGCATAAGGGATCCATGGACTTTGAGTGCCTTTCCCCCTGCATAGATTTGTGTGGGCCCATCTCAACAGCATAGGCCCTCATTACTGCAGCATAACAGGGTATATACCAGAACTCAAACTTCAACCATTTCATCTGTGAAGTGGCAGGTTCTTGACATTTGACACTGCTCTGCCCATTAAGCACCATCTTCGCCTACACACATCAGGGGCCTGAGGACTGGTGGATCCACCCACGCCACCCAGGCACCTGCAATAGGGGCCCATGAATAAGAGGTGCCCCCCAGTCCTTACAGCCAACAGCATTAGGTGCTCATAGTCTGGCTGCAAAACCACCCACCTATGTGCTCTAGGGAACACGGACACGCCTTCCTCTTGGACACTGGGGGGTGGCCATCAGCTCCCTGCCTTGCTCAGAGTGTGTCTCCCTGCTGCAGCCAGATGCCTTGCCTACACCAATCACCCATGCCTGTCTAGGACTGTAAGTGAGAGCCTACACCACACATTTGGTGGCTATCTGCCTGGGCACCTGAGCTGAAATCTATACAGGAGGAGTGGGTGGATTTCTGAGCTAACCACCTGGTGACAGGACATTAGAGCTTCAAAGGTGCCATTAATCAAACTAGCTCATATGAGCAGCCTATTTGGGCATATCAAAACAAAACAAGCAGCTAGGACACAGTAAGAAAACACAAAATAAATAAACGTAATAACTTATTGATGGCTCAGAGACAACAGTCAATATCAAATCACATAAACAGGCAATCCATGATGGCTTCAGCAAGCTCTCAAAATGATTAATCAAGAAATTTTCCAGAGGAGGAAAATTTCCTGGAATTACCAGAGGCAGAATACAAAAGATCAATATACAGAACTCTTCAAGAAATTAGGAAGGAAATTAAGCACAATGCAGAACACGCAATAGAGGGAATTAAAAAGATTAGAGAAAAGCATAATGAAAAATTTAACAGGCTACAAGAATCCACAGAGAGATAGCAAGAAGAAATCCAGAGGATTAACAATACAATTTCAGAATTAGACAACTCAGTAGAAAGTCACAGGAGCAAAATTGAAGCAGTGGAAGTCAGAATTAGTGAGACTGAAGATAAACCACTTGACACCACTTATTTGAGGAAAAATCAGATAAAACGATTTAAAAAAATGAAGAAACCCTAAGTATTATGAATAATGCTACAATGAACACTCAGGTACAAGAATCTATTTATACCATTCCTGAAAGACACATAGAAAAAAAATATTTCAGATTAGTTACCTTCACGCAGAAATAAGAGTTTTACTCTGAAACATTTTTTTTAAATGATGGTTCACTCCTGTTTTTCAATACAGTGCAACTCAACTTAAAGTTCTCTGGGAAAATCTGGAAGTAAATGACGATAAACACCAGCCTACATTCCCACTTGTTATTGTTTGCCTTTGAGTCATTTCCTATTCATACCGACCCCATGTGACGGAGAAGACGGCCCTATAGTATTTTCTAAGTTGTAGTCTTTACGGGAAGGAGCCCTGGTGGCAAACTGGTCAAGCACTTGGTTGCTAACCAAAAAAGTTTGGTGGTTCGAGCCCGCCAGCCACCCCACGGGAAGAAGATGTGGCAGTCTGCTTCCGTATAAATATTACAGCCTTGGAAACCTAGGGGCAGTTCTACTCTGTCTTCTAGGGTCGCTATGAGTCAGAATTGACTTGACAGCCATGGGTTTGAATGTTTACAAGAGCAAATCACCAGGTCTTTTCTCCCACTGAGTGGCTGGTGGGTTCAAATCACCCACCTTTCAGTTAGCAGTCGAGTACTTAACCACTGCACCACCAGGGAGCTTCTATTTCACTATTCTGTTATTTTAGAGGTCAGCCCTACAATGCAGGGCTGGAGTGGGGGAGACTGTCATTGTAAGCACAGAGGAGCAGTCACTGTCACACAGTGGTTCTGTTTAATTTAGATAGCAAATAAATTATTTTTATGGCACCACAGCATAAAAACCTAGTTTACAGAGCTCTGTTTCTGCTTTTTTTGTCATTTGCTTTCAACTTTTATTTTAGAAGTTGGTCTTGTGCCCAGGTAGATTCATCTGGGAGGAGAAAGTACTTGCATTAGGGCACAGTGCCTTGTATTGTTCCAATTCACTAAATAAAGCCACTTCTTTATCTGTAAAACTGAAACTCACTCCAGGCTATTTTTCTTTTCCCAATACACAATTCTTCTGCCAAATACATTACTGCAACTTAATTCTAACTTCCATATTTACATTTCCAAGAAGCAGTGTTTAATTACTCCAGGAGTAAAAATAACAAAGCTTCTGAAATTATTTACAAACGATAACTACAAGAGTTGCCTTCTATCTCAGAATTTAAAATGTTTTGTTGCCCACAGGGGGCTGAATTAAAGAGGGGGTATGAAAACAGGAAAGGAAAGTCCAAGAAAGGAAGAGGGGCCGAGCTGTACCTCCTCTTGGTGGGTTCTCGTTACCAATGCTCAAGGCATAAAGCTTTCTGGGAAATTTTTCCATCAGATCATTAATAAGGATAACTCATTTTTAAGGTCATCCACACTGAATACCACAGTTGGGCATGTCTGAATACGTTAGAAATACCTGGGGAATATAAAACTGGAAAACATCCAATCTTGGTGACAAAAAATCCCTGAAACTCTTGTATTTAAAGTACTTTACTCTTTGGAAACGATTAAGACAAAGGGAGTTTCCAATACATACCCACAGTTAGGGATTTGATGAGGGACTAGAAGGGAATTAAAAGCTGGGTTTAAAAAAAAAAAAACGAAAATTGCTGCAGTTGGGTCTCATGTCACTTAGCCATGGAAGAAATGTTTTTGAGAGTAAAAACTACACTTTCAGTAGCAGTAACTCAGATTCACTGCTATGCAATGAACTCATCGTCAATATTATAAAAAATTCAGTGACAGCTCTGAAAAGAACAGCACCTCACAATAAAATTTATAATGAGGTGTGGCCGTGGAATGAGGTCAGATTCCCAGATGTCCAAATGTCATATGGTAATTCTAAATTGGTTTCCTACGTTACAATACAAATCCAACAGGATTTTCTGAGTCACTGCCATCTCTTCCGGGGACAAAATGTTTTGATATTGCCCTGTGATATACAATAGAGTAAGTCTCTCTTCCTTCATTATTCATCTTGAATGTCATAATACACTTGATCTGAGTCTGGCTGCCCCTGGCAGAGGGAGTCAACACAATAATACATAAAGAGGCTGAAACACCGGGAACCCACTGATTATTCATTTTCAAAGGAAAAACAAACAAAAACGTGAAACAGATAACATGATTCACTGTAAAATTCTAGATGTGATCGGGAGATAGCATCTACCACTAGGGATCAGATTTTATTAATACTTTCTTTTTAAATGTTTCCTTAATTGTGCATGCTCTTCTAAGAATAGTTTGGTTATTTAATCTTTTATGAATTCAACTTTTTTCTTTTAAATTTTTTACTTTTGTGGCCTTGTGGGCAGCTGGTCATTTTGTAAGTTTCATGATTTTCTTCATGGATCGTCTTTAAGCTCTTTCCATATTCTTACCTCTAGTCTTTCTCTAACAATGTCATCTCCCTGGCACCAAACAAAAGGCCCCAAGAATTCAGAGGTCGCCAATCATTACACACACTGCCTCAAAAGGCGTAGCTGATGAGGCCAGACTCAAGAAGTTAAAAATATATACAACCTGGCTCACATAAGCACGTGTAGGAAGTGTTGATAGGGCAAAACAACCTGCTAATGTTTTTAATGCTGGAAAAGAATGTGTTTGGGCCCGGCCACTTCAAAGGTCTGAGAGTGGGAGGGAGGAATTTAGAGGACATTTGGGAAAATATGAGATTGGGATGATAAGTTCTATGGTCACCCTACCTACACTGTGTTTACTGACATGCTGCCAACCGTAAGTTACAAAGGACCCATCTCAATACGCCTTAAACCAGGTCCCTCACCAGACTAACTAAATGAGTAGAGCCTGGGCATCTGTATTCCAAGGCTCTCAGAGTGATTTTAAGGCACAGGCAGGGTTGGGAAATAGTAACTTTAACCAGCCTTGTTTCAGCCTTCAGGTGTCTTAGACCACTTCCACTAAAGCACATGGAAAGTAGAAAGATGGACAAAGTTGGGGTTTTATTATCAAGGGAAAAGGAAGAAGGGTAGTGAGACTGATGAGGAGGAAAAACAAAGCGGTAAGTAAAAATCTGGAGGTGCATGGTCTGCTTTTTTTAAAGGAAACTGAAAACCCAGTACCACTTATTATGGTGAACTGAAATAATAATGTACAAATTACAGGTTTCTGCAGCTTTTCATTGGCTTTTAACAAACTACACTATCCATCTACACACACACACACACCACACATGCTTTTAACCAGGAACACATACAATTACTTAATCATTCTATTTTATGATTTCAAAAGGTAACAATGAAAGTGTTTTCCTTAATTTTGATTTGTTAGTAATTGACCAAGTGTATAAATAGCAAACTAAATCCTTGAAGATGAGTCGTAAATGTCTTCATCTTCAAAATGATATTGTAGTTTTAGGTTTTTTTAAATCATCTCCTTATGCAGCAAGACAAAATTTTTCTTTTTCTATGATATTTTTGTAAACACAAAAATAAACCTACTTAATGAGAAATTGGCATCAATTAAGAGTAATGGTTGTACAATTTGACCAGTGTACTGATACCATTAAGTTGTACACCAGAAAAAGAGCAAAATGGCAAATATTGTGCTACATGTAATATTACAAGAGCAAAAAAAAAGAGGCTAAAGTTGCTGATACTACTTAAGTACATCCAAACAAACATCCCATGGGATTAGTTCTGTTGGTTCAAGGTCATGGCTTTGTGGGACTGTCCAGTCAACTCGCCTAACACTGGTTAGTAGAACAGTTCTACTTCCCAGATCAGTGAGTAATGCCTGGAGTCTTAAAAGCTTACAAGTATTCATCCAAGATACAACAATTGGTCTCTATCCACCTGGGGCAGCAGAGGAAGAAGGAGACCCAGGAATTGGAGGAGGAACTGGACTGCAGATCTAATTGCCTCCATGATCTACTGCCCCTCTTGTCATGAGACTAGAAGACATGGACAGTGCCCAGGTACCATTGTTGAACATTTTGACCAAGGAATCAATAGATGAATTCTGATCAAAAGGGGAAAATGTGAAACAGAATTTCAAATTCTTAGAGAGTTCAGACTTACTGGACCCACTGAGACTGAAGGAACCCTTGAATCTACTGCTCCGTGAAAATCTTCAAAACATGAACCAAAATTATCCCCTGATATCCCAGTATGCTAGCTATACATTGTCACCAGGAAACACACAGATGAAAATAAAGTGGTTTTCTGAGGGGTCAAACTGGTCTCACGCCAAGCGAAGGCACTTCAAAATCAACATATACAAGCCCATCTCTCCAAAAGAGGTGAGAATTTCAACAGATCTGTGAGCTCTTTTTATACATTTACATTTAGAGATTGTTACGGATTGAACTGTGTCTCCAAAAATGATATGCTGAAGTCCTAGCCCCTGGGACCTGTGAACATGACCTTGTTTGGAAATAGGATTTTTGAATACGTTATCAGTTAACATGAGGTCATATTGGAGTAGGACCAACATGACTGGTGTCCTTATACAAGAAGAGATGCAGACAGACACAGACGCAGAGGGAAAACGGCCATGTGAAGATGGAGCAGAGATGGGAGGGATGCGTCTATAAGCCAGGGAAGGCCAAAGAATTACCAGAAGCTAGGAAGAGACTTAGTGTTTAAAAATGTAAAGTAAGTAATTTTAAAATGTTGATCATGTGTTGAAATAATATCCTGGATGTACTGGGTTAAACAGACTATATTATTAAACTAATTTTACCTTTTTTATGTAGCTACTAGAAAATTTTAAATTACACAGGTGTCTTACATTATATCAAATCAAAAATTCAATTCTTCAGTCACACCACATTTCAAGTATTGTTTAGCCAAATGTGGCCACTGGCTCCAGTACTGAACAGCACAGCTCTTGATTATGGGGGTGCGGAGGTGCTCAGAAGCAATCCCAGCACTCTCCAGAAGGTCTGGTCCATGCCTCAGTCACACATGTCTCCTGGGGCTGTCATAACAAAGTACCACAAGAGGGTGGCTTTAAAGAACAGACATTTATTGTCTCACAGTTCTGAGGTGAGAAGTCTAAATCAGGGTCTCAACTGTGCTACTTCCTTCTGGGGGCTTTGAGGGAGGAGCTGTTCCATGCCTCTCTCCTAGTTTCTGGCGGCTGCCCGCAATCCTTGCTGTTCTTTTGTGACTAACAGATGCATCTTTTCCCTGTGTGCGTATGACTATCTTTCTGTATCTGTTCTCCCCTTTTATAAACCACCACTCAGAAGGGATTAGAATTAGCACCCACCTACTCTGGTAGGACATCGTTTAACTTACTATTAGCTCCTGACTCATGGTGATCCCATGAACAAAGAACAAAACACTGCCTGGTCCTGCCCCATGCCCATGATCAGTTGCAGGTTCAGACCTTTGTGATCCATAGGATTTTCACTGGCTGATTTTTAGAAGTAGATCACCAGGTCTTTCTTCCTAGTCTGTCTTAGTCAGGAAGCTGCATAGCAACGCACAACCTCCACTAACAGGTGGTAGCTGCACATGAGGTGCATTGGCCGGAAATTGAACCTGAGTCTCCCACATGGAAGGCAAGAATTCTACCACTGAAACACCACTGATAACAAAAGAAAAACCCCATTTCCAAACAAGGTCACATTCACAAGTGCAGGTATTAGGATATCCACATATATTTTCGGGGAGACATAAGTCGATGTGTAACACCCTATGTCCAGAGGAGACCAAGGAAGGAAGCTATAGTAACTCGGGACTAAATAATGTTCACTCCAATGTCAGCAGGCTAAGAAGGGCTGGCCCTCACTAGCCTAAATCCACAAAGTCGAGTAAAACCTCGGAAGGACCTGCATGGGGACATGGGGGCATGGGGGCCAGGATCTACCTCATTATGCAACAGCAGCAAAGCTGGCTCTCAGAAACAAAACCGATGGAGGACACTAGGACCTGAGTCTTATCATAAAGCTTCCTAAAGCATGGTGTGGTTAACTGAGACTAAAAATCTAAGACACCAAGAACCAGCACCTTTAGAGCTGTTTCTAATCTGGGTTGTGAAATTGGCTCTCAGATAATATTTTAAAGTTACAGTCAGTATATATGTTAACAGGATCAGCAATTACTCAGATAAACTATATTCTACATCATTTTTCCTAAGCCGTTTCCAGCCAGTTTTGTAAATGCTGCATATCTAAATGTCCTACAATGTGTTAGATGAGGACAGAAGATAAATTTGTGGTGAATATGTTAATAAAATTCGACAAAGTTTTAAAGAAAATACACAAATGCAATAACCATGTCTTTTTCCAAATAAAAATAACAAGGACTATGTTGTCTTAAACAGGCAGAATAAATCACTACTATCCTAGAAAATCTGCCTTTAAACATAAAACAGTGGACAAAAAATATATAGAACCAAATACAGATAAGTGCTAAAATCATTCAAAGTTTGAATGATGTTTTTAGAGACGTTCAAAGGGAAAGATCATTTTGGATTATCGTTTCAAACTCCCAAATAAATCTGTACCAGAATTAAAAGTAAGGCCTAAGAAGTGGCCTTCAAGTCCTCTCTTTCACTTGCGTTTCATTTTGACAGTGAAGCCGTGAACGGCACAAGGGTCCAAATGGCAGCCATGGAAGAGAGGAGAAAAAGAAAATGGAGGAACTAGTCCCTTGGACACTTCCTACAATACAATCCTTTTTTCACATGTCTGCTTTCTGTGCAAACACCCTTACCCAGACTAAGAAACCCTCAGGCAGATTCACGTGTGTTTCACAGGGTGGGGCTAGCTCACCTCCCTCCCACATCCAGATTAATTCCCACTCATCCTCCTGATCTGTTCAAACATCCCCATACCCAGGCTAGACCTGGGTCCCTTCTCCGCACATGTTCTCAGAGCTCCCTGAACTTCTCCTTGGGTGGACTTGTCCAAGTTTCCAACTATGCTGTTGTTCACCGTTGAGTTGACTCATAGCGACCTCATAAAACAGAGCAGAACTGCCCCATAGGGTTTTCTAGGCTGTAATCGCCAGGTCTTTCCCCCACAGAGCAGCTGGTGCGTTCGAACTAATCTTTTGGTTAACAGCCGAGCACTTAACTGCTGCACCACCAGGGCCTCTTGTTTGCAATTACACGTTTTTAATTACTTGATTCATATCTGTCACCTTCTAGACTATGAGCTCCGTGAGGCAGAGACCACATGTCTGCTGTGTCCACCACGTAAGCACATTTCCTAGCACTGAATCCTCCACTCGGTAGGTGTTCCATAAGTCTTGCTGGTTGAATGAATCAATTAGCTATTTGGTGAATTAATCTAAGACCTCTTTTCATTCTGAAATTTCAAGATTCTCTATAAGACTTTCCTTAAATGACCTTCCCTTCACACAAAGAGACAAAAACAGCTAGATGTTTACAAAACATGTATAATTTGGTTGCACAACATGATACACTAGTCATAGAATCATGCATGTAAAAAATGCTGAGATGGCAAATGTTTTGTCATATATATACTTATCACAATAAAAAGACAGCATTTATATACATACATATATATCTCCACTATCCACTGCCAGCAAGTTGATTCCGACTCATAGTGACCCCATAGGGTTTCCGAGGCTGTAAATCTCTATGGAAACAGACTGCCACACATTTCACTGATGGTTTTGAACCCGCCGATCTTTTGGTTAGCAGTTGATCACTTTAACCACTGTGCCACCAAGGTTCCTATACACACACGCACACACACACACACACACACACACACATATATAGTTTCCCTCATACATTTGTTGCCAATTCTATCAAAACACAATTTTTAATCTTAGAAATTATGCAATTGAATAGCAGTAGACACCAGAGTCATACAATACTTAAGCTTCGAGAAAATCAGTATCTGGGGTCTTGTTAGGAAATCATCACCGTTTAAGGATGAAGAATGTGTATGTTTTGTCTAAGGCAACAACCCTGTAACACCATCACCCTAGAAGGCCTAGAACAACATCACAAAATGGGGAAGGCACACTCACATCTCACCCCTAAACGTAGAGCATGTGACAAAGAGGCTGAGCACGGCAAACAAGGTAGTGCCCGTAGGTGCTCTGTACAGAAGATACTGATCTGGCTTTAAATTGTGGTGACAAGTTAAACGGCACAAACACCTAACGTGAAGTTGATAAGACTTTGTAGAGATAAGAAAACGATTGGGAGAGGCCATTTCTCCCTAGTTCACTCAGGTGGGTGATACAGCTCTCGGGACATCATTCAACTACACGCTGCTCACTTCTCCTTTATGAGATGAGCAAGTAAGGAAAAAACAAGTTCCTAAAAGATGGTTAATGGAGCCCCTGGGTGTCGCACTCATCTACTAACCAAAGTGTTGGCGGTTCAGATCCACCCCAACCTGCCTAGCAGTCTACTTCCGAAAGATCACTGCCATTGAAAACCCTATGAAGCACAGCTCTACTCTGACACCCATGCGGTCGCCATGAGTCAGAGTTGACTCACCAGCAACTGGTTTGGTTTTTTTAAAAGCCGATTAAGTTGTTTTCTGTCAATTTTAATTAACAAGAGATGTATAGTAATTTCTAGAAGAACTTAAATGTCTATAGAGTAACTCAGGAAATTAACATTATATAAAGTCAATACGAGTTTAAGAAGTTCACATTATCAACTCTTTTAACCGACAAGTATCAACCAATTTTAATGATATCCATTTGCAACTAAATTTCACCTTCTTAATTGTATTAAGAAAAGAGGAAAGTGGGAAGTGGCAGGAGGTATAGGTTACAACTGAAAACTCTCCAAGCTGTAGACTCAGGAAGATAACTTGGTTTACCTTCCCAAGAAGCATGGGTAACAAAAGCATGCTCATCAAACACTTACTATGAAAAGACTGTACAGCACTCTACTAAGCTTTTTTCCAGAAATTACTCCAATTCTGTCTTATAGTCTTCTCCTCACACTGAGTGGAAATAAAAGTCAAAGTTACCCCAAATGACACAGGGCACTGTCAGTGGAAAATATGATCAGCAATAGAAACAGAACGCTTAAGTCTCTTTTTAATTCCAAAGCAAATAGACTCTACTGATGAGTGTAGCATCTTCCATCTCCCTGTTTGCCTCACATCTGGAAGAGACACAAGAACATGTCTGCACTTCTCTTCTGCCCTGTGACCAGGGTTAATGCAAGGCATTAAGAAACAAATGTGGACTTGGACTAAGAGAAATAAATGTTCACTGGACCCCAAATTCTGGCAACTGTGGAAGGCATCCATGACATATGGCCCCCCTACCCTAGCAAATCCCTGACTGCCTTGCTAACACCACCACAGGGTCACAGTGCATCCACCAGCAAGCAACTTCCAGCTTCCGGCTTTGACCAGAGAGTCACCTTTAAACTATATAACTGATCATCTCCTGAGGAGAGAGGTCAGGATGCCCTCCTGCACTCATCCTTTCACTGCCCTCTGTTCCATTTCAAAGCTAGTCATTAATTATTAACTGTATTAGAAATGAACAGCTCTGCTCAGTGATGCAGATCCTTCTCTCAGAGCTGAAGTTCTCCATTATAAAGGTGGCTACGGCCTCCATCCTTCCCCGCCCTTCCCTGCCCTACCCTGCACTTGAACAGAGTTCAATGAACAGTTTTCCTCCTAACTCCAGGAAGGCATGGGCTATGTCATGTTTCATTTGAACATTTTTTCGGAGTGTGTGGTAGTATCTGCACACTATAGGTATTCAGATACGTTCAGATGGTTAAAACTAACTGAAATATGCATTCTTTTAACTATTCCCATTTAAGTACAGGGTGGGTGTGTGTGTGTGTGTGTGTGTATGTGCGTTGCTGCGGAGTGTGTGGTGAGTTTGTGTGTGAAGGGTCTCTCTTTCAATCACTTGAGGATATATAGAAATCAAAACCTCTTTAGCCTGAAGCCATGTGAGAACTCCCTCTCTTCATTCAAGTCCAAGTATCTGGGATATTCCTAACTCAACAAGGATAACGAAAACTATAGACTTCTGATGCCAGACTCACCACCTTTTCATTACACGACCTTGGTTCTCCCGTCACCTTTCCCTGCCTCAGTTGTTGTTAGCTGCCGCCATCAAGTCAGCTCCTACTCCTCCACTCATGGTGACCCCACACAACCATTGTGATCTGTAGGGTTTCAACTGGCTGATTTTCAGAATGACTGCCGGGACTTTCCTCCTAGGCTGCCTTAATCTGGAAGCTCCGCTGGTATCTGTTCAGCATCATGGCAACACACAAGCCTCCACTGACAGATGCACTTGAGGTGCACTGGCCAGGAATCAAACCCTGGTCTCCCACAAGTAAGGGGAGACTTCTACCACTGAGCCACCAATGCCACAGTTACTCCACCTCTAAAAGCTAGATTATCCCATCAGTCCCAGACATGCTGAGTAGGGGCTGTCTAATGCAATGCTTTATAATACCTTAAGTATTTAGAGACATAAACGTGTGTTACCCATAGCAGCTTCTCACATTCTCTGGAGTCACTCGGCAGACAACCTCAACTATGGAGACAAATCTGGATTCCAGCAGGTAAGGAGAAATGGTCAATGCAAAGTCAACATGGATGCCACTCAACAAATACTTACCTGTGGACACCTACCAAGTGCATGGCGCAGCACTAGAGACACTGATGGGAAGGAAGACAAGATAGTAGGAAACTATGTCTAATAGAGGAAAGAAAATGCACAGTGGCAGAAAAACAACAAAAAGTGGTTAAGTGCCAGACAAGAAGTACACAAACGTGCGCTGGAGTTCCAGCTGAGGGAGACAGTCAGAGGTGGCTGTTCAGACAGTGACGTCATGGTAAAGGTGGCATGCTATAGAACATAGGTAGTTTAAAACATAGGTAATCTACTACAGAGCCTCTCCAATTAGAGGAAAGAGAATGAATGTTGGTCCCAGAGCAAGAAAGTCTTTGCTCAGAATCTATTTATTCATCACTTATGCACAATGTTTTTCCAAATAAAATAGCCTTGTTTCTAATTATAAAAATATCGAGTCTTTGTTTAAAAAAAAATCCAAAATTATAGAAAAGCACAAAAATAAAGTAAAAATCCATTCCAGACCCATCCACTCACAAGAAAGGTACCCACTCTTCCAGATATCTCTCCATGAAAATCTACACAAAATATCCCCTTTCCACAGGTTTGGGTATGTGGTTTCTCAGCTCACCACAAAATTAAATGCAGCCAAATGACACTGCGAACGAGAAGAAGGCCATACAGTCGCTATGAGTCAGAATCAACTTGACAGCAATTGTCTGGTGTTTCTGAAGGCAGCAAAAAGTGGCAACTGCTAAGGAGGAAGGATACCCAAAAGTTATAAAATCAGATAGATCCAAGCACTCACAGGGCTTGTCATGCTGGAGTCTTAATAGAACTAAGGGCAAAGACTTCTGTATTCTCGTAACAGCAAAGGGCATCCATGCAGTAAATAATTAGTGCACGTAATACAGTGCTAACAATAAGACTGAGACATTCAGAAACAGATTAAATTACATTCTATATAGTCAAGCTAAGACTTCAGGAGATAAAGCAGTTTAGAATGATTCTCACCAAAAACAGTTAAAAGTAAAATTTGGACACTTAGAGGAATATTTCAATGATCTAAAATGGTAAATCATACTGACCAACAGTTGAGGGAAAGCTTCGCTCTAGAGTCAGGAAACCAGGTCCTACTCCCAGCTCTACCACTAACTTGCTGACTGACTTTGGGGACGTCACTTGACAACCAAGTCTCCTTCTCCTCCAATGAGGGAAAGTGTTGAACTAGATGATACCTAAGAGTCCTTCCAGCTCTGACATCCGATATTTTATGAATGAATTGTCACTATTCGACCTAAAATGCAAATCCCAATCAGGTATTTCAGTCATCATCACTGGTTATAGCTTTGCTTGTGCCTCATAACCAAACATATAACATTTTTAGACAGCAAGGCAACTGAAAGGAAAAACGAAAGCTGAAAGAATCTTTTCAAATCACTCCTTGAGGAATTTATCTCATGAAGACATACCCAACCTCCCCCTCTAGCAGGATGTTTAGAAATCCCAGTCAAGAACGCCCAACAAAAATATTTACAGGCCTATGACGAGAACACACATGCTTATGATTATTTTTTTTTAAAAAGCAGCAGTTTGTTCCCTTGTCCTCAGCACATATACTCTGAGGAGCCGCTAAACAGAAAATACTCCACAATTTTTGTACCTTTGTTCCCGACACAAGTATGTTTTCAATGAGGATATGAATGGATAAAAAGCACTATGCTACTATAAAATAAATACATAAAGTATCATGGAAAGAACACATTATTGTTCAAGAGTCAGGAAGCCTTGGAGACCAGCCCAGGTAAACACTCTGAAACCTAAGGTGTGCCCTCCAAGTCTCAGTCTGTTTATGAAGGACTTGGAGAGATAATTCCAGATACATGTGATTTAATGTCAATACAAGTTTCCTCAGAAAAACACAGTAACTCAGAATAGTTACGATTTGTAAAGGACAGGTGAAGATTACTATTTCAGTATACTTCTCAGGGCTGCTATCTGTTAAGAAAGCAGATGCTGACTGGATTGCCTGTCTAAACTGAGGAATTTTGGGGCCAATTTTTTTGAGGAACTATCACCACCGTGTAATTGCCTGTCAGTCAGCCCAACATTTTCTCACCTGTCTAAGTTTCTGCTCATTATACCTCAGCTGACACAGAATGTGACACAGAACATTCTGCTGTGCATCCTTCTGTCTCATCAAAGCATCAGGACTAAAAGGGTTTGCGTGTTGCTGACTGTTAATGGTCTGCACATTGCCTGGTTCCTTAGGATGAGAGCTGATCGCTGTGGATAGTGTTGTGATAGGAGTGCCTGAGGGCTGCTAACAGAAAGGCTGGAAATTCAAGTCCACCCTGAGGCACCTCAGAAGAAAGGCCTAACAATCTACTTCCTAAAAATCGGTCACTGAAAACCCTATGAAGCATAGTTCTACTCTGACACACAAGGACTCTGAGTCAAAATCAACTTGTCGGCAACTGGTAAAAAGTGTTGTGATAAGATAAATGACATAAAATGACTTATGCCCTAAGTTCATCTAGCTCAAAGCACGTAACAAATTCCCTTCTAAATTTCCTGGTCTACCTCATTTCTCTCATAACAAAAAACAGACCAAGGGATAAACCAGAGGCTGAGGGCAGAACAAAACCAACAAGACCCAAGTTCTGCCTGCTCTATTCCAACTACAATCTCAAGCTTCTTTAGTACTATGGGGGGAGGGAGAGGGCATACAATTGATAATTAAAGCAACACTATTAAGTACACTTTTCCAAGACACCGGGGTACACTGTGTTCCTTCAGAATTAAGCTATCCCTGTTGCCTCGAGTCAGCACCACCCCATTCTAAATGACAACAGGGAGAAGGCGGGTGGCTGTAGACTCAGGAGTATGGCACTGCACTACAGCAATCCCTGGCAGTCACCAGCACCAATCTGAGTCTCTGAGAGCCCTCCTCTGGCCACATTCTGGGCCCTCTCCATCGCCTTTCACCCCAGTTAAGGTTGCCATATAAAATACAGACTACACAGTCAAAGTTGAATTTCAGATAAACAACAGATATTATTTTTTGTATAAGTCTGTCCCAAATAATGCATGGGACATGTTGTTATTGTAAGGTACCGTCCAGTCACTTCCGACTCATAACCACTCTACGTACAACAGAATGAAACACTGCCCGGTCCTTTACCACCCTCACAATCGTTGCTATGTTTGAGCCCATTGTTGCGGCCACTGTGTCAATCCATCTCATCAAGGGTCTTCCCATTTTACACTGACCCTCTACCTTACCAAGCACAATGTCCTTCTCCGGGGACTGGTCCCCTCGATAACATGTCCAAAGTACATGAGAGGAAGTCTCACCATCCTCGCTTTCAAGGTGCACCCTGGCTGTACTTCTAAGACAGATTTGATCGATCTTCTGGTAGTCCATGGTGTATTCAAAACTCTTCCCCAACACCATAAATCAAAGGCATCAATTCTTCTTCAGACTTCCTTATTCATTGTCCAGCTTTCACATGCATATGGGATGACTAAAAATACCATGGCTTGGGTCAGGTGCATCTTAGTCCTCAAAGTGACTCTTTGCTTTTTATTAAAGAGGTCTTTTGGAGCAGATCTGCCCAACGTAATACATCATTTGATTTCTTGACTGCTGCTTAAGTGAGTGTTGATTGTGGATCCAAGTAAAATGCAATCCTTGGCAACTTCAATATTTTCTCCATTTACCACAATGTTGCTTATTGGTCCAGTTTGTGAGGATTTTTGTTTCCTTTATGTTGAGGTGTAATCAATACTGAAGGCTGTGGTCTTTGATCTATCTTCATCAGTAAGTACTTCAAGTCTTCTTCGCTTTCAGCAAGCAAGGTTGGGTCATCTGCATATCACAGGTTGTTAACAAGTCTTCCACCAATCCTAATGTCACATTCTTCTCTATATAGTCCAGGTTCTCGGATTATTTGCTCATCATACAGATTGAATAAGTATTGTAAGAGGATATAGCCCTGACGTACACCTTTCTCGATTTTAAACCACAGAGCATCCCCTTGTTCTGTTCAAAAGACTGCCTCTTGGTCTAAGTACAGGTTCAGCATGAGCACAATTAAGTGTTCTGGGGTTCCTATCCTTCTCAATGTAATCACAATTTGTTATGATCCACACAGTCGAATGCCTTTGCATATTCAATAAAACACAAGTAAACATCTTTCTGGTATTATCTGCTTTCAGCCAAGATCCATCTGACATCAACAATGATATCCCTTGTTCCATGTCCTCTTCTGAATCAGGCTTCAATTTCTGGCAGTTCCCTGTTGATGTACTGCTGCAACAGTTTTTGAATGATCTTCAGCAAAATTTTACTTGTGCGTAATATTAATGATATTGTTCAATAATTTCCACATTCTGCTGGATCACCTTTCTTTGGAATGGGCACAAATATGGATCTCTTCCAGTCGGTTGGCCAGGTAGCTGTCTTCGAAATTTCTCAGCATAGACAGGTGAGCACTTTCAATGCTACAGCGATTTGTTGAAACATCTCAATTGGTATTCCATCAATTCCTGAAGCTTTGTTTTTGGCCAGTGCCTACAGTGCAGCTGGAACTTCTTCCTTCAATATCATCAGTTCTTGACCATATGCTACCTCCTGAAATGGCTGAACGTTGACCAATATTTTTGGGTACAATGCCTCCGTGTATTCCTTTTCTCTTCTTTTGATACTTCCTGCATCATTCAATATTTTGCCCATAGAATCCTTCAATATTGCAACTCAAGGCTTGAGTTTCTTCTTCAGTTCCCTCAGCTTGAGAAATGCCAAGCATGTTCTTCCCTTTTGGTTTTCTAACTCCAGGTCTTTGCACGTTTCATTATAACACTTTACCCTGTCTTCTCGAGCTGCCCTTTGAAATCTTCTGTTCAGCTCTTTTACTTCATCATTTCTTCCATTCGCTTTAGGTGCTCTACATATAAGAGCAATTTTCAGAATCTCTTGTGACATCCATTTTGGTCTTTTCTTTCTTTCCTGTCTTTTTAATGGCCTTTTGCTTTCTTCATGTATGATGTCCTTGATGTCATTCCACAACTCCTCTGGACTGCGGTCATTAGTGTTCAACGCGTCAAATCTACTCTTGAGATGCTCTCCAGATTCAGGTGGGATGTACTAAAAGTCATATTTTGGTTCTCGTGGACTTGTATTAATTTTCTTCAGCTTCAGCTTAAACTTGCATATGAGCATCTGATGGTCTGTTCCACAGTTGGCCCCGGTCTCCTTCTCACTGATGATATTGAGCTTTTCCATCATCCTCTCTACAGATGTAGTTGATTTGATTCCTGTGTTTTCCACCCAGTGAGGTACACGTGTACAGTTGCCATGTATGTTGTTGAGAAAAGGTATTTGCAATGAGTAAGTGGTTCGTCTTACAAAATTCTATCATGCGATTGTGTCATTTTTATCACCAAAGCCATATTTTCCAACTACAGGTCCTTCTTCGTTTCCAACTTTTGCATTCCATCCATCAGTAATTATCAATGCATCTTGACTGCATGTGTGATCAATTTCAGACTGCAGAAGTTGGTAAAAATCTTCAGTTTCCTCATCTTTGGCATTAGTAGTTGGTCTTCCTTACAGGTGTATGGATAGTATCCTATCACTGACAGCTTTGTACTCAGGATAGATCTTGAAATGTTCTTTTTGATGATGAATGTGATGCCATTCTTCTTCAATTTGTCATTCCTCTCATAGTAAACCATATGGCTGTCTGACTCAAAATGGCCAATTTCAGTCCACTTCAGCTCACTAATGCCTACGGTAGCGATCTTTATGCATTCCATTTCATTTTTGATGATTTCCAATTTTCCTAGATTCATACTTCATACATTCCACACTCTGATAATTAATGGATGTCTACAGCTGTTTCTTCTCATTTTGAGTTGTGCCACATCAGCAAATGAAGGTCCCAAAAGCTTGATTCCATCCATGTCATTAAGATCGAGTCTACTTTCAGGAGGCAGCTCTTCCCCATTCACATTTTGAGTGCCTTCCAACCTGAACAGCTCATCTTCTGGCACTATATCAGACAATGTTCCGCTGCTATTCATAAGGTTTTCAGCAACCAGTTTTTTCAGAAGTAGACCACCAGGTCCTTCTTCCCAGTCTGTCTTATTCTGGAAGCTCCACTGAAACCTGTCCACCATAGGTGACTCTGTTGGCATTTGAAATACCAATGGCATAGCTTCCAGAATCATAGCAACATGCAAGCTACCACAGTATGACAAACTGACAGATGCATGGTGCATGGGATATACTAAAAACATTATCCACTGTTTATCTGAAATTCGAATGTAGCTCTTACATTGGACATACTTACACTAAAAAAGTATTCACTGTTTATATGAAATTCAAATTTAACTGGGAGTCCTATGTTTTTATTTGCTAAATCCCACCCCCTGGAGCCCTGGTGGCAAAGTGGTTAACAGCCTAGCTGCTAACCAAAAGGTTGGCAGTTCAAGTCCACCAGCTGCTCCTCAAAAACCCTGTGGGGCTGTTCGACTCTGTCCTATAGGGTCACTATGAGTCAGAATCGACTCAATAGCAACCAGTTATGGGTTAAATCTTACCCCCGGTTCTCCCATTACTCCTCCAAAATATTCTATAATGCAAACAGAAAAATAAATTCCAGTCAGCAAAACAATTGGGGGGAAAATCGACAAGCCAATTTAAAAAGTTCAACAACAGCAAGGGCAAATGATGTTAGAGAACACTGTAGTACCAAAAAAAATCTTTGTGTCATTGAAAGGAAAGGGTTTACCATTGTTATTTGAAACAAATAAACTAACAAAAGGCACCGGGACTGCAGTACTCTGAATAACATTAAAGCATCAGATTAAAAAGGTGGAGGCAGATTTAAAAATGTTTTAAATGCATGTTTAAAACTCAACAAAATATAGAAATAACAAAATTTTTTGTTTTATTTTTATATATATGCATTCACACAACTTTAAAAAAAAAACCTCAACAATGCTTAAAAAGCTTTCTAATACAATTGACTAAATTGTCTATGGCAGACGTAGTTTTCAAATTTATTTACGGCATTTGGTGTTGGCATCCGTAAGTTTCCACTTAATTACCTGCTTTAGCCAACAGTATGAACCCTCCCTAAGTTCTTTTCAGTTACACAGAACACCTCTGGGGACACCGGCTTTGGAAACTCTTAACCCCGTTGGGTTACGTAAGGAGGGCAGCTGATAGAAGGAGAAGGGGGCTGACAGCAGACTGCAGGGAAGACTGAGTCAGGGTCAGGAGGAGGAAACTGGACGGCTTCCCGGTACCTCAGCTCTCCATGGTTCAGTAACAGACTACAAGAGATCTGACACACCCAGGCTCAAAATACAGTGCCAGGCCAAAAAAGTAAGTAATACGGAGATTGTCCCTATCTCTGTTGGATGCATACAATGAAGCAATAGCCTATCTCCTGCCTAGATCATGGAAATGGCAAAAGGTACTCAAACGCTTACCCAGAGGAACAAAATTACTTAAAAGATGAGCCACGGAAGACAGACGAGCCATTTTACTGTACAAATACAGCTATTTATTCAGCAGGAAACAAATAATCTACTTAAAGAAGAAAAGCGTTGAGAAATGGATATCAATGAACAACTCTCTCTGAACATGAAGAATTATCAGCTCAGTGTTCAGATAAGCTAGAGAAGGATCAAAAGCAATATCATTTGATTATGAAATAATAATACTGAGCACTTACTGTGTGCAAACCACTGTGCTAAGAGCTTTGCATAAATTTGTCTTATTCCATCCTCACCACACCCCTATGGGTTTGGAAAAACAAACAAACAAACTCATTTCTATTTAATCTTAAGAAAGACTAAGGCCCTAAGAAGTTAAGTAACTTGCTTCAGGCTATAGACCTGATACACTACAGAGGAGGAATTCAGATCCACTGCAGACTAATCCAAAATCTATGGTCTGAAGCAGGAGTGGACACTGAGTCCTAGATTAAATGACACATGCTCTGGGCAGTGATCATGACACCACCATTGCCACTATCAGTGGAGATGCAAGCTACTCCAGGAAACACATTTAAATCTCCCTGGTCCTCAGTTACACAATGAAGGTAAGTCATCTTCAAAAATCTTCCACCTCCAAAATCCAATTTGAACCAAAAATTCCTAAAAGTCAGCTATATAGAGTTTCATTTAGTCTTCCTGACATCCCTGAGGCTTGGAGAAGTGGCTTTCTCAGGGATACACAGCTAGGACAAAAAGGGATGAGATTCAAATTCTAATCTTTAGAAGCCACATGTGGGGCAGTCACCATTAAACCATTGCTGAATTCATAACCTCTGATCAATGAGACAGTGTATAGGTAGACCACCACCTGTCTGTCAGTTTGTCGTACTGTGGTAGCTTGCGTGTTGCTATGATGCTGGAAGCTATGCCGTCGGTATTTCAAACACCAGTAGGGTCACTCATAGTGGACAGGTTTCAGCAGAGCTTAGAGACTAAGACCGACTAGGAAGAAAGGTCTGGCAACATACTTTTGAAAATTAGCCAATAAGAACCTTATGGATCACAACAAAACTCTGTCTAACTTGCTCAATTTGGACATGTCTTCAAGAGGAATCAGTTCGCTGGAGAAGGACATCATGTTTGGTGAAGCAGAGGGCCAGCAAGGGTGAGGGATACCACTGGTGACATGGATTGGCACAACAGCCACAGTGATAGACTGGAACATGCTGGTGACCATGATCATGCAGGACCAGGCTATGTTTTGTGCTGTTGCACATAAGGTCATCATGACTTGGAGTCAACTCAACGGCAGCTACCGATCTATCCATCTGTCCATCTAGACATGTAAACATAAAAACATCCAGGTTACAAACTCAACTTCAATGCACCAGCTATTAAAACAGGTTTGTCAAACGAGTTCTTTTCTCTCAATAAAAAACAAAGTTAAAAACTCGGACTTAGCAGTTAGATTTGAAAAGAGGGGCTACAGTGCCCATACCATGATGCAAGCCTAGCTCATGTCCCCAGCATCCCTGGCACCAATGGCCATGGGGAGACTCGCTACTCTGCTACCCACCTGCACAAAGCAACCTGGTCCCACACCATCCTGACGGGGTAAAAAGAAACTAAACAGGGCTGGGCTTGGCTACCTAAACGCTGCTAAGGAAATCCAATCAACCTTATTAACCTTCGACTTAACTCACTTAGGGTTTTGTGATACTTCAAATGGAGCCAAGCCCTATCCGGATTACAAAGGATTTGATGAGAAAATTCAGATTAAAAGGGGACATTGAACCAACCTTGAAAGACAAGTCATTTAGCCTTTTAAAGCATCTATTTAACTATAAACAATGAGATAATTACGAATCATTCACCTCTATTCATTACGGCAATTTTAAAAATGTGTAATCTTACTTTTCCTTTATTTTGAGAGGAATTTTCCCCAATTTGCCTCAAACATAAGGTTCTACATACATACAGGCAGCCTCACCCACAAGCAATTTACCCTTCAGGTCATTCCAAGTGGTCAGCCTCGGTCCATAATTTTGTGTTTTCTTAGGGAGAAAGAAAAAGCACCAGAGGAGAAGAGAGAGAAAGAAGAGACTCAGCCAGAGCTGAGGTTGACATCTATTCTCCACCTAAGGTACTATGCTAAGTGTTGTAAGGGATAAAGAGATAAACAAGACACAGTACCTACTCTCAAAGTATCCATGACATAGGTAATATTTTGCTATTTGAAGTGACTATGGAGTCCCCGGGTAGTGCAACTGGTTAATGGACTCAGCTGCTAACTGAAAGGTTGGAGGTTCAAGTTCATGAAGGTGGAATGCAGAAGAAAGGCCTGGTGGTCTACTTCCAAAAAATCAGTCATTGAAAACTCTATGGAGCACAGTTCTACTCTGACACATATGGTGTCACCATGAGTCAGAACTGATTCAATGACAACTGGTTTTTACTGGTTAAGTGACGATGGAGCCATACGGAGGTGAATCTATGTTCTTGAGGGATATGGTGCACTGCACATGTCATTTACATACTGCTGAACCGTCCTTCGTGAACAACCCCGGCCCCCAAGTATAAAGCTGTTTCTACGGAACATGCTCTGCCAAGCCCCACTTCCTAACGAGCAGTTGCCTATACAGGTAAAACTTAATGCACAACCAGAACTAGCATAAATTTTATAATCAGCTTATTTTAAAATGCTGGCAAAATCACATGGCAGTAGGCAATCAGTCATAAGCAGAAAAGTTGACTTGTTGCTACAGCATATGAACAAAGTTCCATGATGCCAGTGGTCAGTGTTTTTCAAACTGCATGAGGATATACTGTGTGGGTAATGAGATCAATTTAGTGACCAGCACATGCTTAGTAAGAACTTAGAATTTACACATTACAACATAATACTTTAGGTTCAATGTGTGTGTGTATGTGTGTGTGTGTGTGTGTAGAGAAAAATGTACTTCTTCTGGGGGTCACGGTTCAAAAAGCTTGGAAAACACTGTCTTAGGAATGGTAGTAAATTCAATTTTGGTTAACAGCAGCAAAAGGGAGCAGCAATAAGGACCATGACCCAAGGAAAGCCAAACAAGAATGAATAAAAATAACTACTTCTTTTGAAGAGGTTGACCATACAATTTATAATCTCGACCCCAACTCTCGGTGATTCTTGGCTTGAAGTAATCCAACTTATCTGAGCAAACAACTGCAAAACACCTGAAAACTCCAAATGCAGGTGTCTGGAAGGCACACACTGAAAAAATAAATAACACCAAGTTTTGAAAGACAGGAAGCCACATTCCCAAACCATGAAGACATCACTATAGTAAAAATGTCTATGTTACTAAGCTAAAGGGGCTGGCCAAGTAGACAATGCACACTGCAAAGCATGAAGGTGGCCCCTGGGACACGACAGGCAATGACTTAGCATGGGAAAATAACATAGAATCATTTTTTTTAAGGACTAACAAATTCACTCAAACTATCTTTTTAATCTACTAAATGTTTATATTTAGGTAATTAAATTGAAAATTTTTAAGATATCTGAAGAGTCAACAAAAAACCAGTTGCTGTCAAGTTTGCACCAACTCTTGGAAACCCCCTGTGTTACAGAGTAGAACTGTGCTCCACAGAGTTTTCAATGGCTGATTTTTCAGAAGTAGATTGCCAGGCCTTTCTTCCAAAGCACCTCTAGGTGGATCTCCAACCTCCAACTTTCTGGTCAACAGACAGCGCTGGTTAAGTGTTTGTACCACCCAGGAATCACAAAGCCTCAACAAAGGGGCATTAAAACATTTATATTATATCTTTTCTAGTCTCATTATGTATCTCTATGACAAATAACAGATTAATTTCCTGTTTACTGATTCATTCATCTGGAAAAAATTAGTTGTGCACCTACTATTGGGTAATACCAGTTCTAAGGTGATGTAAGAGAAATTGGTTTTATCTGATTTCTTTTTAACTTACATAATCAAAAGCCTAGAAACATGGGATAAACATATGTTTCTAAAGTAAAATTATCCCAAATGGCCAAAGCTTCCTATCAGGACAGTGTAACAGTTCTTCCACAATGTTATTTAGTTAAAAATATTACACAGTGGTTAGCTTTGGGGTTTTATGCACCACAGACTGTATCTTAGTTATTTAGTGCTGCTATAACAGAAATGGAGCCCTGGTGGTGCAGTGGTTAAGAGCTTGGCTGCTAACCAAAAGGATAGCAGTTCAAATCCACCAGCTGCTCCTTGGAAACCCAACGGGGTAGTTCTGTTCTGTCCTATAGGGTCACTATGAGTTGGTATCGACTCGAGAGCAACAAGTTTGGTTTGGTTTTTGGTTTTATAACAGAAATACCACAAGTGGACGGCTTTTACAAACAGAAATTTATTCTCTCACAGTCTAGGAGGCTAGAAGTCCTAATTCAGGGTGACAACTCCAGGGGAAGGCTTTCTCTGTCAGCTCTAGGGGAAGGTCCTTCTCATCAATCTTCCCTTGGGTCTAGGAGTTTCTCAGTGCAGGGACTCTGGGTCCAAAGAACGTACTCTTCTCCAGGCTTTTCTTTCTTGGTGGTAGGAGGTCCCTCTCTTCTCTGCTCACTTCTCTCTTTTATATCTCAAAAGAGACTGACTCAAGATACAACATAATCCTGTAGACTGTGTCCTGCCTCATTAACATAACTGCCTCTAACCCTGCCTCATTAACATCATAACCCCATTGCCAAGATTCCGATCCATAGCGGCCCTATAGGACAGAGCAGAACTGTCCTATAGGGTTTCCAAGGAGTGGCAGGTGGATTCAAACTGCTGACCTTTTGGTTAGCAGCCAGTTTCTTAACCACTGCCCCACCAGGGCTCCATGAACATCACAGAGGTTAGGATTTACAACACATAGGACAATCACATCAGATCACAAACTGGTGGACAACCACACAATACTGGGAATCATGGCCTAGCCAAGCTGACACACATTTTGGGGAGGGACACAATTCAATCCGTAACAGAGTGTTACCTGTAGTTCCGGAAAAGAGCAACCTTGCAAGTGTCCTGTGGAAGCTGAAGCCCAGCATCTGCAGCAGCATTTATTTCCCTTACAGAAAGTCCATCCAGGAAGTTCTGACCCGTTAATTCATTGTCTAACCAAACAGCCTCACGAAACCATTTCCTCAAAACATAGAACAGGGGTGTTTTGTTTTCATCCTTTTTATTTATTTTTTAAGTGGTGGAAACTACAAAAGAGAAAAGTTAAAGGGAGTGTAGAAACGTGGGCAACCTTTCCCCTCGGAATTTTGGAAACTGAATTCTTTCAGCCTGTAGAATTTTATCCTGAAATTGGATTTTTTTTCTTGAGCCTGTAGAATATCATCCACTCAAATGCAAGAGCTTGTATAAATCGGCAACAGTTTCTTCGCCCCAGACAGGCAAGTTCCCGCCCTGCCTATTTTTACACTGACTGTACACTCAACAGGGGCACCCCGGCTGAAAGCAGGCCAGAGGAAACCACCCCAGTGCTGCTCAAAGAGGCTGGTTTTTGCACTCAAAGAAATAGTGTTGTTTCTAGAAGTTTCGGAGGAAAGAATACACTAAACACTGCTTACTTTGAAAATGCCTCAGACACCGTGGAGTTCAAACTGTATTGTCATTTTGATAGATTCTGGACCAACACACCAATACACATCCACATTTATAATGACAACTATAAAATGGTACTGACAACAGTTTCTCCAGCACTGCTGGTAACATGGTTTACAATCCAACTATGCTCTGAGAAATCGGGGGGGATTAAAAGAGAGAGGTTTCTGTATGTTATTTGCTCACTGCCATCGAGTTGATTCCAACTCACAGTGACCCTATAGGACAGAGCAGAACTGCCCCAAAGGGCTTCCAAGGCTGTAATCTTCACAGAAGCAGGCTGCCATATCTTTCTCCCATGGAAGCTGGTGGGTTCGAACTGCCAACCTTTTGATTAGCTGCAGAGCTCTTAACCAACTACACCACCAAAGCCCCTCACATATTAGCAGGCTTGGTAATTTTCCTAGCCCTACTAAGAAATATAGTAATAAATAAACAAATACAGTGATAAAGTTTATTCAAGTATGAGGTCCCTGGATGGTGCAAACTGTTTGTGCTCAGCTGCCAACTGAAAAGTTGGTGGTTCAAAACCATCCAGCAGTACCACAGAAGAAAAGGCCTGGCAATCTGTTTCCGTAAAGATCAACACCAAGAAAACCCTATGGACCAGCTCTGCTGTGTCACAGGGGATTGCCACAAGTCGGAATCAACTCAACTGCAAGTCAAAACGGCAAAAGACAACAACATTCAAGACTATTAATGGTGACCCTTTTAAAAGTCCATCTGAAAATGAAAGTGTCCTGACATAAACGTATACCGTGCACAAGTCACTGTTGGTTGGGGGCAGTGGAAGTACTCCCCCCTCCCCAAATCCATCAAGCTATGGACCTTTCAGCCTTGCCGACCACCACCACATCTGTGTGGCTCTGATGCACTCACAAGCTGCTTGTCTCCCCAGGACGGGCTTTCCCAGAGTCTCCGGAAGGCACTTCCTCAAAATCATTCCTTTTGTCTATTCACGTTATTTAAAGTCTCCTCAGAATGCAGCTTCAAGCTAGACTCCACTGGCATTCTTTCACACTCTGACAAAGAATCTCTGTTCCAAGATCTGTATTTCATTTCCATATATTTGCTTAAGATAAAGTTCAAGATGAAAAAATGCCCAATTTTTTCCTACTTGTTATTCATGCCAACCTCGAGTGTCTTGCATTATGAAAATTAAAACATGCAAAAGACATAATGCAAGTGTATTCATTAGGATCCCAGTACTCAGGGCTGCAGGGAAAGCTCAAAATTCATCAGCCCGACACTTGTCAGATGGACGAGACAAGACTCAAGACGATTTTTGAGGAAGCCATTTTTTATTATGTCTCAACAACCTCCCCCATCGCAACCATTCTGTCCTCTACTCCACCTCCTTTACCGTCATGTACCAAAAAGGGGAAGTGCTGCCCTCAAAAACTTCTGCTTTTTCTATAAGCCTGAAAACTGGTTACTTTTTCTTACAAAAACGAAAAGTCACTTTGACTTAACTAAAAAAGTTTTTAAGCATTAATTAAAGTAACGATTTACTAAGTTTCATTTCAAAGTTGTCTGCCATCCTTCATTACGTCACCTTTAACATCCCTTTCCCATGTATAATATTATTAAAAAAAAATGTCCAACAGTGCTTTGGAATTCGGATGGCTGGTTTTCCTCTCTGCCAGCCTGCAGTGAAAGTCTGTGTCTGGGCCAACTAGAATGTGCCTCTCAGGCCTTTCCTGTTCTTTCTGTTTCCTGTCAATTCCTGTCAGGTGCAAACGCTACAGAAATGTAGAATTATGACATAGGAACTCACACTGAGTCATAGCTGGAACCCATCTTCTCTTCTGAGTTCACAATTAAAAACAAACAAAATCTAAAATTACATTTAAAACAAAAAGATAAGTGGAAGTCTATGATGCAGATGTTGCCTCAGCACCAGCTGGATCTGCTCAAGGGGAACAGATGGCAGTAATGAACCAAGGGAAGCAACAAAGGTTAGTTCACATCCATCACAAGTCCTCATGAAAATGCTGACATGGATGTAAAACTGCACCGCAGGTGCTTTCCTACCCATTCTGAATCTGCAAGCTGGAAAGAAACAACCTGGAAAAGAGTCCAAAAATGTCACCAAGACGCAGAGCAGGCCTGCCACATTAGTGGTGAGGAAGGCAGCGTCTTCTGTAGTGAGGGCAGTTTAAAAATTCAGAAGGGCGGGAGAAGAGGCTGATGGAGACTGGCAGCAGCATACGGATCTACAAGGGGAAAACCTGGAATTGATGAGCCCCATCTCAGGACCTCACCATCGAAAGGACAGACACCTGAAGCGCGTGCCATGCAGAGCGGTGCACTAAGGGGGCACACTGCAAACACACAGGCTCAGCCACCGCTTTATTAGGCAACCACTCTTCAACCCTCAGAACAAATGTATTCAGAGCATCACCTCACTTATCTTAAAAAAACAAAAAACAGTTGTTGTCAAGTCAACCCTGACTCATGGCGACCCCATGTGTATAAGAGTAGAACTGCGTTCCGTACAGTTTTCAAAGGCTGATTTGGGGGAACTAGATTGCCAGGACTTTCTTCCAAGGTGCCTCTGGGTGGACTCGAACCTCCAACTTTTCAGTTGGCAGCCCAGCACACTGACCATTCGCACCACCTGGGGACTCCTTCACTTATCTTAGATTATGGTTTATTCAAATCACAGTGATGTTCTACTAAAGTCACTTTGATTTCTAACAGCTCTAAAACTCAGGCATTGTATGGGGTTTTTACTCTGCATTGGTATTCTCCAGCATGACCTAATTAGCTACCAAATATGCATCTCAGAAATGTCTGAAGAATAGCATGCTCCAGTTAACTAACTCTGTCTAGTCAATTCAGGCCTCAGGAAGGGGGGGAAAAACTCCTAAGGAAAAATTTTTTTTTTTTCACCTCTTGTTGCAAAATATTTGAAAACACACTAATACTTAATACACTGTAAAAAACGGCATGATGACGTTCTCAGACCTCGTCTAACTTCACAAAGGGGAGGAGAGAGAATCAAGATTATCAGCCCAAGGCTGATGCCTGTGGGGTGCAGGTCAAACACACCTCCTCCTCCACCCTCCAAGCTTTTTACTAATTCTGACACCAGCCATCCCTCCCACAGCACTATAGACTTCTCTGCTGATTCAATAATTCATTGCAGTGGCCACACAAAACTAAAAGACTATACTCACAATCATGAGGTTTATTAGGGAAGTAACAGGTTACAATTCAGGATCAGGAACAACTCAGGATACAGCTTCTCAGCTGTGCCTGTAGGCAGGCCTCTCCCTCAGCCTCTCTGCCTGGCCTCTGCCTTGCTTGGGCAAGTGTTACAGCTTTTTAGCTCCATCAACAAGCACTCAGAGGCACCCCACTCCACCAGTAAGCTTCAGCCCCAAGGCGTTCAGCTCTTTCCTTCCATGGGTCAGCACACCCACTGTAGCTGCCTTGCTCCGTGGGGCCGGGAAACCCACCGTGCTGTCTCTCGCCAGCTCCTGGTTCTGCTGCTGCTGCTTTTCTGCTTCCTGACTCTGCTGTGCTTGCGGTCTCATGCCGTCTCTGGTGTTACAGCTCTCTCTGTCTCCCAGGTCTAGGAGGTTCTGAGCACAGGGACCATGGGTTCAAAGGATGTGCTTCGCTCCTTGCTCTTCTTCTTAATGGTACTGAGGTCCCCTCTCTGCTTCTGAGATTAGATCTCTTTAAGACTAGCATGATGGTAAAACTGTCCGATCCCATTGTTAGCATCCCATACACCTTATCTGCATGGTCCCATCCCCTCAAGTGTTCCATGCACCTTATTTGCATTATTAGCAGGTTGTCCAATCCCCTTGGTGGACCACAAGCATCTTATTTGCATAGTCCCACCCAATCATTTTGTGGGAGGCACAAGACCATGGCCAGAAAGGCCATATGAAAGTAGTTCACTACACCACATACATTTTTGCTTTTAACAAATGTGTTGTTGTTATTGGGTGCAAGTTGATTTGACTCATAGCAACCCCAAGTGACAAAGTAGAACTATCCCATAGGGTTTTCTAGGCTGCCAGATCTTTCGCCCACAAAGCCGTTGCACGGGTTCAAACGGCCAACCTTTCGATTAGCAGCCAAGTGCTTAACCATTGTGCCACCAGGGCTCCTTATTTAAGTACTAAATGTTGCTTGATTTTTTTTTTTTTTTATGACTTGAAGCCTAAACTTGCTGAGCGTTTTAGGAGAGCTATAAATACAGGGTTAGGAATCCAGAGGAGGGTGGTATTACTTCCAATTTGGAGGGAACAGGAAAGGCTGCACTGGGGCACAGACTGGGTTTGAAAGGACCAGGAAGATTTCAGCAAGTGGAGTTTAGGGTTGTGGGGGGAGTGGGAAGTACAGGTAATGAGGGAGATTGAGGTAGAAAACCCACAAGCTTATGGGCGCAGTAAGTCCGAAACATGGTGGGCATGGCAGGTGGTCTACATTCTCGTATCAATGGGAACACGAAGGGAAGTATGAGTCTAGAAATGTAGGGCAGGACCAGATCTCAGAGAGTGTCACATGACAAATTCAGGAGTTTGAATTTTAGCCCACAAGCAATAGGGGATCACGATTGATTTAGCTCAAGAAACAATGACTGAGAAGAGGAATGATATGATCAGATTAGTGGTTTACAATGAGAAAACCAGCAGAAATATAGATGAAGTGAGTAATGCTAAGCATCATTTATAGTATACCTGGCTAAGAGCTTAACATACTTTACCAATTTAATCTCATTTTATAGATGAGAAACTGAGAGACTGAGGGGGATTACATACATTATCCAGATCAGCATGACTCCAAAGTCCTACAGTGACTGACATAGAGAAACAGTAAAAACTTCCATATCCGCATGTATTCGATTCCAAAGGCTGCTGCAACAAAGTACCACAAAGTGAGTGGCTTAGAAAGAAATTTATTGCCTCACTGTTCTGGAGGCTAGAAATCTAAATTCAAGGTGTCAGCAGGTCCATGGCTCTCTGGAAGTCTCTAGGAAAGATCCTTTCTCTCCCAGCTTCTGGTAGCCTCAGGCGTTCCTTGGCTTACAGCTGCAGCCTAACTCCATCTCATCCTCCATCTTCACATGGCCTCTTTCCCTCTGTGTCTCTTCTCTTTTAGAAGGACACCATGCAGGATGTATTAGAACCCACCCTACTCCAGTATGATCCAAGGTTAACTGATAACATTATCCAGGACCCTATTTCCACCATTGCATTATAAATGTAGAAACTCTTGTACTGGCAATGTTTTGGTGTGTATATTTTCACTACCAAAAAGAAATAAATTAAAAAAAAATTACAAACCTGTATAAAAAAATACAGACCCTATTTCCAAAAAGGGTCACATTAACAGGTACTGGGGGTTAGGAATTCAACCTATCTTTTTGGAGGACACAATTCAATTCATAACACCGTGTAAAGGACTTACCTACCCCTACATGTGGCAAAGAGCAAGTGTTCAATAAATGTTGGTTTTCCTCTCCCTTGCCCTTGCCTATTCTGGGTTGGAAAGCGAAACCCTGAAGTTAAAAGGAGGGCGTGACTGAGTGGCATATATCACTGGGGCAGTATCACAAGCACTGCATTTTCAGGGGCCATAAGCAGTTAACTTAGGATGCAGCCTCCCAAAAATCAATGCCTACAAGCTGCGGCTAACTCTGAATCAGGACACTCCTGTATTTATTAAAAATTAGCAAACCAAAGTCAAGAGACTCTCATGCTCTTTCGACGTGAGGCCGTGACATGATTTTGTTGTGGTTGTTAGGCGCTGTCAAGTTGATTTTGACCCATAGTGACCCCATGTGACAGAGGAGAACTGCCCCACAGGGTTTTCTAGGCTGTAATCTTTATGGGAAGGAGCCCCGGTGGCACAATGGTTAAGCGCTCAGTTGCTAACTGAAAAGTTGGCAATTCAAACCCACCAGCGATCTACTTCCGCAAAGATTACAGCCTAGGAAACCCTATGGGGCTGTTCTACTCTGTCTTATAGGGTCGCTATGGGTCAGAATTGACTTGATGGCACACCACCACCACCACAACAGTCTTTATGGGAGCAGATCATCAGGTCTTTCTCCTGCAGAGCCACAGCGTGGTTCAAACTGCCAACCTTTCAGTTAGCAGCCAAGTGCTTAACTATTGCGCCACCAGGGATCCTTCAATGTGATGACAGGCTTTAAAAATGTACTCAACTGTGCACACCAATGGACAGCTTTATAGGTCCTCAGCATTGTCTGCATACATTCAAAATAAGGGCTCCTGCCACACAGAGTTCTGCTCGGAGGAAGTTTTGCCTATTCTAAGGGTATTAAAGCAAGAGTCTATTTTTGATTCAAATACCATGATACTAGGGGAGCCTGGAAAGCCAGGGACTGAAAACGTCCCATTACAAAGTTGAAGGACTCCATGGCAAATTCTTAAGTAGCAAGTAGAAAAGTTAGTCCTTCTCAATTCTCCAGTTGTAAATATTACTTTACTTGATCTTAATCCAATGAATTGAAAATAAAATGATGATTAGAGAAGGAACAGGGCAATAAAAGGAGAAAACTTAGGCTCCAGTCTCTTTTGTTCTTCATTTATTCAAAACAGCAAAATTAACAGCCTGCCTTCAAATATTCTCACTTATCAACAAAGGTTAATATCAAATTTGCCTAAAGCAAGGAGTGTAATCTGATGGCTTTCTGGGGCCTCTTCTCGGTCTAAGAACTCTAACTTAATTACGTTTGCTAGGCTGAGGGCCCATTGCCGTCAAGTTGATTCTGACCCACAGCAACCCTACAGGATAAAGAAGAACTGCCCCAAAGGATGTCCAAGGAGTGGCCAGTGGATTCGAACTACCCATCTTTTGGCTACCAACTGAGCTCTTAACCACTGTGCCACCAGGGCTCCACGAGGCTGAGACCCCTCCAAAATCATGACTTCTGTCTTATCTTCAGGAACCTGGTGGCGAGCCTAGGGCTCCAGTCAACTAGAAGATGCTTGAAGGTGAATGCTAAAAGCTGCCTTCCCTATTTAGCAAGTGTACATTCAGAGTAAATTCCAAATCCTTCAAGTCTGATTAAAGTATCCATTCCAGTATGCCTCTTCAGAAGGAGTCACAATGAAGTCATAATAATCCTACTGGAATTGTTTTCCATGCCAACCAATTAGATACTAATGAAGGTTTATCCTTACAACTGGAGAAAGGAACTAATTCATTATGAAAATGAATAACACATACGTGATTATCAACAGTTCCTAAAATAAGTATTTTCATATGAAAGCTGTGTTTTTATATCCTAAAATTATTTCCAGCATTTGACAGGGAGCCAAAGCAACTCAGTAACTTTGCCATTTATAGCAAAGTTTAGGCTAAGTTGCAGGGCACACAAAGAAGTTTGACATTTTAAGGCCATGGCGCCAATCAGAATGTCAGAGAAAGAAGGGACTTTGTTCAGCTGCTACACCGTGCTCGGTGAAAGTGAAAGGGAGAGTCCATGTGTCTCCACAGGTGCACAGCAGGCAGAGCCTTACAGAAAGAAAGGGGAATTCAAAAAATAAAATAAAAGGGCATCCACTGATATACACACCTACCTTCTCACTTCACCTGCAAGCAGGGACAGTAGACGTGACTGAAAGTAGCTCAACTAAGGAAAAGAGAGGTGAAGGCACCTAGTAGTTGAGGAAACATCTACCTACAAACAGAGACAATTAAATCATGGATCCAGAAAACTCTTTTCCCTATCCAATTGAAGAAGAAAGAAGTAAATGGAAAGAAATTAGCCTGCAATAAACCTTAATTGAGCTGGGCTTCAGAAAGTTACAGAAAAAGCAACATCGTCCCTGCCCTTAGGAGCTCACAGGCTAACAGGCGAGGCAGAAAAGTCCACGAGTCACCATACTGTGTGACAAGGTTCTACTAGCTGACACACTCCCAGTGCTACAGAAGCCCAAAAGGGAAAAGACAGGAAGGACAAGGAGGAGAGGTGGTCGACGTTTAGGTCTGCTGTCGTTAGCTGCGGTAGAGTCAGCTCCAACTTATGGCGACCCCATGCACAATGGAACAAAACACTGCCCAGTCCTGTGCCATCTCCACGATCGGTTCTGGATCAGACCACTGTGATCCATAAGGTTCTCAGTGGCTGATTTTCAGAAGTAGATTGCCAAGCCTTTCTTCCTAGTTTGTCTTAGTCTGGAAATGCCACTGAAACCTGCCCACCAGGGGTGTCTCTGTTGGCATTTGAAATACTGATAGCATAGTTTCCGGCATCATCGCAACTCGAAAGCCACCACAGTATGACAAATTGACAGATGGGAGGTGGAACTTTTAGTTTAAGTCTTTTAAAACACGAAGAGACTCTCACCAGAAGCTTACCAAGTACTATCGTCCAATAAAGTGATTATTATTCTCCACTTTTATCAGTATCACGGAGAAGCCTAGTTTTTTTGTTTTGTTTTGTTTTTATTTTATTATTGTACTTTAAGTGAAAGTTTACAATTCAAGATAGTCTCTCATACAAAAATTTATACATACACTGTTATGTGACCCTAATTGCTCTCCCTATACTGTGACAGCACATTCCTCCTTTCCACCCCTGATTTCCTGTGTCCACTCAACCAGCTCCTGACCCTCCCTGCCTTTTCATCTCACCTCTGGACAGGAGCTGCCCATTTAGTCTCATGTATCTAC
>NW_004443980.1:8070112-8117933 GCF_000243295.1 Trichechus manatus latirostris
CTAAGAAGCACACTCTTCACGAGTATCATTTTATGTCCCATAGTCCAGTCTAATCTTTGACTGAAGAGTTGGCCTTGGGAATGGTTTTAGTGCTGAGTTGACCAAGAGTCCAGGGGCCGTGCTCTCTGGGGTTCCTCCAGTCTCAGTTAGACCATTAAGTCTGGTCTTTTTACTACAATTTGAGCTCTGCACCCCACTTTTCTCCTGCTCCAACAGGGACTCTTTGCTGTGTTCCCCGTCAGGGCGGTCATTGGTGGTAGCCAGGCACCATCTAGTTCTTCTGGTCTCACGCTGATGAAGTCTCTGGTTAATGTGGAGGCCTGGGTTTTTAAGGAAAACTGCTCTGAAAGACAACACTGACTTTTTAAAAATTCCCTCCACCCCATTCTCATTTTGAAAAGTAATAACCTCCAAACTTCTGACCTAACTTCCAGTGTAGGAAATGAAGGGGGGAGAGAACGCTAAATGGCCCTGCAGGAAACAATCAGACAAACCCTCAATATGAGACATCCTACAAGGCAAGCAGCCTGGTCTCTTTAAAAAGCCAGTATTATAGAAAAAAATGTGAAAGAACTGTTCTGGACTCTAGAATAAACGTAAAAGAGACTTCAGGATCATAACATGAATTGCAATGCATAAACAGTAATTGGATCTTAGCTTAAGGAAAAAAATAAAGAGCCATAAAAGACATTTTGGAGATAATTGCAGAAATCTGAATAGGGACTGGATATCAGATACCATTAGAAAATTATTAATTTTCTTACTTTGAAATGCTGTTGTGGCTCTGTAAGAGATGGTCCTTATTTTTAGGAGCCAGCTGTTTAAGAATTTAGGAGGGAAGCATCATGGTGTCTGCTTGCCCCCATTTACTTTAAATCGTTCTGTAAAAAATACATATACATATATGCAGGCGCACACACACGTACACACACACACACATACACACACATAGCAAATACAGCATCAGGTCAACAATTAATGGATCCAGATAGTAGTTCACTGTACTATTTTTTAACTTCTTTCAGTTTGAATTTTTTTTAGTAAAAAGCTAGGAGGGGAGTGCTGCTAAGATGTTAAACACGTGAAAGTAAGTTAGGCACATCTATAAGGAAATCTAACACAGTGAACAAAGTTATGCATGTACCAAGCAAAGACGTTTAATCAGACTAATAGGTTACTTATTTATCTCTGAAAACTGCTACTACTTTCAGTATCTCAGATTTGTAGGGATTTTCTACTATAATCTATCCCAGATTTATTATGTAAATTAAAAAATATTTTATGACTTCAGATGGCAGTGAAACGGTGCAGTTCTAATTTTCATGCTTTAGTGAACAGCATGTTGAAGTAAAAATTTCTCCAAGAAAAGTTAGTCAGGAAAGATCAAATAACTCAACATTTACAATTTGATCAAAAAAAAAAAAATATGACTGGATTTACCCATAAGGTAGAAATAGAGCCTAGCGTTGGCACATTCCTCCAATTTTCTCATATTAAATTATATCTAAACATCCCATAATGCTAGCAGTCATAGTCCTACCATCCCTTGACTCCTCTGTGGTACCATAATGAAGTGGATGTCCCAAGAGTAGTTTCAAGGTCCCTAAAAAAAACCAAAAACCAAACCTGTTGCCGTCGAGTTGATTCCAACTCATAGCGACCCTACAGGACAGAGGAGAACTGCCCCATAGGGTTTCCAAGGAGCGGGTGGATTCGAACTGCCGATCTTCTGGTTAGCAGCCGAGCTCTTAACCACTGCGCCACCAGGGCTCCCTATGTGGCAAAAATTGTTTGTGCTTGTCTGGTGGTGCAACGGTTAAGCACTTGGCTGCTAACCAAAAGGTTGGTGGTTCGAACCTACGCAGAGGCTCTGAGGGAGAAAGACCTGGCGATCTGCTTCTATAAAGATTACAGCCAAGAAAACCCTATGGGGCAGTTCTACTCTAACATACTGGGTCGCCATGAGTGAGAATCAACTTGACGGCAATGGGTTTGGGTGTTTTGGTTAAGAATAATTTCAGCATTCAAAGGAGGAAGCAGAGAGATTATTAATTTCACACATGTAATGTATGTGAGCTATATATGTGTTTTCACTGCCTCTCACGGTTCTTCTAACCCAGACTAGGACTAGAATTTCAAGTCACCACCAAACAAAAAAAAAAAACCAAACCCACTGCCGTTGAGTCAATTCCAACTCATGGTGACAGCGTGTGCAGAGCAGAACTGTACTCCACAGGGTCTTCAAGGCAGTGATCTTTCCGAAGTAGATCACCAGGTCTTCTTCCGAGGCACTTACAGGTGGGTTCAAAGCCCCAACCTTTGTTTGCTAGTTGAGCACTTAATCAACTACACCACCAGACATGACAATAGGGCAGGTTTGTTTCACCTTTTCACACACCAGTGGTTTGGTATTTAATAAAATCTATCTGCAAAAGTTTGGTATAAAACAACAGCAATAAGCTACTCTGAAATCTGTCTCTAATTTGTAACTAGTTTTAAGTGTCAAAGAGAACATTACTAAGAAGCCCATTCACAAATTGGGGAGAACCTAATTTGTCCTGAATCAAACACAATATGTTCAAACACTTCTTAATTTTCTTCTGATCCTTCTGAAACATCTTCCACATGTTTCAAGATTATCAGAAGCATCCTGAAAGGCTGTCTAACCTGCCTTAATTCATCAACGCCAAAAATCAGTTTTTCTCAAGCCTCAGCATGTCGTCACTAAATCGGAATCACTGTCTGCACAGTCTATTGGCAATGCAACCTATCAGGCCTCTTGCAGAAAGCAGAAGACATAGAGAAGACGGTGTGTTTTCTTTCAAGGAATTTGACAGGACATTGGCCAAGGAAAATGCGCCCCGTAGTCAGGAACAAAGATGGTGCGTGAAGCCATCCCCTGCACTCTTCTCTAGAATCAGGGCTAATGGAGATAAGAAGCTTCATCTCAATCAAGCAAAGTCCTTAGGGCGCTGATGTTAGAACATCTGCAACTCAAGTAAAACTTGGATTGGTAAAGAAAGGTCTAGACTTATTACCACAAGCCTTTACTAACATCAGTTATTAGCTGTTCGATCTTTAGCAAGCCACACATCTCAAGGGTCTGAGCTAGAAGCCACTTTCGAGATCATTCAATGCCTCCATTTTCCTGATAAAGAAATTGAGACCCAGTGAGATGTACCGTATTCCGTGTTGAGGCCGAGAAAAAATCCTGAGTGAAATGAACAACGACGATACCAAATGTCTACCAGTCCTTCTGCCTGGGGCGATCCAGTGCTAGGAAAAGCCACTTACGCCAACAAAACACTGCAGCACACCCCAAGGCCCTATCCTGACCCCCAACACTTATTATTACAGCTATATAGAACTCCTTCAACAAGGGAGGGAATGCAATAAAAGCTGGCTGAATGCAAAAACAAATGAACTTCAAGAGAAAAGATATTTCTGATTTGCTAAAAAAGCTTTGGAGGTAAATTATCAGTACGGCTAATTTAGCCATTGCTGTCGGTCACTTTCAGACAAGTATTAAAACAAAACAATGAATTTCCCCTTGGCCTTGCTGTGGCTGTTCTTGGCTGCCAACCACATGTGACAGGCAACCTCTGACCCCATGCACAGCTCTTCCTTGAGACCTTCCTGGGCAAAAACACAAGGTTGAATTTAGTAAAATGGGCTTCTTCTGGGGTCACACCCACTGATCTTTCTCCCTGCCTGTCATCGTTTCTTCCTCTCTCCCTCCCTCTGCCTTTCCTTTTACAATCACTTATTTTGGGTCTCCTGTGAGTCAGCCTTTTTCTAAATGCTAAACACCAGCTGCTGTCGAGTCCATTCAGATTCACGGTGATCCCACGTGTGTCAGACTGGAACTGTGCTCCGTAGGGCTTGTAACGGCTGATTTTTTCAGACACAGATCACCAGGCCTTTCTGGTGGCGCATCTGGGTGGACTTGAACCTCCAACCTTTTGTTTAGCAGCCAATCAGGTTAACTGTCTGCACCACTCAGAGACTTCTTCAAGATGCTAGACTGGCAATAAACGTGTTACCCTTGAGCTAGGGGCTGTGAAAAGAATGCACAGGGCTTTTAAGGCTTTAAAATGCAAAAGGAAAAAGTAAAATTTTTTTCCAATGTGACCTGATTCATAGCTGAGAACTAGCGCATCACAAAGCAGAGACAACTCTAAAAATGGTCACCTGCGAAGCACAACCAAATCTCACTGCATGGTTTGGATTTAAAAAGGAAATAAAAATATGTATATATATATATTTGCAAAGACAAACCACAGTGTTTGTGGTTTGTTCCTTCAGCTGGAATGAATTTCTTAGTATTGCAATTACATTTTTCATACCAATGTCCTATAAAAATGGCAATGTTCAGTTTACCCCCAGCAAATCCAGTTATAACCAAAAAGACAGATGTAACTTAAAGAATGCAAATCACAATACATATGTAGGTAATGCATACTGAATAAAACGAATTTCAGGTTACACTCATTTATTCATATAAACTGTTGCAAGTTATAAAAATGCTGAATGCATTCTTATTGGTAGCAGAAATACAAGTGCCAAAGTGCTTTTAAAACATCTTGCTTAACAAATAGATTCAAAATGTTTTGAAACGTATGTCGGAAATTCAAGCAAATTGTTCCCACTCATTTCTAAAACCTTACTAATCATGAGAGAAAAAGATATCTGTCGTTCTTAAATGCTTCCAGTTACCTATGAAAAGTGCAGTTCTCTTGAAGATCTATTTCTTTTCAACGCCATTGCTGTTACTGTCAACTACTATTGAGTCAGCCCCACTAATGGCAACTCTGTACACAATGGGATCAGACTGCTGTGATCCATACCATAGAGTTTTCATTGGTTGATCTCTGGAAGATCTCCAGGCCTTTCTTCCTAGTCTGTATTAGTGTATTAGTCTGGAAGCTCCACTGAGAACTGTTCAGCATCACAGCAACAAACAAGGCTCCACTGACCGACGGGTGGTGATTGCACATGAGCTGCACTGCCTGAAAATGGAACCCAAGTCTCCCACGTGGAAGGCAAGAATTCTACCACTGAAGCACCACTGCCCTCTCCATGCCACTATTACCCTATAAATTTCTGTTTGCTTTTCAGTAGTGAAGCAAACTGAGAACGCTCTGCTCTTTCACTGCTTAGTGGTATGGAAACAGTTTGAGGAAGGAGCTTTATAGCAGACCAAACCATACTTCCTCCATCAGTTGCCTACTGACACAAAAATTCCGTCAAAATTTTATACAAAGCTTCACCCGAGAACAGCCACTTGTTCTCCTAACAAGTGGTGCATTTTAAAACATTATTAATAGATTTCACTGCAACACTATTCACAGCAGGCAAAAGCTGGAAATACCCCAAGAGTCCATCAACAGACGAATGGGTGAACAGAATGTGGTACATCCATACGATGAAGTATTATTCAGTCATAGAGAAATGAAGTCCCAAGACATGCTATGACATGAATAAACCTTAAAAATATTATGCTGAGAAAATAACTCAGACACAAAAGACAAATATTGTATGATCCCACTTACATGAAATATCTAAAATAGACAAATGCATAGAGATGGGAACTAGACTAGTAGTTAGAAGGGGCTGGAGGGAGGGGGAAACCGGGAATAACTACTTAAGGGGTGTTGAGTTCCTATTCAGGGGGAAGAAAAACATTTAAAAATCGATAGTGGTGATGGTTTACAACATAGTGAGTGTAATTCACGTCACTGAACCGTATACTTAAAAGACTATTAACAGATTTCGTATGTGAGTTTTGACTAAAATGCATGTAAAAAATGAAGAAAAACTTCAGAGCACTTAGGAAGTCATGTAAGGGACAAGACAGTAACGACAAAAGCATAGTGGCGCACAGTTAAGAGCCCAGGAAGAGCAGTGCGAGTGCAGGAACCATCACAGGCTCTGTCATGGATTGAACTGTGTCCCTCAAAAAATGGGTATATCAGTCTGGCTGGGCCATGATTCCCAGTGTTGTGTGGCTGTCCTCCATTTTGTGATTGTAATTTTATGTTAAAGAGGATTAGGGCGGGATGTAACACCCTTGCTCAGGTCACATCCCTGATCCAATTTAAGTAAAGGGAGTTTCCCTGGGGTGTGGCCTGCACCACCTTTTATCTTTCTTACAAGAGATAAAAGGAAAGGGAAGGAAGCAGAGAGTTGGGGACCTCACATCACCAAGAAGGCAGTGCTGCGAGCAGAGTGCATCCTTTGGGCCTGAGGTTCCTGCCCTGAGAAGCTCCTAGTCCAGGGGAAGACTGATGACAAGGACCTTCCCCCAGAGCTGACAGAGAGAGAAAGCCTTCCCCTGGAGCCGACACCCTGAATTTGGACTTGTAGCCTACTAGACTGTGAGGGAAGAAATTTCTCTCTGTTAAAACCACCCACTTGTGGTATTTCTGTTACAGCAGCACCAGCTGACTAAGAGAGACTGCTGTGGTGGCGAGGACGTTCTGCAGTATCCTGGGGAAGAAAGGTGCCAGCATCTCAGCAACGTCAGCAACACAAGCCATGCAGCCCAGACTCCCGGCTGGAGACTCTACATGCCATGTGACATCAGGAAAAATAGTTAACTTTCGTGTCCTGAACAGCACTTCCCAAGCTTCAATGTGCATGCAAATCACCTGGAATCTTGTTAAAATATAGACTCTGATCCGGTAGGTCTGGGGTAGGGCCTGGGATTCTGCATTTGTAACCAGCTCCCAGGGGATGGCAGTACTGCTGCCCCATGGTCCATACCTTGGGTAGTAAGATCTTAAATCGTAAGTGAAAAAATGGGATTACCACAGCATACTATGAGAAAATGAAGCTATGCGGGTTCCCTAAGAAGAAAACCACCATGTAACTAATATTAGAATTACCCCAGTAGTGAACTGAACAGACTATATTTTAAGTGTGTTTTTACTACTAAAAAAAACCAAACCAGTTCCCGCCAAGTTGATTCTGACTCATGGTAACCCCATGTGTGTGGAGTAGAACTGTGCTCCACAGGGTTTTTTCAATGGCTGATTTTTCGGAGGCATTTCTTCCAAGGTGCCTCTGGGTGTATCTGAACCTCCAACCTATCAGTTAGTAGTCAAACACTTAACGGTCTGCGTCACTCAGGGACTCCTCTTTGACTATGAGCCCCATTTTAAAGCCTAGCATTTAAGAGGTATACATAATTTGGACAGAGTTATAGAGATTCATGTTTACAAACAAATCTAATGGTTTTCCAACCTTCTGGGGGCTCCCAAAAAGCCAGCTGCAATCTAGTGGTCTCAATTCCTGGTAACACCATGTGTGTCAGAGAAGAATTGTGCTCCACAGGGTTTTCAATGGCTGATTTATCGGAAGCAGAACTTCAGGTCTTTCTTCCAAGGCACAGCTAGGTGAACTCAAACCTTCAACAGCCAAACTTGTTAACCACATGCACTGCCCAGAAACTGAGAGTTAAATTCTGTTTCTCGTCCCCGTTTCCTGTATTCCAACTCTCATATCTCCTTTTTGTTGTTTGTGTGTGTGTTTATTTCTGTGCCTGGCTTGCCCACACTGCCTCACTTGAAGCTCTTCCTAAGAGTGCTCCAGGCAGAGTTGACTTTGTGTTCCATTTCGTACTCAGAGGTTTAGGGGCTGGGGTAAGGGATAGGAGGCAGCTCTCCAGCTGCAGTGGGGCTCATGAGGCAGTGAAACGATAAGACGAAAACGGGAGAGCAAAGAAAAGCCATATCTACAAGTTTCCAGATGTCAGGATAGAGTTGACAAATGAACCCACTTTCTGGTACAAAAGTGCCACAGGGGCTGGGTTTTACTTTATTTAATTAGCCAAGGCAATGCCAGATCCATTACCCAGTGTTAACGTCTATTAGAAAAGGATGAGTTCAATACTGAAATGTTAATAACACATTACTACTACTACTACTACTACTAATAATAATAATAATGGAGGTACAGTGGGGGCGTTGGTGGTTAAGTGGTAGGATCCTTGCTTTCCATATGAGAGTCCAGGGTTCCATTCCCAGCCAATGCACCTCACACACAGCCACCACTTGTCCGTCCGTGGAGGCTTGCATGTTGCTGTGATGCTGAACAGGTTTCAGCAGAGCTTCCAGACTAAGATGGACTAGGAAGAAAGCCTGACGATCTACTTCTGAAAATCAGCCAATGAAAACCCTATAGATCACAACAGTCTGATCCACAACCAATAATGGGGATGGTGCAGGACCGGGCAGCATTTTGTTCCATTGTGCATGGGGTTTCCATGAGTCAGGGGCCAACTCAACGACAGCTAACAACAACAACAGAGGTCAGCTCTAGGACATAAACTCCCTTTTCCTACAGCTTCACTACTGCTGACCCAGCACTGAAAACTCTGGGATTTCTATCAATCCCTTTTGTGCCTGGCTTCTCTTTGGTAAAAAGAGCTTTGTTCCCAAAGCTCTGCCCCTTCCCATATCACTGCAGTGCACTTAAGCTTTCCCATCCTGGTCCACTCTGAGTGAGAAATGTCCGCCAAGTGACAGCAGGTTTCTCCACGATGTCAGACTCCTTAACCTGCATCTTACAGGATCGAGAATGGCAAAAAGGGAAGGGATTTCCTTTCAGCTTCACAAGAATTAATCTTACAATCCTTCTTTCAAAATATGAATTAGCAGGTGGCTTACCAATCTTATGTATTCAGCCCAGGTCAAAAGTAAGTGTTCCTTCCAGGTCAACTGGCATAACAAAGTTTAAGAAAATGTTCTACATCCCACTTTGGTGAGTGGCATCTGGGGTCTTAAAAGCTAATGAGCAGCCATCTAAGATGCATCAATTGGTCCCAACTCACCTGGAATAAAGGAGAATGAAGAACACCAAAGACACATGAAAAATATTAGCTCAAGAGACAGAAAGGGCCACATAAACCAGAAACTCCATCAGCCTGAAAGCAGAAGAACTAGATGGTGCCCGGCTACCACCAATGACCACCCTGACAGTGAACACAACAGAGAGTCCCTGACAGAGGAGAAGAAAAGTGTGAAGTAGAACTCCAATTCACATAGAAAGACCAGACTTAATGGTCTGACTGAGACTGAAGGAACCCTCGAAGCCATGGCCCCCAGATGCTCTGTTAACCCAGAACTAAAACCATTCCCGAAGCCCACTCTTCAGACAAAGATTAGACTAGATTATAACACATAAAATAATACTCGTGAAGAGTGTGCTTCTTAGTTCAAGCAGATACATGAGACCAAATGGGCAGCTCCTGCATGGAGGCAGGATGAGAAGGCAGGAAGGGACGGAAGCTGGTTGGATGGACATGGACTCCCTTTATGTTTCTTAATGGTTTTGCTGTTAGGGAGTCCCTGGGTAGCGCAAAGGGTTAAGTGCTTGACTACTGGCTGAAAGATTGGAGGTTCGAACCTCCCCAGAGGCACCTCTGAAGACAGGCCTGGTGATCTGCTTCCGAAAGGTCACAGCCTTGCAAACTCTATGGAGCACAGTTCCACTCTGCAACACATGGGGTCGCCATGAGTCAGAATTGACTCAATGACAACTAACAACAACAGTTTCAATTGCTTGGTAGGATGCAAACTGCAGATGAAGTTTTGGATGTTTTCACAGCCTCATTCTAACAACACAAGATTCTAGAAAGGAAGTAACAAGAGAAGGCTCTACAAGAGAAAGTAAAGGAACTGAAGAAGCTCTTTGCTCTTTAGAACTTCAGATACAGGCTAGAGTCAGGTTCTAATTTGATTATCACAAGTGATACAACTAGTTTCATAGCTCCTTCATTAAAGATAAAGCTTTGTCAGAGTTAGTTCATTATCAAACATGAAAGTTTGAATTAAACAAAACTTAATTAAAAAAAAAAAATGGAAGCAGTGGAGGGGGGCCTGGGAGTGGAACAAATGCTATGAGACGCCTTGGGCTAGGAACTCAAAGCAAATATTCTAAGCCAAAACGCTGGAGAGCGAGCGTCCCCTGCACTTCCCACTTGCCGCAGAGGCTTCCCTCCGTGTGCTGCTTTCTGGGCTGCCTTTGGGAGAGACAGTCTCAAGCCTTCTCAAATTACTCTGGAGTGCAGCAAAATTAACAACTCTACAAAGCTGAAGTTCTCAAGATCTGGCACCTCCTGATCTGACATGTTAAATTGCCAGGTGATGAACCATTTTGATAGACGTTTCTGAAACCAGATTCTTTTAAACTGACAATTATCGGGATGTTCACATTGCACAGGTACGCCACGAACAAAGTAGTCATCTGTTTTACAATGAGTTTACAGGCAAAACTGTGAAAGGGACGAACAGAGCAGTGAAAAGGTAATTGAGGGGAGAAACTGAAGACTGTTATTTGCTCTAGTTGAGATTATTGAATAGGTAATCACCTCTTTATTGTTCACATCGTGGGGATGATAGTGATAAACCCCTACTCAACTCAACTCAGTAGAAGAGATTAAGGGAGGGAAAAATAATCTTTTTATTCCCACTAGCTACAAAGTGGACATCTCCTAGGTGGTGCAAATGGTTAACACACTTGGCTGCTAATCAAAAGGTTGGAGGTTCAAGTCCACCCAGAGGCACCTTGGAAGAAAGGTGTGGTGATCTACTTCCGAAAATCACTCACTGAAACTCCTATGGAGCACAGTTCTACCCTGCCACACATGGAGTCACCATGAGTTGGAGTCCAGTTAACTGGATGGCAACTGTTATGTTGTTATTTTGTTCTGTTGTTTTTACAAAGTGGACACGTGCTGGGGGGAAAAAATTTCCTTGGGCAGTGGGGAGATGGGGAGGAATAACCACAGGCAAAAAGGCACAGTATGTATCAGTCCATCTAAGATTGACACCTTGTTCCAGCAAGTTCTAGGAAGCCAAACAGATGGTCCTCTTTTCATAGTGATTGATATTTCCCTGGCGAGTTTTAAAACACGAGGATTGACAACTGCTTGCAGTCAGAGCTGAACTGTGTTCTGTGGGCTCGTATCGGGGTCAATCCATGCTGCTAACTCGGGCCCATAATCAGATGCTGCACTGCACATGTGCCCGCCACCCCCATTCCACTGCAGTACCACAATTTCAAAAGCAGCAGTCCTCTGGCCTATGTTGTTTTTATTCCAAGGCCTACACACAAACTCCTGAAAACGCAGCCCTTCTCTCAAGGCCCTCACTGCACAGAGCAAGCCCCTCTCAATCCTGCACCCCCACCATATTCACACCACAGTGAAAGAGCCAAACATTCTTTTATCAGGGTTAGGTCTTCTCTGCAGGGTTGGGAGGCTGCAGTCGGAGTCTAGCCGTTAAACACATTAATAAAAGATAATGCCTCTCCCTCCCAGGGAGATCCCCTAGAGTGAACGTCCCTGTTCTTCCTGTACTGAGGCCAAGCCCTGTACATCCAGTGCCACAATTTTAACAACTGTATGCATAATTCAGATGTTTCCAAATCCAAACTAGCGACTGTCAGACTATCCCTTCAGCACCCCGCTCAGCCACCAGTCTGTTTCAGCTCTCAGGAAGTCCAAAGAACCAGCCTATTAATTTTTGAGGGAATAAGGGAATTGAAAAACAAGGATAAAGAAGAACAACATGGTCCTTCCGGGTGAAACCCTGGTTCTCACCATGCAAAACCGCACTCAGAATATATCCGATTGTTAATCAGACGAGACAAAGACTCTTCACTGTGTGTACATTACCAGGCTCCAGCCTTCATATTTTCCTCTGAATCTTAATGAGAACCTCCAGCTGCTATTCACGTGTCATCCTTCGGCCTCTGGATGCACTAAAAGCGGCAGTGTTTACACAAGGTGGCACCCATGCCCTGGGACCGTTGGGCAGGCAGGGCCACTGTCTACATGGGAAGATCCAAAGGCCGGCAGCCTTTTATCGTGTGGGTGCAACAGCGCACACATCCTTTCTGCTCTTATAAATTAAACACATACGACTCCAGTTCAGTTTGATTGTTAAAGCTCGCCACAGCCAGGGGATTTGAAAGTAAGGCTTCCTTTCCACACCTGATACGTCTCACTGCCAGAGGATTCAAAGAGGATGCAGCGTGTGCGTGGGGTACGAGCGAGCAAATGAAGACTCAGGCTACGTTCTTCTTTCAGCCTAAGGCAGAGACTCGATTTCTGGAAACTGAAAGCAAAGCTGAAGGGGGTTCCTGCTACTGAATGCCCCCTCCCTCCTGCGCCTTCAGCGCTATGCCACAGAGCCAGACCTGAGGATGGGCTCGGCTCTTGGTCTCTAAATCCAATGCTGTCTAGACAATTCCGACTCATAGTGACCCTGTAGGACAAAGTAGAACTGCCCCCTCGGGTTTCCAAGGGGCAGCTGGTGGACTCGAACTGCTGACCTTTTGGTTAGCAGCTGAGCTCTTAACCACTGCGCCACCAGGGCTCTGTAAATATCAGCAGCCTGGGGGTGGATAGAACTCCTCCGAGCAGCACCTGTATGCAGCCCAAGCCTACGTTTCCTTCTCCTTCTCTTTTCCCTTCTTCCCCTTTTCTCTTGTTGTTCCTCCTTCTCTTCTGCTTATACCTTACAGTTATCAGGAAACATCTCATGAGTGACAAAGAAACTGCTTACACCTACATTCTGGAATAAGGAAGTCAATACCTTCTCTCATTCATTCTACCCAAAAGCCATTGCTGTGTTGCCATCTATCAGAATTCATTCAATCATTCATTCTCTCAATATTTTTTGAGCACTGTAGCAGGCAGAATTCCATGAGGGTTCCCAAAATAGCCAGCCCCTGCTGTGCACTCCCTGTATAATACCCCACATTTCAGTGTGGGTGGGACCTGTAACTATGATGGGATATCACTCCTATTATTATGTGACTTTATACGGCAAAAGGGAATCTGCAAATATAATTGAGGTCAATAACCAGTTAACTTTGAGTTAATCAAAAGGGAGATTATCCTAGGTGGGCCTGATCTAGTCAGGTGAAACCTTTAAAAGAGAGACTGGAGCCTTCCCTGATGTCTCAGAAACATTATCTTACTAGCTGGAAGAAGCAAGTCATTATGAGTTCTACAGCCCCAAGGCACTGAATTACGAGCCCTGGTGGTGACAGCAGTTAAGTGCTCAGCTGCTAACCAAAAGGTTGGCAGTTCGAACCTGCTCAGCAGCTCTGTGGGAGAAAGACCTGGTCAGCTGCTTCCATAAAGATTACAGGCAAGAAAACCCTATGGGGCAGTTTTACCCTGTCACATGGGGTCACTATGAGTTAGAATTGACTCAATGGCAACTAATAACAAGGAACTGAATTATGCCAACAACCTTATAAACATGGAAGAAGATCTTAAGCCTCAGATAAGACAGCAGCCTCAGCCGACACCTTCATGGCAGCCTTGTGAGACCCTAAGCAGAGGAGCCAGCTAAGCCATGTCCAAACTCCTGACCCACAGAAACTGTGAGATAACAAATGTTTATGTCATTTCAGGCTAAATTTGTGGTAATTCCTTATGAAACAATAGACAACTAATACAAACACCAATGTGAGTCTGGCACTGCACAGGGAAGCTGGGGAGATATATTAACCAGCTGCAATCAAGCTGACCCTGATTCAGGGCTACCCCATGTGTGCCAGAATAGAACTATGCTCTGTAGCATTTTCAATAGTTGATATTTTGGAAGCAGATCACCAGGCGGAACTGTGTAAAGCAAGGCCTCATCCTTGTTCTAAAGGAGCCCACAGTCCAGAGAGAAGACAGTCAAATGAATAAGGAAGTGCAGTAAAATGGGGCAAACATGACAAAGGGTAAATATAAAAGTCTATGGGAACAGAGAAGGATGCCTCTAATCTCAGCTGGGCAAAACTGAGAACATCTACAGAGTGGAATCATGGCTTCCAAACTTTTCAAAGGGCATCAAGGTTGACAAAATTTAAAACTCAGAGCTCTAATCAACAATAGCGTTGTGACCATGTTATAATAACCTTCCTGGGTCTCAAAATACACATAGATAATCAGCTTAAAGAATGCAGTGACTTCTGTGGAGTTCAGCAGCAGCTGGCAACTTCAGTCAAGAGTTCCAGTTATACGAAGGAAAGACACTTAACCTGTTGCAGTTGAGAAGTCTAACAGTTTACACTGACAACCTGAATTCTACAGGAAAAACAAACACCAAACTTGGAAAGAGACATTCTCATTTCGGACCTACATGATCAGGGAGCATTATTATTAAAATACACTGCCATGCGTGAGAGCCTTCTTGTTTCTCAGGCTTCGGGGGCCACCCCAGAAGTTACATGAGCACAAGGTCCATGGCAAACGTCTAATCCAGCTGGCTTTCCCCCTGGTCTCCAGCATGCCTCAAGGCTGCCACTTTCTTTGGTCACAATCAGCATGTGCTTAAGGAATGCTGACTAATTCCGACGTTTGCCCAGGCAGAACACAGGGAGGTAAATCCACTGCCGAAAATAAAAATGCATTCTGCAGTCAAATATTAGTTACTTTCGCATGATGTACTGTTTTTTTTTATTCCTGCCAGCACTTTCCTCCCTTACTGCTGTTAAGCGTAGTCATTTCCCCAGAATTTCCCGACAGGGCTTCCTTACTATTTCACCAAAGAGATGAGCTCAAGGGCTCACTAGCTTATTTTACTCTCTCATTTCAGCCAAAAAGAGCTTTTATTTTAGGAAAAGTTTCTTTTTACTTATTTATTGTTGTAGTTTAAGTGAAAGTTTACATTTCAAGTTAGTTTCTCATACAAAAATTTATACATACATTGTTATGTGACCCTAATTGCTCTCCGTATACTGTGACAGCACACTCCTCCTTTCTACCCGATTTCCCTCGTCCATTCAACCAGCTCCTGATCCTCTCTGCCTTCTCATCTCACCTCCGGACAGCAGCTGCCCATTTAGTCTCATGCATCTACTTTAGCTAAGAAGCACACTCTTCACAAGTATCATTTTATGTCCCACAGTCCAGTCCAATCTTTGTCTGAAGAGTTGGCCTCAGGAACTATTTTACTTCTGCACTGACAGAGAGTCCAGGGGCCATGCTTTCTGGGGTTCCTCCAGTCTCGGTCAGACTATTAAGTCTGGTCTTTTTAACAGAATTTAAGTTCTGTACCCCTCCTTTCTCCTGCTCCGTCAGGGACTCATGGTTGTGTTCCCGGTATATTTTAGGAAAATTTTCAAAAGAAAGAAAAATATGATGCACCTAAAAATATATTGGGTAAAGGTTTCTGTATCCTTCAATTCAATTTAAATCAATTCCACGAGCACATATTGATCTCCAGCTGTTTTCAAGACACTACACTGGCTGAGGAAGCACTGTTACCATCAGCACCAGCTATATGCAAGGCTTAAGGTCCCTGGGTGGTACAAATGATTTACACTCCACTACTAACCTAAAAGTTGGCAGTTCAAACCCACCCAGCAGCACTGTGGAAGAAAGGCCTGGTAATCTGCTTCCATAAAGAGTACAGCCAAGATTTGTCGCGGCGGTACTACCATCTTTGGCAACCGATAAAAGGTTAAAAGTAAAGACAGCTTTGGCAAGTCTTTCATTCTGGTCACATACTCTAGACCCATCATCTCTAGGAGACTAAGTCCAGGCATTAAGTAACAACCTGGTGAAAAACCAGATGGTATCCAGTGGAAAACCAGCACCGTGAGTTTAAAGAGCCTGCTATGGCCGCCATCTAGGCGACTAAGTCCAGGTGTTACTCATAGCTATGCTACTTCTCCTCCTTAAACATATGGAGTGTGCCCCAGCCGTAGCTGGGCTCACAGGGACTCACTAAGACGCCAGGCCCTGAGGTGTGGAGACAGTAGCTGAGATAATCTTAGACTTTATTTGGTAGAGAAAATTTTACTTTATCCTACCGGACACTTTTTGGACCAGTGGAAACCCTCTTGATTCTTATTTCATTAACTAAACAAAAGGGGGGAAATGTGGGGATATATGCCATTTAAACATGGCTGCACTATTGACAACTGCAGCCCCCAGAGGCCTCTATGCTGCACAGCATGTTGAGACTTGTCCCCAACATGTTGAGACTTGTCCCCAACATGTTGAGACTTGTCCCCAACATGTTGAGACTTGTCACGACTTGTTTTCCCAAACCTATTGTCCCTTTACTGATTGGCTTGCTTACCTGAATTCCTTCTTCCTTGCCCACACCCAAAGCCCATTGTTCTGTTATTTGCTTCACTGCTTGCTGTATTGACTATAAATAAACTCCTGGGACTGAAGCCGGGGGTCGACTCCTCAGAGTGACCCTCCTGGCCCCACTTCTCTCTAACAGTTGTGTTTGGTTACTGTCTTCGCCATCCCAACAACCGTCGTCACCGCGACAAAGATTTGGAGGGTTAGGGTCATAATTTCATGGGACATCCCAGTTAGGTGGCCTAATAACATGCTTAGTGCCTCTGCTCTACCTCCCAATTCCCTTGCATAGTGCCTGGGGTCTTAAAAGCTTGCAAGCGGCCATCTGAGGCACAACAATTGGTTTGTATTTGCCTGGAGTGACAGAGGAAGAAGGAGAGTTGGGAATAGGAGGAGGAAATGAAATGCGAGGCTAACTGCCTCCATGAACAACTGCCTCCTTTGCCATGTGACCAGAAGAACTGGATGGTGCCCAGCTACCATTACTGAACATTTTGACCAAAGACTCTATAGAATCCTCATCAAAAGGGGGAAAATGCAGAACAGAATTTAAAATTCTCATGGACTCCTGACTTAATGGAGCCATGGAGGCTGGATGAGCCCCTGAGACTACTGTCCTGAGATAATCTTTAAAGCTTAAACCGAAAATATCCCCTGAAGTCTTCTTAAAACTAAACAATAGTTTAGTTTAACTAGTAATGATATTATGCCCTTTTAAGATCTATCTATATGGGATCAAATGGACAACAGCAACTCGAAATATTAGATAGGAGCCTTAGGGAGCAGTGTGTTTATGTTAATGGCAGAGGAACAACTCAGAAAAGGAGGGTGAGAATGGTTGCACAACTCGAAGAATGTAATCAATGTCATTAAATTGTACATATAGGAACTGCTGACTTGGTGTATGTTTTACTGTGTCTTCTCAACAACAACAACAACAAGAAAAATAAACTATTAGAATAAAGTTTAAAAAAATATTATAGTCAAGAATATCCTACTGAGCAGTTCTACTTTGTAACACATGGGGTCGCCAAGAGTCAGAATCGACAAAACAGCAATGGATTTATGCAAGGCGTAGAAAATCCTTGCCTGAGGATTTTGCAAGTGTAAATGAGACCATGTCCCACCCCCCCAAAACACACACACAGCTCTCAGATTTTGCAGATTTATGATGCAGAGCAATGTCTCCTTCAACGATGAGAGAAAACCATTTGTGTGCAGAACACATGAATGAGAAAGCCCTCCCAAGGCCAATTCTACTGCCATAACCACACCACAATAATCCTTTCTTTAGACAACTGAAGACACATCTCATGGGGGCAGTGGTGGTTCAGTGATAGAATTCTCACCTTCCATGTGGGACACCTGGATGGGATTCCCAGCCAACACATCTCATGCAGAGCCACCACCTGTCTTTCAGTGGAAGCTTGCGTGTTGCTCTGATGCTGAACAGGTTTCAGCGGTGCTTCCAGACTATGACAGACTAGGAAGAAAGGCCTGGAGATCTACTTAAGAAAATCAGCCAGCAAAAACCCTATACATCATAACAGTCCGACTGGTTACCAATCATGGAGATGGCACAGGACCAGGCAGCATTTTCAATCTGTTGTGCATGGGGATGCCATGAGTTGAAGGCTGACTCAATGGCAGCCAACAAGAAGACATACCTCATGGTCTGTGAATCTAAGTCATACAACAGGCTGTCTCACTAAGGTTTTGAATGCCTGGTTGAGTTAAAACTCCACTCCTTAAAAATTACTAATCTGGTGGCACAACGATTAAGTGCTCAGTTGCACACCGGTTTGAACCACCCAGTAGCCGCACAATAGAAAAGACCTGGTGATCTGCTTCCGTAAAGATTACAGCCTAAGAGCACAGTCCTCCAGAATGCCAAGTCTGCCCAAGACTTGATTTGCCAGTAGGAAGCTCGGGGGTCCCTATGACACCCTCAGTTCTTACCTACAAATCTGAGGTACACACTACCTCTTCAGGATACCAGATGGTTACTAGCTAAGGAGTCCCACAGGCCCCTCTCACTTTCTACCAGACTCCCCTGGATTCGATTAATATGGCAAAAGTCCTGTTTAAGCTTAGTTTCAGGGATATAAATGAGATGCATTAGGGAAGGACCATTTTCCAAAAAATGAAGACATCACTCTCCCACACACTATTTTCACCAACCAGGAAGCCAATGGAGCTTAGGTGTGGGGTCTCAATACATAGTGATGATTAAATCAAGACAACCCCCTCCCTTGAGGGCAGCTGGGTGAGCCTTTCTAGGGATAGCAACACCCATCTGAGTCAATTTATCCAATGTTTCAAAGGTTATCCCAGGAACCAAGAATAAAGATCAATTCTTTGGGTAAATTTAGTTGCAATTTAAATTTGCAACAGAGCAACTCTTCATAGCTTCCAAGCAGACCAGGTAACGGGCCAAGAATCAGTTCTGGACTCCACTCTGGTTGTTGCCAAGATGGAACCAGAAAGGCAAATTATTAGCCAGGGCGAACTGTGCTGCCCAGTACAAAATAATTTATTAAAAATTTTACTTAATTGTATAAAAAGCACAATGCATTTGGTTAAACCAGTATATTAAAATACATGTGACCTGACACAAAATATCACTAAAATAATGAAGGTACTGTGCTCCTTTAAAAAAAAAAACACTCTTCCATGAGACCAAACGGTCAACAATTACTTTAAAACTAAGATGAGACCGTAAGGGTGCAAGGAAAAGAGATGAGTGGAAATGAAACCAGAATGGAAATAAGGTTCGTGCATTGTGAAGAACGTAACCAATGTCACTGGACAATTGGTGTAGAAATTGTGGAATGGGAACCTAAACTACTGTGTAAACCTTCACCGAAAACAATACAATATTAAAAAAAAAAAAGAAAAAAAAGATTACAGCCTAGAAAACCCTATGAGGCAGTTCTACTCTGTCACATGGGGTCGCGATGAGTCGAAATCAACTCGATGGCACCTAACAACAACATGAGAAATCTTTTAAGATGTACATGATGGCAAAAGTAATACTGGCATATAAAAAATTAAAAAAATAAATTACTAATCTGCAGCAGAGAATACAATGGTTGGCGCTACAGATGGCAGAGGGGGCCAGCACAGTATCCTGAAGTACTCAGCATCACAGCATCTGTACTCTTAATGGCTGACTTAATGATGTCAAGGCATTAACAAGGTTGGACTCACATGAGAGTAAAAGTAGACCCTAAGAAGGACTGCCACCCAATCAAAGAAGGTGGTTCTTGTCCATCAGGCATATTTTAATTCAATTTTTCCCAACAATTTTATTATTCATTGGCCAAAAGAAGCTGTTATTCTAACATTCAAGAATGTACTTGTAAACATTTCATGTAAACCTGCTCCAAAGTCTAAGACTAAGCAGAATCTTTATTATTACTGCTGCCAAAAAGAATTTTGCTGACTGAATTTATCCAAACAGACAAGGAAAAGATTAAGAAAAACCAATAAATATCTCATACACCAAAATGGAAAAAAAAACAAACTAATTCCAGGCAACCAAAATTAAACAAGTGAGTGTTTCACAATTGGTTTTAAGTTACATGGGTTGACTTTTTAAAATCTTTTAAATCATTACAGTTTGTTTATCTTCCTTTTACAAACTTTAAGAACATGCATAGAATAGTTTATATGTTTAAAGAAACGGAGTAACTGAGATGGAAATGCTTAAAAAAGGAGGGAAAAACATCTACAATTATTTTAAGTCTCCAAGTGAATGAAGGGAAAAAAGCGTCCTGTTTATCAGTCAACCACACAACATAAACTGAAAATGTCACATCTTTCCTGATCATGAGATCCAAAATAACCCAACCCTGTTCTTTTCCTTCATGTCACTTGTCACTGTGTCATTATATACCTCTAGGTTTCTCCACCACTAGACTAACTGGCAGCCCCAGGAGGGTAGGAACCATACTTTGTTCATCACTGCATACTAAGCATCCAGCATGACCCCAAGGAGCCCTGATGGCGCAGTGGCTAAGCACTGGGTTGCTGACCAAAAGGTCAGCGGTGCGAATCCGCCAGCCACTCCGCCAGAGGAAAGACCTAGTGATCTGCTCCTGTAAAGATTACAGCCTAGGAAACCCTATGGGCAGTTCTACTCTGTCCTACAAGGTCACTATGAGTTGTAATCAACTCAATGGGTGTTTTTTTTAACATGGCGCCTGGCATTCATTTATTCATTTATTGACTTATTGAACTCAAATACTTACTGAGCTACTACCACAAGGCAGATACTGTTCTAGGAATTAGGGATCCATCAGTGAACAAGAGAAAAAGAAAAACAAGGTCTCTTTCAGTATTTTATGGTAGAGAAGGAGAAAGACAAGACAGAACCAAACAACAATACCAGTAACAAATAATAAGAGCTAACATTTATTGTTTCTAACTTGCTGGGCACTGCTCTACGCTTTTTACATATTTCATTCCCAACAGTCCTTTGAGATGGGTACTATTACCACTTCTCTTCTGCAGACAAGGAGATAAGAGCACCGAGGGGTTATGTAACTTGGCCAAGGTCACTACGCTAGTAGGTGGAGGAGCAGGAATTCTCACACGGACGATTATGGTTCCAAGCCACCGTGCACACTGCTATATCATCACATGCAGTGATAAGCTGTTGGAAGGGACAAGTTCAAGAATAGTTTACATATAAAAACCAAAAAGAAAAGCAGTTCCCTATTGATGTACTGCTGCAACTGTTTTTTGAATTATCTTCAACAAAATTTTACTTGCGTGTGATATTAATGATATTGTTCGATAATTTCCACTTTCTGTTGGGTCACCATTCTTCGGAATGGGCACAAATATGGATCTCTTCCAGTCAGCTGACCAGGCAGCTATCTTTCAAATTTCATGGCATCAACGAGCGAGAGCTTCCAGTGTTGCATCTATTTGTTGAAACATCTCAACTGGTACTCACTCAATTCCTAGAGCCTTGTTTTTTGACAATGCCTTCACTGCAGCTTGAACTTCTTCCTTCAATACCATCGGTTCTTGATCCTTTAATACCTTGCTACCTCCTGAAATGGCTGAGTGTCGATTTCAACATGTTTGGGGAGGGGTTGCACAACTCAGTCTTTAACACTAAGGTATTCATATTGCTAAGCAGAATTTGGGGAGCCCTGGTGCCGCAGTCATTAACTACTCAGCAGCTAACCGAAAGTTCGATGGTTTGAACCCATGAGCCACTCCGCAAGAGAAATAAGTGGCAGTCTGCTTTCGTAAAGATTACAGCCTTGGAAACCCTAGGTGTGGCAGCTCTACTCTGTCCTACAGGGTCTATAGGGCCGCTATGAGTCGGAAATGACTCAATGGCAATGGATTTGGTTTTGGTTTGGCTTAAGCAGAATCTGCCTTTAGATTTCCCTGCTCTTGACCCAGCATCTCTCTCTCTCTCTTTCACCAAGAGCTAAGACACCATGCCATGCCATAGGCTGTTACCCAAATTAAAGTCACAGGGTTTATAGAAGTGTTGCAGTGAGTCTCAGGACAGCTGAAGTCAGATGATAAACATATCTGCTCAGGGGACCATAGTCTTAGAGGACCCTCAGCTGTTTCCCAGGCAGCCTGGGAAGTTGAGTGAGAGGCTTCCCCTCAAAGAGCAGCAAGCTCCAGGCTGGGTGGGTACCACCAATGCCCTGTGGGCAGCTAGGATAAGGAGTTCCATGCACTGCCTGGGCAGGGGTACAAGGAGGAAGAGGGATACAGAATGTGGCCTCACCCCTGAGCTGGCAGGTCAAGGGAACAGAGAGACAACTGTATCAGCAAAGAGATGCATTCCCAGACTGGTGACAGGGACAGATGCAGACCCTCAGCATGGGTGGGGATTGAGAGCAGTGAGAAGCCCCCTCCCCTCCAAAAATAGCTCCCCTTTGTGGGGGCTACAATTCAAAGAACAGCTATTACCAATGTCTCACACATGTGTACACACAAACCAAGTGCTGTGTACTTAGAATCTGTCATCATTGTCCTCATCACAGCAAACCCATGAGACATGTTTGTCATGGATTGAATTGTGTCCCCCAAAAATATCTGTCTACTTGGCTGGGCCATGATTCTCAGTATTGTGTGGTTGTCCTCCATTTTGTAATTGATATAATTTTCCTACGTGTTGTAAATCCTAATCTCTGCCTGTGGTTAATGAGGCAAGATTAGATTATGTTAAAGAGAATTAGGGTGGGATGTAACACCCTTGCTCAGGTCACATCCCTGATCCAATGTAATGGGAGTTTCCCCAGCATGTGGCCTGCACCACCTTTTATCTTAAGAGAGATAAAAGGAAAGGGAAGCGAGCAGAGTGGGGGACCTCATACCACCAAGAAAGCAGTGCTGGGAGCAGAGCTCGTCCTTTGGACCCAGTGTTCCTGTGCGGAGAAGCTTCTAGTCCAGGGGAAGATTGATGAGAAGGACCTTCCTCCAGAGCCAACACAGAGAGAAAGCCTTCCCCTGGAGATGACACCCTGAACTTAGACTTTTAGCCTACCAGACTGTGAGAAAATAAATTTATCTTTGTTAAAGCCATCCACTTGTGGTATTTCTGTTACAGCAGCACTAGATAACTAAGACACATTTTATTACTTTGGGTATACAGATGAGAAATCAGGGGCTCAGAGAAGGAAGGGCATGACATGCCTAAAGTCACCCAACTAGTAAGTGACTGAGCTGGGATCTGAACTCGACCTGTTAAGACTCCAAATCCATAACCTATTACGGTTTTAAACCTTACAGATGGTCACAGCAAGAAAAGGATGAGAGCCAGTGTACACAGACATGCTAATTTGAGCATGAATTTAAGTATTTGACTCTAGGAGAGCCTCTGTATAATGCATAAGTCTACAAAGCCCCACAGCACTTACAAATGACACACCTAGTCCACTTTGGAAAAAGCCAGGGCACACAACTAATGTTTCTCCAGGTACCAAGAGCGCAAAAGGCAACATGGAAGACAGAGCTGGTGCCCATCACTCAAGAGTCTACCCCTGAATCTCTTCCAGTGCTCAGACTGACGGACGTCACTACGAGTACCACTGACAACTGCTCTCTTGGCACACAGCACTCAATAGAAACATTCCACTTCTAAAAATGAAAGCAGAGAAACACATCCCAAGACCCACAAACTACCCCAATGCAGACCTGTCCCTTCACTGGGATGGGTTATCTGCACTAACTCTTAACAGCCAAGATGCACAAGATACCCTAGGCAGTTATATTATGTGTTTCTAAGTTCCTGTAACATATTTTTTTTTTTTTTTTTTAATGTTTAGTTAATTATTCTTCGAAAGATGAGTTCTAGGCTGGTCTAGGTGATTCAGTGTTCTACAAATCCATCACCAAGAGGGCCCAGGGCAACCAGCTACTGGCCTTTAATCAGTCCCTGAGAAAGACGGAAAAAGGAGAGAGGTGAAGCCCATCAACTGGAGAAGGCCAACGACAGAGCAACCTCAAAATGGAGACAGGACTAGAAAGTCATCCCCTCTCATCTTTTAATTTTAGACACTCCTCCCCCATCATAGTGAAATTCAGGAAGAATTTATCAAAACATAAACAAAACTTTCTGTAGTCACCATGCTGTTCAAGAATCCATCCCACCTCATCTATGTTTTCACATTGCCTCTTCCAAAACTCCAGCACTCTTTGTCAGTTCTGCTCTTCATCCCTGGAATATAACTTGTACACTTCTGCTTATAACAGAATAAAGGGAAACTTGTTTTTTTTTCAATCAATCAGTAGCTGCTTGAAAAGTTTCCTCCGTATCTCCAGCACTATGCTAGGCCCTGCAGAGAATTAAAAAAGGAGTACAGAAGGAGTTCCTCATGCACAGAGTGGGGCATTTTAGGGGCAGAAAGACCTGGTTTAATTCTGATCTCTTCATTTATCAGCTCTGTGACCTTTAGCCAATTGTTTACACTGGGCCTCACTTTTTTGGACACCTGGTATCTAATTTTTAGCAGTAGGGTGAGGATCAGTGAGATAATACGTTAAATCATCTCTGCTATATGCCATAATAAAGACACAGTAAATGTCAGTTACCTTTCTTTTCTACTCCCTTCCAGGAGTCAGAAAAGAGTAGAATATGGCCACTCAGGTCAAACTGGATTTGGATTCCAGTTTCTCCACTCAGTAGCTATGTGGCCTTTGGTATTTCTCTCAGAGCCTCAATTTTCTAATCTGTCAAATGGGGAGAAAATGTGTACTTCAGTATAAGATTGTTTTGAGGATTAAATGAGAGAAGCCACATAAAGTGCATAGCACAATACCTGACTCAATAAATATTAGCAATCATTATTGTTATTTCCAAGGAGTCCTGGTGGTTCAAACCCACCAATTTCCCTTAACTTCTCATTTGCTGTGTTCCCAATCTCTTTCATTTTTTACAATATTGCAGCCTTGATCTGAACATAATAGGCATTTAAAAACATGTGTTGCATTACGGAGCTCTATGAAAGGTCACTGGTTTGAACCCACCAACAGCTCAGCGAAAGAAAAGACCTGGGGATCTGCTCCCATAAAGATCGCAGCCTAGGAAGCCCTATGGGGCAGTTCTACTCTGCTCTATAGAGTCACTATGAGTCGGAATCCACTAGACAGCACACAGCAACATCACTATTTCTTAACTGGCGAGAAAAGACATGAAATTAAAGAACAATTTAGAATCAGCCTAATCATTGTAAACCACCTGTTATAGACCAAATACCTGAAGTTCTGCAAAGAAGAAGCCAAGTGAGGAAGAGGAAGGCTGGCGCTCAGGGCATCAAGGAAAAGACAGGAGCTGAGATTCTGAGATGACCGATTGGGAACAGAGAGCTTGGTTTGATTTTTTGTTGTATTGTTTTCTGTGTTATTTTATATGGCAACTGCAGAGAAGAAGGAAAGGTATAATCCAGGGCTTCTAATCTGTTCTAACAAGTTCCCAGGCAACGCTAATGTTTCTGGTTAAGGACCAATTCTGAGACCCAGTGTAAACAGTTGGTTTTCAAAATTTATTATACGTAAAAATCACCTGGGGATCTTATTAAACTGTAAATTCTGATTCAGTGTATCTGGGGTTGAAATGCAAATTCTCAGCAGGGGTTTGAACCACAACAAACAGGTTCGAAGCCCTGGTACAATTAGAGGCAAAGTGAAGACACTTAACCTGGAACATGGGGAGCCTTTAAAAGAAAGGCATGCTGGAGCCACGCAGGCCCATGAGGAGGGCAAGAAGAAAACCGAGTAGTTTCAGTACGGCAGCATCAGATTCCAAAGGCCCAACAGAGCCATTGTCAGGCAGCTGGCCTGGGGGAGAAGTCAGGAGAGGGCCACAGGAGTCTATGCGCAGGGGGTGTGCAGAATCACAGCTGTGATTTAGGAAGCTTGGAAGTGATAGGCCACATGGACTGGCTTACTGAAATCTGGGTCCCTGTGCTCCAGAATACAAGCAGGGTAGAGGTGGTTCAACGCCATTCTGCTTGTCTCCCTGCGGCAAGAGTTAGCCATAGTGCTCCATTTCCCCCAATAAAGGGCAGCTCTTCATAATGATGGCATGCTTGGCTGGAAAAACTAAAGCTTTAGAATCAGACAACTGGTGTCAAACCGTGGCTCCTCCACTTTCTACCAGGAATCTTGAGCAAGCTGCTTAACATCTATGAGTCTCAGTTTCTGCACAGAAGAAATTTAAGGTAAGCGATACCTATCTTGTAGACTGGAGCCCTTGAGTGGTGCAAACAGTTAACACACTTAGCTGATGACCAAAAGGCTGGAGGTTTGAGTCCACCCCAAAGTACCTCGGAAGAAAGGCCTGGCGATCTACTTCCAAAAAATCTGCCACTGAAAACCCTATGGAGCACAGTTCTACTCTGACACGTGGGGTCGCCATGAGTCATAACTGACTCTACAACAACTGGTTGTTATATCTAGAACTAGAATATTTTATTAGTAAGACTACACAGAGAAGGAGACAGGAGCTGCTTCAAAATAAGGAAAATAATATCAAAGAACCTGTTCTCTAAAATAGAAATATCAGTCTTCTAACAGTTGGCATTGATTCAGCCATAAGGTAAAAACAGTTATTCCACGTTTTAGAATAGCTTGACAATCAAGGAGCAGCAGCATGCAGAGAGCTAAAAAGGTATTGGAAATAAATGCTCTACTTGGTAAGTTGGATAGCGGGTAAATAGGTGGTTTTTTTTAAATCAACTTTATTAATATACAGTTTACATACAATAACATGCACCCATTTTAAGGGTAGAGCCCGGTGAGTTTTGACAAATATAAGCACCTGAGTATCACCATGACAATCAAGACATAGAACATTTCCGTCACCCCTTGGAGGTGTACCCCTTCTCTAGCAATCACCGCCCCACCCCCAGCCACAGGGTTTCTATCTCCTTTCAATTACAAACTGTCTGTTTTATTATCATCATTTAAATCATGTGTGCATGTTGCATACCAAACCCAAAAAACTTGTTGCCGTCAAGTTGATTCTGACTCATGGTGACCCTACAGGACAGAGCAGAACTGCCCTGTAGGGCTTCCAAGGAGCGGCTAGTGGATTTGAACTGCCTACCTTTTGGTTAGCAGCTGAGCTCTTAACCACTGTGCCACCAGGGCTTTGCATGTTGTACAGACTCCTCTTTATCCATGCTGTATTTCATAATTAAAAAAAAATTAATGCTGTATTTGGCCCACTAAAATGAATGACAAACATTAAAGACCTCACTGAGAAAATGTGTAAATCAAAGTTCTGAGAGAGTTTCTTGGCATGAAAGTTAAAAAGAAACCCACCGAGCACTGTAAATCCTTGAAAGGGCAGCAGTGTGGGCAGCTGACAAAGCCTGAGACCAGGATAAGCTGGTCTGATCTGGGGACCTGGTGTGGCACTAACTGACTGGGGACATGGGTAAGTCACTTCACTTGTCTCCATTTCAGTTTGTTCTTTATAAAAGATGGCTTTCTACAGTCCCTTATCCACCACCTGTCCAGTCTGTCACACTGTGGTGGCTTGTGTGCTGCTCTAATGCTGGAAGCTATGCCACCAGTATTTCAAATACCAGCAGGATCACCCATGGTGGACAGGTTTCAGCAGAGCTTCCAGACTAAGACAGGCTAGGAAGAAAGGCCTGGTGATCTACTTCCAAAAATCAGCCAATGGAAACCTTACAGATCACTACCGAATACTCTCCAGCCGGGCTCAAACATGCCAACGATCTTGAGGGGGGTGCAGGACCTGGCAATGTTTCCATTCTGTTATATGGGATTGCCGTGAGTTGGAGCTGACTCAGTGGTAACTAACAACAACAACAGTCTAATTCATCATCCAAATCAGGATGTGTTAAAAGGAGATGCAATTATTAACTAGGCCAGGGTAAAAAAAACCCACTGCCATCGATTCCGACTCATAATGACCCTATAGGGCAGAACAGAACTGCCCCCACAGGGCTTCCAAGGCTGTAAATCTTTACAGAAGCAGACTACCACATCTTTCTCTCAAGGAGGGGCTGGTAGGTTCAAACCGCCGAGCTTTTCGGTTAGCAACCAAGTGCTTTTAACCATTGCGCCACCAGGCATCCTTAGGCCAGAGAACAAGCTGTAAATCCAGACTGTCCCAGGCAAACCTGGACTCATGATCATGTGACTTATGAGCATCCTATAGCAGAGCTTTCTGAAAGAGAGCTTGCACAGAATTATGCAAAATGATATGTCTGAAAGCCGAAGTCCTTTACCCAGAGGCAACAGGACTCGTCAGTCCAACCCGATCTACCCTGTGGCATTAAGAGACTACAAACAAGGCTGCCCAAGGAGAGGAGGGGTCTGAGACACAGATCCAAGACACGGCATGTGCTGGAACTATGAAACCACCTTATAAAGACCTAGGCTGCCTGATTATGACAGCACTGAGCTGGGTTATGCTGCCTTTGTCACTCACCCTCCTAAGAGGCAGACATTATCCGGGCACATTACCTCAGAACTCCCACTGTGTAAATTTCATATTAAGAAACCAAGTGTTCATTAGCATACTGATCCCAAGGGCTTAAGTCCTGGTATTCCATTACCTTTCAGAACAAAGCCGGGGGAGGGCGGGAGTGGAGACCAACAGCAAGTCTTCACAGATGCCTACCAAATTTCCAAAAACATACCAGGCTTAGGCACACTGGCGCTCAGAGAGTTACAGCATGGCACACTTCTTATGTGAGAATCACTCATTGTGAATATGGAAAGAAACCACACCTAAGAGTTTATTACAAGACCATAACCACCGGAATGACTGATACAGACACAACTAAAATTAACTTTGATTGATTCAGACTTTCAAAACACTAGGAAAAAAAGAACATAATTGCCTTAAATTGCATGCCGAGATTATCATCCATACCTCCCAGGGAACTACACAAAGATGAGTCTCCTTGCCTTCTATTGTACGGAGTCCTAAATTAAAGTCAGTGCGCACGTACACCAAATAAGTTTTTTTAGCCAGAATCCTGTGCTGCCTTGCTATTTTATTTATGAAATCATAAAAGCAATAATATATTGAAGGATCTTTATTAAAAAATAAAATGCATTTTTAGAACACAAATCAATGATTCTTACTACTTAATAAAACAGCTTTTAGAATATAAGTACTTGCATTCCAAAGGAAATGTTCTAGAACGTAAACTACCTGGTCTCTCACCCAATGCTACACCTTTAACTCTTCCTGGAGGAAGTAAAATCCAGAAAATTTTCAATAGACTGTTGAGTTGGGTTATGATATAAAGTCTAACAACAAAAACGCTCTTATCAAAATCAGAAACCCAAGTATACCTACATTTTTTATAATAGACACCTTGCAGAATTTTAAAATCTGACCATTGTTCCATGCTTTGAAACACAGTTCTTAGACATGCAGTCCACTAGCTGTCCAATACAAAGGTGAAGAATAGGCTAGAACTCCTCATACATACGCCTGGGTCCTTTGCCCTCACAATGGAGGAAATAACGTTAGTCGGATCCTTGCTTTAGACCTTGCTCAGCAATCTCTGTGTGACCCCAAGACTCCAGGCAAGGTGCTCTGAACTTCACCCTCATCTGCAAAATCTCCTTCTCTGGTCACTTGCTCCAGCTGTTCACATTCAGTGACAGTAAGGTTGAGCACGGCAGGAGACCCCAGCACTGCCTCAGCAACAGCTCTGACCCCTTCAGCTTGGGAGCTGGTTCCAGCTGTCACTCTGTCTTTACTGGCTCTACCCACATACTCAGACTGCTTAACTGACACGTTTCCTTATCAGAACAACGGTGCCTAGGTGGTTCAGTGGGAGAATTCTTGCCTTCCATTTGGGAGACCTGGGTTCGATTCCCAGCCACTGCACCTCATGTGCAGCCACCACTCGTCTGTCAGTGGAGGCTTACATGTTGCTATGATGCTGAACATGTTTCAGTGCAGCTTCCAGAACTAAGATGGTCTACTTCTGAAAATCAGCCAATGCAAACCCTATGGATCACCACAGTCCGATTCTGCTGTGCATGAGGTTGCCATGAGACGAGGGCTGTGAGTCAGAGGGAAGGCTGTCGTAACAATTAAATAAGAAAACATCCTGGACCAAGACCTGATCCTGCCTAACAAACCCACTCTGTTTCCTTATCAGAAATTTGTGGATAATGCTGAACTTATCACAAGGTTTTTAATTAAGTAATTTTTGATTAAAATTCAAAATAAATGTTGGAAGCCAGTAAAATAGTGAGAAAAGAAGAGACACGTTTAAATCTATACATCTGCTCCTAAATCTCTGCCTCCTCATAGACATTTCCTCACATCTTCTTAGAGAGGAACCACTGGCTATACATCTTCAGAGCAGGTGCCAAGAACATAAAAAGATGCACAAACGGTTTTTTGCCAAGAGCATAAAAAGGTAATCACTTTTTTTGAAAATCTGGAAGAACTTTTAAATCAATGGCAGGACTGTTGCAGAGGGCTGTGAGCTGCACTCCAAATCCTCCTCTGAGGCCCACCCAACCTCCTTCCCACCCCTCCAATCCCGTGGCCAAAACAAGCTCCATCCAGGGCACCCTTCAGCTGAATACATGATGTGGCACAGAAACACCGTTCCCCATTATCCACTGTGAAATTCCGGAACTCATTCTTCTCTATCCCACTGTCCCCCTCATGATTTCTCTTGGCCTGATACACTCAAATCAGGTTAGACCTAAGAACGCTGTTGAACTGAGGAATGAATGGAAATAGCCCAGAAACGCAGAAGATGCCCGTTCAGGTCCTGACTCAACCACTTACTGATAATATAACCCAAGGAACATCATTTCATCATCTTGCCTCATTTCATAACCTAGCCTCGGCTGCCTCACATACAATGTGCAGTCATAACACCATCTACTCTCCCATTCACCAAAGACTGTCAAAAAAATATAAAGAAATGCTTACACACACTGAAAGCAAGTACAGCCAAGCCTAGTGGATATTAGGATTATGTTACGAATGTCACAGTATTTCTAGGAAATTATCTAGTCTTGAGCCCTTGTGGCACAATAGTTATGCGCTCGGCTGCTAACCAAAAGGTCGGTGGTTCGAACCCATCAGTAACTCCACAGGAGAAAAGACCTGGCAATCTGCTCCCGAAAAGATTACCCCATTGCCATCAAGTTGATTCCGACTCATAGCAACCCTATGGCACAGAGCAGAACTGCCCCATAGGGTTTCCAAGACTATAATCTTTACAGAAGTAAACCGCCACATCTTTCTCCTGCAGAGCATCTGGTGGGTTAGAACCATGACCTTTAGGTTAGCAACCCAGCTTAAGCACTGCACTACCAGGGTTTCTCTCATAAAGATTATAGCCTAGAAAACCCTATGAGGCCGTTCTACTCCTATAGGGTCACTGTAAGTCGGAATCGACTTGAGGGCACACAACAACATCTAATCTTTATCTGCTTCATAAAATTTAATCTCTTCTCTGAAGATGCTGTTAGTTGCTGTCCTGTCGATTCCAGCTCATGGTGACCCCATGTGTGTCAGGGTAGAACTGTGCTCCATAGGGTTTACTATGGCTATGACCTTTCAGAAGCAGAACGCCAGGCCTGTATTCCGAGGTGCCTCTGGTTGGGTTCGAACCACCAATCTTTCAACTAGTAGTCGAGTGCTTAACCACTTGCGCCACCCAGGGACTCCTTCTAAAGAGAATGGAGTCTAATAACAATAACAGCAAATGTCAATGTGAGGCCCTGACCTAAGCACTTTAGATACATGTTAACTCATTTACTCCTCACCATGTCATCGGCGGTTCGAGTTCTTGCAAAATTCTGTCATGAGATCTCCTGTGTCATTTCTATCACCAAGGCCATATTTTCCAACTACAAATCCTTCTTCTTTGTTTCCAACTTTCACACTCCAATCATCAGTAATTATCAATGCCTCTTGATTGCATGTTTGATCAATTTCAGGCTGCAGAAGTTGGTAAAAATCTTCAATTTCTTCATCTCTAACCTTAGCGGTTGGTGCATAAATTTGAATAACACTTGTATTAACTGGTCTTCCTTGCAGGCAAATGGATATTATCCTACGACTGACTGCGCTGTACTTCAGGATAGACCTTGAAATGTTCTTTTTGACGATGAATGCAACACCATTCCTCTTCAATTTGTCATTCCTGGCATAGTAGACCATATGAATTGATGGCCTCTAGATTTCTAAATTCCCTGTTCAGGCCGCAGTAGTCAAGAAAGGCATTTCAGAAGCAGATGAATTTGATCTACCTATGGAAGGATGGGTGGAACCTAGATAACACTAATAATAGCTAGGAGCTATTGAGCCCCTGCTATGGTTAAAATAGAACACTTGGAATGCATTAAATGAGGTAATATATATAAAGCACTTGGAACAATACCTGGCTACAGAGAAAGCACACAGTAATGTTAGCTGTTGTTATTATACTGTTGTCCTCACAACAACTCTAGTAAGTACTTACTATTATTCCCATTTTATAGGTGAGGAAACTGAGGCTCAGGAATTAAGTTATATGGCCAGAGTGAAACAGTTTATAAGCAAAAAAGCAAAGATCTGAGCCTAAGCCTTTGAGGCTCAAGAGACGTCGCTTTTAACCACTAAGCTGTAGTGATGGAAGAAGAGGCAAGGAAGGCCCTCTGGCTAAATGCTGAAAGGCTTTATCTGAAAACGACACTTGTTAATAAGAATACTGTATCTGTAAAATACTTTCACATATATTATTTCTTTAATCTTCACCCAATGTCTATTTTTTAATCATCGGCAGCTCCTTACATACGATAGGTGCTCAAAAAATGTTGAGTAGTTTTACTTTACTTGCTAAGTTAAGCAATATTTGATAAAGTAAAATCCCTGCCTACCTCTTTCGGAATTCGTTATAACCCATTTGACTTCTGGCTGTAACACTGCTTAGCAAATACTTGCAAAAGTTGTTTTTATTATTGTTGAGAAAAAGAAGAACTCAGAGACTTTAGGTAGTACAAATAGTTAACCCACTCAGCCGCTAAGAAAAAGGTTGGAAGTTCGAGTCCACCCAGAAGTGCCTTGGAAGAAAGGTCTGGTGATCTACTTCTGAAAAATCAGCCACTGAAAACCCTATATGGAGCACAATTCTACCTGAGATACACAAGGGGTTGCCATAAGTGACAGCTGACTCCACAGCAACCAGTTTTGGTTTTAGGGATCCCCCAATCACCAAAAAGAAGATTCTAAATTTGACAGAGACAGAAGGAAGGCCCAGACAAGCCAGAGTCATCCATTTTAAAGGTAAATGTGGCTCTTTCACCCTTTCACAGCACATCCAGGCACTCCATAGCATTTACTGAGACTCTATCATGGGCCCAGGCGGGAGCTAGAGCCAGCGCTGTGCTAGATCGGAATGCTGACAGAACAGGCCTAGTCCCTGTCCTTGTGGAAGGCAGCATTGAGGTCAGTTCACCCAGGCTTAGGGAGGAGCAGCAGCTGCCAGCCACACTAGGGGTGAGCAGACAACATTGAGGAGTAAAAAGATGCTGGGAGGAAAAATAAAGTCAGCACCGGGAAAAATGGCAGCAGATCAGCAAGATGTGCACAAGCAGGAGATGGCATCACTGTAGAACCGATGGTAGATGCAACGCGTGGAGACTGAGAGTGGACTGTGAGCAGGAGGGAGAAGGAACAGTTCACTGTTTATCCAGCACTTTCTGTGCTGGGTGGAAAGGGCATACAAAGATAAGGAAAAGCTGTCCCTGCCCAGCCAGGCCTCACTGGCCAGTTAAAGAGGAAAGAGCTTAAACGTGGGAAAAGTACCAAAAGGGGAAGGCAATAAAACAAAACATGCCACAAGAAAATGATGCAAAAGATGCCTTAAGGCCATGCATGATTCAGTGTTCAAGATTTGCAAGGAGAGGTGGGTAGGGGTGTTTATTTGGGGCAGACTTGGGGAGGGGATGAAATGAGAGTGGGATACGTAGACTCTAATAAGGCAGAAAGTAGGGAGGAAGTGAGGTAGATGGCTTACAAGGGCGAATGAAGGCAATCTAGAGGGAGGTCCAGTCAGGCAATCTGTTGATGGTGCTATCTTTGAACTTGCCACTGCTGCCTGAAGGGATAAAGTGAGTTAAATCAGAGCTAAGCTGACTGAACTAGGTCAGATGTACTGATGCTATTCCTAACCCCCGTATGGTATAAACATGAAAAAAACACCAAAGAATATTATAAGAATACACTGTGTAGCAATACTGTATGTATCACACTGCAGGAGAAGCCAGATGATTAGAAAACCAAAGATGGGGGCCTCCTTCTGCCCATTCATGCGAGGCTGTGAAGAAGAAATCAAATGACCTAGCAAGACCACTCCTAGATATATACCCAAAAGAATTGAAAACAGGAACACAGAAACTTGTATACCTATATTCACTGCAGCATTATTCACAATAGCCAAAAAAGTGTAAACAACCTAAATGTCCAACAGATGAATGGATAAACCAAATGAGGTATTGTGAGGTATAGAGAGAAATTTGGCCTTTGTTCTTAGTTCCTGAGACATGGACCACACAGGAGGCTAAGGAATGACGGCTAATTAGAGCGACCACCTGGTGGCCCCGTGTTGACCAGCCTCAGGAGGCACGGTATAACCTATCATGACCATGTGGTAAGGCCCACCACAAAAGCCCGGAGAACTGGGGCTCAGGGAATTTACTGGTTGAGGGCTTCCTGGCTGACAAGAACATCTGCTCCTGCCCTTGGGACCTGGAAGCTTCACGTTGGGAACACATCCAGACCTCGCCCTATGGATCTCTTCATTTGTATCCTTTTTGGCTATAATAAATCTGTAGGCATAAGTATGGTATACTCTCGGTGACTTCTATGAGTCGTTCTAGCAAATTATGGAACCCCAAGGGGAAACAGGAGCCAGCAGGTCAGAAAACAAGGGTATCGTGGAATCCTGTGCTTGCAGCCAGCATCCTGAAGATGTAGGAGAAAAACAGCCCGGATCTGTAGCCAGCAGGTCAGAAGGCTGGGGTGTTGGATAGACTCCCCAAACTTGCAGCTGGCATCTGCCTACCTGGCAGTCTGAAGGACGGTGTCTTTTTAACTTCTGAGCTGTGACCTAGTTCCAGGTGGCTAAGGTCAGTGAGAGAATGCCGCAGGGGCAGCTCGTGACACGGAGAAGTAGGAACGTGAGGGCTGGATCAGTCTCCACATTTTGGGGATCGGATTTATACTGTTCCTTGCTGCACAGCTATATACATACAATGGAGCATTAGTTATAAAGAGGAACGAAGTCCTGATACATGCTATGACATGCAAGAACCTTAAAAACATCATTCGAGTGAAGTAAGTCAGTAACAAAAGAACAAACCGTGTGAGATTCCACTTGTATGAAATCGCTGGAACAAGCCAATACATAGAGACCAAAGTTTATTGGTGGTTACCAAGGACAGGCAGACGGGAGAGGGGAAGCGGGGAGTCATTGCTTAGGGGACACTGAGCTTCTGTTAAGGGTGATGGGAAAATTTGGAAATGGCTAGTGGTGATGTTTGTAAAACATAATAATGATCAATCAATGTCACTGAATTGTACATGTGAAGAATGTTGAAATGGCAAATGTTTTGTTACATATATATTTACCACAACAAAAAAGAAGACGAAATCCAAGACAGCCGGTGGGTAATATGTTGGAGATTCAACGAGCTGGAGCACCCCCCATTCTGTTTCATCTCGCACCCCATCATAGGTAGCCCTCTAGCAAAGGGGGCTCAGGAACAAGAGCAGGAAAACAAAAACATCAAGGAAGATCCCAAAATTGGATAACCTGCCCTCGTTGACTTAAAAATGTCCTGTAAGAGTTCGAGTACCATAAGCTGAGCTGGCTCAGGTTCAACAGCTGGCTCAGCATCAGCGTATTTCATATAGGTGCAATAATTTCTTATCCAGCAAAAAAAAAAAACATTTCTGTTATACAAATCAAACACAGTATTCTTCTATAGTTTGTTTTTGTCCCAACCATACCCTCCTTCACTGTCAGTGAAGGATGATATGGTCAGGAAAAACTCTGAACATATACAGAGATACGACTATCAAGGCATTTCCCTTCTACTGCATTGCTGGAATAAGAGAGAGAAGCCAAATTCTCACAGTTCGTCAACTTTCTGTCCATGTAAACAATCTCACTTTATTTTTGAATTACTTTGTGCGAACAGATGGTTTCCAAATGTACTACTTCTTACTACAATATATGAAAGCAACACCACTAAACTCTTAAATTAAGATGAAGAAAACGGGCTTGTTTCAAGCTCGAGTCTGATGGTAGGCCGACTTTCCCAAACTGAGGTTTACTTAGAATTCTGAACTTTTTTTCTCCTTTTCTTTCTGTCTCTTTTTTCCCTTTCTTTCTCTCTCTCTCTTTTCTTCTTTTCTTTCTTACACAATTCACATCCCACACACAAAAAAAATCTGAAATATCATAGCAACTAAAAAAAAATTCAAGTGCAGAAACACTTTCATGCAACAATGGTGGCAGTAACAGAAGCCTCTAGGCTTCCCAGGAGTTAGACAAAACAGCTCGACTCTGTAAATGTAGTTGAGCTCTGCGTCTTACATCCTTAAAAAATATCTGGTGACAGATTCTCATTTTATAGTTTGAAATAATCACTGCAGTTAACACTGAATTACCTTACTTCTAACTAGTACAATCAGTGAAAGAATTCACAAGCTGGCAGAATTACCATGTCCAAACCAGTTTTCCCTGACGTCTGGCCGACAAACCTTAAGTTGACTGAAGAGCACGTCTGTAAGGTTAATTTTCAATTTACCAAATCTCCAAAAAAGTACACTCAACATGGCATCTGGGGAGGAGATGGTTATGGGGACATAATAAAAAGTAAATGCTGCCCAGCCTAAACATAAAAAGTCTTTACATGTATGAAAACGGGGAATAAATATAAAAATATACGCAAAAAAAAAAAAAAAAAGGGAAACAACTTACGTTTAAACTAGCAATGATGGAAGTGAGAAATAGGATAGAAAACATCTAAGTACACACCAGGGACCAGAGGAAACACTTCTGAACTGATCAACAGCAACATGGATTTCAAAAGGCATCTAACCTTTCAATGCTTACAGCAGAATGTGGTTTCTAATCGCTAAATCACAGCACGCAAAATTTAAGTGTCCCACATGCAACTTGAAAACAGTCTTAGTCAAAAATTTAAATAAAAAATTTATACTGGCAGGGTGTGTCAAATTTTTGCCTAATATCATACACCAATCAAAAATCAAGGAAGATGTAACAGTGATTGACAAACCATCCAGTGGAATAATTTCCATGATGAAGGTCACACCTTGGGCTGTTCCTTCATAAACTGGCACAGCCCAAAAAAATCTCCAGAGGTTCTGTGGCCTATAATTGCAGGCTATTGCTCCAGAAACATGATTAGTATGCTCCTGCCCTTTCAAGAAAGCAGCTGATAATGCAAGCAATGAGAAGACCATGTATGCTTTCGGAGATTGTCTTTGCCATACCACAGATACACAGAGGAGCAAATATGGGCAAGATTTAGAACCACTATATACAGGGGGCCTGGTGGTGCAGTGGTTAAGATCTTGGCTGCTAACCAAAAGGTCAGCAGTTCAAATCCACCGACCGCTCCTTGGAAACCCTATGAGGCAGTTCTACTCTATCCTGTAGGGTCACTATGAGTCGGAATCAACTCGACGACAACGGGTTTGGTTTTGGGTATATACTGAGGAGTCCCTGAGTAGTGCAAAAGGCTGGCAGTTAGAACCCACACAGAGGCACCTTGGAAGACAGGCCTGGCAATCTGCTTCTGAAAGGTCACAGCCTTGAAAACCGTATAGAGCACAGTTCTACTCTGACACATATGGGGTCACCGTAAGTCACCATAAGTCAGAAATGATGGATGTCAACTGGTTGGCTGGTTATACATATTGAGACTTAGTTGTTCTAAAAGCTTTTAATATTAGAAGTTCTCTACACCTTAACTGGGAAAAAAACTGATCAACAGAAGAAAAAATAATAATAGGAAGGAAACGGATATGACTAATACTTTAAAATGCAGTGAATAGAAGACATTTCTATGACAGTGACTACCACAATAAATACAGCTACAGCAGTAACTAATACATTCAACAGCAGAAAAATAATCTGACACTAGATATGCCTATAAAAGAACATTAGTTTAATAAAACACATGTGATTTCAAAAGTTTCATTATACTTACAGTGAAAAATCTTTATGGCCAAAATTACAGGACAGAACATGTTTGTGAGAATGAATAGATTTCTTTATCAAGTCCTGTGTGAATTCCAATGACTTAAGAATGCTAATATCCCAAGGACTCAATTGCTATAGGGCAGGAGTGGGGTGGGGGACGACAGCCCTCAGCAGATAAGCCTGCCCACAATTCTCAGAGAAGAGTCTTTGAATCTGTACAGACATTTGAGAGAGCAAGCTCAGACAGACTAAGGGCCTCAGTCCCACAGACTGACAAATCCCAGGCCTCAGCCATTTCCAGTGTCCTCAATAAAAGGTCATAAGAGCCCTTTGCATGTTTCCCCATTATAGGATGGGGAAACGTGACCCGAGGGACAGGCTTAAATGCCATCTCTTAATGTTTTCTTCACAGAATCTTAGGCTGCCTCTTGTTATCTTGGAAACATCTTTCCAATCACAGGTTGTTCATAGGCACTTCTGTCCAAACCCTCTTTATCTACAAAACCTGGCCCAAATTCGATCTCTGCTATTAAAGTCCTTCCTAACTTGGTTGGTGGTGTTAGTTGCCGTGGAGTCGACTCTGACTCATGGCGACCCCATGCACAACAGAAGGAAACGCTGCTCATTCCTGTGCCACCTTCGGGATTGTTGGTATGCCCGAGTCCATTGTTACGGCCGCTGTGTATTTTGAGTGCCTTACCACCTATGGGGCTCGTTGTCTAGCACCATTTTTGTTGTTGTTGGGTGCCATTGAGTCTCATAGCCATCCCATGTGACTGAGCAGAACTGCCCCATAGGATTTCCTAGGCCATAATCTTTACAGGAGCAGACCGCCAGGTCTTTTTCTGCAGAGCTGCTTGGGTGGGTTTCATTTTGGTTGGCAGACGAGCGCTTCACAATTGCGCCACTATATTGGACAATATTGTTTTTCCTGACTAGCTTAACTGAAATGATCATTTTGCTTTGAATCCTGCAGACAATGTTTATCTATGCTATTTGGCAACTCACCTTGACCTGCCTTGTGGCCTGGCACCCCAGGTATCCTGGAACTGTTACTCAGCATGTCACACATTGCGGTCTTGTCTTATACTTTGCATCTCCTACAGATACTCTACACACACGAAGGAGCTCAATGAGCACTTTTTACGCTGTACTTCTGTATTCTTGCCTTCACAATCTCTTCATCTTCCCCAGTCTTTCCTGCTAATGGCCACCTCAAAAAGTTACTGGCAAAGATATGCTCCACCCCTCTCCTAAAGGAGATGAACTTTCAACAAGGGCTTTCTTTTTGTTTTCTAGAACCTCCTGCAATCAGCCTGAGGCATACACCTGCTTACTCCTCTTTTCAATCCCTTTTATTTCAGTCATGCTAACACCCTTTCAAGGAGCCCAGGTGGCACCAGGGTTATGTACTTGGCTGCTAACCCAAAAGCTGGTGGTTGGAACCCATGCAGTGGCTCTGCGGGAGAAAGACCTGGAGATCTGCTCCTATAAAGATTACAGCCTAGGAAACCCAATGGGGCAGTTCTAAACTGTTATACCGGGTCGCTATGGGTCAAAAATCGACTCGATGGCACCCAATAAACCCTTTCAAACTTCTTCATCCAAAATGACACTATTTAATAAATCACCACCAGGAAAAAGTTTGCTTCATTGATGCACACTTGTATATTGCTTTTTATTGGGCCCAATTTTATGCTTCAGTTTAAAATTTTATTAGTAGTCATGTGTTGTAACAAGCCACCTCAAATCATCAATCAAGGAAGTATGCACATTTAATAAAACATAGATATATCTATACTGCAAGTCTTCCTACTCATCTTGCAAAATCAATTTCTTAATTTCTCTCCCCACCCCCACATTCAACTAGAGTGAAAACTCCTAAGAACAGGGATTCTCTTTTTTCACTGCTGTAGCTCCTGTGTCTAGAAGCCTGGCACTTAGTAGGTGCTCAGTAGGTATATTTAAATGAATGCTGGTTGGGTCAATCTCCTCCAGAAAGCCTCCTATCTGTATCTCTCCACCCCTTCACTCAGCTTAATAAAAAAGCAGTCAAGAACATGAACTTTAAAGCCAGGCCATCAGGATTCAAGTCACTGGTTCACTAGCAGTATAATCTTGAGCACATCACCTATATAAATTTCTACATCTATAAAATGAGAATCCACCATCTGTCTTGTCAACTCTGTTTGGATAAGCTACATCACCCAAGAGTGCCGTCCTGCACAGGTGGCTGCCAGAACAGTCACTTTTACAAGGCACAAACCAAATGGCCTATAGTAGACAACAGGGAGAAAAAGCTTTCCATGTCACTCCCTGTCTTACAAAATTTATGGAAAAGTACACTTTACATCTTAGGCCTTTAAAGATCTTCACATGCCATCCTGCTTTTAAGAGAGATTCTGAATCTAAATATCAGCCCAAGAGAAACCACTATCTTTATTGTGTATATTGCTACTCATACTTTTAACTCTACTAAATTCTTTATATATAAGAAATGTCAACACTGTGGAAACTGGAGGTAATTTTAACTCTTACTTTATTTTCCTTTTTGCTCTCCCAAATAACAAAAAAGTATAATATATGTAGCTTATACCCAGCTTTTGACCTGAGGCGAAGATGTTTTGCAGAAGCAAATCTTTAAAACATTTGGGTATTTAAATTTCATTTAAAACAAATGGCTATGTTGAATGTGCTTTATCTTTACTGAGTTGTCCTGAGTTTCTAAAAATCTAGTAACCCCACCCCCACCCCAATTAATACTTCATTTTTAGATGAAGTTAAGGGCAGTGGTTAAGCTCTGGGCTGCTAACTGAAAGGTCAGTAGTTGGAACCCACCAGTAGCTCCACAGGAGAAAAGTCCTGGTGATCTGCTCTTTTCTTTAATAAAGATTAAAGCCTAGGAAACCCTATGGGGCAAGTTCTACTCTGACCTATAAGGTCTCTGTAGGGTCATTATGAATCCTAATTGAGTGGACAGCACACAACAACAACCAAACCCACTGCCTGTGGACTCACAGCGACCCTACAGGACAGAGTAGGACTGCCCCACAGGGTTTCCAAGGAGCAGCTGTTGGATTCAAATTGCTGACCTTTTGGTTAACAGCTGAGCTCTTAACCACTGTGCCACCAGGGCTCCACAACAACAGGAACATTAAACCTCTTAGTTTTAATTAACTAGAATTTTCTAAACATTAAACATGGACAAGTGAGGGTCGTAATTAAAACTCACAACCTAAGGTCACGAGCAAACGGACAAGAGAAAAGAAGTACTTTTAAGTACCTGTCTCACATGGTATGATCTTAACTGAAAAATGTGATCCTTGCTCTGAAAAGCATTGGTCTTCTCAAGGAAACGTCAACACAACAGACACATCAAGTGCACCTAACTTTGGAAATAAACATCAGCCTAACTGAAGTAGAAGAACAACTTTCAAGGTGTCCTGCCCCCCATCTTCTCTAACTATACACACATATTATTGGTCAAACTAGCTTTATTTTCTGCTAACCAGTCCATATTTCATGGTACACTCTATGGCAAAAGGGAAGTAGAGCTTAATAACAGGTTTGTTTTTTTTTTTTAAGTTAATGATTTAAGCAATTCTTGGAATAACTTGCACTTGAAAAGATGTAGCTAAGAGGTCCTATCAAAAGAGACTCCCCAGCTGTTGACAGCTCAACTCTGGAAATACCCTCCTTCTTGCCCATTCCTGACTATCGCAAAATCCAAATTAGAAAGTTTAATGACCCTAGAGTGCCGTTTGACTTCAGTGATCTCAGAACTCTAACTATTCATTAGGGCTCTCGATAAATGATTATTGAATGCGGGGGGTGGTGTCATAGGCATTAAAAACCCGTTTCTAAAACCAACTGCTTGCTCCCTTGCCCCACCCCCTCACTCCCAGGAAACTGGGAGATCTCAAAATAAGAGTCAAACCATCCCTATTAATTCTGCAGTGAGATTAAGTTTAGGGGGTCTGACACTCCGCCCACAAGGCGATGACAGCCAGGAAGTCTGAACAGTGGCTCCAAAATGGGCACCTACTGCCCTGTGAAATACTGGACGCTTGCTATGGCACAAACTCTTCCCAGGGCGCTGAAACGGAGAGTCGGAAACCAAGACAAAGCTGTATGGGTCCCAAGGCCCGGATCCCATTCCACCACCCTCCTTCCTGTTTATAGATCCCGGTCCTGTAACTCCAACTACCAAACAGACGTTTCAGAAATATGTCAACACATGACATTAACTTGAAAAAGCTGGCTGCTCACGGGCGCGAGTTACAACTTGCCGGCTCGCACAGGAAAACCAGCTCATTTTAATTACTTGTCTTTTACTATACCATGTGGTCCCTTCCAGGGCCCCGGCAAAGATCGGGTTACTGAGAACTAGATAGCCTCGGTGGTAAAAGCAAAACTGCGTGGGCGGCTAGCGACGGGCGAGTAACACAAGAGCCGATCGACTCCGAAGTGACTGCCTGTTCGGATTCACGACAATCCCGGCGGCTCCTTTCTCGCTCTCGCACAAGCGTAGGAAGAGGAAGCTTTGGCACGTCCTCGCAGTCAGCAACAAACTGCCTAACCGCTCACTGATGTCGCGGAGGGGGCCTCGCGGCACTGGGTCGGTGCCCTCGGGTCTACCAAGGGCGCGCCACCTTTGTCTGCGTTTCCCCACCAGGATGGGCAACGCCTCGATGCAAAGCAGGCTCGCCCGGGTCGGAAGCGCAGACGCGGCTGCCCGCCCCCGGATTCTCAGCTCCTGCGTGGGGCCCAGGAAGACCAAGTGGCCACCCGAAACCTCCCACTTCCACTGCGCGCAAACAGCGCGCCCGCAACTCCCAGCCGGGGCACTTCCCCCAGCGCGACCGCCACAGGGTGGGGGCCGGGGAGACGCGCGCTTGGGGCTCTGCGGCCCGGCGCACCCTTGTTCTCCCGGCACCACTCCACGGCCGCCGGGCGAGGCAAGGCCACCGTGCCCTTTGCGGGGCTCGCCTTTGACTCAGGACCGCATGGGCTGATGTACCCCGGTGAGGCCAGATCTCAGACTGGCCACAACGTCAGGGAAGACACGACAGCCAGCCAGCCACCCACACCCAGACGCTGCCTGCCCCGCGCGCGGCCCCCTCTCACCTGCCTGCACCGTGTCCGAGAGGTCGTGCCCGGGGGCCGCAGTCCTTGGAAATTCCTTCAATTTTCTGGCGCTAAGGTTCAACCCGCCGGAGTTCGCCGCCTCCTCCAGCGCGCGCTCCAAACCCCGGTTCAAGGGCAGGTTGAAGCCCCCGCCGCTGCTGCCGCCCCCTCCCCCGGCCCCGCTGCTAGCTCCGGCTCCTCCGTGGTGGTGATGGTGGTGGTGGTGGGAATGATGATGTGGGTGCGGAGTAGCCCCCGAGAGGGCAGCGACGAAAGGTTGGGGTTCGCTTCCCGGCGTCGCCATCTTCTCCCGGGTCCCCCCACCCCGCCCCGCCGCTCCTGCGGGGCGTCGCGGCTTTCCGCCGGAGCACAGACGGCAGCCTGGCTGAGTCCCTGCAGTGCTCCACCGAGAGACGCTGGAAGAACGGGAGGAGGGTGTGGGGAGGCGCGCGGGAATAGGGGCAGACGGGGAGGCGGTAGTGGCAGCTGGTCTTGAAGGTTTCCTGTCCCGGGGAAGCTGAGGACTGCGGCGGCGGCAGCAGCGGCAGCGCGCATGTGTCTCCTCCCGCCCCTGCTCCCTCCTCTCGGCGGCTCTCCCCTCCTCCGCCGCCTGCTGTCTCTTCCTCCCTCCCCCCACGCTGTCAGCCAGCCCGAGCCTTCTACGCGGCTGTTGCGCTGCGCTCCGCGGGGAAAGCGGGTCTTGGGGGGCTGGCTGCCTGCATAGATGTGACGTTCAGTTAAGCGCGGCACCCCTCTGCGTTTCTTTTCGTTGCTCCTGGGACCAGAGGTTTTGGAGGGGTCTGAGAAGACGCTGTGAGGCCAGGGATGGGATTTGAAGTACAGTGAGTTCACGGGGCGGTGAGGTTATTGCAATTCCACGCGTCACTTCGGCTACTTGACCCAGAAGTCCTCAAAAGGCAGTTTTTCATTGTGGGATGAGCACAACAGATCCCCCCCTCATTTGGTAGAAGGCAATAGTAAACCGCCGGCATTTGGACGCCCCCAGTGAGCCAGGCGCTTGTCTAAGTTGTCTATGTAAATTACCTCATTAACCCAGGAACCCCTTGAGCAAGCGGAAAGAGCTGTTTCCCCCAGTCTACAGAGGAAGTTAAGAAGCTCCTCTAAGGTCACTCATGCAGTCAGAGGTGGAGCTGGATTCCAGCTTGTAGCCTTCAGACTCTGGAGTTTGCCCTCCTTCCTGTATATCCCGGGGCTGGACTCCAGCACGAACAGACAATGGGATAGAGCAGAGTGTTTGCTGCTGAGTGTTGCTAGAAAGCTACAGACATAGAAAGGAAGGACTTGTAAAAATGTCGGTGGCTCTTCTGGTGGACAAAATGCATTGTCATATGAGGGAGAGGGGCTGGCTGATGGCTGAATTGAGTGGTGGGGAAGAGGTTAAAAAGCCAGTGACCAGCTTGAACCTGTGGTACCTATCTGCACCTGTAACGTCAAATGTGTCCTTGTGCTGCTTCTTTGCCCCTGTGGCGGTTGGGAGCTGACATGCTGGCTTACTGGCTGTTCTACCATTCCGACCCAGCAGTAGATGCCCAGGCCAAGGCTGGCACATGAGGAGGTTGGGAGGTGGGGGGTGAGGATAGGAAATCTGGCACCATAAGGGCAGACCAATTGGAAGATTGATAAAATCTCACTCCTTTCCCCAAGTTTCAGCTCCAACTTGAGGGAATTGGGTGGTCACTGTAAGCTACTTGGCTTAGGGATATAGGGCTGGAGGTCAAGTATGAAAATAATACAGTCCTTGGAGTAGGGCAGTCCATCTTTTAAGTAGTGATGCAGAAATGTAATGGCCTAGGTACAGGCTGGAACTTGTGACTTCATTGACACGGCACTAAAGAATTGCCATTATCTATGCCACTTGCACTGACTACATGCAGTTGTTGTTGTTACTTGCCTTTGACTTGACTGTGACTCATGGTGACCTATGTACAACAGAACAAAATTTTGCACAGTCCTGCATCATCCCCATGCTCCAGTCCATTGTTGTGGCTGTCGTGCCAATCATTTCGACCCAGGGTTTCCCTCACCCATGCTGGCCCTCTACTTCACCAAACATGACGTCCTCCTCCAGCGAATGATCCCTTATGATGATGTGTCCAAAGCAAGCAAGTCAGACAACATTCTGTTGTGATCCGTAAGGTTTTCACTGGCTAATTTTCGGAAGCAGATCACCAGGCCTTTCTTCCTAGTCTGTATTAGTCTGGAAGCTCCCGTGAAACCTGTCCACCAAAAGTGACCCTACTGGTATTTGTAATACCAGTGACAAAGCTTCCAGCATCACAGCAACATGCAAGTCACCACAGTGTGACAAACTGACAGACAGTGGTGGAAGGCTTGCAGAGTTGCCCTTAATTCCTCTGGGATTCTTGCCTGAGAACAAAACATTGTACTCAGATTAGAGGAGACAAGCGCCACCTGCTGGTATCCTCCAAAACCTCTCATCAACCTCTCCCCACCCCCCACTCCACTCCCATTGGTCTCCCAGGCTTTTAAAAACCAGGCTTCAAAATACTGAATTAAGTATAATTACATCACTTGTAAAAGTTGACCTACCTCCCCTTTTCCCAAAACAGGAGTGCGAGACAAAGACAGACACATAAAAGAATTTCAATTGAAAATCTTCAGCTAAAACCAGGTGATCAGTATGCTGGCTATGGTTGAGAAAATCTGAAAGATTGCAATTTTAATTTAGACCAAGAATTTTGATGATACGTCAAATAGAGCATAAATTTTTTTAAAGCCACCAATTCTGTTTTTTAGAGGAAATAATGGGAATATGAGTTAATAAAGATTTGCTTGTTAACAAGTGATCATTCTTGAGGCATGGCCAAGATGGCGGAGTAGTCAGGCACTTCCGGTGGACCCTCTTACAACAAAGACCTGAGAAAACAAGTGAATCAATTATATATGACAATCTAGGAGCCCTGAACATCTAAGGCAAAGTTGAGGAAGCAGACTGAGTGGCCGTGGGAGGAAGAGATGGTTCTGAAACAGCGAGGAGTTGCCAGACCTGACCTGGCAAGAGCCTGAGCCCTTCAGGCCTGATCAGCTCGGGGGTGAGCAGTAAGGCAGGCAAGCGGCAGTGCTCAGGAGGCGCGTTTTCCGCACTGGGAGAGACCCAGTACCAGAGACTCTACACGGCCACCCAGAACCAGTAAGAAGCAGCCCTGAATCTGCCAAAGGTAAGTAGTTGCATATGGCCTACCATGCTGTCTTAGTCATCCAGTGCTGCTACAATAGAAATACCACAAGTGGATGGCTTTAACAAAGAGAAATTTATTTCTTCACAGTAAAGTAGGCTAAAAGTACAAATTCAGGGCATCAGCTCCAGGGGAAGGCTTTCTCTCTCTGTTGACCTTCTCATCAATGTTCCCCCAGACTAGGAGCTTCTCTGGGCAGGGACCCCAGTTCAAAGGACGTGCTCTGCTCCCGGCACTGCTTTCTTGATGGTATGAGGTCCCAACTCTCTGCTTGCTTCCCTTTCCTTTTATCTCTTGAGAGATAAAAGGTGGTGCAGGCCAACCCTAGGGAAACTCCCTTTACATTGGATGAGGGATGTAACCTGGGTAAGGGTGGTGTTACAATCCCACCCTAATCCTCTTTAACATAAAATTACAATCACAAAATGGAGGCCAACCACACAATTCTGGGAATCATGGCCCAGCCAAATTGATACACACATTTTTTGGGGGGACATAATTCAATCCATGACACGTGCGGATCAAAAATGTCCCCTTTAAGGAAAAACCTCTCTCCCATTTACGTCCTCGCTCCCTGCTCTGCACTGGGGCCTAGACCGGCTTCAGCAATTGCCAAGTCCCCTGGGCCGGAAGTGGAATCCGTAACATGCCCAGAGCCATTCTCCCCGCCTTGGAGAGTGAAAAATTAACAAACGGGAAAAAATAAACTGCCAGCTCCCCTAAGCCAGAAACCCAGAGTAGGCACAGCTTCTTTGCGTAGGCACAGGCATAAGGTATCCACGGACTCTGAGTGCCTTTTCCCTCTGCATAGACTTGTGTGGGCCTATTCCAACAGTGTAGGCCCTCATTACCTCAGTTCAACAGGATGTATAGTGGAAGTCTAACTTCAACTGTTTTAGTTGTGAAGTGGCAGGTTCTTGATATTTGGCACTGCTCTGCCCATTAAGCAGGGTCTTCACCTACCCACATCAGGGGCCTGAGGACTGGTGGATCCACCCATGCCACCTAGCCACCTGCGATAGGGGCCCGTGAATAAGAGGTGCCCCCCAGTCCTTATAGCCAACAGCATTAGCTGCTCATAGTCCGGCTGCAAAACCTACCCACCTACGCACTCTAGGGAACAGGGACACGCCTTCCTCCTGGACACTCAGGGGGAGGCCATCAGCCCCCTGCCTTGCTCAGAGTGTGTCCCCCTACTGCAGCCAGATGCCTGTGCCTACACCAATCACCCATGCCTGTCTAGGACTGTGAGTGAGAGCCTCCACCACACACTTGGTGGCTATCTACCTGGGCACCTGAGCTGAATCCATACAGGAGGAATGGGCGGACTCCTGAGCTCACATACCTAGTAACAGATCTAACCACCTGGTGACAGGACATTAGAGCTTCAAAGGTGCCAATAATTGAACTAGCTCATACGAGTAGCCTATTTGGGCATATCAAAACAAAACAAGAAGCTAGGACACAGTAAGCAAACATAAATAAATACAATAACTTCTTGATGGCTCACAGACAACAGTCAATATCAAATCACATAAAGAGGCAATCCGTGTAAGCCTTCATCTTAAGTGAGAATAGCAGCACAATTGGAAGAGCGTAGTCAATGTCACTGAACTGTGCATGTAGAAATTTTTGAAATG
>NW_004443980.1:8123042-8124319 GCF_000243295.1 Trichechus manatus latirostris
TGCTGGAGAGGTTGTGGAGAGACTGGAACACTTATACACTGTTGGTGGGAATGTAAAATGGTACAACCACTTTGGAAATTGATTTGGCGCTTCCTTAAAAAGCTAGAAATAAAAGTACCATACGATCCAGGTATCCCACTCCTTGGAATATATCCTAGAGAAGTTAACAGCGGTCACACAAATAGATATATGCACACCCATGTTCATTGCAGCACTGTTCACAATAGCAAAAAGATGGAAACCACCTAGGTGCCCATCAACGGACAAACGGATAAACAAATTATGGTATATCCACAGAATGGAATACTACGCAACAATAAAGAACAACGATGAAGCTGTGAAACATTTTATAACATGGAGGAATCTGGAAGACATTATGCTGAGAGAATTCAGTCAGTCACAGAAGGACAAATATTGTATAAGACCACCATTATGAGAATGCAAGGAAAGGTTTAAACACAGAAGAATACATTCTTTGATGGTTATGAGGGGGGAGAGGGATGGTGAGGGTTATTTACTAACCAGATAGTAGATAAGAATTATCTTAGGTGAAGGGAAGCACAGTACACACCACAGGGGAATTCAGCACAACTGGACTAAACCAAAGCTAAGAAGTTTCCTGAATACAATCAAACACTTTGAGGGACAGAGTAGCAGGGGTATGGGTCTGGGGACCATGCTTTCAGGGGACATCTAGGTCATTTGGCATAACAAAGCTTATTAAAATGTTCTGCATCCCACTTTGGTGAGTGGCATCTGGGGTCTTAAAAGCTTGCTAGCGGCCATCTAAGATGCCTCAATTTTTCCCAACCACCTGGAGTAAAGGAGAATGAAGAACACCAAAGACACAAGAAAATTATTTAGCTGAAGAGACAGAAAGGGCCACATAAACCAGAGACTTCATCAGCCTGAGACCAGAAGAACTAGATGGTGCCTTGCTACCATCAATGACCATCCTGACAGGGAACACAACAGAGAGCCCCGGATGGAGCAGGAGAAAGGTGGGGTGCAGAACTCAAATTCTGGTAAGAAGACCAGACTTAATAGTCTGACTGAGACTGGAGGAACCCCCAAGAGCATGGCCCCTGGATTCTCTATGAGGCCAGAACTAAAACATTTCCAACGCCAACTCTTCAGACAGGGATTGGACTGGACTGTGGGACATAAAGTGATACTCGTGAGGAGTGTGCCTCTTAGCTCAAGTAGATACAAGAGACTAACTGAACGGGCAGCTTCTGTCCAGAGGTGAGATGGGAAGGCAGAGAGGGTTAGGAGCT
>NW_004443980.1:8124419-8138153 GCF_000243295.1 Trichechus manatus latirostris
AGACAGGGATTGGACTGGACTGTGGGACATAAAGTGATACTCGTGAGGAGTGTGCCTCTTAGCTCAAGTAGATACAAGAGACTGAATGGGCAGCTTCCGTCTGGAGGCGAGATGGGAAGGCAGAGAGGGTTAGGAGCTAGTTGAATGGATATGGGGAATCAGGGGCAGAAAGGAGGAGTGTGCTGTCACAGTATGGGGAGAGCAATTAGGGTCACATAACAATGTATGTGCAAATTTTTGTATGGGGAAAAAATAAAAATAAAAAAACAAGTGATCAGTCTTACGTTAGGTTAAAGTAGTCATTGTAGTCTACTTTACCTTCTGCAGATTACTAAAGTCTAACTCTTTTCAGGAGGGACCTATTCATCTTTGCAACTCTCTCTCCTTATCCCAGAATTTAGGCGAGTACTTTGTATGTAATGACTGCACAACGAATATTAGAAATTCATTAAGCATTGTTCAGTAGACCAAGTGTTTTATAGGTTGCCATTTATTAATACACCTTTAGGGTTGCAAATGATGTCCCTGAGTGTAAGGGTTTTTCCTTAAAATTGGGGAGAGTATTTGACCCTGGAAAGCAATCTTGGTTGTTTTTACAAATTCAAGAATCTTGAGCAAACTATTTTCCATTGTTGTCTTGTTTCTTCACTATTTCTTCAATATGGTGGATGTCTCAGTTTTCTCTTTTTTTTTTTTGTTGTTATAAAAATATATATAACATGACTTTTTCCAATTTAACATTTTTCGCGTGTACAATTTAGTGAAAACAATTACATTAATCATGTTGTGCAGCCATCACCAAAATCTTTTGGGCATCTCTGTTTTGCCCAATTGTTGAGAAAAGAGGGACAATAGAAATATATTCAGCTTAAACTTTGGGCTGTTAGGAGAAAAGTGATCACCTTTGTGGACAAATCAAAATATTTTAGAATTGTTTTTTAATTCTCTTAAGTGCTCAGAAAAAACACCAGATCATAAACCTTTCCACATTTAAGACCCAGCTTTTGTTCTTGCTTTTAAAAAATGGAGCTTTTAAGAACTAAACTTATTAAGAATGGTAGACAGATTTTGAGAATGCCCCTCAGCCAATGCCATTTCTCTGAAAACCATCCAGAATTCTCTTTTGGGAGCACCGCATTGCTCAAGGAGTGGGCCTGGTCAGCAGTGTTTGTCCTTAATGGTCTTGTCTGCCCCCTCCAGCCACAGCTAATTGCACCAGAGGAGCTGACTCAAGGACCATTTATCCACAGGCGAGTCAGTTCCAGACCCTCTACCGGAAATCTGCACTAAAACACGCAGATACCGTAGTTGAGTTACAAGGAGCAGGCAGAGGCAGGGCTTATTTACATCTTTTTAGCTTGGAAACCCTGGTGGCATAGTGCGTAAGAGCTACCAGGCGCTCCCTGGAAACCCTATGGGGCAGTTCTGCTCTGTTGTATAGGGGCACTATCAGTCGGAATTGACTGGACGGCAACGAGTTTGTTTGTTTTTTACCTTGGTATTCCCTGATGGCATAGTGGTTAACTGCTATGGCTGCTAACCAAAAGGTCAATAGTTTGAATCTACCAGGCGCTCTTTGGAAACTATGGTGCAGTTCTTCTCTGCCCTATAGGGTCGCTATGAGTTGGAATTGACTCGATGGCAATGGGTTTTTTTCTGGGGGGTTATCCCCTAACCTCTCTGCTTCAGCCTCCTGTTTCCTAAAAAGGAACAAGAATATTCCACCCTTCTCTAGTGACTTCCTCCACATGCTGTCTCTGTACTGTATCTGTAAATATTTGTCTGTAAATGATCAGGGTATATTGTGTATTGTTCATTAGCTTTTAAGTACATCAAGGACAGGGATCCTGCCTTTTTTTTTTTTTTTTTTAGTCCACTGCATAGAGTGTTCAGTCTTACTGAAGTAGTTGTATGAATTTATCTGAAGATAATAAATAATACTATATTAACCCATTGCCATTGAGTCCATTTGAACTCACAGTGATCCTATAGGACAGAATAGAATGGCCCAATAGGGTTTCCAAGGAGCAGCTGGTGGATTTGAACTGCCAACCTTTCAGTCAGCAGCTGTAGCTCACCCATAGCTCTTAACCACTGTGTCACCAGGGCTCCGATACTATCTTAGGCATGTCTATTCTTTTTCTAGTGTTCCAAAACACTAATCTGTGAAGCAACTGGTTAGTGACAGAGTGATCCTGGCGAAAGCACTAATCTGTGAAGCAACTGGTTAGTGACAAGGTGATCCTGGCAAAATAAGAAAAATTAGGACAACTTCCCAAGTTTCTCATAAAGCTAAATATACTCAATCTAAAGAATAGTATGTAATTGTGAGACTGCCTCTCCTATTGTTTCTTGTGGAAGAAAAATGAAGCAATGGTAAGAATCAATTCTAGTGTTCATTAATATCCTTATTTGAAAATAAAAATAAAAACAGCTTACTAGATCCAGTTTGCAAATTTATTTAATATTACCTATCTGTGAAATCAAAAAGCCTGGAAACTGCTTGCTTAAACTCTGTTTTTTTGAAAAGGGAGTTAGTCAAGCTGAAGTCCAGACACCTACCTTTAAGCATGGTCTCATGCTTTGCTCACACCAACTGTAGCTTAATGTAATGTCTGTGTATCCCTGCGAGGGTGTGTGGTTTGTTTGGGTCCCCTCCCTCACCATCTATTTTCTAGGTTTTTCTCATTTCAGAATTTATCATAAGTCTGAAAAGATGATATTGCCCACCTTTGGATTTTGTAGTATTTCACACCTGACCATTGTCAAGACCCAGGTTTTTCACCCCCACCCCCACCCCCTGAACAAAAGCCCAACCCCTTCATAGGGGCTCATTCTTACTTTTCATGGAGCAAAGAAAAGGAAAGTATTACCATGTACCTGGCCCTGTGCTACCTCTTCCCAAACTCCTGGACCAGAGAAACGTCCTTTAAGCCCTCCTTACTTCTGCAGCTCTACCAAATAACTAACTAGTGGCCATCGAGTTGATTCCAACTCACAGCAACCCCATGTGTGTCAGAGTAATACTGTGTGCTCCATCGGGTTTTCAATAGCTGATTTTTTGGAAGGAGATTGCCAGGCCTTTCTTCAGAGTTGCCTCTTGGTGGACTCGAACTGCCAACCTTTGTGTTAGCAGCCAATCATGTTGACCATTTACACTACCCAGGAATTCCCCTACCAAATGAAAACACTACAAAGTTTGGTCCATCAAGATAAGGTTCCAAAAGAAGCTATTTTCTGGAACCATTCTCCAAATGACAATAGAAGAGCAATCTGTGATAAATGAATTATATGTTTTTTAGTTTTTTGTTGTATTTTCATAAATATTCTTGGTCTCATGATAAAATGCCAATTGTATGTGAAATTTTTTGTTTTACAACCAGTAAGATTTGTTCTTAAAACTGCATATGAGATATTATAACCAGTTGTGTAGCAGAGACAACATTTTGACTGAGACCTTAAGAGACATAATAGCATTTTGAAAGAATCCATGAGGAAAATATGGCTTGGATCACTCAGGATACGGAAGTGATTATAACAAAAATAATGTATTTGGCTTAGTGAGCTTAGTATCTTCTTAAATAAGTTATAAGGAAAAGAATATCAGTGAGCAATAGATGACGGTCTGATTCCCATTAGAAGTTTCTTAAGAGGCTACCAGGGCAAGACAAGGTGAAAATGAGGATAGAAGGGCACCAACTGACAGGACTTTCATTTATTAAAAAAAACATATTTTAGAGAAACTGATTATTTTAAAGATGTGAATGTAAATATTAGATGATACCAGATATTAGGTAATAGCTTTAGTATGACTGATTCCTGTAAATATTTTACAATTTATATTATTTTATTGGTTTATTATACGATGTCTATTATGTTATCAGAGCCCTGGTGGCACAGTGGTTAAGAGCTACGGCTGTTAACCAAAAGATCGGCAGTTTGAATCTACCAGCTGCTCCTTGGAAACCCTATGGGGCAGTTCTACTCTGTCCTATAGGGTTGCTGTGAGTCAGAGTCAACTAGACAGCAATGGATTTTAGATGGGTATTATGTCTTGGAAGAAGTACAACCAGAATGCTCCTTAGAAGCAAAGATGGTGAGACTATGTCTCACATACTTTGGACATGTTATCAGGAGGGATCAGTGCCTGGAGAAGGACATCATGCTTGGTAAAGTAGAGGGTCATCAAAAAAGAGGAAGACCCTCAGCGAGATGGATTGACACAGTGGCTGCAACAATGGGCTCAAACATAGCAACAATTGTGAGGATGGTGCAGGACCGGGCAGTGTTTCGTTCTGTTGTGCATAGGGTCACTATGGGTCGGAACCGACTCCACAGCACCTAACAACAACAACATTATGTTATTGATTCATAGTCTAATGAATTCATGAAATATTTATGGGAATCTATAATTGGTTTATAAATAAGTTGTTTAATTTGCATGGATAAGCTGAAGTAGCATTACCCAGTGTGTGTTTCTCAGAACTTTAGTTCTTGAGGTGGTTAATAAGCATTAAGCATAAAGGGTTTCATTGCCAAATAAGTTTGGGGAACACAGGACTAATAAAAAAGTTTAAGAAGTTATTTTACTATAGGACTTCCCAGAGTCTTTAATATGCTAATGTACATTATGAGTGTGCAAGAAGTAGAATGATTTATAGGCAGCTTTTCTCAAATATATTTTACCATTGAATCTCTTCTGGCAAGTCTGTTTTCCATGGACCACACTTTGAGAAACCCAAGACTAAGGAAATCTCTCTATGTTATCTATATTAAGTCAGTTTAACAGACCAACACTGACCTCCAAATCAAGGTTAAAAATGATGCCAAGTGTCACCAGCATGGCACTTCCTCAGCAAATACCATGCCCGCTTGTTGGCCATTAGGTGGATTTCAAAAGAACAAAAAAATCTTCCGATTTGTACTTACAGTACTTTGAGTCTAACTAAAACAGTAATTTGTATATTCCCCAAAGGCAGTTCTTAAGACTCTTGATCTCATTATAGGGCTATTTTCTGAACCCAAGACTGTCATTAGGGTCTGGTCCGATGCAGAAAGACTCCCAGAATGGCTGTTCTCCTGGATGTAGTAGGAAATAGACGGTTCGGTTGTTATGACATTAAGCTTCCTCCACCCAGATGCAATCAGTATTCATGTACATGAGGTTCACACAGGAGATATTGAGAACTTCGAGTGATTTCCCAAATCATTCCAGCGCACCATTTAAAGAGGAGCTGTGCCTGGACTTAGGGAGTAAGGCTGGACAATGAAGCAATAGTGCAAAAGCAAAGGAACCTGGTCATCTCATTCTTGTCCCTGGCAAGTTCCGTCAACAGGTACCACAACCTACCATGGGTCAGGAACAAAACCAGCTAGGACTTCAATTTCTGGTTGGTGGAGAGAGAGCTAAATCAGGATTAGGGGGGTTGGGTATAGGAACTGACCTGGAAGTGGATTCATCCAAGGTGGGAGAATAGCACAAGGACCCCTCACTGTGTCCACAGGGGATGTGTTGTCTGCAACCCCAGTCACAGCTGCTGGAAGCCCCTGACACTCAGCTAGAAGTAAGGATAGTCTCAGCGCCATATGGACTGAAGCAAATCAATCCCTAGTCACTGCTAGGGGTAAAGTAGAGCCCAGCTCTGGGAGAGAGGTCCAGGAGGTAAACAGGACCCTTCCCAACTGGCTGGGACTCAAGATAGGGCCCCCGGTACATTGGTGAGCTGTAGTCCAGTCAGAAAGTACTCCGTAGGACAGAATGTCTCTGGAAGGATGTGGAAGGAACAGGCAATAGTGATTGCTCATAGAAAAGAGATCTGCTAGAATGTGAGGGAAAAGAGACCTATCTTTTTCTGGGTATCTTTTGTTCAGTTTAAATGTTTCACCTTGTGCATCTAAGAACCAGTTAACCAGTTGCCAAGGAGTCGATTCCAACTCCTGGTGACTTCATGTGTGTCAGAGTAGAACTGTACTCCATAGGGTTTTCAATGGCTGGTTTTGCAGAAGTAGATCACCAGGCCTTTCTTCTGAAGTGGTGGACCCAAACCTCCAACCTTTTGGTTAGCAGCCAAGCGCGGCAACCGTTTACACTACCCAGAGACTACTTTTTATTAAAGCAATTAATGAATTACATTTTTAAAATGCCAGTTGAGGAGATTGAGCTAGGAGCAGTAATCAATAGGAAGTCATGAGTAAGTCTCCAGGCATAAACCCTGCAGGATGAACTGGAAGCAAAGAAGCAAGCCAGGATATTGTTCCCATGACATGAGGTGAGATAAGGAGTGCTTGGATCAGGACCGGGCAAAGGGAATGCAGAAGGAAGAAACAACAGAGCTTCAGCATTCAACGAACATTTGCTGAGCCACTCCAACATTCCAGGCAGTTTTGGGGGCTGGAGGTGCAATGGAGCAGAGAGGGCATTGTCTGCCCTGTAGTTAGATCCACTGCCAGAGACAAAGAGTATAAGAACAAGGAAAGCCTGCTGTCTGCGAGAAAGTTTCAGGACAGTTTGTGAATATCCAGACTGTAGAGGTAAGAAGAATACAAAGGAGGTAGAAACAGTGGGTGTGAGCTACTTATTCCAGGGAAATGCAGGTCGGGAGAAAAAACTAAAAGGTTACTAAACAAGCAAATAAGAATCCCTGGTGGCACAACAGGAGCTCTGGTTGCACAGTGGTTAAGCACTTGGTTGCTAACGAAAAGGTCGGCTGTTTGCACCCATCAGCTGCTCCTCAGGAGAAAGATGGGCAGTCTGCTTCCATAAAGATTACAGCTTGGAAACCCTATGGGGGTGTTCTACTCTGTCTATAGGGTTGATATGAGTAAGAATTGACTCAAGGGCGATGGGTTTGGGTGACACAGTGGTTAAGCGCTAGGCTGCTAACCGAAAGTTCAGCAATCGGAACCCACCAGCTGCTCTGTGGGAGAAAGGACCCAGCCATCTGCTCCCATAAAGATTTCAGCTTAGGCGACCCTATGGGGGCAGTTCTACTGTGCTCTATAGGCTTGCTATGAATCAAAATAAACTAGACAGCACACAATGACAACAAATAGGCAAATGGAGTTCCTGGGTGGTGCAAACAGTTAAACAACTAGGCTGCTAATGGAAAGGCTGGCAGTTCGAGTCTACCCAGAGGAGCGTGGGAAGAAAGGTCTGTTGATCTACTTCTGAAAAACCAGCCACTGGAAACCTTGTGGAGCATAGTTCTACTCTGAAACACATGAGGTCACCATGAGTCGGGTTGGGTTGAACCCAGGGCAACTGGTTAAACAGGCAAATACACAAAAACAGAAAACCCACTGTCATTGAGTTGATTCAGACTCATAGCAACCCTATAGGACAGAGTAGAACTGCCCCATAGGGTTTCTAAGGCTGTAAATCTTATGGGAGCAGACTGCCACATCTTTCTCCCTCAGAGCAGCTGGTAGGTTCCAGCAGACAAGCACCTAACCATTGCGCCACTAGGGCAAATAGAGCTGAGAAAACTGGTTTAACTTTTAAGATAGGGAAGACCTGAGGAGATTTGAAAAAAAAAACAAAAAACTTTTGGGCAAGGTGAGATTGGAGCATCCAGCAGGAGGAAGTGGAGGAGGGAAGGCGTGAGCAATTGCAGGTGTGACATCCAGGAAAGGCAAAGACAAAAGAAGGATGGAATTCAGCCTAGATGGAAAGACTCGAGTGCATCCTCTGAGCCTGGAGGTAAAACTCAGAAGGCCTAAGTTGTTGTTGTTGTAGTTAGGTGCCATCAAGTCAGTTCTGACTCATAGTGACCATGCACCACAGAAGGAAACACCACCCAGTCCTGCACAGTGCTTACAATTGTTGTTATGCTTAAAAATGTCACCTTGAAGACTAAGGTGTGCCTGACCCAAGCCATGGTATTTTCAATCGCCTCATATGCATGTGAAAGCTGAGCAATGAATAAGGAAGACCGAAGAAGAATTGACGCCTTTCAATTGTGGTGTCAGCAAAGAGGGCCTAAGTAAGAGCAGTAATATGCCAAAATAACAATTCAGACACTTTAGGCATTGTAGACTGAAAGGTCAAGAATCTGAATATATATCACGTGCTAAGAGCAGAACCGGAGGTTGCAGGTGGGAAGGGAAACATATGAATAAAATTTCCAAATCAGAAACCACGCAGCAGGTGGATCCATTATAACCAGAAATACTTGATCTTCGGCTTTCAGCCCTAGCTATCACGTTAAGCTCTCAGTGAAATCGTGACACTGCCCAAGAGTGTTTTTCCTCTGAAATGTGTCTATTTGCTTATCATCCTTCTGTGGATTGTAAAATAAAATGTGCTTTTAATTGAGATCACTAAATTGTATACCTGAAAGATGTTGAATTGGCAGAAGTGTTAAATCTATATTTTTACTAAAAAAAAAAAAAAAAATCAAATGTGCTTTAAAATATGTAGCTTGGTGTCTAAGGAAGAAAGATAAGCTGGCTGCTAATGAGAGACCAGGTGTCTCCAAATGCTTCTCTGCAGACAGGGCTGCACTGTGGGGTTTGGACACAGCCCGCATGTCCTCAGCCAGGGAGGCCTCAGGAATCTAGTCCACCTCCCCTATTCTGCCGATTGGGAAATAAATGCATGAAGGTGGATTGCCCAACGTCGATGAGCTTGTCAGTACAGCATGTTGACTAGACTCAGGTCTGTATGTCCTCTTCAGTGAGTTCTCTTTGTCCGTCATGAGAATACAAGTCACCAACTATGTCGCCATCTGTCACACTGAGGGAGATTCTGCTCCTGTCCCTCTGTGAACATCATCAATTTGCTTTCTGCCTGAGCGTCTCTTTGTTGAAGGGATGTTGACTATCTAGGGTGCTGGTTCATAGTGCTTATGCTGGATAAGGGCTGTGGGAGGAGCTGGTTTGGCCCTGAGATGGCCTGGCTGCTTTTCTCTGGGACAGGACAGTCAGTATGCCCTGTGCCAGTGAGGAGCGAATGTAGGTATCCATGGCTCAGGCAAAATACAAAGCCGTGAGTTAGCCAACATCCATTTCAGGTAGCGACTCTACAGGAGCCTTTCTGCAGTCATCAGAAAGGCTGGGCTCCTTTGGCCTCTAGACCAGTGGTTATAAAATATTTTTGGAGTCACAGACCCTTTCAGGTTCTTTGACAAGTGCTGAACCCTTTCCCCAGAAAAATGCACTTTCAGTCCCACACATACTATTTTGTATACAATTTCGTAGGTATTAGAGATGTTCTGAACTCTCTGTTGTTGTGTGTCATTGAGACGATTCCAACTCATAGCAACTCTATATGTGTGCAGAGTAGAACTGTGTTCCATGGGGTTCTCAAGGTTGTGAGCTTTAGGAAGCAGATCACCAGGCTTTTCTTCTGAGGCACCTCTGGGTAGGTTTGAACCTCCAACCTTTTGGTTAGTAGTTGAGCGCTTAATTATTTTCACCACCTAGGGATTCCAGGGCTAGTCAAGCCTCACCTAATCAACTCCAACTCTGGACAAACCTCCCCATGGAACAAATCTTGAGAGATGTAGTTAGATCTATGATGCTATTTCAGAAAATACTTCACTTCTTATGTTCAGTAAGTTTTCCTTCTCCTGAACCCCTGACATTTCCTTTGGGCACAGACAGAGTTTTGTAACATTGGAACTGTCTCCCTGCACATGAGTAGGGTGGAGTTTTGTTGAGGTGATGCTGATGCTGTGAAGATTCTTCCCTGCTGACCACTGGCGCGGTCCTTAACACTGTCAACTCCTGCTCAGGCCTTGATTCCCGCCGGCCTCTCCCAATCGCCCCACAGCCCGTGTTAGATTATTTATGTGTGCTAAGGCCCTTGCCAGAGTTTCCACCATCTGGCTAATGATGGGGCACCATATGCCAGCGGCAGGATATGGGCACCTGCCTGTGGGTTGGGGCACAGACCTGCCTTCAGAAACAGCCTAGCTTCCCAGTGAGTGGCTCACTCCCCAGTGACACAAGGCATCTCTTTTTCATGAGTCTGCAACTGGGACACAAATGACTGGGGCTCCTCCTGCTCTGGGCTGAGTTGGTGGTAAATGGCATAGATGTGTTTAGATGACGTTTAAATCATCCCATTACCTTCCGTTTACCTAGTGACGTAGAGCAGTTTGTTGACATGTAGGCACAGATATTACCTAATGCAATAACCTGTTACCCCTTCAAGCTTAAAAATCGGGAAGCAAAGGCTTTACTATGGAGCTCACTGGATACTTTAAATAGATTTTCATCCAACGCCATGCCCAAGGAGTTCTAGATTGCTCAAGCCCCTCAGTGAATTGTATCTGAGGGAGAAGGGTACTTGGTAAGCCTGATGTTAGACAACCATATTAGGTATCTATAACAGAAGCAGGTCTGTCTGTCTTCACTCTTCACTAGATGGGAAGCTGGTTAGGGTTTAGACTATTATGTGTGGCTGGTCTTCTGAGTGTGCATTAGGGGTTGTTGTTGCTAGCTGCTCTGGGGGAGGCTCCAACTCATAGCGACCTGATGTATAACAAACTAAACGTTGTTCAGTCCTGTGCCATCCTCAGAATCATTGGTATATTTGAGCCCATTGATTTTGTCCTTGTGTCAATACATCTCATTGTGGAAGGATCAAGTATCACCAAATGTGACTGTTTGGGTCCAAATATCTGCATTAAGCAATACCTGTTGCACTGTATCTTATGTCTGAAAGTCCAAGGGATCTTCTAGACTTACGTTTTCAAAAAATGAGAACAGCCTTTATTTGCTTCTCCCCTCAAACTTCCTTTTGGATGTAAAAAAAAAACAATTTAAATGCAAACGAGAAATACAAAATGCAGGACCCTTAATAACTGACTGTTTTCTTAGTCATTAACTATTGAATTAAGTAGGGAAACAAGTATGTGTTCAGGCTCCATGAGCAGCCAATCCCTGCCTACCTTCAGTCTGCTAAGACAAAAAACCCAGAGGGCTTTTTCACACGTGGAGGGAGGTGAAATGCGAGGCAGTCACAAGACTCAGCCCAGTTAGTGAGAACAACAGTGAAAATCTGATATTAACTTAAAATTTCTTTTTCCAAGTTGTAATTTAAATGCAAATGTGCTGTTATTGACCTTGCCCCTTGGTTTTCCCCTCAAATATGTACTACAATAAGCATTTATACACTGCATGATTTCTTAAGAGCAGAGTAATTCAGTAAAATAGTTCAAGCTATAGTTATTTCTTAACTACTGTGCTAACTGGAGTGCTTCAAGGCTGAGATCATTGAAATATTGTGTATAATCGAAGAGAACAAGAACTGGGAAGCAGGAGAGTGCAGCCACCAGCCAGCTGTGTTAACTTGGCCAAGTCATTTAACTTCTCTGGGACTCAATGAACTCATCTGTCAAATGAGAGGGATTAGATAGTGTATCCCTAGGATCTCTTTTTGCTCTGAAATTTCATGACTCTGAAAATTACATTTGAATCAATAAAGTCAACTTTCTTCCCCACCAAAAGCATTTTGGAGCCCTGGTGGCACAGTGGTTAAGAGCTATGGCTGCTAGCCAAAAGGTCGGCAGTTCGAATCCACCAGCTGCTCCTTGGAAACCCTGTGGGGTAGACTTGATGGCAATGGTTTTGTCTCGTAAAAGCATTTTGACAGCATTTCTAACCCAGAGAAAGGCATATTTCTAAAGTGTCCCCAGCCTATTTACAGTAGGATAAAATTACTAACAGCTAATGAAGAGCCTGAGACTAGCAGGAGGAGAAACTAGTATTCTGAATAACCCACAAAACAAGTCATCATCTGTCATACAATCAGGTGTGTGAAGTACCATAGGCAAGTTCAATCCTAAAGTTCTTAGTTAAGCTACTATTATGTAGATCCTTTCTAGTAGCACTTTGTTTCTATGGTGTCTATAAGTCAAGAATCTTAATTTTGCAGAAAAAAAGCAAAAACATTTCAGAGGGAAATGAGACATGAGAAGGAGTTAAGAGAAGGATTGTCTCAACTAGCAGTCTCAAAAAAGTCAGCCACGTGAGTTCAGGGAAAGTACAGAGTGATCAAAACATTCATGCTGCTGACATGCTGATGCATTAATATCACATGCAAGTAAAATTTTGCTGAAGATAATTAAAACACTGTTACAGCAGTACATAGACGGGGAACTGCCAGAAATTCAAGCCGAATTCAGAAGAGGACGTGGAATGAGGGATATCATTGCTGATGTCAGATGGATCCTGGCTGAAAGAAGAGAATACCAGAAAGATGTTTACCTGTGTTTTATTGACTATGCAGAGGCATTTGACCATGGGGATCATAACAAATTATGGATAACAGTGCGAAGAATGGGAATTCCAGAGCACTTGATTATGCTCATGTGGAACCTGTACATAGACGAAGAGGCAGTCGTTCGAACAGAACAAGGAGATACAACATGGTTTAAAATCAGGAAAGATGTGCGTCAGGGTTGTATCCTTTCACTATACTTATTCAATTTGAATGCTGAGCAAATAATCTGAGAAGCTGGACTATATGAAGAAGAACATGGCATCAGGATTGGAGGAAGACTCATTAACAACCTTCAATATGCAGATGATACAACCTTGCTTGCTAAAAATGAAGAGGACTTGAAGCACTTGCTGATGAAGATCAAAGACTACAGCCTTCAGTATGGATTACACCTGAACATAAAGAAAACAAAAATCCTCACAACTGGACCAATAGGCAACATCATGATAAATGGAGAAAATATTGAAGTTGTCAAAGATTTTGTTTTACTTGGATCCACAATCAATGCCCATGGAAGCAGCAGTCAAGAGGTCAAACGATGTATTGCATTAGGCAAATCTGCTGCAAAAGACTTCTGTAAAGTGTTAAAAAGCAAAGATGTCACTTTGGGTCTAAGGTGCTGACCCAAGCCATGGTATTTTCAATCACCTCATATGCATGTGAAAGCTGGATAATGAATAAGGAAGATCAAAGAAGAACTAATGTTTTTGGGTTATAGTGTTGGCGAAGAATATTGAATTTACCACGGACTGCCAGAAGAACAAACAAATCTGTCTTGGAGGAAATACAGCCAGAATGCTACTTAGAAGTGAGGATGGTGAGACTTGGTCTCACATACTCCAGAGTTATTAGGAGGGACCAGTTCCTGGAGAAGGTCATCATGCTTGGTAAAGTAGAGGGTCAGCAAAAAAGAGGAAGACCCTCAACAAGATGGACTGACACAGTGGCTACAGCAATGGGCTCAAACCTACCAGTGACTGTGAGACGGCGTAGGACCGGGCAGTGTTTCATTATGTTGTACATAGGGTTGCTATGAGTCAGAACTGACTGGACAACGCCTAACAACAACAACAACAGGTTATAAGAAAGAAATCATAATGCTGTAACACTGACATTGTTTCTGGTCATACTGGCACACACACACACACACACACACACAGGCACACACACAGACAGACACACAGACATAAGGAATGCTGAAATGAAGTTTCAAAGAGATGCAAAAGGTGGGCCTACCCACAGGGCAATAATCAATTCCACTCCACCAGAAATGACTAATTTGCATTTCTGTGGACAAGAATCATTTGCATCATTATTAGTTTCCTACAATTTACAGAGTTTTAAAATAGCTCAGAAACAATGAAAGGTGGAAATAACATGGAAGGATGTACTAGATAAGACATCCAGTAATCCTTGTATTTTTTCTATTTTCCCACTCTCCAAGATCACATTTTTTTTTTTTATTGTACTTCAGGTGAAGGCTTACAGAACAAATAGTTTCTCAT
>NW_004443980.1:8138830-8178925 GCF_000243295.1 Trichechus manatus latirostris
ATTGAGCTAGATGTTCCCCGAGACCATGGTCCCCACAGCCCTCCGCCCAGCAATTCAGTCCCTCAGGGAGTTTGGATGTGTCTATGGAGCTTCCATGCCTAGGTCACATTTTTTTCTGACAACTGATGTTAAGGGAGTAGTGTGTAATGAACCCAAGATAGGGCAACCGGTTTTATGGGTTTGAATTCTTTTGTTGTCTTGAGCAATATATTTGACTTTACTGAGTCTGAGTTTCCTTTTCAGTAAAATGAGGAGGATAATACCTCTCAAAGTTGTTATGAAGATTAAATAAGATATGGGAACCTAATTTGCTGTGTAACCAAAAACACTGTATTTTTTTGAAAAGATTAAATAAGAACCATATAAATAAATTAGTATAGTTCACCACATAGGTTCTGAATAAGTGATAGCCCTTATTGGTAATATTAATTACACAGGAAAGTCAGCATACCTATGAGATAATATGGCTTTAATGTTAAAGAAATAGGTCTTTCTATGATTCAGGCTCAGTTAACACAGGTAAAAGGGCTTTGCAAATTATAAATTCCTGTATAAAAAATTAGTTATTTCCTTGTACTGACTACAGGATCTTGGGCAAAATCTTTAAATTCTCTAAGCCTTCAATACCTTATTTAGAGAATGGATATAAATGCAGAATGTTCCCTCAAAGATAATTGTGGGAATGAGGGGCTCTAGCAAAAGATCTGGCAGCACTGATATTCAGCAAATGTGCCTGTTATGTCTGTACTGATTGCTTAAGTATGGATTACTTCTATACCAGTTAGAAAATAGCTGCCCTGAGCCCACCTCCCCCTACAAACACCCATACCAGTGCCCTCACAATACCCATCTGCCCAGCACCTCCCTCCTTGATTCCTCACACCGCCTCATGACCCTGCAACTAAAGGGTTAGTGCCAGGCACAATAGGCAACCTCAGAGGCCCTGTTGTAGGGCTAGGGCCAGTGACAATTCTGATTGGTCAGTGCGCATGCCATACTGTTTGTTAAATGTTTTTAATATCCTGTCTGGTACCTAGTAAGTAGTAAGCCCTCAAAGATTGTTAGCTAGTGTTATCAGGATAACTATTTCTACTATTTAGATTTTATGCTTTAAGCACAGTTTTGTATTTATCAAAAATGTCAATAGCCCATGGCTAGGCAAAGCCTTAAAGGGATTTTTTCCCCCCAACTATGGAAAAAAACACTATGCCCAGAGTGGAAGCTCTTTATGCCAGCTTGTACTCTGGGCTTAAAATGCATGCTTGTAAAAAAATTTAACTGCAAGATGATGAAAAGCAAGGCAGTCAGCTGATGTAATCATCTTACATAATTGCTTTATGTATAGCATTAAAGAGTTATTGGGCAATCTTTGCAAATGAGGATTTTGTTGATCAACTGTCATAGGTGAACAGCACCATATCTAATTTGGGTATCTTTTCTTGTGAGCTAGAAACCAGATGCTGCCATCACCAAGAAATAATAAAAAGAAGTTGGTCAGAGTTTGTGACTTCCAAGAAAACATGAAGTGGAAGAGGTAAGCCATTATCCAGGGAATTTGATTACCTGAACTAGACAATCCAAGGGGATTGGAACATACATTTTCTGTAAAAACAGTTTGTTTAGCCAATGTTTTTCAGTCTGTACAACTGCCTTAACTCTCCTTTTCACACTTTCTGTGCTGACTACAGGAAGAGGTCTGGGGAAGTGAACATTGCAATATACTGCCAGCAGAACAACAGCACCGTTCTGCATGGCTACACATTCCAGGAAGGAGCCCTGATGGTGCAGTGGTTAAGTGCTTAGCTGCTAACGGAAAGGTCAGTGGTATGAAACCACCAGCGGCTCCACAGGAGAAAGATGTGGCAGTCTGCTTCTGTAAAGATTATAGCCTTGGAAACTCTATGGGACAGCTCTACTTTGTCCCATAGGGTCACTATGAGTCAGAATCAACTCAATGGCAATGGGTTTGGTTTTTGTTTTTGGTTATCCATGCAGGGATTATGGTAGTCAAAGTCTTGTCTTCATTCCCAAAAATGAATGAGAGGAGACTAGCAGAAAATAATCTGTCACCTAGATCAATCCAGTTGAATCAACTCCTCTGTCACAGGAGAGCAGCTCTAGAATTCAGGGGAGGAACCCAGCTAAGAGAATCCTTACTCATGGGGTAGCTCACCCAAAATAAAAAACAGAAACAACAACGAAAACCAGCTACCACAGAGTTGATTCCAACTTATGATGACCCCATATATGTCAGAGTGGAATTGTACTCCATAGGGTTTGCAATGGCCTTTCTGCTAAGGTGTCTCTGGGTGGACATGAACTTCCAAGCTTTCAGTTAGCAGCCCAGCTGGTTAAACCTTTGCATCATCCAGAGACTCCATGTAAGGCTGCAAGTGGTTAGTTGACATGTTCTTACAGGACCCAGATAAGCTTTACCAAGGACAGTGTACTGTCAGCTCACACATATATATCATTTGTGTGACTCTGTCAGACAAAGCAATTTAGCTCCTGTTCATCTCCCTCTGAAACTGCTCTCTGAAACCCATTAAGGATCAAAGCAGAACAAAGCCTTTTTCATGAACACAATCCATTGTTGTGCAGAAGCTGGCACAATTTCAGGGATAGGGTGGGAAGAGTATAAAACCAAAAAACCAAACCTACTGCCGTCAAGTCGATTCAGACTCATAGTGACCCTAGAGGACAGAGTAGAACTGCCCCATAGGGTTTTCAAGGCTGTAAATCTTTACAGAAGCAGATTGCCACATCTTTCTCCCCAGGAGAAGCTGGTGGGTTCGAACTGCCGACCTTTTGGTTAGCAGCCGAGCGCTTAACCACTGCACCACCAGGGCTCCTTGGGAAGAGTATAGATAACAAAATTTTTTTTGTTAGCTATATATATGGAGAATGACAGAGACACACAGAGACACAGGCTTCATGTTCCTCACGTGTGTTATTCTTTGTTTTATAGACCTGTCTAATCTTTGGCTGAAGGATGAACTTCGGGAGTGGCTTCAGTTCTGAGTTAAAAGGGTGTCTGGGGGCATAGTCTCAGGGGTTCTTCCAGTCTTGGTCAGAACAGTAAGTCTGCTCTTTTGTGTGTGTGTGAATTTGAAATTTGTTCTACATTTTTCTCCCTCTTTGTCCCAAACCTTCTATTGTGATCCCTTGTGGTAGCCTGGCACCATCTAGTTCTTCTGGGCTCGGGTTGATGGAGGCTGTGGTTCATGTGGTCCATTAGTCCTTTGGACTGAATTTCCCTTGTGTCCTTGGTTTTCTTCATTCGCCTTTGCACCTGAAAGGATAGGACCAGTAGGTGTATCTTAGATGGCCGCTCACAAGCTTTTAAGACCTCAGACACTACTCACCAAAGTTGGATGTAGAACATTTTCTTATGAATTTTGTTATACCAATTAACTTAGATGACCTCCGCGACCATAGTCCCCAGCCCTCAGCCCCAGTAACTCAGTCCCTCAGAGTATTTGGATGTGTCTATGAAGCTTCTATATCTTTGCCTTGGTCAAGTTGTGTTGACTTTCCCAGAACTCTGTACTGTCTTTCTCTTCAAAGTTAATATTTATCTACTATCTAGTTAATGATTTCCCCTCCCCAAATCTCGTAACCATCAAACATTGTTTCTTTCTGTGTGTAAACCTTTTCTTGAGTTTTTATAATAGTGGTCTCCTAGTATTTGTCCTTTTATGATTGACTTATTTCACTCAGCATAATGCCTCCAGATTCATCCATGTTGTGAGATATTTTCGATTCATTATTGTTCTTGATCTTTGCATAGTATTCCATTGTGTGTATATACCATAATTTGTTTATCCGTTCATCTGTTGATGGGCACTTAGATTGTTTCCATCTTTTTGCTGTTGTGAATAATGTTGTAATGAACATGGTTATGCATATGTCTATTCATGTGACGGCTCTTATTTCTCTAGGATATATTTCTAGGAGTGGGATTGCAGTATCATACGGTATTTCTATTTCTAGCTTTTGAAGGAGGCTCCATATTGTTTTCCATAGTGGTTGGACCTTTTACATTCCCACCAGCTGTGCATGAGTTCCAATCTCCCCCAATCTCCCCAACACTTGTTATTTTCTGTTTTTCTTGGTTAGTGCCAGTAATGTTGGGGTGAGATGGTTTCTCAATGTAGTTTTGATTTGCATCTCTCTAATGGCTAACGATCGCGAGCATTTCTTCATGTGTCGGTTAGCCACCCAGATGTTTTCTTTAGCACCTCTTTCCTTTCCATATAAAGTTAGTGATTATTTTTTCCATCTCTTTAAAGAATGCTGTTGGTATTTGGATCAGGACTGCATTATATCTGTAGATCACTTTGGGTAGAATTGACATTTTCACTAGGTTGAGCCTTCCTATCTATGAGCATGGTACGTTTTTCCACTTATGTAGGTCTATTTTGGTTTCTTGCAGTAGTGTTTTGTAGTTTTCTTTGTATAGGTCTTTTACGTCCCTAGTCAGATTTATTCCTAAGTATTTTATTTTTTTAGGGACGATTCTAAATGGTATTGTTTTCTTGATTTCCTTTTCGAAGTTCTCTTTGGTAGCATATAGGAATCCAAATGAATTTTGTATGTTGAGCTTGTATCCTGCTACTCTGCTGAATCTTTCTATTAGTTTCAGTTGTTTTCTTGTGGAGTCTTTTGGGTTCTCTGTGTATAGTATCATATCATCTGCAAATAGGGATAGTTTTACTTTTTCCTTTCCAGTTTGGGTGCCCTTTATTTCTTTTTCTTGCCTTATTGCTCTAGCTAGGATTTCCTGCACAATGTTAAATAGGAGTGATGATAAAGGGCATCCTTGTCTCATTCCCGTTCTCAGGGGGAATGCTTTCAGCCTCTCTCCATTCCAGTATTCTTTCACAGTCCAGTAGACTACAAGTCCAAATTCAGGGCATCAGCTCCAAGGGAATACTTTCTCTGTCAGCTCTGGGGGAAGGTCCGTGTCATGCATCAGTCTTCTCTTGGTCTGGGAGCATCTCAGCACAGGAACCTCAGGTCCAAAGGATGCACCCTGCTCCTGGCACTGCTTTCTTGGTAGTATGAGGTTCCCCTGTGTCTCTGCTCGCTTCTCTCTTTTATATAGCAAAAGAGATTGGCTTAAGACACTATCCAATCTTGTATACCTCATCAGTATAACTGCCACTAATCCATCTTATTAGATCATAGTGACTGAATTTACAACACATAAGGAAATCACATCAGATTACAAAATGGTACACGATCATACAATACTGGGAATCATGATCCAGCCAAGTTGGCAGATATTTTGGGGGGACACAATTCAATCCATGACATCATGTGATTCTTTTGTTTTATTTACGTGGTGGATTACGTCAATTGATTTTCTAATATTGAACCATCCTTGGGTACCTGATATGAATCCCACTTTGTTGTGGTGTGTTGTTCTTTTTCTTTATATGATGCTGAATTATATTGCTAGAATTTTGTTAAGAATTTTTGCATCTATATTCATGAAAGGCATTGGTCTGTAATTTACCTTTTTTGTGGTGTCTTTGCTGGCTTTGGTATCAGGGTTATGCTGGCTTCATAAAATGAATTTGAGACTGCTCCTTCCTTTTCTATGCTTTGAAATTGTTTGAGTAGTTGGTGTGAGCTCTTCCCTGAATGTGTGGTAGAATTCTTCAGTGAAACCATCAGGGCCAAGGCTTTTTTTTTTTTGGTGAGAGTTTTATTTATTTATTTATTTTTACCACTTCAATCTCTTCTATTATTGTGGATCTATTCAGATTTTTGACCTCTGTGTTAGTTTAAGTAGGTAGTGTGTTTCTAGAAATTTTTCCATTTCCTCTAGATTCTCAAATTTGTTGGAGTACAATTTTTCATAGTATTCTATTATGATCCTTTTTATTTCAGCTGGGTCTGTTGTAATGTCCCCATCTCATTTTTTATTTGGGTTATTTGCTTCTTATTCTGTTTTGCTTTTGTCAATTTTATTGATCTTTTCAAAGAACCAACTTTTGGTCTTCTTGATTCTATTGTTTTTTCTGCTTCATTTCTCTATTTCACTTATTTCTGCTCTAATCTTTATTATTTCCTTTCTTCTGGTGGCTGTGGGCTTCTTTTGTTGTTCTCTTTCTATTTGTTCTAGTTGTAGGGCTAACATTTTGATTTTGGCCTGTTCTTCTTTTTTGTTGTATGTGTTTATTGCTATAAATTGATCTCTGAGTACTGCCTTTGCTGTGTCCCAAAGGTTTTGGTAGGATGTGTTTTCATTTTCATTTGATTCTAGGAATGTTTTTATTCCTTCTTTGATTTCTTCTGTTACCTAGTTGTTTTTAAGCAGAGGTGTTACTCAGTTTCCATTTATTTGATTTTTTATCCTTCCTCTTCTTGTTAGTGATTTCCACTTTTATGGCATTGTGATCAGAGAGAATGCTTTGTATCATTTCAATGTTTTGGATTTTATTGAGGGTTGCTTTGTGGCCTAAAATGTGGTCTATTCTGGACAATGTTCCATGTGTGTGGGAAAAGAATGTGTACTTTGCTGCTATGAGGTCCAGTTGGTCTATTTTGGCCTTTAGATCTTCTGAATCTCTGTTGCATTTCTTTCTGGATGTTCTGTCTTTCTTTGGGAGTGGTATATTGAAGTCTCCTACTATTATTTTCAGTGCCGTTAGAGTTTCTTTTATGTATTTTGGGGCCCTGTCGTTGGATGCGTAGATATTTATTGTGGTTGTCTTCTTGGTGGATTATCCCTTTAATCATTATATAACGTCCTTCCTTGTCTTCCATTGTTGATTTTGCCTTAAAATCTGTTTTACCATTGGTTTGAGGTTTGAAGAGTATATCAGGGGAATAGAAGTCCTCCAGTTGCAACCAGTCCTGTAAGTATGGATTTTTGTTTTGTTTTTTGGAATTTGAGATTCTGTTCCACATTTTTCTCCCATTCTACCAGGGCCATCTATTGTGTCCCTGATTAGAATGGTCAGTAGTTATAGCTGGGCACCATCTAGTTTTTCTGGTCCCAGAATAGATGAAGCTGAGGTTCATGTAGACTATTTGTCCTGTAGACTAGTTTCTTCTTTGAGACTTTGGTTTCCTTCTTTGTCTTTTGCTCCAGATGAGTAGAGACCAATAATCGTTTCTTAGATAGCCACTTGCAAGCTTTTAAGACCCTACACACTACTCACTAAACTGGGATGGAGAACATAACTTTATGAACTATATTATGCCAAATGACCAAAATATCCTAATACTTCAAACCCCGAAAACCAATTCCGTGAGATGTTTGGTTATGTCTAAGAAGTATCTGTGACTGTGCCCTACGTGCTTTATTATATATATGAATATATGTGCATACAGTCACATACATTCATATATGCATACATATGCATAACCTATATATGTACACGTATATACTCACATGTATGTGCACCTGACCCAAGCCATGATATTTTCAATCACCTCATATGCATGCAAAAGCTGGACAATGAATAAGGAAGACTGAAGAAGAATTGATGCCTTTGAATTATGGTGTTGGTGAAGAATATTGAATATACCATGGACTGCCAGAAGAATCAACAAGTCTGTCTTGGAATAAGTACAGTCAGAATGCTCCTTGGAAGCGAGGATGGTGAGACTTCATCTCACATACTGTCTTAGTTATCTAGTGCTGCTATAACAGAAATACCACAAGTAGAGGCTTTAACAAAGAGAAATTTATTCTCTCACAGTCCAGTAGGCTAAAAGTCAAAATTCAGGGTGTCAGCTCCAGGGAAAGGATTTCTCTCTCTGTCAGCTCTGGAGGAAGGTCCTTGTCATCAATCTTACCTGGTCTCGGAGCTTCTCAGCATGGGAACCTTGGGTCCAAAGGACACGCTTTGCTCCTAGCAGTCCTTTCTTGGTTGTATGAGGTCCCCACATCTCTCTACTGGCTTCTCTCTTTTATATCTCAAAAGAGATTGGCTTAAAACACAGTCTAATCTTGTAGATCTCATCAACATAATGTCCACTAATCTCATCTCATTGACATCATAGAAATAGGATTTACAACACAGGAAGATCACATCAGGTGACAAAATGGTGGACAATCACATAATACTGGGAATCACAAACTGATACACATATTTTTGGGGGACACAATTCAATCCATGACACATACTTTGGACATGTTATCAGGAGGGACCACTCCCTGGAGAAGGACATCATGTTTGGTAAGGTAGATGGTCAGTGAAAAAGAGGAGGACCCTCGACGAGATGGATTGACATGGTATAGGCAACAACAAGCTCAAACATAGCAACGATTGTGAGGATGGTGCAGGACCAGGCAGTGTTTCATTTTGCTACACATAGTGTTGCTATGAGTTGGAACTGACTCAACAACACCTAACAGCAACCACAACATACTCACATGTACATATCTGTACACATATTTGCCTACATGCATACATATATGTCACACATATATTTTTTGGTCGTTTTGCTGTTGTTTCAAGATTACATATGCCATAGCAATTACCAACAGATCCTTTTCTCTTGTTTCCAAATGATATATGCCATAGCAATTACCAACAGGTCCTTTTTATGTATGTTCTTTTTAGTGACATTGTTTACCTTTGTCAAGCTGTGTACATATCACTCTCATTTGGTGTTACCTTTCCCATTACCTAAAGTAACAAGTGTCTACTACCTAGAGAGTGAATCCCCCTCTCCCCACCCCACCCCTGGTAACCGCTAATGAACATTAGTTTCTGTATATTTACTTGTTCATGACATTTCATAAAATTGTGAATATACAATATGTGTGTGTGTGTGTGTGTGATTGTCTTATTTGCTCAACATAATGTCCTCCAGGTTCATCCATGTTTCAAGATGCTTCGGGGACTCATTTTTCTTTATCACTGAGTTGTATTCCATTATATGTATGTACTACATTTTACTTGTCCATTTATCTCGTGATGGGAAGAAGAATAGTCATCTTCATTACTCTTCATTTTCAATTTTTTTATATCTTTATTTATCAGTTCTTCCAGAAACACTTTAAAATAATTCCTTTATCCCTCCTAGAACAGCAAGTTAAAGTACATGCACCATGAAGAAATAATCAGACAAATTCAGAATGTCAGACAAATTCAGACTGTCAGACAAGATTGGCCTGATCTTGTCAAAAGATCAGAATTATTTTCAAAATATTTCAAAATTATTTTCAAGACATTTTCAAAGTATTTCAAGATCATTTTCAAAATAATTTTAAAAAGCCAAAGACATGAAAAAAAATGGAGGAACTGTTCTAAAATAGAAGAGAATAAAGAGGACAGAAGCCTGTGTACCAATGTTCACTGCAGCCTAATTCGCCATAGCAAAAAGGTAGAAACAACTTAAATGTCCGTCAACAGATGAATGGATAAACAATACGTGGTACATGCATACAAAGGAATATTACTCAGCCATAAAGAGAAACGAAGCCTGTTAACTTGTTACAACATAGATGAACCTCGAAAACATTGTACTGAGAAAAATTAGTCAACTGCAAAAGGATCTGTACGATCTCACTTACATGAAATAATCAAATATATACCAAAAAATCCAAGCCTGTTGCCAACTAGTCTGACTCATAGTGACCCTACAGGACAGAATAGAACTGCCCCATAGGGGTTCCTAGGCTATAAATCTTTACAGAAGCAGACTGCCACATCTTTCTCCCACAGAGTGGCTGATAGGTTTGAACCGCCAACCTTTCTGTTAGCAGCTGAGTGCTTAACCCCACTGCCACCAGGGCTCCTTAATCAAATATATAGAAACCAAAAATTATTAGTGGTTACTAGGGGTAAGAGGGAGGGGTAAACAGGGAGTTTTTGCTTAGGGGACATTGAGTTTATGTTAAGGTGGTGGAATAATTTAGAAAAGGATAGCAATAATGGTTGCACAACTTGCAGAATGCAATCAATGTCACTGAACTGTACATGTAGAAATTGTAGAATTGGTGTATGTTTTGTTGTGTAGATTTTCACCACCGCAAAAAAGAGAGAGACTAAAGAGACATAATAAATAAATGTAACATGTAACATGTGACCCTTGATTAAATTCTAATTTGAAGAAAGAAAACAGTAATAAAAGACATTCTCAGAACAATTAAGAAAATTTGAATGTGGAGTAGATATTGTTGTGTGCCCTCAAGTCAATTCTCTATCTATAGGATAGAGTAGAACTCCCTTATAAGGTTTCCTAAGCTGTAATGCTTATGGAAGCAGATTGCCAGGTCTTTTCTCCTGCAGAGCAGCTGGTGAGTTCAGACCTTTCAGTTAGCAGCCAAGCACTTTAACCATTGGGCCACCAAGGTGCCTGGACTAGATATTAGGGAATTGTTATAATTTTCTTAGGCATGGTAATGTCACTGTGGTTATGTATGTCCTTATATTGAGGAGATGCATGTATTTAGGGTAAAGTGTTATGATGTTTGCAACTTAGTTTCATGTTATTTAGCAACAGTAAAAAAAACACGGCATAATTATAAATACAGTCATATGCCACATAATATTTGTTTGGGCAACATTGGACCGTGTATATGTTCATGGTCCCATAAGGTTATAATAGAGTTCAGAAACCCTGATCAGAGAATAGGTAGGGAACGCAACAGATTCCCACAGGCAACATGAGTATCTCATGTCTCTTGGGTACAAAGCAATTGCGCTGCCAGCCAAATAATGGTACAGTACATATATAACCTATAATATATATGTCTTGATTGTCATAATAAATGCCCATGTTACTGGTTTATGTATGTACTGTACTTTCTATCATTATTTCAATGTGAACTTTCCCTACTTAACAAATAAAAAGTTTACCGAGTAACAGAATGCTTTGACGCATAGGCAGCAGCATCCAATCTCGTGTATTGTGCATCTTTTGAGTGCTGTAGCGTTATCTGTTAATTTTCTTTTGAAAATGTTACCATGATGTGCATCATGGCTCAAAATGCAGCAAAACCAGTGCTAGTGATAGCAGCAAGAGGCAAAGGAGAAATAACGATCTGGAAGTAAAACAAAAGGTTATTAACACGAAGGTGTAAAATCAGTGAATGCTATTGCTTGAGATTTAGGCATGTTCGCACAATGTCCAAATCAAATAACGTCCTATTTCACAGAACGTATCATGGACATTAAGCGATGCATGACTGTATATAAATATATATGACTATGTACATACAGTACACACTTTATATATAAATACATACATACATATAATCATACACACACATACACATATTAATGAATAGCTAAATAGTAACATTTATTCAATCTAAGTGGTGAATAGATGTATTGGTGTTCATTACACAATTTTTTTCCAACTTCTTTGTTTAAGAATTTTTCATAAAAAAAAAAGTTGAGGGGGAAAAAGTGAAATCATTTTGTAAGTTTCCAAAATACTTCACAGAGATTTTTATTTGAACTGCTTTAAACCAGTAAGTTAATTTGGGAATAATTGACATGCTTATAAAATTTAGTGTTTTTTTCCTAAAACATACCATTTTTCCATTTATTCAAGTCTTATTTTATATCTTTTAATAAATTGTTTTTAGTTTTTTTTTTAATAGAGGTCACCGTATTTATAAGCTTGATAGTAACAAAAAATGAAAGTAATTTACTCTGCAAACATGAACTGTGTTTTTGTTTAAGCATTTACCATTGCACTTCAGAAACCAGAGCGAAAGGGAAATTTAGAGGTCTACTTTGTGATCAAAATACTGCAATTTATGCTCTCCATAATATCTTGCAACCAAGACTGTCTTATATGTTTGATGGAAAGAGGAAAAGAATGGAAGAAAATAAAGAATCCCCAAATTCCCTTAGTCCCCCAAGCCTATAGCCTTAGTCTCCCAAGTACATATTTTCTTAGGAACCCAGTATAGGGTAATTTTAGACACCTATTTATTTTAACAGGAGTCCCTGGGTGGTGCATATGGCTAACACGCTTGGCTGCTAATCAAAGGCTGAAGGTTCGAGTCCACCCAGAGGCACCTCAGAAGACAGGCTTGGCAATCTATTTCTGAAAAACCAGCCATTGAAAATTCTATGGAGCACAGTTCTACTCTGACCCAGTTGGGGTCACCATGAGTTGGAATCGACTTGATGGCAACTGGTTACTTACTCTGACAATTCTCTCAAACCCTGGGTGTGTGTCTGGGGTTTGAAGGGAAGCTGATTGTACCCATCCTTTCCTCCAGATTCTGAAATAATTCAGGACACAGGAAGCCAGATCAGGTTGCAACACAGTTATCAGTTTTATGTCAGGTAAAGCGGGTGATTTAGAGAAAGTGGCTTGATCCAAGGTTGAACTAGAGCTTCCTATTCCCCCTGACGCTTCCTCGAGACACAAGCTGAAGAACTGAGGACTCAGGGCTTCCCTTGCAGGGTGGACAACCTCTCCGGTGAGCTTACTGAGGAACAGGAGGAAGGAAGTGGGGAGGAGACCTTCTCTGCTTGCTGACAGACAAGAGGGAAAGAGAAAAGCTAAGACGCCCCACACTGAAGCATTGACCTTTGCAGTAATCTCACCTTTCCCATTGACCCCTCCCCCTCGGGCAAGGGACACGTGAGAGGGGCGAATGTGTCCTCCCAGCACTTCTCCAAGAAGGCAGAAGTGTTGGGGCAAGTTCCTCAGCATCTTTTGGAGAGAACAGTAGTTTCTATTCGGTGAGCCAAGGTGGAGAACACTGAAGAAGATAGAAGAGAAATTCCCTACACTGTGCGTTAGGTTTCCCACGCTTTCCTCCTTAACCGATTGGTCCCCCAGACAGATGAATCGTGGGCTTCCCTGAGAAGGACGTTTATAAAGGAGGAAAAAGATGTTTATGAACTATATATGATGACTTAGTGTGGGAACTGAAATGAAATCAAGCCCTTTCTAACGGATCTGACACCATTAGAGGGTTAATGACATACAGTGTAGCTTCTGTGTTAAAGGCTGTCTATAAAGTTAGCACAGGAGCCCTGGTGGTGCAGTGGTTAAGTGGTTAAACGGTTAGTACTCAGCTACTAACCGAAAGGTCAGCAGTTTGAACCCACCAGCCACTCCCTGGGAGAAAAGATGTGGCAGTCTGCTTCCATAAAGATTACAGCCTTGGAAACCCTATGGGGCAGTTCTACTCTGTCCGATACAGCGTCTGTGAGTTGGAATAGACTCCACGGCAATGGGTTTGGTATAAAGTAAGCATAGAGAAATAATAAGGATTCAGAAAGCCCCAGGAGTGAAGCTCATTTTTCCTCTGATAATCTCACTGAAATGCTATCTGGCTATTTGTTTCCCCCAGGTTTCAGCGAAAATGTAATTAAATGGGTAATCTGTGATGAAAGCCAGACAAGTCAAATGAATATCAAATGGAAGGATTGTGAGCTTAAAATAGCATGAGAAAGTCCAAACAGATTTTTATCTTGAAAAATTCCCTTTTCTTTCTATTTTTATTTCAAGAAGAAGAGAGATGTGTATGGGGAAATAGTACTTACAACTAAGGGAAAAGTTTTACCCTGCATATTAGATTTAGTCTAAGGGACAGTACAACTATGAAAATACAGTTCCAATTTCTCAGAACCCCTGATAAAACCTTAGATAAAATGAATGAACAGATGATTCATCAAAGAGCTCCATTTTTTGCAAGAGTCTAAAGAATAAATATTGAGGAGTTAAATCAGTTTAAACATTTACCAAGGAAAGGACTTAGCCACATTTATAACACTGGATGAATGCAATTTAATAGTGAAGATATAGTTGATAATTGTGTCCATTAGGACTCTATCGGTGGCAAGTGACAGAAAACTGTACCCGCATTGACTCCCATAATTGGAAATTCCAGAGGTGGTTTTAAGCCTGGCTTCAGACATTCAAATAGTGACATTTGAACAATATTCCTGCTCTCTCTGTTTCTCAGTTCTGCTTTCCTTGGGTTGACTCCATTCTCTCACAGGCTTTTCTCTAATGGTCACAAGATGTCTCTTCTAGATTCTCATGGGGAAAAGGGGGTGATGAATAAGATACTTCTCATCTGAAGCAAAAGCTTCAAAGGTTTCATTTTGTCTCTGTAGTTCTGGTTGGGTCACATAACCAGAAACCAAACCAGTTGCCAACTCATGGCAACCCCATGTGTATCAGAGTAGAACTGTGTTCCAGAGGGTTTTCAATGGCTATGATCTTTTGGAAAAGAGATCACCAGGCCTTTCTTCCAAGTACCTCTGGATGGATTCAAATTGCCAAGCTTTTGGCTAGTAGTCAAGTGCTTGACCATTTGGGTCACCCAGGGACTAGGTCACATATATACCCCTTTATATGGCCAAGCAAATATTATATGGTTGGGAGATTCATGAGCCCTGAGCATCCTGCACATTCTTGCTGATTGTGCCAGCCTGCAAGGCTTGTCCTCCTGATACCGAGCAGCTCTGTAGCTAGTCACAGAGGCAACTGAGTAGGTCAGAGCACCATAGCATGACTACAGCCAGCATTGGGGGGTGGGGGGTGGTGGAGTGGGGTCAAGAAGGAGACTGGCTTGTTTGTTGCTTACTACCGGGGACAGATTGCCCAATAAGCAAGGTACGCAGAATTTACTAGTAATTACTTACTAATCTGTAGCGCACAATTTCACCTGCTTTTCACCACATCTTTGAAAAACGTGGTGAAAAACAGGTGAAATTGTGCACTACAGATTAGTAAGTAAGCACAAGTAAGCCTGGGCGTACCTTGCTTGTTGTGTAATCCATCCCTGTCACCCTATGGAATCAGAGCTTGGAGAATCAGAGCAAATATGCAGACACTCTGGCTACTGCTTTTGCTGTGAATAGTAAAATCCTTTGTCTCTGACCCAAGAATCTTGTGCCTACTGCCAGCATCTTTGAAACTGTTATCTTGCAAGGAGGGTAAAACCTCAGATCTTTCTCAGCTCTTGACAGGTATGCTGATTGACTTAAACCTAGATCACCTGCACCATCTCAACTCACCTGAAACTCATAGACTGAGAAGGGGAAGGGGAGTGTGTACCAGAGGAAGATCCAGATCCAGTACAGTTACCAGAAGAAGGGCAAATAGATGGTGGGCAGGAAGAAAAATGGGAATTTTGGCAATTTTACATGACCCTTGTGTACCCTACCATGCTCCTATCTCTATTTAAGACGTAGTATTTCCTAATCCAATTGAACACTCAGGCAATTCCACCTTCAGGTATGTTCACTGCGCCCAAGGACTCCATGAAGAATAATAGAATTCCTTAGAACTCAGACAAAGGGCCAGGAATCTCTTGGCTACCCCAAGAGTCTGCTATTATTGATTTTGCTCAGTTGGAAGACTTCTAGAAGTGAGTAGGGACAAAAAATCTTAATTCTTTTCTTTCTTTTTCAGAAAGATTTTTAAAAATATAGTTTCCAACACTGACAACACTAACAAATTAAACTAGAAGAAAAAAACTTGCTCAACTCCGCTCCTCCAAGAAAATATTGTTTTCATTTGAACCCCTTCCTACTTCATTTTCATATGTGTATATATTTTTTAAAAGTTATAGTAGAAAAATATAATTTATTATTAATATTGCTCATTTAACTTTGCACCACAGGTATTTTTCATGTTGCTTTTATTAATCATTTCATCTGACAAAAAATCAGTGCTAAAATACGAGTAGTTATACCTAACTTATTTATCATTCCTTTCTGATTGAGTATCTCAATGACATTTCATTTTCTCTAAAATAATACAAGTAAATAACACTTGGAGCCCTGGTGGCACAGTGGTTAACAGCTCGGCTGCTAACCAAAAATTTGGCGTTTCAAATCCACCAGCTGCTCTGTGGAAACTCTATGGGGCAGTTCTACTCTGTTCTATAGGGTCGCTATGAGTCGGAATTGACTTGACGGCAACGGGAATGGAAAATAACACTTGTATAACTTTAGGTTTTCCACATTTTATTTCATTTGATTCTCATAGCAGAACCAGAGTCATTTGCCATTGAGTTGATTCTGACTCATGGCGACCCTGTATATGTCAGAGTAAAACTGCTCCATAGGGTTTTCAGTGGCTGATTTTTCAGAAATAGATCTCCAGGCCTTTCTTCCAAGGCACTTCTGGGTGGACTGAAGACCCCAAACTTGCTGTTAGCAGCCAAACGTGTTAACCGTTTGCACCACCTAGGGACTCTAATTCTCATAGCAACTTAGTGAAAATAGCTTTATTATCCCCTTTTTACAGTTGAGAAGGAGCCCTGGTGCCTTCGAACCACCAGTTGCTCCAGGGGAGAAAAACCCGGTGATCTGCTTCCGTAAAGATTTATAGCCTTGGAAACTGTCCTATAGGGTCGCTATGAGTCAGAATCAACTGGACAGCAATGGGTTTTACAGTTGAGTAAACAGAAGCTCAGAGCGATTAAAGTAATCCATTCTCAAACACAGCCTGGTAGCCAAAGACAGAGGATTTTAGCCAAAGGCTCCCAGTGCTTCCAGATTCTATGTGCATTGCATATCTTTGTACTGACAGATTTTTATTTTTAGAACTTCCCAGTAACTTCTACCAGTGACACAAGTATCAACATGAAAAAGCAAAACTTTCCGGCTTTATGAATAAGTGATCATCACAGCTCCTACACAGAGTAATTTGAAGAATCTGGAGAAGTCTTTTATGCTCCCAAATACCGTCTCCGTCAGGGTCTCTATGAGACGGGCATTCCTCTGAGTTTTGGTGACTTTTTAGTCTTTAAGAGACCCGTATTAAAATCCCCAAAACATTGAGAAGGGTGACTGAATAAACAAGTTTTTGTTTACCAGACCATAGAGATTGTTTTCCAACACTTGAGGTTAGCTGACTTTATTGCACATCTATTGTTTTGTTTGCTCAGCAACCAACCCCTATGGGGGTGGTTACGTTAGAATAATGACATCACTGTCGGTGATTGTTCTAGTTAAGAATTGGATCAGTCGAGTCCTTCACTGGGACTTTGGAATTGAGACTCAGCCCAGTTTCATTCTGAGTAGCTGAGCGTAAGGGTTAAAATTCAGAGCTATTGGTGGCCATGTTTTCCATCATATGGACTCCAATAAGAAGGAATTGGTGTTGTCTGGAGAGAGAGAACAAAGAAACAGTTGAGCAGAAACCAGAGATCATGAGATCTGCTGGCTTTGAGACCCTGACCCAGAAATTTCTGAAGTCCAGCTCCTGCCCTTGGTTCTATGAACCTTTATAATAAACATTTTGTTTTGCTTACGTTAAAATACTAATAAGATTTCTGCTACTTTGAATCAAAAGAATACTAACAAATAGCTTCAACAGAGGTGGAGCCAGGTTTGGGGGAGCATCAAGTTTATACAATTGACGAGGCACCTTTAAACAAAGTTATGAGTACAAAATCAGGTACAGAGCCTTGGAAGAGGGCCCGTGCAAGTGAAGACCCTAAAACTTCAGTTTTCTTAGCTCTGCAGTAAATCTCCTCTGAACTGACCAAAGTCCGTGGGAAAAGAAAACCACCAACAAGGAAATTGGGGTTAGAAAAGAAGAGAAAAGAGCTGAGGTGAATGGGAATTTTGTTATTTTTCTCGTCTTTGAAGGGAATCAGCAATATCAGACTCTATAGTCCAAATCTAGGCCCATTCTGTGGGAAAAGATTTGGGATGGGGCAGGAGAGGGACTGCTGTTACTGATTTTGCTTAGCTGGACTATGGCGGTGCAGAGAGGAATGGGGAAAGGGAAAATGATTTGCTGCTGTCTTAGGCTGGGTACTCTAGAGAAACAAAAACAGTGAAGGGAGTGTGTGTGTGTATACACACCACACACACACACATATTTATCTCAAGGAAATGACTCATATGGTTGTCGAGGCTGGCAAGCCTCAAGTCCGTGAGTCAGGTGTCAGGCTGGCAGCATCTCCTTGCTGATGTAGCTGCAGGGGCTGACAAACAAAAGATTGGTAGGTCACACGGCAGGCCACTGGTTCACGGGCTGTGAAGGCTGACAAATCCAAGATTGGCAGGCAATATGGCAGGCCACTGGCTCAAGGCCCAAGAACTGGAGGTCAGATGATAATGAACCAGATCCAGAGCAAGGAAAAGCCGGTGAGCTTTGCCAGAACATCTGTATATTTTGTATGAAGGCCACACCCTGGAGAAAACTCACCTTACAACTGATTGATTGATCACATCAGATTATGTCATGGAAGTGATTACATTATATCACAAAATGGAGGATAACTACATCATTACATAACTACCAAACTACATCATTATATCAATACTTCCTTCTGGTGGTAGCCACCACATGCACCTCCCCCAACCCCAACCCCACATATACATACACACGCTTGTACTATTATCCAGATAACTGGGGAAGAGTGGAGTCCCTAGGTGGTACAAACTATTAAAGCACTCAACTGCTAATCAAAAGGTTGAAGGTTCGAGTCCACCCAGAGGTGCCTTGGAAGAAAGGCCCGGAGATCTACTTCTGAAAAATCAGCCATTGAAAACGCTGTGGAGCACAGTCTTACTCTGATACACATGGGTTTGACTCCATGGCAACTAGTTATGAACTCTAAAATCATTACCTGCATCCAAGATGGAACATCGCCCTCTGTGATAGGAAACAAGCCACAGACTCATGATAGAGTGGAAGGAGTATACTTCTAGAGTCAGGTGGGCCTGCTTGCACACAGGCTCTTTCACTAACTTATTTAATTACCCAATCACCTGATCTTGTGTTTCTTCATCCATACACTGGGAATAACAACATACAACTCTCTGGGTTGTTTTGAGGATTCCAGAAAATAATTTGTATCAGGTATTCAACACAGGCTGGTACGTTCTAGATGTTCTATAAATGATAATTCTATCACCTTGACCTCTGTAAGCTCTATACTCTCGACTAATGTGAGGTAGTCTCTTTCTCTCTGAGCCACGGTGACATCACTCAGATCTTCAGTTGCATCTGTAGTGTAATCAGGTTTTATTTATCCTGACTATTAGAGACACTGAAGGGCTGGATCTCAGGGTCTTCCAGAACATTCATCAGAGGATCTCAGTTTCCATAGAGCTCTTTGGAACAAGCATGGCTCCTGGGACTGCTTGCTCCAGAAAATATCATGGAATCACAGTGACTAAACAGCCTGTTTCCACCTCTTTCTCTCTCTCCTCCTCCTCTCCTTTTCTCCCCTCCCCTCCCTTCCCCTTCCCTTGCCCTCTGCAGTTAAAGACCAATCTCACAGTCCATACAGAAGGTATAAGCAGGAACTCTTGGACTGTGAAAACAAATTGGAGCCTTGTCCTAAGAAACCTGCAGAGGCACAAATTTAGAACATTTTATTTAACACAGAGGTGTTAAATGAATGTTAGTGGCCATTCACACATCATCAGAGCCTGTGCACATTTAGTTTATCATTTACTCAATCAATGTCCATTGAGAGGCTGCTGTGTCAGGTCCTGGAGCCACACGGGTGAGGTCAGGCCCTTTCCTCGAGAAGCCCCTGGGCTGGTGAGATCGGGCTGTGAGAGCGAGGCAAACAAGCAAGTAATTTCCAAACATGTGACCAGTACTCTAAAGACGATAGATGTTTCAGGTAGTGTAACCAAGGTAGGTACGGTTATGGGAGAAGATGAGAATGAGAGTCGGGTCAGGTGGACCTCAGACAGGGGTTAATTTTTGACTGACCCTTGCTGGGTGAATGGGAATTTTCCCATAGAAAGAAGGGAAGTTAGACTATGAGGAGGGGAGTTAAACTATGAGTTTGGGCACGTGTCTCAGTTACCTAGTGCCACAGTAACACAAGTACTACAAGTAGGGGGCTTTAAAGAACAGGAATTTATTTTCTCAAAGTTCTGGAGGCTAAAAGTCCAAATCAGAGCCTCAGCCACGTTGATTCCTTTTGTGAGACTCTCTCTTAAATCTGGTGTCTACCAGCGATCCTTGGTGTTCTTTGGCTTGTAGACAACCCTCACATGTTGTCTGTTTTCCTGTGTGTGTGTGTCTGTGTCTGTCTGGTCTTTTTGTAACTCTGAAGTGATTAGGTTTAGGACTCACCCTCCACTAGTATGACCTCATTAACATAACAAAAGAAAACCCCTATTTTCAAACAGGGTCATATTTATGGGTACAGAGTTAGGATTTCAACACCCCAGTAGCTGTGTGACCTTGAGCAAATTGATTACCCACTCTGAGCTATAGTTTCCTCACTTGTAAATTGACACTAATAATGGTATATACCAAAAAAGGCTTCTTGAGAGAATTAAATGAGTCATTGGAGCCCTGGTGGCACAGTCGTTAAGAGCTCTGCTGCTAACCAAAAGGTCGTCCGTTCGAGTCCACCAGCCACTCACTGGAAACCTTATGGGGCAGCTCTACTCTGTCCTGTAGGGTTGCTATGGGTCAGAATTGACTCGACAGCAACAGGTTTTTGGTTTTAAATCACTTAGCACAGGGCCTGACAAATATAATGGCATATGTATAGATATTATCAGTAATTTGAGTAGCAGTGTGTTGATGGGCCAAAAGGGAATGAAGAATATTAGGGTGCAACTAGTATCTCCCAAGGGGAAGAAGACTATCTTCTCCTGGAGACCACTTAAAGCACTTATTGATAATTATTGGGAAAATGTGTTTCCAGGTAGCTGGGTGTGAAAAAAACAATGAGGAAAAACTGCAGTGAAATAATTTTTCATTGAACAGTTGAGCAATACAGGATATAAAACCAAAGACAGAATGTTGCTGTGTTGGTCCCTGACTCATGGCGACCCATATACAGCAGAACCAAATGCTAGCTGGTCCTGCATCATACCCATGATCACTTGTGAATTCAATCATTGTGATTCATAGGGTTATCACTGGCTGATTTTCACAAGTAGATCTCCAGGCCTTTCTTCCTAGTCTGTCTTAGTCTGAAAGCTCTGCTGAAATGTATTCCACACCATAGCAACATGAAGGTCTCCACTGACAGACGGGTGGTGGCTATGCACGAGGTACACTGACTAGGAATCACACCTGGGTCTCCTGCGTGGAAGGCAACAATTCTGCTACTGAACCACCACTGCCCCATAAAGACAATAAGGGAGGTGAAAACGTTTTCTTACATTTGGTTTGGGCTTCAATACACCAGGGAAAATCAAGTCTTTCTTTGTTCCCTTGTAACCCCACAGAACAAGTTTGCCTTTAATTCAGATGTGCTCAGCTGATTAAAGAGTTTACAAAATGTGGGGGACTTTTTTCTCTTTGTCAGTTTGTCAAGCAACATAAAAAGATTCATACATGGAAGCTGTGTGGGGAGCTTTTTTTGTGGGATAATTTCTGGAAGTTGGAATATGAAAAATCTAATCACTTGTCTAAAGACAGTGCCTGCAGGGTGCCAAAACATTTAAGCATATACTGATTGATCAGATGACAAAGGAATATTTTAGCCAATGAATCAAAGTTTTGTTCCATGTGATGCTAAACATCTGGATATTTGGAAGCAGCTGTCTGGCATCCTGTAGGCCAAACAGAAGCATCATTGTACCACTGTGGCCCTAGATTGCCTTCTGTCTGATCTACTCAGCATCCCTAGGATCCAGTCCCAGGAACACTATGGAGTAAGCAAGGCCAAGACGAGTTTGGGCCAAGGTCAAGTACTAAAGTTGATTGAAGCAGAATTGCTCATTGGGATTCAGGCCTAAGGAGTAGGCATGAGACAGGTTAATTAGGAAGACCAAATCTCTCAATGCAACAATTCAGGAAACCAGGGCCAGAGTAATACATCCTTGTGTTCCAGACAAGGGTATTTTGGAAGGAGTCTGCATCAAGAGCCAACCCACTGACTGAGTTTTCACTTTTCACTGAGTCAGTAGCATGTTGTAGTGGAAAGAGCATTGGACCAAGAGTCAAAAGCCTGGGTGCAGCTCCTGCTCCACTGCTTGCTATGCAACCATGTGCACACTGACACTTGGCTTTATAATGGGTACACTAGAGATTGTAATAACTATCTCACAGAATTGTTGAGCAAATGAGATTATTGAACTGCTTTGTAAACAGTGAAGTGATATAAAATCTAAGTTATCTGGGGAGGGAGGGAGAGGGGTATTCACTAACTAGATAGTAGACAAGAATTATCTTAGGTGAAGGGAAGGACAGCTAAAGGGGAAATCAGCACAACTGGACTAAGCCAAAAGCTAAGAAGTTTCCTGAACTCAATCAAACACTTCGAGGGACAGAGTAGCAGGGGCGGGGGTCTAGGGACCATGGTTTCAGGGGACATCTAGGTCCGTTGGCATAACAAAGTTTATTAAGAAAATGTTCTGCATCCCACTTTGGTGAGTGGCCTCTGGGGTCTTAAAAGCTAGTGAGCGGCCATCTAAGATGCATCGATTGGTCCCAAGCCACCTGGAGCAAAGGATAATGAAGAACACCAAAGACACAAGGAAAATATTAGCCCAAGAGACAGAAAGGGTCACATAAACCAGACTCTATCAGCCTGAGACCAGAAGAACTAGATGGTGCCTGGCTACCACCAATGACCACCCTGACAGGGAACATAGCAGAGAGTCCCTGACGGAGCAGGAGAAAAGTGGGGTATAGAACTCAAATTCTAGTAGAAAGACAGACTTAATGTTCTGACTGAGACTGGAAGGACCCTGGAAGACACGGTCCAAAACTAAAACCATTCCCGAAGCCAACTCTTTGGACAAAGGTTAGACTGGACTATAAGACATGAAATGATACTCATGAGGAGTGTGCTTCTTAGCTTAAGTAGATACATGAGACTAAACGGGCAGCTCCTGTCCAGAGGTGAGATGAGAAGGCAGAAAGGGACAGGAGCTGGTTGAATGGACACGGAAAATCGAAGGATGGGGGGAGGAGGGTTAGGACGAGTGTCCTGTCACATTGTAGGGAGAGCAACTAGGGTCACATAACAATGTGTGTATACATTTTTATATAAGAAACTGACTTGAACTGTAAACTTTCATTTAAAGCAAATTAAAAAAAACTAAGTTATTAATAGCTTCTTCATTCCCATGCTTTGGTATCATATAAGATTTTAAATGATTAGTAAAATTATGGGGGCTACAGCAAGAATGTTTCAGAGTCATTGGTTGGAATGGGTTGTCCTGAAACAACTTAGGGAGACCTAAGTGGAGAAAAGCTTGAAGTTTGGAGTAAAACAGAACTGGGTTCCAACTCTGACTTCAACGCAGTTTAGGTGTGTGGTTTAGTCATAGAATTCTCACCTTTCATGCGGGAGACTCGGGTTCAATTTTTGGCCAATGTAGCTCATGCGCAGCCACCAACTGCCTGTGAGTGAAAGCTTTTGTGTTGCTGTGATGCTGAACAGGTTTTCAGCAGAGCTTCCAGACTGAGATGGACTAGGAAGCAAGGCCTGATGACCTACTTCTGCAAATCAGCCAGGGAAACCCTGTGGAGCACAACTTTCTGATCCACAAACGGACAGCATTTCGTTCCGTTGTTCATGGGGTCACCATGAGTCAGGTCCAATTTGTCAGCAGCTAACAATCTTGGGCAAGTCGGACAAGTTACCTCACTGTCCATTGGTTTCCTAATTCTTAAAGTGGGACTAATAATAGTTCCATCTCAGAGAGCTGTGGGAGAGTTAAACAAGATAATGCAGACAAAGCACCTTACCTGGCTCAAAGCAGAGGAAAACAAATTGTGGTGTTGCAGTAAGTGAGCTTCCTGTCACGGAAAGTGTTCAAGAAGAGGCTGAATCACAGTCTCTCCAGGGTGTTAATGGTGTGTGAGGAGGCTGGACAAAATGACCTCTAAACTTCCTTCATATGTGAAACTTCTATGATTTTCTTACATAAAAATACATGCTTGTAGGAGAGAAACAAGAAATTAATTTGATCCTTGGAAAAGATGATTTCACTTACATGCAGAATGAGAAACTGTATATGGGCAAACATCAAAAACTATGCCCCAAAGCTTTTTACTGGCACTGGACCCAGCCTATTATTTGGCAAAGCTCAGCACCGACAAACGAGTGAGCTTGTTCACAACGGGCTGGGCTTTGAAGTGTCATGATTTCAACCTCTCCCGCTCTTGTTGGGTTGGCTTCAGAACAAGATAAGGGACTAGAGGATCTTGTTGGCAAGTTAAAGAATGAAAACAATAACAACAGTTATCAGTGTAACTGTGACATTAGTTCTAACTTTGGTTGTAATTGCTGGCTGAACAGATAAAGTTCTTCGGGGCAGAGCTATCAATGCGTTGCACTTTGCTAACAAAACACTGTTCTTTCCATTAAAGGCATCTTTTAGGAGAGAGGAAGAACAGCCCCGCTTTGGACACAGAGCCGTTGTTGAAAACTCCATACTGTGAGAAGAAAAATTCTCCTTAGCAAGCGTGAATTTCTCTTTGTCAGAGGTGAAGTTAACTGTGAAAAACTCAGTACACACAGGAAAACTCTTTCACATTTTCCTTCATTTAATCTTTTTTTTTTTAATTCTAGCTTAACAGTGCTTTATTTGGGGAAATTATCCATCTCTCTCTCTTTCTGCACAAATTTCAGACAATACTTCAGCTGTCTTTTTCGCCAATTTTTACATGCAGAATTCAGTGACATTGATTACGTTCTTCAAGTTGTACAACCATTCTTGCTATCCTTTTCCAAATTATCCCACCACCATTAACACAAACTTATGAGTTGGAATCAACTTGATGGCAACGGGTTTGGTTTTTTAGTTTAATGCCTCCTAAGCAAAAATATCTCTTCCCCTGCTTCCTTTCCATCCCTTGTAACCACTAATAATTTGTGGTTTCTATATATCTGCTTATTTCATATATGTGAGATCATACCGTATTTCACTCAACATAGTGTTCTCAAGGTTCATCCACATTGTGGCAAGCATCAAGACTTCAGTAGTATTCCATTGTATGTATATACCTCATTTTGTTTATCTACTCCTCTGTTGTTGGACATTTAGGTCCTTTCTACCTTTTGGCTACCACGAAAAGGTCTGCAGTGAACATTGGTGTGCAGGTTTCTGTTTGCGTTCCTGCTTCACTTCTTCTGGGTGTATACCTAGAATTGGGATTGCTCGGTCATATGGTAACTCCATGTTTACTTTCTGAGGAACCACCAAACTGTTTTCCACAGTGGCTGCACCATTTTACATTCCCACCAGAAATGGTTGACGGTTCCAGCTTCTTCACAACCTTACTAACACCTATTGTTTTCCGTTTTTTTTGATCATTGCCGTTCTAATGGGTTTGAGGTGGTATCTCATTGTGTTTTTCATTCGCATCTTTGTAATGGAGGATGTCCTGGAGCGTCTTTTCATGTGCTTGTTGGTCATTTGAATATCCTTTTTGGTGAACTGTTGAACAAGTCCTTTGCCCAGTTTCTTGATTGGATTGTGTGTCTTTTTGCTGCTAAGTTATAGAAGTATTTTATACATTTTGGATATTAGACCCTTATCAGACATATGGTTCCCCAAAATCTTCCAATCTGTGGGTGTCTTTTCGCTTTTTTTAAAAGTCCTTTGATGAACAGAAGTATTTCATATTTATGAGGTCCCATTTATCTATTTTTTCTTTTGGGGCTCATGTGTTTCTTGTCATAGCTGATAGTCCATCGTTAAAAACTAGATCCTACTGTCTTGTCCCAATATTTTCTTCTAAGAATTTTATGGGTTTAGTTTTCACATTTAGTTCCTTGATCCATTTTGAATAGGTTTTTGTGTATGATGTAATTTTGTGTGTCATTCAGTGGTAGAATTCTCACCTTCGATGCGGGATATCCAGGTTAGATTCCCTGCCAGGGCACCTCTTGCACAGTCACCTGTCTGTCAACGTGTATCCTGATTCATTTTCTGCTTGTGGAAATTCAATTTTTCCAGCACCATTTGTTAAAGATATTCGTTTATTCTTGACCTCTTTCATTCCTTTTTTGAGCACTAAATATGTGCTCAGCCCAGTGCTAAGTTGTTTGTATGCTCTGGTGGGCAGTCTCTATTGCTCCATGCTCCAGATCCGCTTTCCATCCATCCTGCCGTGCTCCCCAGGAAGCTGGATGGCATCCCCCAGGCTCCACTGACTTCTTGGTGGCAGTTGGGTTTGGCCACTGGGAGACACCAGCAAGAGTTGGAAGATCAGGAGGAAAAAGAGGTTAGCGGGTTTATCATCAGCCTCCCGTCTTGCCTGCGCTCCCAGAGTTTTAGGTACTGAAGATCTCTCCTGGATTGGGGTGCAAGCAGCCCTGAGGTGCCTTACCACTCCTTGTGATTTCCCTTAATGCTGCTCCAACAAACAAACAAAACCCAAACCCATTGCCACCTAGTTGATTCCGACTCATCCTGACCCCATGTGTTACAGAGTAGAACTGCTCCATAGGGTTTTCATAGCTGTAATCTTTACAGCGGCAGATCGCCAGGACTTCCTTCTCTGAGTTTGAACTGTCAATGTTTAGGTTAGTAGTAGAGCGATTAACTGCTTGTGGGGCTCAGGACACCTTTGTAAACAATGCCTTCACTAAACAGATGGCCCTTTGGAGCATACCATCTATTTTTTGCTGGAATTCTGACTGATCCACAATCAAAGGCCTCCATAAGGTCATAGTTGTTATTTGGAAGTAGCACAGGTCCTTGGTGACCCTTGATCACCTGCCCCACCTCAGATTGTGACATGAGCAAGAAATAAACTTTCATCAGGTTAAGCCACTGGGGTATTGGGGTTTACTTGTTACTGCAGGAGAGCTATCCTATCCTGACTAATCTATTTACCTAATTTACTTACAGTTACTTATAATCTATTTACCTAATTTAATCCTTACTACTACTACTTATTACAATAACTCTATGAAGTAGATATTAACATTAATCTCCACGTTTGAGACGAGGAAACTGAAATACAGAGAGATTAAGTAACTTGCAACAAGGCTGGAAGGAGCAAAGCTGGTGCTGAAACTCAGGTCTTTCTGACTCCAAAGTTCAAACTCTAAAGAGGACATAGTACAGCTTCCCCATCAGCTACACTCCTTTATGTGGAATGGGGGAATGTGTTTCTTCTCAACGCTTAGGAGAATACACTTGCTCTCAGTGAGTTTTGCAAGTGGCATGAGCCCAGGACAGACCAGCAAATCCAGCAAATGTTGGCAGAACTTTCCTGAAGTCTGGAGAGCATTGGCTAGCCCCTTAACACCTGAGTTCCCCTCCCAGACCTGGAAAAGAGCAAGATAGGATTTGTTCTCTTGCCTAAGACTTGCAGCCTCATTGCTGTGAAATAGCATACTCCTCCATTCTTCTTGGAAGGAAAGCAGTGCAGCTTTCTCTGTGTTGCCCCTGTTAAGGAGATTTCTTCAGACAGCCTGTGGGCCCACTTACGGCTATTTACTTTAAAAATGTAATTCTCCGCTCTTGATCAGTGGAGGTACAGGACTGCATCGTTGCCACGATGATTTGCTTTTTAAAACACATGTCCAGTGCGTTTTCAGGCTTTCATTATCAGCAGCAGGAAACAGGCTTTGCCACTTGCAGGAAGAAATCATTGACTGCAGGTCAGACCAGTTCCTTGCATTCAGCAATCATGACTGTTTTTTCTGTTACCAAAGGAAATTCAGCAGCACAGTGACTTCTTAAATGTGTGCATAGGAAGGAAAAAGCCAAAGGGAGCTTGGTGGCTCCAGCCGGAAATGTGACCTATTGAACTTTCCTGAGGCAGTGAGGTCAGAGAAGTCCTTTCTCCTCCTAAGCTGGATGTGCTAAGCCTGAGCAGTTTTCATCTGATGGTGGTTTTGTGGAGGATGAACGGAAGGCTAACGTCCTGATCTAAACGCCTTGTGTGTTTCCCCATAAATCTGTTTGCCCTGGCTTGCTTCACAGAGCTTCCCCTGGCTCTGGAGTAGGTCTTCCTTAGTGTATGGAGCCATTCTCCCATGCTGATATTTTCTTACACACAACAATGCTCCTTGGAAAAGAAAGCAGCAATTTATGTTCCTGCTGTAAAGTGTCTGAGACAATACGTCTCAATAGTCTATGAACTATGTGCCTGCTTCTCAGATGTTAGTGTGCATCCCAATTGCCAGGGCATCTTGATAAAGTGCAGGCTCTGGTTCCGGAGGTCTGAGGTGGTGCCTGATTTAAAAAAAAAGTTGCTGTTGAGTTGATTCTGAGTCATGGCCACCCTGTGTATGTCAGAGTAGAACTGTGCTCCATAGGGGTTTCAATGGCTGATTTTTCAAAAGTACATAGCCAGGCTTTTCTTCAGAGATGCCCCTGGGTGGACTCGAATTACAACCTTTTGGTCAGCAGCCAAGCATATTAACTGTTTGCACCATGCAGGGAAGGGAGGAGGGTGGCCGATAGGCAAGACTTACCTCTAAAAGGATTATTGAGACAGGACAGAGGGTAAACTTTGTGAAGTATTTCATCAGAAAGGAAATCTTGAGTGCTAATCATGAGGCTCCCTCTAAAATACCAATATGAACATTCAGTTGTATACTTTCAGTAGATACTTTGGAAATGTATTTTACATTATCAAGTAGTAGATAAATATATTAAGCACCTTCAAGAAGCCAAAGTTTTGTGAACACAATATTGTGACATTATTGTCTTTTTTTTCCATGAGGGGACCTCAGTTTGAGCCTAGGCTGTATCCTCAGCTGGGGTTCAGGTATGAGAAGGCGTATCTGCAGAAGTGGGGAGTGCAGGGATGGCGTGACATAAGTCCCTGAGCAGGGGGTCTGAGAGAGAACTCATCCTGTGGGGGAAATAAACCAGGCCTCTTCAGAATGAAGCAAACCACTGGTGGTTCAGTGGCAGAATCCTCCCCTTCCATGTGGGAAACCTGAGTTCAATTCTGGCCAGTGCAGCTCATATGCAGCCACCACCCATTTGTCAGTGGGAGATTGACTGTTGCTATGATGCTCAACAGGTTCCAGATGAAGATGAACTAGGAAGAAAGGCCTGGTGATCTACTTCCAAAAATCAGCTGATGAAAACTCTATGGATCACGATAGTTCGATCCACAACCAATCCCGGAGATGGCACAGGACCGGGCAGTGTTTCATCTTGTGGTGCGTGGGGCCACCAGGAGCCGGTGGTTAGCTTGACTTCAGCTAACAACAGCAACTTAAAAATGACCCAGTAACAAAGCCCAAATCACTGGAATGAGGTGGCCAATAGGAATCTCTCCTCAGATAGGGGCATTTGGGGGCTTAGGGACAGAGAAAGCAAGAAGCAAACTTGAACAATGTTTCCCAAACTCTATAAAGCATTAACATATAGTCACCTTGCTTTGGGTCCCTCTCTAAGAAGTGGCCATGAAGGGGTCAGTGCCATGCCCCAGCTTTGCTGCAGGCCCTCACTCAGCTTCAGCACTGTGTGGGCTCAGGGCTTTGGTGGTGACGTCAAGGGCAGAACGCAGCAGTCTTGGTCGCTCCTGGGGAAATGGTGTGCCGGGCAGAGCAAGGGAGGTCTACCGATGAGGATGTGGAGGTAGCACCAAGGGGCGGCAGTGCCGGGGGCAACAACAGTGAAAGCCAGACAAAGCACATCCATGCCCAGTGGGGCCACGGGAGACGCCAGGGTGCAGAACAACCACAGGCCGAGGGATGTGGACCTGTGTGCAAACATGAGACACAGCCCCTTTATGGGGAGCTGAGATCCTCAGTATGGAGAGGGAACCACGGGCTGGTGAAATTTCCGTTCTTGCTTTTGATAGCCACAGGCTGATGAGATCAGAGGAAGTGTGGGTTCTGTCTTAGTTATCTAGTGCTGCTAGAACAGAAATGCCACAAGTGGTGGCTTTAACAAATAGATTTATTTTCTCACAGTTTAGGAGGCTAGAAGTCTGAATTCAGGGCACTGGCTCTAGGGGAAGGCTTTCTCCCTCTGTCGGCTTTGGAGGATGACCCTGGTGCCTTTTGAGTTTTCTGCTCCTCGGCAATTTTCATGTGGCTTGGCATCTCTTTCCCCCAGCTCTGCTCCCTTAATGTGCTCCTTTTATACCTCAAAAGAGATTGACTCTACACACACCCCAACCCTAATACTGCCTCATTAACATAACAAAGAAAATCCATTCCCAAATGGGATTATAACCACAGGTGTAGGGGTTAGGATTTATGACACATATTTTGGAGGGACACATTGCAATCCATAACAGGTTACAGCTCCTTTTAACATTCCTTCCTCTCAGATATCTCATGTAATCCTGTTCTGTTTCCCTTCTCCAGCCTAACTCTAAGAATCTGGTAAAGTCATTCACTCTATAGTATAAAATTAACAGGAAGACCCATTTTCCTTCAATCAAAAACAAACATTCCTTACCTGCCTGTTATCCATCAAGCTCAGTACTATACAGTAAGAGATGATGAACTAGCAGTGGAAAAAGAGAAGGGTGGTGGAAAGAATTGAGAAATATTTAGGAGGTACAATTGCCAGGATTTGGTAACTGACAACATGGCACTGGACTAGGGGTTGGGATTGAAGGAGAGAGAGGAAATGAGATGGTTTCTCAACTTTCAGTCGGTGTGGTTGGGGGTGGGGTGGTACTATTCCCATAAATGAGATGGGGAAGGTAGGAAGAGAAGGAACAGGTTTGAGGAGGACGAGGATGAGTTCAACACTGGACGTGCTGAACTACACATTTCATGGGCCATTAGCTAAATGAATCTGAAGTTTAGTAAATTAATATAAAAGAGGAACTAACCTGGAAAGCCACCACCCGTCTGTCAGTTTGCTGCACTGTGGTGGCTTGCGTGTTGCTATGATGCTGGAAGCTATGCCACCAGTACCTCAAATAGCAGCAGGGACACCCATGGTGAACAGGCTTCAGTGGAGCTTCAAGACTAAGATAGTCTAAGAGGGGTCTGGCAATCTACTTTCTAAAATTAGTCAATAAATCTGGAGGGCATTATGCTGAGTGAAATAAGTCAGTCACAAAAGGACAAATATTGTATGAGACCACTATTATAAGAACTCGAGAAAAGGTTTACACACAGAAAACAGCATTCTTTGATGGTTATGGGGGAGGGGGAATCACTAACTAAATAGTAGACAAGTGTCAGCTTTGGTGAAGTGAAAGACAACACGCAATACAGGGGAAGTTAACACAACTTGATCAAAGAAAAGGCATAGAAGTTTGCTAGACACATCCAAACACCTTGAGGGACTGAGTTGCTGGGGCTGAGGGCTGGGGACCATAGTCTTGGGAAACATCTAGGTAAATTCACATAACATAATTAATAAAGAAAATGTTCTACATCCTACTTTGTTAAGTAGTGTCTGGGGTCTTAAAAGCTTGTAAGTGGCCATCTAAGATACATCTATTGGTCCCATCCTATCCGGAGCAAAGGTGAATGAAGAAAACCAAAGACACAAGGAAAATATTAGCCCAAAGGACTAATGGACCACATGAACCAGAGCCTCTACCAGCCTCAGCCCAGAAGAACTAGATGGTGCCCAGCTACCATCACTGACTGCTTTGACAGAGATCACAACAGTGAGTCCCGGACAGAGTGGGAGAAGAATGTAGAACAAAATTCAAATTCATGAAAAAAGACAAGATTTACTGGTCTGACAGAGACTGAAGGAGTCCCCGAGACTATGGCCCTGGACACTCTGCTAACTCAGAACTGAAACCACTCTCAAAGCCCACTTTTCACCCAAAGATTAGACATGCCTATAAAACAAACAATAATACACGTGAGGAACATCCTTCTTAGTTCAATCAAATATACGAGACTAAATGGGCAACTGCTGCCCAAAAGCAAGACAAGAAGGCAGGAAGGGACAGGAACTGGGTGAACGGACAAAGGGAACCTGAAGCCGAAAGGGGGAAAGTGTTGTCACATTGTGGGGGGTTGCAACAAATGTCACAAAAGAATATGTGTATAAATTTTTGAATGAGAGACTAACTTGAGCTGTAAACTTTCACCTAAAGCACAATAAAACTAAAACTAAAATAAAATTAGCCAGCGAAAACCCTAGTATCATACAGAATATTTCCCAATATTGTGGTGGAGGATGAGTTCCCTAGCTTGGAAAGCACTCAAAATACACAGTGGCTACAACAATGGACTCGAGCATACCAATGATCGTGAAGATGGCGCAACTCAATGGCAGCTAACAACAACAACCAGGAAAGATATGATGGATCCAGAGCTACAGAATGATGGTGAGTGGCTTGTTCCTCTAAATTCAAGCATAAAATAAAGGAAAACTTCCTCCTGGTGACCCACAAGCTTGAGAAGTTTCACATCAACTCTGCATGCTATTTTGCCTCCATGGAGCGGGGGCCCAAGACTCGGTTCTCTTCTCATTTTGCTGGAGGAAATCCTCTACCCATGCTACCTCTGGAGGTTCACACCCGTGGCCTGGAGGGGAGGGGGCATGTGGCTGCCCCTACTCCTGCTTGTTTGCTGTTTCTGGACACAACCACCTGGGCCTTTCGTTTTTGGGTTTTCATGCCAACCCCTATAGGAAATAAGAGGAGAGAAGTCAGAGCAAGAATCAAGTAGTCTCTTACATAGTATTTCTACTACAAGTAATTACAGCTTTTAAATGATTCAGTCTGGCACTTTTCCTGGAATCCAAAAGTACCACTCAGGAATTAAATGAGAAGGGAAAATTATGTTGACTGACTCTACTGAGGATAAAACAAAGGGAATCCTAATAATGAAAATGATGTGATTCATTTTCTGGCTGGATCAATAGGTTGCTCTCTGTTTTCTTCTCTCTTTTTGGTTTGTTTTGTCCTTGTGATTTTTTAATTTTTTTATTCTTTCTTGCCTTTGTCTTAGAACCAAACCCTGGCTCTTGAACAAAATCCCATGTATGCCATCCCAGATGGCAGTCTGTGAGGTCTGCTCATTGCTATGTAGAATGAAATCAGAGACTCCAACTGTAGGCATTCTGAACATAAGGAGACAGAACTCACATAAATGAATTCCAAATGCAGCCCGGTGCATGATGAATAAGAATTCCTTGCACTAAACTGGATGTAGGATTTATGTGACATTTTGTGCAGATAAATAAAGTGTCACTAACTAGGCAAACGGCTTGTGGTTTCTCCACTTTTTTCTCAAATGTTATCAATATTTATCTTCTTCTTTTTGACAATGAAAGAAAAAAAAAAAAAACCTGACTATCAGTCCTACAATATTTACTCTGTAGCCTTCCTTAGAAGATTTTGAGCAGCACAAAGTAAAGCATTTTTTTTCAGTGAAATTCAGTAGTAAAAAAACTAACCTGAAGGTTCCACTCAGTTAGCCATCCTTTACCCTCAGTTACCACAATAACTCAAGCAAAAGTCATTTATCCCGAATTTACCAGAATAGTTGTAATATGACCTTGGTTTCTTGGGAAGTCTTCTGGGGAAATCCTATGGATTTTTCAAATTAGGAGCAAACATTGCCTTTTATGTTTGAGTGCTAGAGATAATTGGTGGATTTCCTGCTAGCAGCATTTTCTTTACATGCATTCACTCAATAATATTCCTTGAGTACCTACTACACAAACACATTATGCTTGGTGTGGAAAGAGTTACGCCTTTGTGAAATCCATCTTGATAGGAGAAACCAAACCAAACCAAATCCGTTGCTCTCGAGTCGATTCCGGCTTACAGTGACACTGTAGGACAGAGTAGAACTGTCTCATAGGGTTTTCTAGGCTGTAATCTTTACGGAAGCAGACTGCCACATCTTTCTCCCACGAAGTGGCTAGTGGTTTTGGACCATCGACTTTTCAGTTAGCAGCTGTGTGTTTAGTTTAATCACTGCACTACCAGGGCTTCTCTTGACAGGAAGCAGATATGTAGATGGTGATGATAACAATGTGATGAGTGTTGTAATAGAATTTTGTAACAAGGGTCATGGGAGCATGGAGTAGAGAGGTTCTAATTTTGCCGGAAGCAGAGGGAGTGAATAGCAAAGCTTTAGAGCGGAGAGGACATTAAAGGAGAGAGTTGAAGAATGAGTATGAGAACTACAAGTAGCATCGGGAAGCTCATTCCGGTTGAAGGGAACAAAGTGAAGGAAGGCATGAGTTTAAAGTATGTCTGTGTGTTAAGGGTATGGGGTGTATGAGAGGTAAGGAAAAGAAGGTCTGGGACCAGATTGTGACTACGTTGTGTTATTCTAGAGGTAATGTCATGGATTGAATTGTGTCCCCCAAAAAATCTGTCAACTTGTCTAGGTCACGATTCCCAGTATTGTATGATTGTCTACCGTTTTGTCGTCTGATGTGATTTACCTATGTGTTGTAAATCCCATCACTATGATGTAATAAGATACATTAGCGGCAGTTATATTGATGAGATTTACAAGATTAGATAGTGTCTTAAGCCAATCTCTTTTGAGATATAAAAAAGAGAAGCAAGCAGAGACACACGGGGACCTCATACCACCAAGAAAGCAGTGCCGGGAGAAGAGCGCGTCCTTTGGACCTGAGGTTCCTGTGCTGAGATGCTCCCAGACCCAGGGAAGACAGATGACAAGGACCTTCTTCCAGAGCTGACAGAAGAGAAAGCCTTCACCTGGAGCCAGTGCCCTGAATTCGGACTTCTAGCCTCCTAAACTGTGAGAGAAAAAACTTCTCTTTGTTAAAACCATCCACTTGTGGTATTTCTGTTATAACAGCACTAGATGACTAAGACAGGTAGTAATGAGCTGCTAAGAAAGTTTTTGTCAGGTAACTGCTGCTTCTCTTCATTTTCAACAAAACATCCAGATCCTCTATTATTAACCTGCACATATATGGTCAATTGATTTTTGACAAGGGTATCAAAACAATGCAATGAGGAAAGAGTCTTTTTGACAACTGGATATCCACAAGTAAAAGAATTGGAAATTCTTATTTCCAAAAAACCGTATACAAAAATTAACTCAAAATAGATCGAAGACCTAAATGTAAGAGCTAAAACACTAAAACTCTTAAAAGAAAACATAGGTGTAATCCTTCATGACCTTGGATTAGGCAACGGATTCTTGGATATGACACTAAAAGCACAAATCACAAAATAAAGATATAAATTGGACACCATCAAAATTAAAAACTTTTGTGCTTCAAAGGACACCGTTAAGAAAGTGAGACCACAACGTACAGAATAGGAGAAAATTTTGGGGTTCAAACCACCAACCTTTCAGTTAGTAAGTCAAGCACAAACTGTTTGCACTGCCCAAGGATTTTAAGATTGCTATATGACTCAGCAGTTCCACTTCTAGGTTTATACAAAAAGAAATGAAAACATATATCTACACAAAAACTTGTACATTAGTGTTCACAGCAGAATTATTCATAATAGAATAGAAAAAAGTAGAAAGAACTAAAAGTTTCAATGACTGAATGATGGATAAATAAAATGTTTTTATTTACATTTTAATTAAAGTTTTATTTATATGTATAATTTTAATATAACCTACAATTATATATTCATATATAAATATAAGTAAAATATAATTTATTAAGTTTATAAATTATTATTAAATTATTTTTATTCCAATGTATCAATATAATGGAACAGTATTTGACAATAAAAAGAAATGAACTACTGATACATGCTATAACATGATGAACCTTGAAAAGATGCTAAGTGAAAGAAGCCAGTCACGAAAGATCAGATGCTGTATGATTCCATTTATATGAAATTTCCAGAATAGGCAAATCTACAGAGACAGAAAATAGGTTAGTGATTGCCTGGTGCTGGGGAAGTGGCTGTTGGGGGAGAAATGGGGAGTAACTGCTACTGGGTTTCTTTTTGGAGTGATGAAAATGTGCCCAAATTGCCTGTGAATATACTGAAATCCACTGAATTGTATACTATACATGGATGAATTTTATGATATATGAATTACATGTCAATAAAGCTGTTATAAGAAATCTATGGAGAAATGGATATTAAAATGCACTCATGATCTCTTCAGCTAGTTTGTGGGTCAAGCAGAGAGACTGTCGGGGTTCAAGGCTTACGTTGAAAGAACTGGGGCGCAATGGCAGCCATGGCACTGCAGCCCTGGGAGGCACTTCCAGCATGCCTTTAGCAGTACCATTCTGTGCAATTGTCCTTGTCCTCTGATCCCAGGACCCCAGCTCTCCCAGAAGTAGATAGATTCTGCCTCTGAACTTAAGACCCAGGTGCTAGAAGAATTCCTGGATTCCGCATCTGGTAAAGTTTCATCTGGCCCTTGGCCTCAGCAGCTGGAGCTTAATATTCTTCATGCAGAAAAAAATCTGTGCACTCCAGCTTTGTTATGATTATCAGGGCAGAACAGCATCACCATCGGAGGCCTGTGCTGTCTGCCATTAATCAGATTAATTCAGAATACCCAAAATAGACCTCTGTAGACCCTACACTGTCAGATTAATGAATGGGAGGAATAAAATCCACGTTTCCAGACCTGGTGTAAGTCATTTGAAAACCCAGTCATGCAATTCTGACCATGTAATTCGCCATAAATATTCCAAAGGAGAGATCTCCAAAACTGGAATATGCTCACCCCAGAGGGGTACCAGACAATCTAGTGGGGTGCAAGAGCATTGTATCAGAATTTCTATATTCTTTATTTCATTTTTTAAGCTAGTTCAGAAACTAGTTATTTGTTTGCTTTTAACCTGAATTCATCTTAACAGAGGTGAAGTCTCTAGAGTTCAATCTTCATTCCCTGATAGATGGTAGCAAACCCCACATGGCAGACCCTTGGTTCCTAAGCTCTTTATCACTCCTTTCCACTGATTGGGGCAATTAGCTCTTAGCTACAGGCTAAATCCTGCCCTAGGTTGATCGTCTACCCTGATTTTGTTGTTATTCTTAGGTGCCGTCCAGTTGTTTCCAACTCATAGTGATCCTGTGTACAACTGCCCGGCCCTGCACCATCCTCACAGTCATTGCTATATTTAAGCCCATTGTTGGAGCCACTGTGTCAATCCATCTCGTTGAAGGACTTCCTCTTTTTCGCTGACTCTCTATTTTACTAAGCAAGATGTCCTTCTCCAGGAACTGGTCCCTCCCAATAACATGTCCAAAATACGTGAGACAAAGTCTTGCCATCCTCACTTCTAAGGAGCATTCTGGCTGTACTTCTTCAAGACAGATTTGTTCGTTCTTCTGATAGTCATGTTATATTCAACATTCTTTGCCAACACCATAATTCAAATGTGTCAGTTCTTCTTCAGTCTTCCTTATTCATTGTCTAGCTTTTGCATGCATATGAGGCGACTGAAAATACGATGTCTTGGGTCAGGTGCACCTTAACACTTTACAGAGGTCTTTTGCAGCAGATTTGCCCGATGCAGTATGTCAGTTGGATTTCTTGACTGCTGCTTTCATGGGCGTTGATTGTGGATCCAAGTAAAATGATGTTGCTTATTGGACCAGTTGTGAGGATTTTTGTTTTCCTTATGCTGAGGTGTAATCCATACTGAAGGCTGTAGTCTTTGATCTTCATCAGTAAGTGCTTCAAGTCCTCTTCACTTTCAGCAAGCAAGATTGTGTGATCTGCATATCACAGATTGTTAATGAGTCTTCCTCCAATCCTGATGCGTGTTCTTCTTTATATAGTCAGTTTATCAGATTATTTGTTCAGCATACAGAGTAAATAAGATTGTGAAAGGATACAATCTTGACACACATATTTCTTGATTTTAAACCATGCAGAATCCCCTTGATATATTTGAAAACCTGCCTCTTGGTCATTGTACAGGTTTTGCAAGAGCACAATTAAGTGTTCTGGAATTCCCATTCTTTGCAGTGTTATCAATATTTTGTTATGATCCACACAGTTGAATGCCTTTACACACTCAATAAAACACAGGTAAACATATTCCGGCCAAGATCCATCTGACCTCAGCAATGATATCCCTCATTCCACGTCCTCTTCTGAATCTGTCTTGAATTTCTGGCAGTTTTCTGTCAGTGTATTGCTGCAAACACTTGGATGATCTTCAGCAAAATTTTATTGCATGCGATATATTTTATTGCATGTGATATTGTTCAATAATTTCTGCATTCCACTGGATAACCTTTCTTTGGAACAGGCACAGATATGGATCTCTTCCAGTCATTTGGCCAGGTAGCTGTCGTCTAAATTTCTTGACATGCGCAAGTGAGCACTTCCAGCATTGAATCCATTTGTTGAAATATCCCGACTGGTATTCCACCAATTCCTGGAGCCTTGTTTTTTGCCAAAGCCTTTGATGCAGCTTACTTCCTTCAGTACCATCAGTTTTTTTTTTTTATTGTTGTGCTTTAAGTGAAAATTTACAATTCAAGTTAGCCTCTCATACAAAAATTTATACATACATTGTTACATGACCCTAGTTGCTCTCCCTATACTGTGACAGCACACTGCTCCTTTCCACCCCAGATTTCCTGTGTCCGTTCAACCAGCTCCTGACCCTCTCTGCCTTCTCATCTTGCCTCTGGACAGGAGCTGCCCATTTAGTCTCATGTATCTTCTTGAGCTAAGAAGCACACTCTTCACGAGTATCATTTTATGTCCCATAGTCCAGTCTAATCTTTGTCTGAAGAGTTGGCCTTGGGAATTGTTTTAGTTTTGGGCTAACAGAGAGCCTGGGGGGCAATGTCTTCCAGGGTCCCTCCAGTCTCAAACCATTAAGTCTGGTGTTTTTACTAGAATTTGAGTTCGGCACCCTACTTTTCTCCTGCACCATCAGGGACTCTCTGTTGTGTTCTCTGTCAGGGCGGTCATTGGTGGTAGCTGGTGGTACCCTAGTTCTTCTGATCTCAGGCTGATGAAGTCTCTGGTTTGTGTGGCTTTTTCTGTTTCCTGGGCTAATACTTTCCTTGTGTCTTTGGTGTTCTTCATTCTCCTTTACTCCAGGTGGGTTGAGACCAATTGATGCCTCTTAGACGGCCACTCACTAGCTTTTAAGACCCTAGACGCCACTCACCAAAGTGGGATGCAGAACATTTTCTTAAATTTTGTTATGCCAATTGACCTAGATGTCCCCTGAAACCATGGTCCCCAGGCCCCCACCCCTGCTGCTCTGTCCCTGGAAGTGTTTGGTTGTATTCAGGAACTTCTTAACTTTGGTTTAGTCTAGTTGTGCTGACTTCCCCTGTAGTGTGTGCTGTCCTTCCCTTCACCCAAGATAATTCTTGTCTACGGTCTAGTTAGTGAATAATCCTTTCCCTCCCTCCCCACCCTCATATCCATCAAGGAATATTTTCTTCTGTGTTTAAACCTTTTCTTGAGTTCTTATAATAGTGGTCTTATAGAATATTTGTCATTTTGCGACTGACTAAATTCTCTCAGCATAATGTCCTCCAGATTCCTCCATATTATAAGATGTTTCATGGATTCATCATTGTTCTTTATCATTGCGTAGTATTCCGTTGTGTGAATATACCATAATTTGTTTATCCATTCATCCATTGATGGGCACCTAGATTGTTTCTGTCTTTTTGCTATCATGAACAGTGCTGCAATGAACATGGGTGTGCATATATCTATTCATATGACAGCTCTTATTTCTCTAAGATACATTCCAAGGAGCGGGACTGCTGGATTGCATGATACTTCTATTTCTAGCTTTTTAAGGAAGTGCCAAATCAATTTCCAAAGTGGTTGTACCATTTTACATTCCCATCAACAGTGTAGAAGTGTTCCAGTCTCTCCACAACCTCTCCAACATTTATTGTTTTGTATTTTTTGAATTAATGCTAGCCTTGTTGAGGTGTGATGGTATCTCATTGTAGTTTTGATTTGCATTTCTCTAATGGCTTGAGCATTTCTTCATGTGTCTGTTAGCTGCCTGAACGTCTTCTTTGGGGAAGTGCATGTTCATATCCTTTGTCCATTTTTTAATTGGGTTGTTTGTCTTTTTGCTGTTGAGGTTTTGCAGTATCTTGTAGATTTTTAGAGATTAAATGCTGATTGGATTTGTCGTAGCCTAAAATTTTTTCCCAGTCTGTAGGTTGTCTTTTGACTCTTTTGGTGAAGTCTTTTTGATGAGCCTAAGTGTTTGATTTTTAGGAGCTCACAGTCATCTAGTTTATTTTCTGGTGTTTGTGCATCGTTACTTATGGTTCGTATTCTGTTTATGCCATATATTAGGGCTCCTAGCGTTGTCCCTATTTTTTCTTCCATGATCTTTATTGTTTTAGATTTTATATTTAGGTCTTTGATCCATTTTGAGTTAGTTTTTGTGCATGGTGTGAGGTATG